>NW_027507903.1:282641543-283385415 GCF_037356315.1 Lithobates pipiens | reverse complement strand
CTCATCCCCTCATCTCATCCCCCTCATCACCCCCCTCACTCCTCTCTCTCCCCCTCCTTTCTCTCTCTCTCCACCTCCCCTCCTCTCTCTCCCCCCTCTCTCTATCTATCCTTCCCTCCTCTCTCTCTCCCCCTCCCCTCCTCTCCTTCCTCTCTTCTCTCATCTCCCTCTCTCCCTCCCTTCCTCCCATTCTCTCCCCTCTCTCTCTCCCCCTCTCCTCCCTCCCCTCTCTCTCCCCCTCCTTTCTATCTCCCCCTCCTTTCTCTCTCCCCTCCTCCTCTCTCTCTCTTTCCCCTCCTCTCTCTCTCCACCCCCCTCTCTCTCTCTCCCCTCTTCTCTCTCTGACCTCCTCTTCTCTCTCCTGACCTCCTCTTCTCTCTCTCCTTCCCCTCTCCTCCTCCTCCCTTCCCTCCCCTTCTCCCCTCTCTCTCCCCCCTCTCCTCCCCTCCCCCTCTCTCTCCCCCTCCTCTTCTATCTCCCCCTCCTTTCTCTCTCCCCTCCTCTCTCTCTCTTCTCTCCCTCTCTCTCTCCCTCCCCCCTCTCTCTCTCTCTCTCCCCCTCCTCTCTCTCTCCACCCTCCTTTCTCTCCTCTCTCTACCCTCTCCCTTTTCTCTATCCCTCCTCCCCTCTCTCTCCCCTCCTCTCTCTATCTATCCTTCACCTCCTCTCTCTCTGCCCCCCTCCCTCCTCTCTCTCATTCCCCTCCTCTCTCTCTCATTCCCCTCCTCTCTCTCTCTCTCTCTCTCCCCCTCCCCCTCCTCTCTCACCCCTCCCCTCCTCTCTCTCTCTCCTCCCCCTCATCTTTCTCCTCCTCTCTCTCCTCACCCTCCCCTCCTCTTTCTCCTCCTCTCTCTCTCTCCCCTCCCCTCTCTCTTTCCCCTCCTCTCTCTCTCCCTCCCCCTCCTCTTTCTCCTCCTCTCTCTCTCCTCCCCTCCCCTCCCTCTTTCTCTCCTCCTCTCTCTCTCCCCTCCCTCTCTCTTTCCCTCCTCTCTCTCTCTCTTCCCCACTACTTTCTCTCCCTCCCTCTCTCTCTCTATCCCCTCTCCTCTCCCCTCCTCTTCTCTCTGACCTCTTTTCTTTCTCCTTCCTCTCTTCTCTCTCCCTCCTCTCCCCCTCCTCTCTCTTTCTCCCTCCCCTCCTCTCTCTCTCTCTTTCTCCCTCCCCCTCCCCTCCTCTCTCTCTCTTTTCTCCCTCCCCTCCACTCTCTCTGATCCCCCCACTCTACTCCCTCAACTCAGTGACAACCCCCCACCATTCCCCCAAGACCCATGAAATTCTTAGAGGGGTTGCCACCTTGGTGGGTCCCAGGTGTTTTATTGGCTGCATATGGTGCTGATGAAAGGTGTGCTTGAATTATTTTCCTCATTATGGGCGTGAGTGGGCCTCGTGTGTAAGTTTCGCCTAAGGCCTCACAAAGCCTAGAGCCACCTCTGGAGGCACTGGAAACAGGCTGGAAGCAGGAAGCCAGCATGTTCACACAGTGGTAAAGACATGACACTGTAGTATAGAACAGGTTAATGTGACCACTATTCTCTAATGAGTACTGGATGTTTCTTAACACATGGTCAATTTTATTTGATCATATATTTTGCATGTTTTATAACTTTGCTAAAAATTATTTTCATTGTAATGGATTTTGAATTGTTATTGTGTTTTATTTCATCAGGTGCAGCAACAATGTATGTACGATATAAGATAGTCCTGGTACAAAATAATAGATCTGCATTTCTGGGTAGATATTTCAACTTTGTGTCTTTCCTAATTGGAATAATTGGCTGCATTGGAATGGGCATTGTGGCTTCTTTTCAGGTAAGTTTCATAGAAATTAGGTACAGAAACACAAATTTGACTACTTTAGGAATATTTAACAGGATACTTGTGTAATATATGTCTCTTACATAGTTTATGTCATCTATATTAACAAAAACCTTGAGGAAAAGACATTTGAAGACGTAATTATTACTAATCAGTAAAACACAGATGTACAGCATGGTATATTATTTGTAATTAAGGTTTGTAGAATGATGTTCTAACAAGACCATTGAAAACAATAATGGACTCTAAGCAAATATCTCATGGAGTGTGTGCACCCCTCCACCACCAACACACACTCACACACACTCACACACACACTTTATTTCAAGGGCTGCCATCATTATGTAAGAGCATTCTTACTTTTTATTGCATCAAACAAGTATTGCCATCCTTCCTTAATGAAACCAGCCCAGACTGAGTAGCAAGGGGTTAGTTAAGGCATGTAGCATCAAGAAATGTTGCTAAAAGACTCCCTACTGCTTTACAGCTTTGACCCCCAGCTCTGACAACATCCAGACAATGAAGAACAATGCTTAGGAGCAGACACAAAAGAGGGATAGACCATGTCTTTGTTAAGGTGAAAGTTAGATATTGTGTTAGACAGAAAGGTAGGTCTTGATGTAAGTCTACTTTTTCTATTTGAAGGATCAGGAATGTTTCCGTACAAGAGACAGTTCAGAGATATGTTATACCACTGAGAAAGCCACTTTGTAGGAAGGATTATTAAAAGAGTTCCCTGATAAGTTCAAAGAGTGGTTTCCACAGGACAGAGAGAACAAAGTAAGATCCCAAGGAAGCACAGGTTGCAGTAATGCCCTGTACACACGATAGGAATTTTGGTCGCAAAAAGCTCTGATGGTTTTCCCGACAGATTTTCAAGCTGTTTTGTGTACAGTCACACCAAATTCCGACCGTAAAGAACGCGGTGACGTACAACACGTATGACGGGAATAGAAAAAGGAAGTTCCAGACCCAGTGCGCCACCCTTTTACTGCTGTTCAGTTTGTGCTTGTTGGTTTGTATCTGGTTTTTAGTGCGTTCTTGTCCGCTCGTTTCTGATTTTCAGCTCGCTCTTCACAGGCCTTGCTGTTCTTCAGTGTGTTCGGTTGGTTCGCTCTGACCAGCCGACCGCTTTAAAATCAATGTTATACTGATGTTTCCTTCAACGCCACAGGAATGGCAGACTGTGGCTCCCCACTTTGCCCATCGTTGGGACTTTCCTAACTGCAGAGGGGCAATAGATGAGAAGCACGTCCACATCGTCCCACCACCCCATTCGGGGTCATACTATTTTAACTATAAGCGGTTTCATAGTATGTTGTTGATGGCGGTGGTGTCAGCGACATATGAGTTTCTATATGTGGATGTGGGGAAGAATGGTGGAGTCTTTGCCCAGACCGAGTTCTACGGATGTCTCCAGAGCAGTGGCTTGGGATTGCCACCTGCAGAAGAGAACGTTGAAGGACTTCCGTTTGTTTTTCTTGCCAATGAAGCATTTGGTCTGGGCAATCACATGATGAGGCCATTCCCCCAGAGGACCCTCACCCCGGAGAAGAGGTTTTTTTTTGAGGCCGGACTTCAGGAACCAACACTTCAGGAACCAACACTTCGGGAACCAACACTTCGGGAACCCCAAAGCGCCCGTAAAGTGCGTCAAAAATATGTGGCATATTTTACGGGTAGGGGGGCCATTGTCATGCCAGTTAATTTGTAAAAATTTTTTTAATAAAAACAAAATTTATCTGATAAAATCTTGATTTGGATTTACTGCTTGGGTTTATTTTATCTGTCTCCTAGGTTCTCCTAGTGCACTTGTAGTGCCAAGTGGTTTTCACATTATTTAAATAACACCCATTGTCACTGTAAACACCAACTTAATACAAAAAGTCCATAATGATCCTGTGCAAGAAGTGTGTATAAATAACAAATATAGATCATAAAGTGATACGTGATTGTAGGCAAAACGGAATATGTCACTGCTCTTAGTCCAAAATATTAGGGAAAATATGCACCATCTCATAAATCCATATGAATAAGGTCTCTTAACCAGTTCCCGACCAGCGCACAACGATGTACGTCGGCAGAATGGCACGGGCAGGCATATTGACGTACAGGCATGTCCATTTTTATATGCCGCCCTGCAATCGCGTGCACGCCGCCGCCAGCGCACTCGCGTGCCAGTCGGGACTCCCGTGAGTCCGGTCGCGGGTCCCGCGGACTTGATCGTCACAAGGATACCCGCCATCGTCTCACGGAGAGGCTGAACAGGGAGATGCCATTGTAAACAACAAGTGACGCTGATCTCTGCTCCATGTTATTGGAGCAGAGATCAGTGTCACTAACACAAAGCCCAGCCCCCCACAGTTAGTAACACGCCCCTAGAAACACTTAACCCCTACACTGCCATTTTTCTTTTGAGCTGTGATCATATTATTCAATGTGAGAGTCTAACTGATTTTAATTCATAAATTGAGCAGTTTGGTTTTAAATACTACACCATTGGAGGCTTCTTCCCCCCCCTTTTTTCTCTCTTTTAATGAGTGGCACAATATTGCAGAGGTAGTGACCTGGCATTTAGTACATCTGCTGCAGGGATGGATGGCCCTCTGGTGGTATAACACATGTGCCCACAACACTGAGCTGTAAAAGTACGAGAGTGGAAGACCCCCTGGTGGTGGAGAATAAGATAAGCAGGAGAGTTATCTAAATGTGATGCGATTATGACAAAGGAGTGGAGGGGAGAGTTCTGAGAGCCCAGATTGGGATTTTTACTGAGTATACTCTTCTGCTTGCGAGAATCAGTTTCAGCGCTCTCTTTGTGGTTTATTATTTTAAGAGACCTTATTCATACGGATTTATGAGATGGTGCATATTTTTCCTAATATTTTGGACTAATAGCAGTGACATATTCAGTTTTGCCTACAATCACTTATCACTTTATGATCTATATTTGTTATTTATACACACTTCTTGCGCAGGATCATTATGGACTTTATTAGATTTAGTATTATGTGAATACTAATAGACTCTGCTGCATTTCTATAGCACTTTAATTGCAATTTGCACGTGTATATTTTTTTGATTTTATTGTCTGAGATATTTAATCCAGCATAGTGCATGTTTACATTATTTTTATATATATCAGCACTTAGAATATCATTTCACTTTTACCACACATTTTGATATTTATTGTATACTATTTATTGTACATGTAGGACAACCGGATTGAGTTAGTAGCGCGAATGCTATTTATATTATTAATACAAAAAGTGTTATTGAACATTGAAAGAAGAAGCCACACATTGTTGAGTAGAAAGCCCTTTACTCCATGCACATTCACATGTGCGTTTTATAAAATCTTTTTTTCAAAGTTTTACCTTGAATTTTTTTTACAAATACAGAAACAGGCATGTTTCCAAACATAACATACACAACTCTGGAACTTACAAAGTTCTACATTGCAAAAAAGAAGGCAATATCAGACATTTTATAGTGTGAAAAAGGTCTTCATCTTGCCTTCATCAGATGGGGTGAAGTCACCCCTGTAAAAGCCAAATTTAGAAGATTCACACAAATTGTGAGTCAAAATGGGGATTTCCTTTCTGATCCCATACCTAATTTCAAAATGTGCTATCTCCCATTATGGGGGATCAATGGACATGTTTTGGGGGTGCAACCACTTCCTCTCACATACTAGAGTTGGGAGGAAGGGGTTGCGCCCACAAAACACATATATTGAAATTCCCTGATGGCAGATAGCACATGTTGACACACTGTGTGCATCTTCCAAATTTGGCTTTTAAACGGTATTAAAACTTTAGATAAAAAATTTTGCAAAAAAAAACCCCAGAAATCTTTTTAGAATTTATATTCTCCCTACATCAATCATGTTCTTCAGTCTCTGTTCAATCTCCTTGGTTTTTTCTTTGATAAGGTCCAAATCCCAACTACAAGACATTATTTCCTGGATAAGCCACTGTGCACTGTCACTGGTGAAATGACTGGATTTTGGTACCACAACCTGAACATCATTTAAAAAAAAATATTCACACCGTGTATCAAAAATTTGCAGGCAAACATTTATTACCTGAATCTGTGGTGTCTGGCACTAACCTGTTGTGGTGCCAAATTTCAGCACTTCTTTCACCTCTCCTTCCTCCTTTTTAGGGTGGCCCACTGGAGCACCTGTGTGGGTCACCCTAAAAAATGTGCTCTGGTGTCCCACACTAGTGCTCCTGAGTCCAGTTGTGTAAACAGCTGCTGAGTGTCCTCTCCTTACATTCCACTGAATCAAGTTTGCAATTCATTCTAGTTTCAAAGACATCTAGATAACAATGCCCTAAACTTCTTTTAATACAAATTAGCGTGACCAAATGTAGTTAACCCTGTATCAGCTAAAAACATCGTATTTAGTTGGCACATGAACAATGTTTCCTATGAACGATTACTGTGCCCACAAACATGAAAGTAGCCATTTAAAATTGTACAACAGTAAAGAAAAGCACATGGAGCAGCATGCAAGTTAATAATCAGAAATTTCTGGTGAGCAGGAAATATTGGCACGTGGAGATATGCATCTTTGATATTGATTGAAGCCAAAAACTCCCCTCCTTGCAGGATGGAAACAACCAATCGGATTGCCTCCATGTGAAAGGATCGTATGTTTAAGTGCCAATTCTGATTTTTGAGATCTAGAATGGGTCTTACCTCTCCGGTTTTGGAACGGTGAAAAGGTTTGAATAAAAACCTGTGCCCTGTTCCTCTAAAGGAACCTCTGATATCCCCAGCTGGGTTAATAGATGATCCAGAGCTAGAAAGAGAGACTTATTTTTCCCTGGATCCCTGGGAATGAGGAGATGGAAACTCTCTGAACTCTAGTTTGTAACCTAGAGAAACCAAAGAAGCCACCCATCTGTCTTGACATTGTACCTGCCAGATCTTTGAAAATTGCAGGAGCCTTCCCCCCACCCATTGAGCGGGGACGCCCCTTCATAAGGAGGTTTTAGCATTCTGCTTTGTGGGCTTTATGCCCCAAGATTTCTTTTGACCCTGGTGCTGCCCTTGGGGTCTTCCCCTGACGGTTGAGGCCGTCGAGACTGCCTACAGGCTGATGCCCCTGGCACAGGTGAGGAAGCAGGCTTAAAGGAGAAATGTTTGAACATCTTCTTTACTGGTAAAAGAGAGCTTTTCCATTAGAGATCCTTTGGAGGTATTTATCCAGATCCTCTCCAAATAGCTGATCACCGTGAACTCTGCGAGAATGCACTAGCCCAAGCATAAGCCGTGAGGCTTGAATGATAGAATCTTTCATAGCATCAACTGTGAAACATAGTGCGTCTGACACACCAGCCCATTGCTGGGCCTGCTGATCGGGCAGAATCTTGAGTATCTCCACAAACTGTTCATTTTTTAGCCATAAATGAATAGGAAAAGCATCCCCAGGTGAGGGAGGTTTTAATGATCCCAAAGCAGAGGTAGATTCCTCAAGAGCCTACGCTGCAGGCAGCAAAAAGTTTGAACGAACCAACTTAGTAAGAGAGTGCACAAGCAACCTGTCTTGTGATGCTACTCCTTCTATATTAGGACCCTCAGAAGAGGATATATTAGTATCTTCCAAATCTTTTGGAAGATTTTCCTGATCCCCTGCTCCTTGCACCTCAATAAGAGGGTCATGAGCACTAGATGGGGATCTGCTACCTTTGGCCCCACTATGGAGAGATATCATAGCATCAATCTTCTTTTCCAAATTACAAATGGTGGAAAAAAAAAACCTCCTATGTGATATATACAAGGACTGAAGTGTCTAGTGCAGCTGCAACAACAGTCTCCCCTGACAGCGCAATCTGATGGGCCGCATCACTCTCAGAGGAGGATGACATTCTTTTGGAAATGGATTTAGTTTGTTGTGAAACCATTGACCCTTTAGAACCCTTAGTGGAGTTCCTGGTCCCTCTTCCACTCATAGCCTGAAGCATAAAAGCAGAGGCACTACCAAAAAGAATGTACACTGCTAGGTTAAAGTCCAGCACTATAAGCTGCTATTAATACCTAGCCTGGTAAATTAATAATATGTCAAAGGGAACGCCGGTGTCACCAAACCTGAAGTAAGCCAACCTCCTGCTCATGTGTCCCTCCACAGCCAGCAGCAGCTACGCACAGTGCTTTAAAAACGTCCTCCACATGCGGTCGGCGTCTGACGTCGTTAGCCCTGCCTCCTGCGCTAATTACGCCCCCCCATCTTTCAAAAGAAAGTGTTTTCTCACGAGAGCAGTGGACTTTAGGCGCCTTGCAAACAGCTGATATGGAGGTGGGGGGGTAAAAACCACCGCTGAGCGGCCGCGCGGACACAGCGCTGTTTCCAGCATCAGGCGATGAGCGCTCAGTACAGCCCCCAGTGGTGACACATAGGCATGACAGCATTAAAACTTAACTTAACTTAAAAGGAGAAATTCATAAGAAAATCTCCACTTACCTTTCCTCGCTGCAGGGTTATCTGAGATAAACCCAATCTTCACCCTTCACGGTGGGCTCCAAAACCTTCATGAACAGGGGAACCTAGAGGTTACCCACAATCCTGGACCTGCAACAGCACCCTACCAATAAAAACTTTATGGCCTTACTACCAAAAAGTACTGGATCCCAGGGTCCAGCTCTCTAAAAAAATAAGCATTCGCAAGCAGAACCTCATTTCTTCGGACACGAGGCCCGGGTACCATTCCTTAGGCCCATGAAAGGACACTCTGAATGGATCCAGTCAGCATGGCTGGCCCCAGCAAAGATTGCTCCAGTGGAGCTCAGCACAGCACATCTTTACACCTTAGACACTGGCGAAAAAACTGAGTACTCCCAGTAGTGGGAGGGGTTATATAGAGAGTACACTTCTTGCCTTAGGGCATGCCAGTCCATCACCTATCAGTGGCCCTATAACCCACATACTAACTACTATGGCTCTGTGTCCCCTGATGTATGAAAAGAAAAGATTATTCATGAGCATGAGATTAGGAGAAATAATGAAGAAATATGTTTGTGAGAACTCTGTGTGAATATGAGCAGCAAAACAACTTCATTCTTCTAGCATTGTAAAGAAGAAGAGAATGTGCTGCATTAAACTATTAAAACAAATTCAGCGTAACGAATGTGCTAGGTCCATTATGAATGGTAGTTTTACCAGACCGATTGCTTCCATCTCGTAGTTGAATCTGAGTATGCATGAGTTTTTGCGAAATTCCATATGCACGAACGCATTTTCGGATAGGAACTTTCTGCGACTGAAAAACTGAGAACATGCCCTCAATCTTCTGCTGGCAGGAAAAGTCCGATGGAGCATACACACAATCGCATTTTCCGACCAAAGCTCTCATCTGTCTTTTGCTGGCCGAATTTCCAATCGTGTGTACGGGGCATAAGGATGATCTAGTGCAAGAAAAAAGTGGAATAAAGGTCTTTACGAGGAAGAAAGAAAACAGAGGTTTTTGAAACAAAATAAACAAGGCTGAGACTTTACTTAGTGAGTACTTAGACCAAATTCTAGTTAAGCCACATTATTGCAAGGCACAGAGAATTATCTGGAGTTAAAATGCCTGTATATAAGTGTATAGGTTTCCAGGTACGATAGTATATTTTTCTGAAAGTGGCTTTTCTGACTTTGAGCAATGTGGGAATGAAATAATCAGAGATACCCTTGGTACTCAAGACCTGTTTTTCAACAGCTATGCCATTAAAGTCAGTGACTGAGAAGCAGGATGGTACAGGGGGCCTGAGACAGGTCTGGCCTGTTTAGAAAAAGCCAGGGATTGTCTCTGAGAAATTTAAGTATATCTGTGTGCCAGGTTCTCCTGGGTCAGTTTGGTGTAATGATAATCATCAGTTTCTTCTCTTGCTCTATTATGTAATAGAAGGCAAGGCAGGATTCGCACTGGAAGAAAGACATATATGAACTGGGGCAGGGTCCAGGGAATTATCAAAACATCCAATACCAGTGTTAGAGGATCCTTGGTCCTGACTACAAACAGGGGTAACTTGTTGTTGTACCTGGAAGACTGAATGTCCACATCTGGTATTCCCCATTTCTTACATAGAAACTGAAGATGTTGAGATGAAGGGCCTATACCCCTTGGTCCAGGCAGTGGTGGCTAAAGTTGCCTGCCTTCCAATTGTCAACTCCCAGGATGTAAACAGCAGGGTGGCATGGACAGTGTTAGGGTGCTTAGCTTCCTTGGGTGACCATTTTCCTAGAACCATGAGGGATTGGAATACTCCTCCCAAGCCCGAGAGGCTGGCATCTGTTCTTATTACCCTCCATGGGTGTGGTAGAAATGACTTCCTGATTGTGAAGACTGGATTGAAAACCCGCCAAGCTAAGGAGTTACTTTTTTGGACAGACAGGTTGACAAATAAAGCGTGCTTGTTTCAGGCAAACGTTGCCTTAATGCAACTGGGTGAAGGGTACAGCCTAGAATGACAATACCCAGCAAACATCCCAGTTCGTGAGTCTACCATAAGTCTGTGATTAAACAGGCACGGTGTCCATGGCAGAACACTGCATAGAAGCCACTGCTCTCTAAAAAAACACATTGCAGCTCACCTTCGGTTTGCCAAAGAGCAGCTTGCAAACTGCAACGCTACTTGGAAAATATTTTGGGCACTGATGAAACAAAAGTTGAATTGTTTGGGAATACGGATATGTGATATGTATGGTGCAAAAAGGGCACAGCTTACAAAAATTTAAACATTATTCCAACGGTGAAGTATGGTGGAGCGAACATCATGATTTGGACTCAAGGGGAAAATTAATTTCCAAGTTTACCAAAATATCCTACAGGATAATATCATGGTAGCTGTCCACCAGCTGAAACTTAGTAGAGGTTGGGTGATGCAGCAGGACAATGACCCTAAGCATCAAAGTAAATCCATCACAGACTGTCTTCAGAAAAGGAAAATGTGCCTTTTGGAGTCGCCTAGTCAGAGCCCCATATAGATGCAGTAGAATGATTTCAGGATAGCAGATCACACCAGACTTCCTACAAATGTGTCTAGACTGAAGCAGTTATGTAAAGGGTGGGTGTATTCAATAAAGGCATGAGAAATTTGAACTGTTTGTGTGTTATCAGCTTAAAGCGAAGTTCCAGCTGGACCCATGTTTATTAAAAGTCAGCGGGTACAAAAAGTTTAGCTGCTGACTTTTAATAAACACACACTCTCCTGTCCCACGGTCCAGCGATGTGGCCGCTTGAAGCCTTCGTTCTCTCCCCGCCTGTCCGTGGCATTGGCATTGCAAGTGTGGGCACTCGGCTGTGACAGCTTCCGACTTCACAGCCGGGTGCGCACTGCACATGCACGAGTCGCGCTGCGTTTCCTGAACGGCCAGGTAATCATCTGGGATCTGTGACGTGTCCCAGAAGATTGCAGGGAGGAAGGAGTCGCCTATGCGGCACAGGCGGAATTAGTAGCTGCAAACCTGCCAAAACTAGGTACCCACTCCCCCCCCCCCCCCCCACAAAAAAAAAATGACATGCCAAAAGTGACATGTCAGGGGGTCAGGATACCTTAAAGCAGAAATTGCACTTTTGAGATCACATTTTATGGCAGACAGGAAACTAGTTCATTCCAAGGGGTTCATATATTTGTTCTTACCAATCTATTTGTTCCAGGTCAAGGATACACTGTGTAGTCAATGGAGGATCAGTATGACAGACTCTCCAACCAATCTGGCTATGGCAGCTTCCATAAGTCTCTCTTGACATATCTCATATAATCTTGCTTTATGTGTCGATGTTACAGTTATTCCCGCTTAATACTTAACAATCATACATTCCTATGATTTGTTCCTTTTCTAAAATTTAGAAGCAGCACACTCTACCAGCCCTAAATGAGGATTTCACAGTATTTCTCACTTTTTCCCAAATATTTCTAATATATTAATCACCTTAGGTATTTTTTTTACTGTACATTTAGATGACTATACTGTAATATATCAGAACACTACAAACACCATATAACTATGTACATTTCAATTTATTTCAGGAGACTTCTGTTACAAAAGTTCATGATGCAGGAGCTCTTGCAACATTTGTCTGTGGTGTCATCTACATTTTGCTTCAGTCTATTATCTCCTACAAGTCATGTCCAGAATGGAACAGAAGAGGAACATGCCACATACGAATGTCTATTTCTGTACTATCATGCCTTGCTGTATTTCCCAGTATCCTTTCCATTATATTCTAATATCAATCATTATATCATATTATACACTATATAAAAATGACTTGAAGATGACATGTTTTCTATTAACCAGATTTGTTCTAGATACTAAAATAATTCCATTAAAGTGCAACTTCACCCTCTCAATCAACGTTAACTATATTTAATCCTTAACCACTTAAAGAGGAGTTTCCCCAAAAAAAAAAAAATTAAAAGTCAGCAGCTACAAATACTGCAGCTGCTGACTTTTAATAGTCGGACACTTACCTGTTCCAGGGTCCAGCGATGCGGGGGAACAAAGCCCCGCTCATCCCCTCCTCCTCTCGGCGGCACCGGCATTGCAACTGTGGGCACCCGCTGTGCTTGCGCGAGCGGCGCCGTGCGCCATGATTGGCCGCGCAGTCACCTGGGACCTGTCACGTGTCCCAGATGACTGCCAGGAGGAAGGGGGCGGAGCTGAGCCCTTCCTGCGCCGAGGGGAAGTGACGTCAGGAGCCCAGGCACTGAAGGAGGCAGACTACGAGGGACCCCCTAGCAACAGGCACTTAGAGGCGAGTTAAAAAAATGTTTTTTATTTTATTTTTTTAAGAATTTTAAGCATGTTTTTTGTGGGTGGAACACCACTTTAAGGACCAAGCCTATTTTTCAAACTTGGTGTTTACAAGTTAAAATAATTTTTTTTTTTTTGCTAGAAAATTACTTAGAACCCACAAACATTATACATATTTTTTTCAGACTCCCTAGAGAATAAAATGGCGGTCGTTGAAATACTTTATGTCCCACCGTATTTGCACAGCGGTCTTACAAGTGCAATTTTTTGGGAAAAAATAAACTTTTTAGAATTAAAAAATAAGACAACACTAAAGTTAGCCCAATTTTTTTTATATTATGAAAGATAATGTTATGCCGAGTAAATTGATACCCAAGATGTCATGCTTCAAAATTGCACCCGCTCGTGGAATGGCGACAAACTTTGACCTATAAAAATCTCCATAGGCGCCGTTTAAAAATTTCTACAGGTTACCAGTTTTGAGTTACAGATTAGATATTTTGCTAGAAGTATTGCTCTTGCTCTAACGATAGCGGCAATACCTTGCATGTGTGGTTTGAACACTGTTTTCATATGCAGGCACAACTTGCGTATGCGTTTGCTTCTGCGTGCGAGCTTGGCGGAAACAGGGAGCTTTAAACTTTTCTTTTTTTTTCTTATTAATTAACTTTTTATTTTTTATTTTTACACTGTCCTTTAAATTATATTTTTTGGGTCACTTTTATTCCTATTACAAGGAATGTAAACATCCCTTGTAATAGAAAAAAAGCATGACAGGACCTCTTAAATGTGCGATGTGGGGTCAAAAAGACCTCAAATCTCACATTTACACTTAAATGCAATAAAAAAAAAAAAAATAATTTTCCCTTTAAGACCATTGGATAGAAGTGATGTTTGACGTTGCTTCCATCATCCAGAGCAGGGGCTATCTTTCCTTCACTCGGCTTCATGTCTCATAGGGAGAGACCCTGATCTACTCTGCCACTACCGATGGCTCTGGTAAGCGGCGAAGATGACCGAAGTGCAGCAGGGGGCTCTCTCCTGCCCCCAATAAAAGTGATCTCATGGCAAATTCTTTTTTCGTTTATATATCACAAAAAAAAACCCTGAAGGGGTGATGAAATACCACCAAAAGAAAGCTCTATTTGTGGGGAAATTTTGTTTGGGTACAACATTGCATGACCTCGCAATTACCAGTTAAAGCAGCACAGTGCCAAATTATAAAAAGTGCTCTGGTCAGTAAGGGGGTAAAACCTTCCGGGGCTGAAGTGGTCAGCTTACATATGACCTCTGAAAGAAATATACCACATTTTGTACAGTTTCTATAATGACTTAGTTTCATAGTTAGTAAGGTTGAATAAAGACACCAGTCCATCCAGTTCAACCTGAGTGAGTGTCTACAATTGCCCCTGTACATTGCACACTCACATCGGTCCCTACCCTCAAAGAGCCCACAATCCAAGGTCCCCATTCATATACTAGGAACAATTTTGGACAGAAGCCAATTAACCTACCTGCATGTCTTTGGATTGTGGGAGGAAACCGGATTACCCGGAGGAAACCCACGCAGGCACAGGGAGAACATGCAAACTCCAGGCAGGTAGTGTCGTGGTTGGGATTTGAACCAGTGACCCTTCTTACTGCTAGGTGAGAGTGCTAACCACTACACCACTGTGCTGCCCTTAAGGACTTAAAGATGCATTAGTGAAATTGACATTATGATAGAGCAGACCAAGTGGCTACATAATACTGTATTGGTCTCAGCAGGTGTAGCTGTACCCAGTGGCACAGTTTGATGGCTCTAGTCCCCAGTGCAGGAAAGGAGCCCAAACCCACGTACACAGTGCTTTATGTTTAATATTCCTATCCCCAGTAAATTCCCATGAAACTAATATGGCAACTTCATTACTCCTTTTACATAAAATACCAATCCTCAACAACCAAAAGCTTCTTTGTAGTGCACGGTATAATCCATCTTCTCTAGAAAAAGTGATTTAGCTGCATACTTGCTTAAGATAGTAGGATATAGCTAGGTAGGTGCCACGGTTCCAAGGTAGTAATGGCCCAATTACAATTACAACATCTGCTACCCCTGTTACTATGCCAGTGGGTAGACCCTTAACATTTGTATGGCATTATCAGCTAATTCAAAAATAGGAATAGTTATGGGAAACATCATATGTCTATTTCTGAGAATCCAAATATTGCCTGAGCTCCTTTACAGTTTAAAGCGAACCTATGATGATAGAAAGAAGCAATTCCCAGGGCTGCGATTGAAAACCTGGATTCACCGTCTAGTGAGTCACTGACCTAGAACAAGCAAAAGAAGTCTGAAAACTCTGATCCTGCATTTTTGATCAGTGTTGGGGATCTCTAGTAAATTCAGGCTATAGATGGTAAACCCTGAGCTTGCAGCTTTAGCAATAAGACAGAAGTGGTATCAATAATCTATCTTGAACAGATTTCCTTTCATTTCTATGAGACATTTTTCTGTGTATCTATAAGAAACTCATTCTCCTGTATTGTTCCTTAGTGGATCCATCTAACAGTGATTGCATGTGCATCATTTGCAGGCATTGGGACATTTAAATGTAAGCTTGGAGAACAGGTGTGTATTTTATATTTAGTAAGCATTAACATTGAAGTGTTTATTACCCCAGCATTTCATATTGCTGATTTATGTCTGCTGTACCATGTACTTGTGTTAAAAAGTATTCTCTTTGTATTTATTCTTTTGTGTGAAATACCTAGTGATCCCATCAGTCCTCCTGCTTTCCAATTTTAAATATAGAAGCTCAACCATCCCAGCATGGTCCATTTTCTGGCTGTGCTGGGAGAACAGCCTGCCTGCCTGTCCTCCAATGACCAAGACATCAGTTGATACACCCCCTTGCACAGCTCTTCACAGGGAAGATAAATGTATTGCTCTCTTTCTGCCTCCTGCTGACACCCCCCTTGCCACCTGCAGTCTCTGCCCCCACTTCTCTTAGTCCCTTATGTTGCTGAGAACAGAGGTTATGTCATCACATATAAAAAATGAAAAAAAGTGTTTATAATTCTTTAGATAGTGTGTGTGTGTGTGTGTGTATGTGTGATTTGTATTTTAAACGGAAAGGGTTATTTTACAAGATGAGGGTTCACATATACTTTTCCCATCACTTACTGTTTGGCTATGAGGCAGGCAGTAAAGTAAAATCTCCCCAATGGAACACAGATGGCAAAAAAAAGTAAAAATGGTTGCCTTTAGTTATACGTTAAATCTTTTTCATTAAGCAGTATTTAAAGTAGATATAGTTATATTGCCTCTGTTGTCCTAAACTAGTAATTCAGCATTCCAATTCCTTAGACATGTGCACCTGATACAAAACCAAAGAAAATTCCCAGCTCAACTCGCCATAAAATCTGCTATTAACCTAATTATTCTAAGGCCGCGTACACACGCGCGGACTGTTTGCCCAACCTTGTTCGTCAAACAGTTTCGGCAAACAGTCCGCTCAAAATTTGCATGAGCGGACTTGCCCACACACGAGCGGACTGTTTCAACGAACTGTTTGCCAAACAGTCCGCTCAACTTTTGAAATGAACGGACTCGCCCACGTAAGGCGGAGGCAAATCCGCCCATTTCGAGCGCGTGTACAGGTAGGCGGGGCCCGCGAAGGAGACGTCGCGGGCTCCGCTGCCTGGAATGGGCTTAAAGGGGAACCCCAACGCCGAAAAAAATCGGCGTGGGGGTTCCCCCAAAGTCCACACCAGACCCTTGTCCGAGCACGCTACCCGGCCGGCCAGGAAAGGGGGGCGAGCGAGCGCGCCCCCCCTCCTGAGCCGTACCAGGCCGCGTGCCCTCAACATGGGGGGGGTGCCTTGGGGAAGGGGGGGCCGCGCGGCCCCCCCACCCCAAAGCACCTTGTCCCCATGTTGATGAGGACAAGGGCCTCTTCCCGACAACCCTGGCCGTTGGTTGTCGGGGTCTGCGGGCGGGGGCTTATCGGAATCCGGGAGCCCCCTTTAAGAAGGGGGCCCCCGGATACCGGCCCCCCACCCTATGTGAATGAGTATGGGGTACAATGTACCCCTACCCATTCACCTGTGAAATAAAGTACAAAAAAAAAACACAACACAGGGGAAAAAATATTTTATTGCACAGCTCCGGGGGTCTTTATGTAGAGCAACAATTCTTTTCCAGCTCCTCAGAGAGTTCTATGCCATGAGGTGCCATGTTGAACTTCCAGTGACCAGTATGGGAGAGTGAGAGTGATAACACCAAATTGAACACACCTGCTCCCCATTCACACCTGAGACCTTGTAACACTAACGAGTCACATGACACCGGGGAAGGAAAATGGCTAATTGGGCCCAATTCGGACATTTTCACTTAGCGGTGTACTCACTTTTGTTGCCAGCGGTTTAGACATGGCTGTGTGTTCAGTTATTTTGAGGGGACAGCAAATTTCCACTGTTATACAAGCTGTACACTCACTACTTTACATTGTAGCAAAGTGCAATTTCTTCAGTGTTGTCACATGAAAAGATATAATAAAATATTTACAAAATTGTGAGGAGTGTACTTACTTTTGTGAGATACTGTATATAATATATAAACCCCCCATTTGCCACCACGAAGTCTCGGCCCAACAACCTGGCACTCGTATGAGACCCTTGCAGGTTATGTCATCACATATAAAAAATGAAAAAAAGTGTTTATAATTCTTTAGATAGTGTGTGTGTGTGTGTGTGTATGTGTGATTTGTATTTTAAACGGAAAGGGTTATTTTACAAGATGAGGGTTCACATATACTTTTCCCATCACTTACTGTTTGGCTATGAGGCAGGCAGTAAAGTAAAATCTCCCCAATGGAACACAGATGGCAAAAAAAAGTAAAAATGGTTGCCTTTAGTTATACGTTAAATCTTTTTCATTAAGCAGTATTTAAAGTAGATATAGTTATATTGCCTCTGTTGTCCTAAACTAGTAATTCAGCATTCCAATTCCTTAGACATGTGCACCTGATACAAAACCAAAGAAAATTCCCAGCTCAACTCGCCATAAAATCTGCTATTAACCTAATTATTCTAAGGCCGCGTACACACGCGCGGACTGTTTGCCCAACCTTGTTCGTCAAACAGTTTCGGCAAACAGTCCGCTCAAAATTTGCATGAGCGGACTTGCCCACACACGAGCGGACTGTTTCAACGAACTGTTTGCCAAACAGTCCGCTCAACTTTTGAAATGAACGGACTCGCCCACGTAAGGCGGAGGCAAATCCGCCCATTTCGAGCGCGTGTACAGGTAGGCGGGGCCCGCGAAGGAGACGTCGCGGGCTCCGCTGCCTGGAATGGGCTTAAAGGGGAACCCCAACGCCGAAAAAAAACGGCGTGGGGGTTCCCCCAAAGTCCACACCAGACCCTTGTCCGAGCACGCTACCCGGCCGGCCAGGAAAGGGGGGCGAGCGAGCGCGCCCCCCCTCCTGAGCCGTACCAGGCCGCGTGCCCTCAACATGGGGGGGGTGCCTTGGGGAAGGGGGGGCCGCGCGGCCCCCCCACCCCAAAGCACCTTGTCCCCATGTTGATGAGGACAAGGGCCTCTTCCCGACAACCCTGGCCGTTGGTTGTCGGGGTCTGCGGGCGGGGGGCTTATCGGAATCCGGGAGCCCCCTTTAAGAAGGGGGCCCCCGGATACCGGCCCCCCACCCTATGTGAATGAGTATGGGGTACAATGTACCCCTACCCATTCACCTGTGAAATAAAGTACAAAAAAAAAACACAACACAGGGGAAAAAATATTTTATTGCACAGCTCCGGGGGTCTTCCGTCTTCGGGGGTCTTCTCGCCGGACTCCTCCGCTATGTGTGTGTAGCTCTTTTACTAGCGGAGGAGTCCGGCTTTCTTCCTCCCCGCCGGCCTCTTCTCCCGACTTCGGGGGTCTTGTCCCCCTCTTCGGTTCTTCTGCCGGGCCACCGCGCCTTCTTCTAGCTCTTTTACAGGCGGTGGCCCGGTCTTCTGTCGCCGCTGCCTTCCGTTCTTCTGTCGCCGCCTTCGGTTCTTCTGCCGGGCCACCGCGCCTTCTTGTAGCTCTTTTACAGGCGGTGGCCCGGTCTTCTGTCGCCGCTGTCGCCGCCTTCCGTTCTTGTTCTTCTTCTTGTTCTTCTTCTTCTTCTCCAGGCGATGTTGACACGTCGCTCCCTCCGGCCGGAATGCCAGGGACACGCTCCGCTGCCACTTATATAGTGACAATGGGGCGGTGTCACATGGTATATGTCACATGGGTTGGTCACATGGTGACCCCGCCCCCTTACGATGTCATAGTCCCCATGTGACATCAACCCATGTGACCAACCCATGTGACATATACCATGTGACCCCGCCCCATTGTCACTATATAAGTGACCGCACAGCGTGGCTCTGGCATTCCGGCCGGAGGGAGCGACGTGTCAACATCGCCTGGAGAAGAAGAAGAAGAACAAGAAGAAGAACAAGAACGGAAGGCGGCGACAGCGGCGACAGAAGACCGGGCCACCGCCTGTAAAAGAGCTACAAGAAGGCGCGGTGGCCCGGCAGAAGAACCGAAGGCGGCGACAGAAGAACGGAAGGCAGCGGCGACAGAAGACCGGGCCACCGCCTGTAAAAGAGCTACAAGAAGGCGCGGTGGCCCGGCAGAAGAACCGAAGAGGGGGACAAGACCCCCGAAGTCGGGAGAAGAGGCCGGCGGCGGGGAGGAAGAAAGCCGGACTCCTCCGCTAGTAAAAGAGCTACACACACATAGCGGAGGAGTCCGGCGAGAAGACCCCCGAAGACGGAAGACCCCCGGAGCTGTGCAATAAAATATTTTTTCCCCTGTGTTGTGTTTTTTTTTTGTACTTTATTTCACAGGTGAATGGGTAGGGGTACATTGTACCCCATACTCATTCACATAGGGTGGGGGGCCGGTATCCGGGGGCCCCCTTCTTAAAGGGGGCTCCCGGATTCCGATAAGCCCCCCGCCCGCAGACCCCGACAACCAACGGCCAGGGTTGTCGGGAAGAGGCCCTTGTCCTCATCAACATGGGGACAAGGTGCTTTGGCACCCCAAGGCACCCCCCCCATGTTGAGGGCACGCGGCCTGGTACGGCTCAGGAGGGGGGGCGCGCTCGCTCGCCCCCCTTTCCTGGCCGGCCGGGTAGCGTGCTCGGACAAGGGTCTGGTGTGGACTTTGGGGGAACCCCCACGCCGATTTTTTTCGGCGTTGGGGTTCCCCTTTAAGCCCATTCCAGGCGGCGGAGCCCGCGACGTCTCCTTCGCGGGCCCCGCCTACCTGTACACGTGCTCGAAATGGGCGGACTTTCCGAGCGGGAACAGTCCGCTCATTTCGAAAGTACAGCGGACAGGCCCACACACGGGCGGACTGTTCGCTCAAACACAGTTTCAGCGGACAGTTTTTCGGAATTTCCGAAAGACTTTGTCCGTCCAACTGTCCGCTGAAACTGTCCGCTGAAAGCCCACACACGAGCGGACTGTCCGCCCAAACACTGTTCAGCGGACAAGGTTGGGCGAACAGTCCGCCCGTGTGTACGCGGCCTAACAGTTTGCCTTAAAAACAGGGGTTTAGTTAGCACACATATGCAAATACATGCCGCTCCAAAGCACGCCAATTTCTCTGCAGTCCTAACTCTTGTAAATTTATGAGACTCCACAGTGGAAGCACATGCATTCTAATGTATAGATAGAGGGCAGGTGAGCATGGAGGTAGCCCATTCCTCTTTAACCACTTCCGGACATATGTTGTGGCAGGGCAGCCTGGCTGTGCGAACCGACATACCTATACATCGGTCATGCATTAGATACAGCAGGCACGCGCCCACCGCACGATGCGGGAGCTCGCTGGCTGGCCACCCGCAATCATGGTAAACAGAGGTAGAACAGGGATCTCCTCACCTGGTTGCCACCACACACGCTTAACACCATCTGAACCAAATACGTTTATCTGTTTCCGGTAATCTATGTCCTTAGTCTGTCTTCAGAAAACTGTTTGTGGGCTTTCTTGTGCATCATCTTTAGAAGAGGCTTCATTCTGGGACGAGCCATGCAGATCATTTTGATGTTGTGTGCGGCTTATGGTATGGAGACTGGCAGGCTGAACCCCCCTCCCCTTCAACCTCATATGTCTATTTCCCAAAGATGATTTCTGGATATGATGCTAAGCACGTGCACTCAACTTCTTTGCTCGACCATGGTTAAGCCCGTTCTGAGTGGAACCTGTCCTGCTAAACCACTGTATGGTCTTGGCCACCGTGCTGCAGCTCAGTTTCAGGGTCTTCGCAATCTTCTCATAGCCTAGGCCATCTTTATGTAGAGCAACAATTCTTTTCCAGCTCCTCAGAGAGTTCTATGCCATGAGGTGCCATGTTGAACTTCCAGTGACCAGTATGGGAGAGTGAGAGTGATAACACCAAATTGAACACACCTGCTCCCCATTCACACCTGAGACCTTGTAACACTAACGAGTCACATGACACCGGGGAAGGAAAATGGCTAATTGGGCCCAATTCGGACATTTTCACTTAGCGGTGTACTCACTTTTGTTGCCAGCGGTTTAGACATGGCTGTGTGTTCAGTTATTTTGAGGGGACAGCAAATTTCCACTGTTATACAAGCTGTACACTCACTACTTTACATTGTAGCAAAGTGCAATTTCTTCAGTGTTGTCACATGAAAAGATATAATAAAATATTTACAAAATTGTGAGGAGTGTACTTACTTTTGTGAGATACTGTATATAATATATAAACCCCCCATTTGCCACCACGAAGTCTCGGCCCAACAACCTGGCACTCGTATGAGACCCTTGCAAACGCAATACCGTCTCAGCAGCCTGACACTCGCAGAGACCCTTGCAACCACGCAATATCGTCTCAAAACAAACCTCATACTCATTGAGACCCTTGCAATCACACAATATCATCCCAGCAGCAGGACACTCACCAGGACCCTTGCAACCACGCAATATCATCTCAGCAAACCAAACCGAGGCCCTTGCGCCCACAAAGTACCATCTGAAAACTAATATCACACACATCAAGACCCTTGCGACCACGCAATATTGTCTCAGCAAATCAGACTGAGACCCTCCCTTGCAATCACGCAATTTGAACGCAGCAGCCTAATACACTCATAGTGACTTTCGCAACCATGCAATGTCAGCTCATCTCCAGTAGCGTCAAAACATTCCTGGCACAAACCAGATCACAAACACACCACAGGGGCATCCAATCAGCCTTGCATACACGTAGCAACATCCAGTTATACATTTATCTTTAGTGGCGTAATGGCTACTCATCATCCTCTCTGTCTTTTCCTCAGGTCAGCAGAGTTCAGGTTTTTCAACCTACACCAGGTTGGTTGTTTCTCCCCAGTTAAAAAAGAAGGGGGGGGGAGCGAACATACAGTCGTATTCCACCAGGGCCGTATTCCCAAGATCATAGCTGAGCTTAGATGCAAGGCCATCCCCTACCGTACTACGGTCAGGAAGGCAGAGCTATTCAGGCTACGCTTTCCGCCGACAGCTTCTACAGGATCCAGCGCCCCTCAGGCGTCCTTGCAGTCCATATCCGGGGCCATCTCCCATCTGCACTCCATGGTCTCCTTACTGTCCGCAAACAGTTACTGACATGCAGACCAAAGTCACAGCCCTGGAGGCTCGCCCTCCAATGACCCTCCCTGACCCAGTCGTGGTAAGGGCACTGGCATCCCCTCCTGCAGGTATGCCAGAGTAACTGTCCTCCCTGCCAGCCTCAGGAAGGAAATCTTGGAGAGCAAGGACGTAAATTTAGTATCTCTGCTGATTTTGGTGCACAATGTGGCTGACAACAGAGCATAGGCCTGGGGGGACGTCTCGGTGGTCATTAAGTCGAAAGACCCCAGGCCCACCCACAAACGTAGTCACCAAATTCGCTACCACCGCTCATTTTCGGCCAAGGCAGCCACCAAGCTCAGCCAGTTCCAGGTCAAGACAGACTGGAGCGTTTCTGACACAAATTATTCTACCACCATTTCGCAGGCCTCCACTCACTGCTGTGCACCATTTGCCAGTTTGCTACCCACCCATTGGTGCTCTGAAGTGACTACTACACGCCCCTTTTTCCCTCCTTCCTCCTCTGGCACCAGACAGGGCCTCCTGTCCTGGCCCCCAGTCAATCACAACCAGTGGATAGACTAGGGTGGCCTATCTTTTCTTTAGGAGGAGGACCCATTTGCAACAATTTTAATCACAGCGGATGCTTCCATAGTGAGTGCAGGCTACTCCATATTTGCACAGCATTCCATAAAGCTCCTCCGAGCACCACCTGTCAAGTCAAATGAGAGGGAAAGTCCTGACTAGGCCGCATAGATGTCATCTAGTTGGGGTTCAACCTCGCTATACACCCCACTCCCTCACTGGCCATATTCCTGGTGCAGGGCTTCACAGAAGGGTTCCACACCAGCCTCATCACTTTACCCCTCACTACACACAAATGCAGGAACCTCCAGTCAGCAGCCATCGACACACAAGCAATTGACTCCTTACTGCAGTCAGAAGTGGATAAAGGCTTTATTATCGGCCCCTTCCCACAGTCACCTCTCCCAGTCTGGAGAGTCAGCCCTATTGGGCTTGTCAAGGACAAGTTCAGTACTAAACTCTGCCTATTGTATGACTTATCTGCCCCTCATTCTTCTCACATCCCTAGCATGAACTCCCTGATTCCTTCCAAGGAGTTTTCCCTTAAGTATGCCTCAGTTGACTTTTCCAACCAAACCATCACTGGGATAGGTCCCGTCACCTGGCTATCCAAAGCAGATATTTCAAATGCGTTAAAGCTCCTCCTTATCGAACTGTCCTTCTGGCGGTGGAACGATATTAAGTGGAGGGAGTCCTACTACTTCACCACCATGTTGACCTTCGGGTCCAAGAGTAGCCCGTGGCTGTACAACATTTTCGCTCAGGCCCTCACATGGATTCTGTCTCACCAGCCCCGCTGTCACTCAGTCATTGACTACCTTGATGACTTCCTGCTTATCGAGCAACCAGGCACACCCCCGGCATATCTAGACAAGTTAAGAATAGTTTTCAACAACCTCAACGTACCCATAGCCGAGCACAATGTAGAAGGACCGACACATTCCATTACCTTTTTAGGTGTCACTCTCGACATGCAAGCTAGCCTGCCTCTTGACAAACTAGCTTGTATCAGGGCAACTATTCACAACTTCACACAGTCGCAAGGGTGCACCAGGAGGAAGTCGCAGTCCTTACTAGGGATGATGAACTTTGCAATGAGGATTATTCCTCAAGGACGGTCCTTCATATCACGGCATTTAGTCTTTCTCACACCAGTACAAGACCCAGACCGAATTCTCAAACTAGATCAAGCAGCAGTAGCAGACTTGGCTATGTGGGACAAGTTCCTCATCAGCTGGAACGGCATTTCAATGCTCATTTGTCAGATGAATCACCACAGGTGGTCACCGATGCTGTAGCCTCCAACGGCTTCCAGAAATTCTCTTAATCCCTGGTTTTACCCAGTCCTCATCTCTCTTCGAGCTATATCCCATTGTCGCAGCTGCCCAGGTCTGGGGCCACACGTGGACAAATTAGACGGTGCTTTTCACCACGGACAATCAGGCCACGGATGACATCATTAACAAAGGTAGATCCAAGTCACTCCCCATCATGTCCTTCCTGCGCTGGCTTGTGAAGCTATCACTCTGTTACTAATTTCATTTTTTCTGTAGACATATTCCAGGCAAATACAATATCGCTGCTGATGCGCTGTCCTGTTTCCACCTTACCTTGTTTTTCCTGCAGGAGCCTGGAGTTGACCCAGCGACTACTCCTGTCCCACCCTGGTCGTTGCTGATGATGGATTAAAAATCACACCTCGCCATCTCAAACCAGCTCATCAACCAATCCTTGGCATGCAACACATTGAAGGCCTATCGCACTGCTTGGAACACTTACCGCAAGTTTTTGGCTTCTTGCCCAGGAGCAGTGATAGGCGACGTTAGACACGTCCTTGCCTTCATATCATATTGCCATACCCAGCTAGCCCTTGCTCACAACAACATTAGGCTATATCTAGCCTGTGTCCAGAATTTTCTATCATTACAGGACCCCAGTAAACTGTCAGTATTCTCGGCCCATGCAGTCAAGTCACTCCTACATGGCATAAAGAAGCACCAACCTGAAGCCAGTGGCGAAGGCCTACCTATCACGAGTGCCATCTTCAGGGACTTGTCTGAAATCCTTACTCATTCCCCCTTTGGGGCTTTGCCCAGCCTAGTCACCCGAACGGCAATTTTTGGTTTCCCGTGACCTAGCTAATTTACCGCCATTGGCTCCAGTAGTCAGACACTGCTCCGACACCATCTGACTCGCTTTCCAAACCATTACACCCTTCATCTCACAGACAGCAAAACGCAACAAACCGGCACAGGAGTTGACATCAACCTATTTCAGACTAACAATGCCTGGTGCCCAGTGATGGTCCTTGACTGACTACTGTCCCGGCTACCCAGCCAATCTGAACATAGCCCATTGCTACTCTTTCTAACCAGCCCCCTCAGTGGCAGCCAGTTTGTCAAGTATGTCAGGATCCTCCTAAGCAACTTGGGCTTTAACACCAGTCAGTTCTCTGGACATTCCTTCTGGATTGGAGCAGTCTCAGCTGCCTCCCAACATGGAGTACCAAGCCACGTAATCAAGAAACTAGGCCGATGGAAGTCTGCTTGCTTTGCCACCTACATCCCAAATCCTCAGAAGAAATGGCACAAGCCTTCACCAAGCTGGCTCAATAACCACAAGAAATAAATAAAGCGTTATTTCCCTATCTGAGTCTTTGCCCCTTTTCTTGGAATGCTGACCAGACCACCAAGGCACACTTCAGGTCTACTTATGTTGTAAGTCTTGTCGCATGTTTATGTGATTCACACCTCTCTCGGTCATAGGGCCACGACCATAAATAAGGATGCCAGTATGGTGGCCTGAATTTATGGTAAGAGGGGTATTTAAGCAGCCCACTCGCCCATACTCATTGTCGGTTCCAGTGCGCAATACCCTCCTGCCCTTCCCTTTTTCAGGGCACTTCTCAACACATCGTTCTTTACAAACTACCCATTTCTTACCTTCTGTATGCTCCCTTTTCTTGGCATACCGACCAGACCACCAAGGCACACTACAGGTATATTTACGTTGCAAGTCTTGTCGCGTGTTTATGTGATTCACATCTCTCTCAGTCCAGTCATAGGGCCACGACCATATATATATATATCTTACTCTCCTACAGTGCCCTGAAAGCTGAAAGGAGGGACATGTTTTACCATGGTTGTTATCAAAGACAGTCATTTTCACCAGTTTAAAGTAGGGGAAAAGCTGTAAGCTTTATCTTTAGAATTAAATTGTTGATTTATAAATATGAGAAAATGGTAAAATTTCATAAAAACTAAAAAAACAAAAAAGACAAGTTTGAAAACAAAAGATACAACAAAGTGGAGTGGAATGCAAAATAATGCTGTAAAAAAGGTCTTCTAAATGGCTCAAAAATCAAAAGTGCTAAATCCAGGGAAAAAAGGCAAAACATTTTTTTTAGAAAGGCTGCACTGGAAATGCAAATAACTGTTCAGTTTGGCAAAAACTAGAATAGCTTTTCATTTTCATGAACATTATGGACATACTGTATAAGTCCCTCACCCTCATAATCGTCTCTCACTCTTCTTTCCCTCTCTAGCCATCCCCGTATCACCAAGCAAGTGCTGTTTGTGAATGGATTGTAGCTTTTGGCTTTGTTACATTTTTCCTAACATTCATCAGAGATTTTCAGGTTGGTATAACTATAGACTATCCATGCAATGATGTTTGAAGTGTGGAACAAACTTTTTATAAAGAAAATGTTAAAGTATACTTATAGCCAAATAGTAGAGAAAAGGTAAAACCTTAGTGAGTTTTTGTTTTGTGCCCCACTAGGAAGATTTACCTCTTTATTTGTCCAGGTGGCCAATGTCACTCAGGCAGAAAGGGATATGAAATCCAAAATGTTATAGCTGTCATAGAAAGTGACAGAAATAAAGTTGAAAATTTCTGAGGACACCTGTTCTGGTAACTGTTTTCCAAGAGGGGAGTTCCTCTCCTCTTGAAGAAATTTCCTCTTGCTTTTTTTTTGTGCCTCAAAAAAAAACCAACCTAATGCCGCGTACACACAAGCGGATTTTCCACTCAAGCTTGGCTTGCATACACATGGTCACACAAAAGTTTGCTGAACTTTCCACCGTCAAGAACGCGGTGACGCACAACACTACAATGAGCTGAGAAAATTAAGTTCAATGCTTCCAAGCATGCGTCAAATTGTTTCCGAGCATGCGTAGGAATTTTGCGCGTCAGAATTTGTACAGACAATCGGAATTTCCAATCAAAACTTTTTCAGACCGAAAAATTGAGAACCTGCTCTCAATCTTTTGCTGGCTGGAATTCCGCCAGCAAAAGTCCGATGGAGCATACACACGGTTGCATTTTCCGACCAAAAGATCTCATTGGACTTTTGCTTGCGGAATTTCCAATCATTGTGTGTACGCAGTATAAGAAACGCTAACAGGGCTTTATCGTTACCACAAAAAAGTTTGAATAAAAAGTAAAATTTTATTTTTTACAATTTTTTTTTTTTTTCTCCAAATCTATTTTTATTGAAAACAAGAGATGGGGTACATAAAGATAAATGGTTGTATGGTATATAAAGTCCAGTACAACGTATTAATACCAGATATCAGAATTAACATTAGTAAGTGTACAATATACATAAACAGGGTGCCACAAAAACAGTTGACAATATGGGTAACTGTGCCGAAAAGAAATAGGAGTAGTTACATGGAGGTCTTGGATACTGTGTTTAAACAGCATGTTGAAGTTTACCTATAGTTGTGCCTCAAGGAACCTACTAGGTATAGTAACTTTTAACCTTTATTTCTTGTGTAAAACATTTGTGTTGTGTAGGTGGGGGGGTGTTATAGATCATGTAGGATGTTGGGGTAAGGAACAATCGTGTGCAGGCTCATTGTGTGGGGTGTTGCCCTGGGCTGATTGTCTAATGTACAATATTGGTTACACTGTCTTTTCGGTGGTTAGCAGCCTATTGTCTCTATATCTGTTATTTCCTTGTAGAGTTGCGGTCACCGGACCACTAGCAACCCACACAGAGAAAGGCAGTTCTAGCAGGCTTAATCAGTGGTCAAATTACTCAAGTAAGGTGGTGAGGGGGTTCTTTATATGAATGGGGAGGTAGGTGGGTTATCAGAAGAAGAGACTCCCTGTGGTAGAGGGGTAAGATATTGGGAATAATTAGCGGGGGAGGTAGTAAGTGTGGAGAGGGGATGGGTGAAATATCTGTCTCTATAGAGGTGTGTCTTTAGCTTGAGGCACCAGATTTTCCAATTCTGCAATTTTATTTATGCGTGTGATCCAATTCGCATTGGTTGGGGGATTGGTCGATTTCCATTAGACTGAAACACACATTTTTGCAGCATTCAAGAGGTGCAGGGCTAGGGAGCGATGATTTTTTTGGAGGATGGAGGAATGGTGTAAAAGCATTTGGGCCGGGGTAAAGTCGGATAGGTGGTAATTTGAGTTGTGAGGCGATGGACGTATTTCCAAAAGTTTTGGAGTAAGGGACAAGACCAGTATAAATGAAGGAGTGATGCTTCTTCATCTGTGCATCTCCAAAAGTTGGGGGGTATGATGGGAGAAATTTTGTGTAATCTAAGGAGTGTCTTGTACCGTCTAGAAAAGACTTTAAAGTCATTTTCCTGTGCAGAAACGCTGACTGAGCCTTTATGGATATAAGAGTATATATTTTCCCATTCCTCATCTGAGAGGTTGAGGGAGAGTTCCCTTTCCCATCTAATGCTTGCTATGTTGGATTTTAGGCTGTGGTCAGAGCGCAGTATGAAATACATGTCTGAGATCAGGTGCCTCTGAGGTTCTTTTCTGGTACAAAGAACTTCGAAAGATGTGTGTTGTCTAGAATATTTGGAGCGTGTTTGGGGGTTATTCAGGAAGTGCCCTATTTGGACATACGTCCAAAATGGAAAGGAATGTCCTGGCATCTGTCCTGAGTGCGGGTAGGGTTAGGAAAGCGTTCCTGGAGAAGAAGTGTTTGGCTCGCACATCGGTGTGAGGCCAGAATTTCAAGAGGAAGGAATCCAAAAGACCTGGTGGGAATTCCGGGTTGTTGTGGATGGGTGTTAGTGGACCCGGTGAGGAGAAAATTTTGAATTTATGCGATGCTTTCTTAAAGATTTGTAGCGTGTTACTGATTAAAGGGTGTTGTTTGCAGTATGAAAATATTAACCACTCGAAAACCAGGTTTTTTTCTGCCACTTTTTGTTTACAAGTTTAAATCAGTATTTTTTTGCTAGAAAATTACTTATAACCCCCGAAACATGATACTTTTTTTTTTTTTTTTTTTTTAGCAGAGACCCTAGGTAATAAAATGATGATTGTTTCAATTCCTTATGTCACATGATATTAGCGCAGTGGTTTTGCAAACACAATTTTTTGGTAAAAAATAGACTTTAACTACTTAAGGACCAGCCGCCGTCGTTATACATTGGTACTTTGATGCTAAATGCCATTGTTATGGCAGCAGCTAGCTGCCATAACCCCACTATTTTTAAAAACGTCCGGCCGTCCTCTTTCTAAAAAAGTGATCTCAGCAGTGGAGTTGTGGTGAGATCACTTTTATCGGGGCGCGAGAGGGGAACCCCCCTCCCACCATACTCCAGTCAACTCCGCTGATTACTGTAGCTGTCGGTAGGGCCAGAGACGATCGTGTCTGCTCCCCTCACAGCCTGGATGGCAAGTGAGGGAAAAATGTCCCCCAGTCGGCTCCATAGCATTAGAGGGCGGAAGCGACGTCAAACGTTACTTCCGCACAATGCTCTTACATTGATTTATTTTATTGCATTTTAGTGTAAATATGAGATCTGAGGTCTTTTTGACCCCAGATCTCGAATTTAAGAGGTCCCGTCATGCTTTTTTTCAATTATAAGGGATGTTTACATTCCTTGTAATAGGAATAAAAATGACCCAATTTTTTTTTTTAAAAGGACAGTGTAAAAATAAAAAATAAAAAGTAAAATAAATAAGAACATATTTTTTTTAAAGCGCCCGTTTTGCTGAGCTCGTGGCAGAAGTGAACGCATACGTAAGTCACGCCCGCATATGAAAACGCTGTTCAAACCACACATGTGAAGTATCTCCGTGATTGTTAGAGCGAGTGCAAAAATTTTAGCACTAGACCTCCTCTGTAAGTCAAAACTGGTAACCTGAAGACATTTTTAAACGTTGCCAATGGAGATTTTTAAGTTCCAAATTTTGTGAACGCAATTTTGAAGCATGACATGCTGGGTATCAATTTACTTAGTGTAATATTATCTTTCACAATATAAAAAAAAATTTGGCTAACTTTACTGCTGTCTTATTTTTTAATTAAAAAAAGTGTATTTTTTCCAAACAAATTGTGCTTGTAAGACCGCTGCACAAATTAGGGTGGGTATGACATAAAGTATTGCAACAACCGCCATTTTATTCTCTAGGGTGTTAGAATTTTTTTTTTTAATTATTTAATGTTTGGGGGTTCTAAGTAATTTTCTAGCAAAAAAAATGATTTTAACTTGTAAACAACAAATTTCAAAAAAGAGGCTCGGTCCTTAAGTAGGTAATGAATAAAAAAAAAAAAAAAACGCACACAATAGTTACCCCGATTTTTTGTATAATGTGAATGATGTTATGCCAAATAAATAGATACCTAACATGTCACGCTTTAAAATTATGCATGCTTGTGGAATGGCAACAAACTACGGTACTTAAAAATCTCCATACGTGACACTTAAAACACCTTTACAGGTTACCTGTTTAGCGTTACAGAGGATGTCTAGCACTAGAATTATTGCTCTTGCTCTAACGTTCGTGGCAATACCTCACATGTGGTTCAAATACAGTTTACATAAGCATGGGCGACTTACAAGTGTGTTCGATTCTGCACAAGAGCATAGAAAGATGGGGCGCTTTAAAAAAAAAGCAGGGCCATTGGATTGTTTCTCAGGCGAACCAGCGGAAACGGTAAGCCTGAGAAACACTGGCAAGCGGCAGGAGGGATCAGGGACACCGGTTCAGAAACCATTCCAGCCGCTCGGACCGGTTTCATGAGAAAGCCAAACGCCATGCAGATTGCGATAAAAACAGTACTGGGTTATGATTCATATCTTCAGCCACAATCCCTGTAAACCACAATGTATATATATGTATTGCGGTCGGCAAGTAGGTAAAATACATGTAGAAGTTAAAATTCCATGTAAATATCTTAATCTAATAAAGATACATCTGCTATTCAGTGCAAACATTGCATAATTATTTCCCCATTCTCAATAATATAAATGGGGTAATTTGCCTGTTATCTCTTCAACGTGTTTCATTGGTCATGGGCCCACTTCATCAGGAAGGCAAGCAATAAAAAAAGACTCTGAAATTATAGAAGAATATATCAGACCATATAGTTCAAAACATATGGAAGAAAAACACAATATAGACATGTCAAAATAGTGTACTCAAACAAGTCTATATCATACCTCTTGTAGATGATTGGGTTATTCATAAAAACAAAAGAATAGTGCAGCCAACAATTGAAACATCATGGGGAGAACAGAAACTGATACTAATTCCGTCAAATCAGGAGAAAGAGGTGGACCCGGTGGAAAATTATAACCCACAGAGAGTACTGGAAAGAGATTTATATACTATAGTACATGTTGGGGTAAAACAGTGAAGGTTATTTATGTATCAAAATATTTATCTATCCTAGGGTTCCCAGTATTCCTAATTACACCCCTACTCCTTAAACAGAAAAACTGTGGTTAAAGTAAACCAATAAAAACATTGACTTTAGGTCCCCTAATCCATGGGACTGCTATCTTTCTAAAATTTGATCTATCACCACTAAAATACTCTACCTGAGCAGACAATTGGTGCCTGCATCAGACACAAAGCTGCTGCAAAGATGAAAGTGGAAGGTATTCCACAGTGACTGGCCAGACCTGGAGGGCCGGGAGTCTACTGCAGCTAACAAGTAAATATAACTGGGGCAAAGGGGTTTTTAGAACTGGGGCAGATGCATGGACCAGCTCTAGTCTTTAGCTGTCTTCAGATTCAGGTTGGCAGAACTCCAGACAAATAGATAAATACACAATTCAAATACACTGAGAATGAGTGAGAATCTTGTTTATGTTTCACAGGATTAGCAATTTTGCTCTGCCAGTCTTGGAATTCAGAGGGGTCCCTGAGCCCCATTGCAGCCTGGTTAACAAAAAAAACCAAGCCTGTTAAAGGGGTTGTAAAGCTTCGTGTTTTTTCACCTTAATGAATCTTATGCATTAAGGTGAAAAAACACCTTGCAGTCACTGCCCCCCCCCCCCGAACCCACGTTTTACTTACCTGAGACCCGAATCTCCTTGGGTGTGATCCCACGTTGCTTTCACCGAGCCCTAGTCGGCTCTTCATTTGATAATCGATAGCAGCGAAGCCATTGGCTCCCGCTGCTGTCAATCAAATCAATGACGCGGCACACCGGGGCCGAGTCATACACTTGGCAGCTATGGCCGCCGAGTGTATCACACGGGGGCGTGCCCGCAAGGTAACCCCCTTGGGAGAGAGCTTCCCAGAGGAGGTTATCTATTGTGGGGAGGAGCCGAGATAGCCACCGTGAGACCCCAGAAGAGGATGTTAGGGGACACTCTGTGCAAAACGAACTGCACAGGGGAGGTAAGTATGACATGTTTGTTTTTTTTATGTTTTTTTTTTAAAACAAACCCATAGTATCTCTTTAAGTGAGCAGAAGCACATAACATATGTCATGGGTGGACATTAATTATTGTGGGCGAGTCATCATCAAGATACAGCACAGCATCCCATACAAATCAAATAGAGCCAAAAGAAGGAAATATTGGGACTTTTTTGGTGCTTCATACAAGCTAGCATAAATTTCATTAAAAATTATTTATTACAAAAAATGTTAAAAGACAAATCCATATAAAACCATGTACAGTCCTGACATTACTCTGGTTATTCCTAATTATACAGCGGTACAAATTCCCAACATGTATCGCCCATGGGGCTTCTTCAGCGGATACATTGTCCGCCAGTGGTCATAGCACTATATTGAATAAAAAACAAGATATAAATATCTATAGGATGTATGATATTATAGTATTTTTTTTTACATATTTTTAACAATATTGGTCCATAATTGTTGTAAATGTTGTAGATTTTCATATCTTGTTTTCTATTTGATATAGTGCTATGACCCCATGAGACAATATATGCCCTGAAGAAGCCCTACAGGCCAAACATGTCAGGAATTGTTACTTTAACTACCGCTGTATAATTAAGAATAACCAGAATAATGTCAAGACTGACAGTTTTATATGGATTTGTCTTTTCTAATAAATAATGATTTTTTTAATGAAACGTATGCAGTCTTGTATGAAGCACCAAAAAAAGTCCCAATATTTTCTTCTTTTGGTTCTATTTTATATGTCATGGGTGCTCAAAGGGCCAGTAGAATCATGACTGCCAAAGGCAGAGGCATGATGGGACTTGTAGTTCTGCAACAGCTGGATGGTCAGAGGTTGAGCACCCGTGACATATGTGCATGCGGCAGAGCCAGATTGGCAACTAGTACTGCTCCTTCCTCTCCCAGTCTGTGTGCTGCTGTATAGGGGATTATAGGAGGCTGATCCAGGTACTTACACTAGTTGCATAAAATGTATTTAATGATAATAAATACATAACTGTAAAATTCAGCTTTAACGCTCAACTTTAGGCACAAAAGACACAAATGAATGCAGCTTGGTAAAAGCAAGCAGTGTACGTACCTGGATCTGACCTGGAAATAGCCTCCCACAGTTCTCTGTACAACAGAGCTCAAACTGGGGGAGAAAGAAGCAGTGCAATGAGCTAATCAGTTGTTCCACAGTGCAAGCAGCATGCTGATAAGAGGAGAGAGCAGAGTGACAGAGAGATAAGATTATCAGTTCAATACTTCTCCTTTCAACGTCCAGTCATAGGGTGTAAGTTTTATGTAACTGCAGCAAGGATGGTATTTTATGTGCTTCTCTACCTATGTATTAGAGCAACTTCTACCTCTATTACACATTATTTGCTTTTTTTGTAAATTTATTTTCAGAACTCTTTCACAGTAAATTGTTGGTATTGAAAATTTTTCTGACATGTGTACACTTTTTTTTTCTTTGCAGGCTGTAACTTTGACAGTTTCAACAGAACTTCATGATGATTTTTGACTACAGCCCTATAACAGTGTTATAGATTGACTAAATCTTTTTAATATATGTTAACCAGTCCAACTAACAATGTTACTGCCGCTGGTTTACAATTTGCACTGCTCTGTACTGGATGCGGAGACATTATAGTTTAAGTATTACACTGCACCATTTCATCAATTTTTTTGTGTTTTATATATATTTTCATATCAATAAAAAGTTACAATCAATGTTTTCTGATTAATTGATTAAAAAAATGGAAAACATTCATCGGGATGCAAGCTTTTAAGTACATCTTCACATATAATTTTTTTTTTCTACATCAACAGTTCAGGCAACTAATTTTAATAAAACACAAAAAGGTTAAAAGGGTATTAACCCATAACCCCTTGACTGGCAAGGGTGTAATACATGAGGAAAATCAAAAGGTTATTACAAGAAAAACCTGCTATGGTCCTAAAGCAGGGGTCTCGAAACTGTTGCCTGAGGGCCAGATGTTTCCTAGCCTTTATCTGGCTCTTGGGGCACTATTCCTTCCATCAATTTGAGACACTATTGCTCTCACTGACACCAACAAGGGGGCACTATTTCTTTCACTGATACCATTGATGGGATACTATTCCTCCTACTAATAGGGACACTATTGCTTCTCCTACTGACCACCAATCTTGAGGCCATATTTATTTCCACTGGTGCTGGACCTGAGACATTTTCTGCCCCCACTTTCCACAGTCTGGCCCTCATAAAGTCTCAAGGACAATAAACTGGTCCTTTGTTTGAAAAGTTTGGAGACCCCTGTCCTAAAGTCTGATCTGCACCAGTGGCTGAAGTGTTTAGGCAGATACAAAGTACAAACTTAAAGCAGAGATACCTCCCCACCATTGCCCCTACCTGCTCCAGAATCTGCTTTGTGTTAATCTCCTTCTGGTAGTCAGATACAGATAGCAATATAAAGGTTCTATCCCTCCTCTCCCTAGCCAGAACTAAAAAGTTGACTGGAGACCTTTTTTTTAAAGTAAATTGAATTGTGGTCTCTAAAGGTGTTAAAGTGTCACTAAAGGCAAAACCTTTTTTTTTTTGCAATAACACGGTTTGTTTCCTAGGGTGATAATTCTTACTTAATGTGTCTGTGGAGAAGCTGTGTTGTCACCCTAAGCTGCTGTCCCGATTTAGACTATGAAAACCTCCCCCTCCTCTCATCTAAATTACATAGGGGGGTGTTTGTAGTTCACAGCAGATACTGTAGCTGGATAGGCTGATGACATTAAGAGTTCAGTTCAGAACACAGGTAGTTACAGTACACCTGATATCTGCAAGAACAGGTAGTTTTCTATACTTGCAGAAAATGTGCTTAGGGTGAAAAAAACAAAACAAATTCAGGCCTATCTAAGAAATGGAGAAAAAGGAGAGAAAGGGGCGCCTCTGGGTGCAGATTTTTTTAAAAGGTTTTATTTTCAGTGTAAAAAACATAAAATTTTGCACTCACATTTAGTAGGCAAAAAGTAAGCATTAAACACCAGGGGTCATCTGGTATATCTGATTTTTGGGACGTCAGCCAGTGGTCCGGTCCACATCTGTCATCTCATCGCGTTGTTCCTGTTCCTCTCACATGCTGTCCACTGCAGGTGTTTTGTATGAAGCAGCCGGCTTGTGGTGGACACGAGATGTGCGGTCTTCAAAACGAGGCTTGGGAGGCAGAGACGACCAGGGCGCGGGGCTGTGACGTCAGCGGGTATGCGACGCGTTTCTTGAGCGTGCGGGTCGAGATTGTCGGACGACCGCGCTCTTTCATCAGGCAGAATCAGACTGATTCTGGTGTTTAATGCTTACTTTTTGCCTACTAAATGTGAGTGCAAAATTTTATGTTTTTTACACTGAAAATAAAACCTTTTAAAAAAATCTGCACCCAGAGGCGCCCCTTTCTCTCCTTTTTCTCCTTTATCTACAGCAATCCAGGAGCTCAAGTTTCAGCTCTTTTAAGGTGGCAGCCCTGCATGCGGATCCATCCCCCCCTCCCCATCCCTTTTCCCCTCCCCCTCTCCATGAACTAAAGAACATTTATTCCCTCCTTTTCTTGGTCTGGACAAAGTAGTGCATTCCCTGCACTCACCATATGTAACCTTATAGACTCCCTTTTTTTCAAGTGGGAACCTAATATCTTTGATTTGCGCCAAATACTTGTCTTCTATCTAAGAAATGGTATGCTGCAATATAATGCATTTATGCTGTTGGCTTTCGATATACTTGATGCAAGGACAAATAACCCAGTGGGCACTCTTATGAAAAAATAGCCTCCTCAGCATTCCATCTTCATCTTCCAGCCGACTGCCCCTGCTGGTATGACTAAAGAGTATTTTGTACTGCCAGCCCACTTCTAGGGATTGGCTGCGGCCCTCATTAATACTCCAAGCAGCTACTCCTAGACCCCCTCCTCCACTTCTGGAAACTTCTTCAAGGTTCCAGAGAGCAGGGGAAGTTATCAGAGGTGCTGCTTGATGAGTCATCAAGCCTCCCTAAGTCACTCATCCCTGACCCAGATTCAACCCAGACTTGGCTGCTAGCCTATCTAACACACTAGAGGGTGCTACATATATAAAGTGAGCTTTATGTGTGCTTCTGTTCTCCTTGATGATGCCATGGCTTCAAGGTTGACAATAAGATTAGATGTATTTGCATTAACCTACATCCATGAGACATGTATTAGTGAATTGTGACTACTATGTTTTTAACAGACCAAATTGGATGGTTTATTTGTATTGCAAAATCCAGGTCAGCACACTTAAAATACAGTGTACCAGACTTTTTTAAATGCACTGCAATGTATGAGAATACGTTCTTATAAAACCACTAGATGTCACTATTAGCATATAATGTGAAGCACTTTTTTTTTTTTTTTTTACGGAAAAGTCATAATTGAGTTTATGCAATAATCTGATCTTTTAGTTTTAAATTCTATAATTCTGCAAGCTGACCTACAAAAGATTTATATTGAGCCCCTTATTAAAGTGGAGTTCCAGTCATTTCTGTGTTTATTAAAAGTCAGCAGCTACAAAAAGTGTAGCTGCTGCCTTTTAATAAACACATATTCACCTGTCCCACAATCTAGCGATGCGGCCGGTTCTCTTCCACGCCTCTCCCTGCCGCTGGCATCACAAGAGTGGGCACCCGGCTGTGACAGCTTGTGGCTTCACAGCCGGGTGCACACTGCGCCTCCTCAATGAAAAATGCCTCAATGGAGAACTTCTGCTCGAGTCTCCCAGGCGGCCTGAGCGGAAGAGCTGAAGTGAAAGCTGAGTACTTGTCAAAATTAGGTACCCCCCCCCCAAAAAACTGACATGTAAGGGGATGAGGAGTTCTCAAATTGTCCAAAAACAGGATATAAATGCTGGGGCATCTTAGTGACACTCACTGGAACCAAAGAAGTGTCTTGGGGAAGCTACAAAATGTCAAAATTACAAATAAAGTCCAGTAGAGTGTTTATAACTACTACTATCAATACAAAACAACAATAGCACAGCATATGTCATCAACTGGAGTATACAAGACATCTCAACAGGCAACAGTGGATACAAATTATAATAAAATGTCCAGTATATAATAGTATCACGCTTTTCTTATAGTGTTGCCTATTGTACAGTTGTATACATTTTACTTTTCTGCTACACTTTTTAAGTGAGGCATAAATTCAATTTAGCAATACACTATACAAACCTAGCTCTTTGATGTGAGCATTCAGTTCAATACACAACTTGGACAAAGAGTGCTATTAGACACACAATGTATGTTAAAGGCAACTCCACTTTGATGGGAAAAAATATTGCAACTTAGAAAATATCTATATAGCATAAACATATGTGACGCAACCTATATTGTAATATTATTAAAATTACCTTTCCCTTTCAATCTGCTGCTCTGTATTTCTCTGTAAAATGCAATGGAATATGGCTACCTGGAGGTATTCTGTAAACAGATACATAAGTCTGCACTAAAATACAAGTCCGATTTTTGGCATCCTCCGCAGCAAAAATTAAATTTTGGTGAGAAACTCAAAAACGGAAATAACGTCAAGGGATGCAGACCCTACCACTTTCCTCATTCAAATTCTGCAAGTGCAGCAGCTAATTTATAATGATAATGTCACTCCCATGCACATTCACTTTGCACATGGACACAGACAAACCGCTATTTTTTCAGAAGGTAGCAACGAAGTTTGGTAAAATCCATGTAGTGTACATAGATCCTGCAGAGGAGAATGCTTTTTTTTTTTCTCAAGAAAAGTAGTTATTCTTTAAGCCCATGTATCTAATGTCAGCCATTGAATATTTTACACTTTCTGAACAAATCCTTATTATTATTCCCAGTTACACTTATTAGAGAAACATGTGGCGCAAACAATGCAGTCTTTGTCTTTCCCAGATTGCTGTCAGTTTGTCAAGCCAAAAGAAACATTAGGAACTGTGAAGATCTTTCTTTGTAGTCTGAATATGATGAATATGCCAGAATTAAACTAGTACAACATGCTATTGATAGATGTTGCTTTTCAGTTTTGCTGTCATAAAAATGCTCTACTATCCTATCTCCCACACCTACTGTAGTAAAGGTCCAACACTGAGGCCCAAACCCGTTGAATAAGTGGGCAATTTTCCACTGACACCGACAAGGAGGCACTTTTTACCAGGCCGCTATCGCGAAGGTGCACTTCTACACAAGCCCCTAGTCTAAGGGTAAACTACAACTTTTAGAGTTTCTTTTCTGGCTATTACTTATACATTTTATTAATAATATTATTATTACTGAAGATAATTGTATCAAATAGAGCAGGGAGGTATCATAAAGCGATCCTCTCTTAATGTTCTCTAGTTACAGCATATTATTTTGTTTATTCCTGTAGCTACAATCTACTAAACACTAATATACCGCAAACTAGATACGCACCGATTAGCCCTAAAATTATGACCAGTGACAGGTTACGTGAATAACATTAATTGTTTCATTACAATGGCACCTAAAAGTTGGTGGAATATATTAATCAACAAGTAAACTTGTTACTAAAATTGATATGTTGAAAGCAGAAAAAAACGGGCATTGCAGTTTGTTGTGTATGGGGCTGTGTAGCTGCAGATGAACATGTCAGTTCATAATGAGCTAGAATGCTGTGCATACTAGCTCATCATGCCTCTACCTTACAGGTTTTTATTTTTTTAATTTTTTCAGGGCATACAACTGCTCGAAGGCCTCACCTTGCAGCTTATATGACTTAAAAGATCTGCTACTGATGGCTTTGCTGGCAGATACCACAGCATTCCTTCAGAAGTCTAGTGGCAACCATGTCTCGATGGGTCAGGGCTGTTTTGGCAGCAAAGGGGAATCTACTCTACATTATGTGGGTGGTCAAATGTCTTGACTGGTATAGATTTTAGCAGGGGTTTCCAAGGACCTGAAAATTATTTTAAGGATAAAAGGGCTGGGAAAGGCTGATTCATGCAGTATATATAATAAGATGACACAAATATGAACCATGTACTGTAACCTCGAGCAATTAAAGTGGTTGAAAAACCTAAAATATACCCAGTGAAGTGACTGGCCTTGGGTGATACACAAGAATGAAACAAATCCTCCTACATAAGTGGTGCCTGTTTATCTACAGCAATTCCCTCTGTAGATCTTTCTATAAAAACAAAGATCAAAGGATTTTTTCTCAGCACTAGCTGCAGGGGGCAAGGATTTGAAGTTTCTCAACACAGATTTCAGTAAGAGGAAGGCAGGGAGCTGTGGCTGTGAATCGTAGGCTGTGTGCTGGAGCTCCCTTGCCATCACCTTTTTATCTCTTAAGCCTCGTACACACGATCGGATTTTCCGCAGACAAAACCTCTGACTTTTGTTCGAAGGCATGTGTCTGGATTTTGTCTTGCATACAAAAGGCAAGGAATTGTCAGCCAACAAACATGAACATAGCGAATACTACGTGTTTTTTCAGCTCTTTAGCGCCACCCTTTGGGCTCCTTCTGCTAATTTTGTGTTAGTAGATGTTTGGGGAGTGTTGATTTGTGCTTTTTAGTTCGTTTCTGAATGGCCGTTCGTCAACCAGACATGTTGCGGAATTGGAGGAGATAACGTGTTATTTATTATTGGCATTGGAGTTATTGCTTTGACCCAAGTGCAGTCCAGGAACAGGAGGAGAAGTTCTTGGACCAAAAATTGGTTGCTTTATTAATCGTGACCAATTATGTCATATGCCTTTGGTGCGGGAGCTCCGGGAGAATAATCCAGATGTTTTTCGGAATTATCTCCAAGTGACGGACTCCGGCTTTCACCAACTCTTGGCATTGTTGACCCCCTATATTAAGAAGCAGGACACATGCATGAGGCTTTTATTTTATGGTTGAATAATAATAATTTGATTTGTTATATTTTTGGATGCATAGAATGCACTTTTTGGTTAAGTTCTATTGGCAGATAGCATGTCTAATTGTATTTGTTTTCTTTTTTTAATGCACAATAAAAAAATTGTGGAGAATAATACTTGGCTATGTGTTTTACTTCAATTGACAGTTTGGAAGTAGTTACATTTAAAAAATACAATGTAAAATTGACAAGGGGCACCGACATAGTTGCATCTTTGATCTTAAAAACTATGGGATAATGGTGTTGTGGTAACTTGGCAAAAAAAAAAAAAAAAGCATAATATTATCCTTGATACCACTAGAAAAAAAAAGCCTTTGAAAATTTGTTTGCAATAACCCAATCAGTATCGCCAGCAAAGCAGCTTCATTATTATCCCATTAAAGAAGAAGAGAATGTACGCTGCATTTCAAGATTCCATAATTTGCCACCTCATGAATGTTAATTCTCCTTTACGCATGCTACTTTACAAGACCGGCTGCTTCTGGCTCGTCCTTGCCTCCGAGTATGTGTGTTTGTGATTTGGACTTTTGTACACATGGTCGGAAGATCCGACAACAGACATTTGTCCGCGGAAAATTTTAAAACCTGCCATCCAACATTTGTCCGCGGAAAATCCAATTGTCTGATGGAGCATACATGCGGTCAGATTTTCCGCCAACAGCCTGTCATCACACATTTCCCGTCAGAAAATCAGATCGTGTGTATATGGCTTTAGTGTTGAGGCGCTCAACATTTGCACTTATAAGTGCCAGATTTGTAAGTGATTTACCTATTTTATAATAAAGGAAACATTAGCAGAGAGCGCTATAATTTTCTATCTGTTTTATATATCGATAACATCATAGAGGAATCATCACTCAAGTCTCGTATTTGGCCGCAAGAAAGTTCTTAGACCCATAAGAGGGAATGCTTGTTTTGACAATCATGTTTGTTCGGGGGTCATACCTATGGAGTTGAGTGGCTATAAGTGTTTCTGGTGGAGGTGATACACAGATTTTGACACCTGATTGTTGTACGGATGCACAGCTTTACATCATCTGTGTCTTCTATCCCTAGCATATGAACCTTTCTTTCTCTTCCTGAGGATTAGGCACTCACAAAACACTGCTAAAACAGACATACAATATCTCACAAAAGTAAGTACACCCCTCCCATTTTTGTAAATATTTTATTATATCTTTATATGTGACAACACTGAAAAAAAATATACTTTGCTACAATGTAAAGTAGTGAGTGCGCAGCTTGTATAACAGTGTAAATTTGCTGTCCTATGAAAATAACTCAACAAAAGTAAATACACCCCTAAGTGAAAATGTCCAAATTGGGCCCAAAGCGTCAATATTTTGTGAGGCCACCATTTATTTCCAGCACTGCCCTAACCCTCTTGGGCATGGAGTTCACCAGAGCTTCACAGGTTGCCACTGGAGTCCTCTTCCACTCCTCTATGACGACATGGACTGCTTGACCAGTCCATCAACTTCTTTAGCAATCGTCTTGGAGATGTGTTTGGGGTCGTTATGTTGGACTATTGCCCTGCTACCCAGTCTCCAAAGAGAGGGGCTCATGCTCTGCTTCAGTATGTTACAGTACATGTTGGCATTCATGGTTCCCTCAATGAACTGTAGCTCCCCAGTGCCGGCAGCACTCATGCAGCCCCAGACCATGACACTCCCACCACCATGCTTGACCGTAGACAAGACACTTGTCTTTGTACTCCTCGCCTGGTTGCCGCCACACATGCTTGACACCATCTGAACTGAATAAGTTTATCTTGGTCTCATTAGACCGCAGGACATGGTTCCAGTAATCCGTGTCCTTAGTCCACCCTCAGCAAACTGTTTGCGGGCTTTCTTGTGCATCATCTTTAGAAGAGGCTTCCTTCTGGGATGACAGCCATGCAGACAATTTGATGCAGCGTGTGGCGTATGGTCTGAGCAGTGACAGGCTTACACTGGCAGCACTCATACATCTATTTACCAAAGACAACCTCTGGATATGAGCACATGCACTCAACTTCTTTGGTCAACCATGGCGACGCCTGTGCTGAGTGGAACCTGTCCTGTTAACCACTTGCCGACTGGGCCATAGGCAAAAGACAGCTACAGCATGGTCGTGTTTTTCTGGGAAGGCATCCATGGATGTCCTCCCAGAATCTTGCTCTTGCGCGCCCCCTGGGGCGTGCTCCCGCAAACATCCGTGACCGCTGGTAGTGGCCGTTTACCATGTGACCTCAGTCATGACACCGGTTCCTCCCTCCCCTCTCTGTACCGATCGGTACAGTGAGAGTGGAAGAGATGGAAGCAGCGCTGTGGGCTGGATATGTAGTGGCCACAGCGCTACTCTGTGACAATACTCTGCAACACTGTGCAATACTCTGCCAATACCCCGAAATAAATTTTAACAGAATCAAATAATTTTTTTTTTTTTTTTTACCGAATTTTCAGTCTTTTTCGATTTATAGAGCAAAAAATAAAAAACCCAGCAATGATTAAATACCACCAAAAGAAAGCTCTATGTGTGTGGGAAAACAAAAAGGACAAAAATGTCATATAGGTACAATGTTGCATGACTGAGTAATTGTCATTCAAAATGTGAGAGCACCGAAAGCTGAAAATTGGTCTGGTTAGGAAGGGGGTTTAAGTGCCCAGTGGTCAAACCACTATATGGTCTTGGCCACTGTGCTGCAGCTCAGTTTTGGGGTGTTGGCAATCTTCTCTTAGCCTAGGCCATCTTTATGCAGAGCAACAAAAAAATTTTTCAGATCCTTGCCCTGAACTTCCAGTGACCAGTTTGAGTGAGAGCAATAACACCAAATTTAACACACCTGCTCCCCATTCACACCTGAGACCTTGTAACACTAATGAGTGACATGACATGAGGGAGGGAAAATGGCTAACTGGGCCCAATTTGGACATTTTTACTTACGGATGTACTCACTTTTGTTGGCAGCGGTTTACACACATGGGTGTGTGTTGAGTAGTTTTGAGGGGACAGCAAATTTACACGGTTATACAAGCTGTACACTCACTACTTTACATTGTAGCAAAGTGTCATTTCTTCAGTGTGTCACATAAAGGCCAGATTTGTGCAGTGTACGACTGATTGTTGTCCTATGGACAGACTCTCCCACCTCAGCTGTAGTTCTCTGCAGTTCATCCAGAGTGATCATGGGCCTCTTGGCTGCATCTCTGATCAGTCTTCTCCTTGTCTGAACTGAAAGTTTAGAGGGACGACCAGGTCTTGGTAGATTTGCAGTGGTCTGATACTCCTTCCATTTCAAAATAATCGCTTGCACAGTGTTCCTTGGGATGTTTAACGCTTGGGAAATCTTTTTGCATCCAAATCCGGCTTTAAACTTCTCCACAACCGTATTAGGGACCTGCCTGGTGTGTTCCTTGGTCTTCATGATGCTCTCTGCACTTTCAACAGAACCCTGAGACTATCACAGTGCAGGTGCATTTATACAGAGACTTGATTACACACAGGTGGATTCTATTTATCACCATCAGTCATTTAGGACAACATTGGATCATTCAGAGATCCTCGCTGAACTTCTGGAGTGAGTTTGCTGCACTGAAAGTAAAGGGGCCGAATAATTTTGCACGCACCACTTTTCAGTTTTTTATTTGCTAAAAAAGTTTAAAATATCCAATAGATTTCATTCCACTTCACAATTGTGTCCCACTTGTTGGTGATTCTTCACAAAAAATAAAAATTTTATATCTTTATGTTTGAAGACTGAAATGTGGCAAAAGGTTGAAAAGTTCAAGGGGGCCGAATAATTTTGCAAGGCACTGTAGTGACTGGATGCATTAAGGTGAAAAAACAAGGGTTTACAACCCCTCTAACTAGGGATGCACCAAAATTTCGGCCGCCGAAACATATCGGCCGGAAAATAGGTTTTTTTGTACTCACCGTGGGAAAACAGCATAAAAATTTCATCCACCATGGCAAGTGGGAACTAGTGTAACTTTACCCACAAAAACAACAGTGCATGGAAAAAAAAACACCACAAAACCAGGGTACACCTCAACCGGAGGGACTACCCTCAACCGCATCAAAACTGCGGTAACTAATGCCACAGTGCATTAACTCAAGTTACTGCGTTTTTACCCAAAAAACAGGAAAAAGGGAAATATTGCAACTATACAGCCGTCTGCAAAACTTTGCGGCCAAAACAGACATCAGCCGATACACTGACGTCTACCTTGTAGAACTTGGTAAACGTGTGGACAGATAACCAGGTCGCCGCTTTTCACACCTGAGCGACAGACGCTTAGTGTCGGAAGGCCCAAGACGTTCCGATTGCCCTTGTGGAGTGGGCCGTGACAATCTGTCTGGTCCACCTGAAAATGGTGGACGACGAGACCGCCATGCCTTTCTTTGAACCAGCCACCGCAACAAACAGTGAGTCTGAATTCCGAAAGGGAGCCGTGGCAGACAAATACACTTTCAGAGCCCGAACCATGTCCAGAGCGTGAAGGGCCACCTCCTTAGGATTTGCCAGCTTAGGACACAAGGACGGTAACACAATGTCCTCATTGATGTGAAACGCAGAGACCACCTTTGGCAGAAAAGACAGTTGCGGATGCAACACCACCTTATGTTTATGTATAACCAGATAGGGCGACTTGCAGGACAAGGCCGCCAGTTCCGAAACCCTCCTGGCCAATGTTATGGCCACTAGAAAGACCACTTTCTGGGAAAGAATCAACAGAGAGATCTTCCTGATATTTTCAAATGGCGTTTTTTTAAGTGCCGATAACACCAGAATCAGAGCCCATGGGGATAACGGTGGACGCATCGAAGGGACTACATGTCGCACCCCTTGAACAAAAGAGGAACACCAGAGGTCATTGAAAAAAAGACAGCCAAGGCTGATACTTGTCCTTTAATGGTGCTTAACGCCAATTTCTGGTCCACCCCTTGCTGGAGAAACAGCAGGATCCTGAATATAGTAAAGGAGCGTGAATGCCACCCTTTCTCCTCACACATGGAGATGTAGGCCTTCCAGGTATGACGATATATCTCTAGAGGAGAATTTCCACGCTCTCAACATAGTTGGGATCACCGAGTCCAACAGACCCTGGTTCCTCAACACCTGGCTCTAAATAGCCATGCCGTTAAAGCCAGTGATGGTAAAGCAGGATGGAGAATCGGACCTTAAAACAGAAGGTCCTCTCATAACGGCAGTCGCCATGGGGCGTCTGCCAGCAGGCGCACTAGGACTGCATACCAAGGACACTGAGGCCAATCTGGGGCAACCAGAATTACTGGGAGCCCCTTGACTTCGACTCTGCGAAGCAGACGTGGTAACAGTTTCAGTGGAGGAAAGGAGTAAAATCAGCAGGTACTGATCCCACGGAGCCACCAGCGCATCTGATGCATCTGCCCATGGATTTCTTGCCCTGGACACGAATCTCGTCAGCTTTCCGATTGAGACGGGAGATGAAAAGATCCACGTCTGGTGTGCCCTACCGCAGGCACAGTAGCCCGAATACCTCTGGATGCAACGCCCATTCTCCTAGGTCCAGCATCTGGCGACTTAGATAGTCCACCTGCCAGTTCTCCACTCCCGGGATGTAAATGGCCGACAGGGCCAGTACATGTCGCTCTGCCTCCCGAAGTATGTAAGTGACCTCCCGTGTGGCGGCTGAGCTTCTTGTTCCTCCTTGGTGATTGACGTATGCCACAGCAGGGCGTTGTCTGACTGGATCCTGATCGGACGCCCTTGCAGTCTCAATGACCATGTGGAGAGGCATAGCATGATCGCTCTTAGTTCGAGCGGATTGATTGGCAACTTGGATTCCTCCATCGACCAGAGGCCCTGAGCCGACTGAAACCCATCACTCCACCCTAGCCGGATAGGCTGGCGTCCGTTGTGATCACTGTCCAGTTTAGAGGTAGGAACGACTTCCCGGACTGAAGCACCAGGGAACTTAGCCACCAGATGAGGGAATCTCTGACTAACTGGATCACCTGGATATGTTGATCTAGGGACAACGGAGATTTCTCCCCCTTTGTCAAAATCTCCTTCTGCAGAACTCTGGTGTGGAACTGGGCATATGGTACTGCCTCAAAAAGGAGGCCACCATGAGTTCCAGGACTAGCATGCAGAAGCGAAGTGACCACTTGCAGTTTAATAGCAGTTTTACCACGGCTCTGAGAGTCTGCAGCTTGTTGGAAAGGAGAAACACTTTCGCTTCCCTGGAGTCCAGCAGCAAGCCTAGGTACTTCAAATGCTGAGTCGGTACTACCACCGACTTTTTTAGGTTCAACAGCCACCCAAATTCTTGCAGGGTCTGCATGGTGATCGCCACATCCTCCTCTAATTCTGAGGCGGAAGATGCTCTCAGGAGAAGATCGTCTAGGTATCCCACGATCGCGATCCCGCATTGGCGCAGCAACACCAAAACTAGAGCCAATACCCTGGTAAAGACTTGGGGGGGCTGATGCCAGACCAAAAGGGAGAGCCACAAACTGGTAGTGGGCTTCCCCGACTGCAAACCACAGAAAAACCTTTGATGGCGAAGGCATATAGGTATGTGGAGGTACGCATCCTGGATGTCTTAAGATGCCAGGGAGTCCCTTTGATGGAGTGCAGCGACTACTGAGCGAACAGATTCCATGCTGAACCTCTGCATTTTCACAAGTGATTGAGGGCTTTTAGATCAAAGATTGTAGTTCCCAAGAAGGAAGGGGTACGTCCAAACAAGTTTGAGTAGAACCCCTGGAAACATTCCGGAACAGGTACAATCACCCCGCGATTCAGCAGGTCCCTTACTGGCCCCAAGAGGGTCTTCCGACGAGCCGGGATAACGGGTATGCTGGGAGGGGATGAATCCGTTTTGCGGCCAAGAGAGGAACTCTATCTTGTAGCCATAGGAAATCAGATCACAGACCCATTGGTCGGACAGTCGAGAGGACCACTGGGCTGCAAACTCCCAAATGCGACCCCCCACCCGAGTCATGGGTGGGGGCAAACCTTCATGCAGTAGCACTTTTGTTCGCAGACTTGCGGTTCTAGGGATGCTTCTGTCCGTCCATTGTCATCCTGTCGGGCTGGGGACGTTTTACCCGAAGCTCCGGGTGCACGAAAAAGCCGTTTGTGAGCGGAAAAGGAGGGCCCTTGCCTACGGCGTGGCTCCTTAAACTTCCTGGCCTGTGGGAGTATTGTACTCTTACCACCTGTGGCATTTTTAATAATGTCATCCAAAGAGCCAGTCGCCAAGGAAGGGAAGATCCGTCAGGGCTTTCTTGGATGCCTGGTCGGCAGACCAGCATTTCAACCAAATCAGACGCAGCAGCACCACTGCTGACACTGAAGCCCTAGATAACAGGGGGAAGAGGATCCAGGGCCGTGTCACGAACGTACTTAAAGCCTTGCACTAGTTGGTCTGCTAATTCCACGCAGACAGGAAAAGCCTGTTATTCCCCCAATTCGCTGTGCAACAGTTTTGTCCACTCAGTTAGTTAGTGTCTGTGACACAAGTGCGGATGCCAGTAATGGTCGCACGGCTGGCCCCACAACCGTGAACAAGGAACGAGCCACTCCCTCAGCCTTCCTGTCCGTGGGATCCTTAAATGCACAAGTCCTCTCTACCGGGATCATGGTTACTTTGTTTAAACTGAATACCGAGTGGTCCACAACCGGAGGCGGCGACCACTTTTTGAGAGGGCTCTCCTCAAAGGGGTAATGCACCACCATGTATTTAGGGACCAAAAAGGTCCGTTGCGGGTGACCCCATTCCTTGTAAATGAACTTGTCAAAATAAGTCAGATACAGGAACACCTTAGGTGAACTGGCTGGCTTACAGGACCCAAAAGGGACCGCTACCTCAACAGAGGGATCTGTTGGCTCCTGAATCTTCAGGGTATCACGCACAGCTGTGATAAGTGCTCCAACAAGTGCTTTGTCGTGCACGGACCCAGACGGGGACACATCTTCACTGTCCGAACGGTCCTGGTCAGCGTCATCTGAAACGACAGAACAGGGGTCACCAGCTTCAGCAGGGCCTGAGTCTGCGTCAGAGCTCTCCCCAGAGGACGGGGGGGGGGGGGGGGGTGATGGGCAGGGGTCAATTTTTAGCACCTTTTCTCCCATGCACCGCCTCCATCTTGGCAACGAACAAATTGAGGACCAGCAACAAGGTGTCCAAAGGCACTGCGCATTCCGCAGGTGAACCAGTTGCAATTGCCTGCATTTCGTGGGAAGAAACACCAGTTTCTGAAGCCATGCTGACCCTATCCTGTCTGCCACCTGAATGGGACTTAGGACAGTGACAGTCCCACCCTCCTTACTGCTGCTGGCTGATGGGCTCTTTCCCGCAGGACTCACCACCCTGAAAGATTCTGCGCTATTCAGCAAGTAGTCTCTGTTGGCTCCCATGTGCAGAGAAATTCGCTCTGTGTCAGTGAAAGCTGCTGCTAATGGCACTGAAACCGCTCTGCAATGTGCTCAGGCTCAAAGGAAATGGCCGCCCAGCACCCAGTATAAGGACATAAAACACTGGGAAAATGGCTGCCAGAGCACAGGGACACATGCCGCCGCTAGAGAAAGATGAAAAACGCGTTCAGGCTTCTATAAAATTTCCCCCGGCATCCAGTATAAGGACAAATCATAAGGAAAATGGCCGCAGAAGCACAGGAGAGCATGCTTTCCCTTGCCCACACCTAAGATGGCCGCTGATGCTGAAACCATGAGGGACAGAGCTGAACAAAAGGCGGTGATCAGCGCTGCAAGGGACACAGGCACAGCTTCACCGGCACTTCCAGGGACATGAGAAACAGGACTCAGAACACAGCCAGCGCAGCCCCCCCACAGGTGAGAGCTTCCCCCCCCCCAGCGAGCCCCTGTACAGACACACACACCCCGCCCAGCAGCCACATGCAGCTTTCCCCACAGGGGGGGGGGGGGGGAGATAGGGACAGGGAGAGAAGAGAGGGAGGTGAGGGACCCCCGAATCAACCTCCCAGGGAATGCCCAACTGCTCAGCCCCACCGAGGCAGGGAGAGCTGTACTTACCAGTCCTGAAGAGCTGGGAGACATTCCATTACAGACCCACTCTCTGATCAGTACAGGGTGGCTGCTGGCCTCGGCACACTGACGCAGACACCAGTAGCCCGGTCATATGTACACCCCGGAGCATAAAAGCTCACGACCGCCTCTGGAGCTGAGGTTTTGTCGTGCCCGACCCGGGGAGACTACAAGGATAAGGGTTGAGTAGAACAGCAAGGTATGGCAAAAAGTTGTGGGAGAGAGGGATGCCCCTGGGGGGTGGAGTTTTCAGGCACATACACAAAAAGAAAAAACATGTATAGCAAAGTACAAAATGTATTTAATAAAATAAAATCATGTCATAAAGAGAGTTAAACAGCATCATACATGAAGTATCAAAAATAAATCATCCATACAGAATATCATTATGGTTGGTCACAGGATTAGTTTCCCTACGCGTTTCTGAGGATCTCCTTCAGGGGCAGATATACAGTACAGTTCTATTAAAATACAAGCAGAACATTGGAATAATAGACAAATTTGCCAAGAGAGGGGAATGATATAATTTATAATAGTGTACTTGCATATCAACAAATGATGCTATGTATAGGGTAGGTCAAAAATGCATATATGTGACTCCCTGAGCTTCAAGGGTCTCCATCAATGTATGACGTTCAGCACTTTGCTATACACTTTTTTTTTTGTGTACATGCCTAAAAAGTCCAGACTACAAGGATAAGGGTATCCAGCCTGTCACCCAGCCGGCTGTTGATAGCAGATCACAGGATCTATCATCTTGCGCAAAAAGCCAAGCTTCTGCAGAAAAAAAAAAAAACGATGGGTCCGTTCTGGTTCCTAAGTCCTTCTACTTTACTAGGCAAAATAAAATTGATGACTGCATGGCAGGCTGGGGGGGGGGGGGGGGTGTTACCTAAGGGACCGCCCCTTGGGCGCAACTGGAAAGTTCTGTATTTTACATAACATGTAATGCCTGAATAAGTGATAACAGCTGGTTATGCTGAAAAAATTAAATACAAGTGATCCAATCAATAAGATTAATATAGTGATATAACATGAAAAAAATAAATAAATAAATAAGGAAAAATAAAAACAATAAAGTCCAAATTCAATGTTCCACCAGATGCGATTAATAAAAGGAGAATCCTTAGCACTCTATTAGTGAGGTAACACAGTAGAACCCAAGAAGCAGCGACAGGATATGATAGAAAAGGTCCTCCACCACCGATAACACTGCCGCTTACCAGATTAAAATATCTCTTTTTAGGGAGATCTCCAACAGCCTGTGGCTCTTTCTCCAGCCAGGGTTTCTGTATATGAAGAGAAGAGTGGTCCCTGCTATGCCGTATCTGATGGTTTTAGTAGATTAGGCAATGTTCATCCCCCATGCAAGACACAGAAAAGCCTCCATAGTGTAACTCTTAAAAAAAAAAATTATAATAAAAACAAAGTAAAGCACGTACAAATCTTCGTATTTATAAAAAAAGCCTTTCAAATATCAAGCCGGCTGGCTCTCGGTCGCTGCCCGTGTCTTCTGGGACCAGCACGGTATGTGGTGATGTCAGCACGCCGCTCCTCCCTATGCCGTTTCGTCACAGATAACGTCTTCCAGGGGCGAAACGGCGTAGGGAGGAGCGGCGTGCTGACGGCACCACATACTACGCTGGTTCCGGAAGACACGGGCAGCGACCGAGAGCCGGCCGGCTTGATATGTGAAAGGCTTTTTTGAAATATGAAGATTTGTAAGTGCATTACTTTATGTTTTATTATAAAAACAAATTTAAGAGTTACACTATGGAGGCTTTTCTGTCTCTTGCATGGGGGGGATGAGCATTGCCTAATCTACTGAAACCATCAGATATGGCATAGCAGGGACCACTCTTCTATTCATATACAGAAACCCTAGGTGGGGAAAGAGCCACAGGCTGTTGGAGATCTCCCTAAAAAGAGATCTTTTAATCTGGTAAGCGGCAGCGTTATCGGTGGTGAAGGACCTTTCCTATCATATCCTGTCACTGCTTCTTGGGTGCTACTGTATTACATCACTAGTAAATAGAGCGCTAAGGATTCTCCTTTATTAATCACATCTGGTGGAACATTGAATTTGGACTATTTTGGACTTTATTTTTCAGGTTATATCACTATATTAATCTTATTGATTGGATCACTTGTATTTAATTGTTTCAGCATAATCAGCTGTTATCACTTATTTGTTTTTTTCAGCCCAGCTAAAAAAATCTTTTCTATGTTTTGCATAGTGTGTGTATCTCACATTTCTTAGTTGCAGCAGATTTACGCATTTGGTTTCCTTCATTTGTGTGTTTTTTTTTTGTCACTTTAGAATACTACTGGGACAGCGAAGTATCACACAATTTACAATGTAATGCCTAGTATTCTCCTAAAAGGTGGCTTAACAACCTAATGGCTAAGAGAGGAGCTGTGTCAGTCGGTGAATATAAGAGAAATGGCCTTTTCAGCATTTTGCCGAAAAGGAAATCACGTCGATAACTCCACCGAAATAGGGCATGGCCCTGCCCCTGGTGCCGCCCAGTACCGGGGTGTCATTCTGGAGCGTCCCCGTCCTGCCCAGTCCAGTTCTCTCCTCACCTCTCCCCCTCCTTGATGAAGCGGCTGAAAGCAAAAGAATGCTCCATCTATGGCGGAAAGCTGTCAGCACACCGCATTAAGGAGCAGCTTGTCGGTGTGATCAGCCGGAGGATCGTTATCAGCGTGCAGCACCGCGGGGGTTAAGAGTGCAGGACCTGTTTGACATGCTGTTAGAAACAGTGAGCCCGCTCGCTTCACCAAGTGGATTCACTGTTTCTAACAGCATGTCAAACAAGTCCTGCACGCTTAACCCCTGTGGTGCTGCACACTGATAATGCTCCTCCCACTGATCATACAGACAAGCTGCTCCTTAATGCAGTGTGCCGACAGCTTTCCTCCATAGATGGTGCACTCTTCTTGGCTTTGCCTTGCTAACTGCCCTGTCCTGATCCTGTATGAGATACTAAGGCAGGCTGCATGATGGGCAATGGTAGGCTGCTGGGCACTGGCAGGCTGCATTTAAAGGAACCTGGTGAGGCTGCATTGATATCCTGTAGTATGTCTGCAGTCTCTGCCCATCTCCTGTTGTATGTGCCCAGTCTCTGCCCATCTCCTGTACCATGTGCCCAGTCTCTGACCATGTCCTGTACCATGTGCCCAGTCTCTGACCATCGCCTGTATAAAAATATTTTTTTTTAAAACAGTCATTTTTGGCATCAGTCATTTTCCGTATCAGTTTTCGGCTTAGTGTATTTTTTATTTTCGGCAGCGGTTTCGGCACCAAAAAACCCATTTGGTGCACCCCTCCTTTTAACTTTTATCTGTCCGATTAAAAATTGTACAGTTTCTGCCACCTCCAATGAATACAAACACCCACAAAATGCACCTGGTAGCCAGAGACCTTGTCATCATTCCCAGGGCTATAAATGGCATGACGGAGCACAGAACAGCAGTTTTATTCACAAGGAAAATATATATTTTTTTTTTTTACTGCAAATTATAACATTCTTTGCTAATATTGACATTTGCCCTGCGGAATCACATAAAAGTGTAATTTTTAATAAGTCCCCTTTAAAAGAAAGTTGTGAATGCACAAATAGGCAATGCAATATATGTGATTGCCAACTTGGATTAAGATGTGAAAGTTCCAGGAGTGGTGTATTTATATTTTTGTTCTTCACATCTTTGTGACATGTCTCACAAAACACAGGTCTTCAATGATAATGTTTAATAATCAAAATAGTAATTGATAACGGTAAACTGATTTATTATTATCCAGACGACACCAAACTTTTTATACAACTGGTTGAACTTTGATTTGTTGTTAAACTAACATTTTCAACTTATATTCAAAGAGTATTATCAAATTGTATACTGTATATACACATTTTGAAGAAATAAGTGCCCTTTCCTGAACCAGGTTACAGCAAACAACTGCTATGCAGTTTACCGAACATATCTCAGGGTTTTCCCTCCTACAATGCATTTTCAAACACTTGTGCTTGGAAACTGCTAACCCTATGGCAACACATTGAGCCTTTAAGAAATACTTCTGAGAGAATAGTTGTAAACCTTTGTAGACTTCAACAGGCAGTCCTTCTGCAAACAATATTTCCATCATGGGCACAATCACCAGCTTGTTTCGTACAGTTCACGAGGATTATTCAGTATCTGGTAAAAATACGTTGCAGGATATTTGTATGCGCTACAATTCACCAAGATACCTTTACATTGTAGTGAATATCACTGGCATAGCCAAACAGGGCTCACTCATATAGTCCAGAAGCTTTAGAATCCTTAGTCACTAAAGGAAGATTCACTATCAGAGCTGTCTTCTGGTGCAAGTTCTTCATCGGGAACTGGGGCATTGGGAGTTCTAGGGAAATAAAAAAAGAAAAATTAAGTCACACATACCCTTCCAGTCAAAAAAAAAAAAAAAAAAAAAAAAAAACACAAACACCCACCTGATTTTCAAAAAACCTCATTTATAATGACATTTTATTCCAGGCTAATATTCATTATCTACTGGGGCGTCCCAGAGCAATACCCTTGAGGGGATGGGGACACCCTGCCGAATAGCCATCAGACCTTATACGGCAGCCTGCAGTACACTGCGGCCGCAAGCCGAATCCTCGGCTGTGCGAACATCCACTTGATAACATTTTGTGAACGTATGCACTGAAGACCAGGTAGTAGCCTTACAAATCAGAGCCACAGATACCTGACGCAGAAAAGCCCAAGAAGTTCCTACACCCCTGGTAGAATGAGCTCTCACCCTAAAGGGAGGAGCTTTAAATTTCAGACCATAGGCCTGAATAACAAAATTGACGGAACCGATTGGCAATGGAAGCTGCCTGACCCTTCTTGGGTTCTTTTGGTAAAACAGAAAAGGATTCTCATCCTCTAAACTCTGCAGGTCTAGGCAAAATAATGTCCCGATTTAAATGAAAGGCTAACACCTCTTTTAGAAAAAAGGATGGAACAGGTCGTAACACAACCCTGTCATGAAGGATCAAGTATGGTTCCCTGCATGAAAGGTTATTAAAAGTCGCTGGCTTTTATTTTTGCAGCGGTGGGCGGACCTCCGCTTTAAAAGGCAGAACAAACCATCTCGGTAAGAGTCTGGATCAAAAGCCTCTGCAACAGAGGCAGACATCAACTGGATATCTTCTTGTCCAGATTTCTCGGAAGCAGACTCATCCGCCAGGCCCTTCAGAGCTTTTAGCTCTTCCCCATCCTCAACACATTCCTGCTCCGAAATAGGAGGCTCCGGGGAGGGGGATCTGTCACGCTTCTTGCCACTCTGTGAGGTGGAGGCAATCATGCCAGCAATCCTGTGCTCTAACTTGGCTAGGGCCAAGGACAGTTCATCCTTGATGATAAAGGTTGAAGCAGCAGCATTGACTGTAGACACAATACCAGATAGGCGCAGCAGCTCAGATTGCCCGGAGGAATCTGGTCTAGGGGGATACAACACTAGGGATACGACTAGGTTCATCAGGAACTACTGACTACATAGGTGTGGGTAGTCTCGCTCCGCTTTTTTGAAGACATTTACAAGCCACAAAACTAGAGTACCCGAGTCTAGTATTAGACCCCTTTCACACTGGGGCGTTTTTCAGGCGTTTTAGCATTAAAAAAAAAGCACCTGTAAAGCGCTTGAAAGAAGCCTCATCTGCAGTCCCAATGTGAAAGCCCAAGTGCTTTCACAATGTCAGCTCCCGAAAAACGCTCGTAAAGCGCCGCTTTAACTAGCAGCGCTTTACCAGCGTTTTTGGGGCACTTTTAACCCCTGCTAGTGGCCAAATAAAGTGTTAAAAGCACCCACAAAACGCTGCTGCCAATAGCGTTTTTCAGGCGTTTTACAGGCGCTTCCCATTGATTTCAATGGGAAGGGGCGCTTTAGGAGCGTTGTATTCACCGCTCCAAAAGCACTGCAAAGAAGCTGCTTGCAGGACTTTTTTTGACGCTCTGCCAGCGCAGCGCCTCAGTGTAAAAGCACTCGGGCTTTTACATTGGGATTGCAGTTGCGACTTCTTTCAGGCACTTTTTTTTAACGCTAAAGCGCATGAAAAACGCCCCAGTGTGAAAGGGGTCTTAAGAAACCCCAGAAGAGAGATGCTTTAATAGGGCTCACTAAGCCCCTATGCAACAATCCTGCGAAGCACCTTTAGCCTGCCAAGCAACACCCGGTGACTCACATGACCCGGGTAAGGAGAAATGAACTGCTGCAAATGCCTGATTCAGAGCATGCTCTGTGTCCCACAGCTGCCTTCTGGAAGCACTGCATGCTTGGTATACACAGCTTAAATAAGCTGGCTGTGCACCAGAACGTTCTGCACTTGCACGTGCGTGGTCCCGGCGAACCAGCGTGGCTGTATTCACATATGACATGAATTGTCATGTGCCCAGATAAAATCTACGGCACATGTGCAGCTTCACCACGTGCGCCATTACCGCCAAACTGCTGAGCACAGCAGCGCTCTTGCGAATGCATGTGCGCCATGGCAGACCAAGGCGAAATGGCGCACCGTTGCGTGCCATAATACAAGTGAAAAACTGTTATAATCACTGGGACACCACACAATAAGTAAATAAAGGGGTTTCACTTACCCGTCCAGGCACAGGGCAGCTTAGAAAGAGCTCAATCTTCACCCATCACAGCAGGTTTCTGTCATTTTAGGACCTTCAAGGATTGGGTACCCTTTTCATATTTAGGGTCCACTCCCTTGGACATGTACAGCACCCTTCAGGAATGCCTTAGCTCTGTGGTGTCCAGCACCCAGATGTTGCATTACAGGCAAAACCTTGCAGGATCTGGAGTCTTCTTTGAGAGGCTGGGGTACAATTTATCTAAGCATAGACAGCCTATGTCAAACGGATCCAATCGGTCAATCCCTTGATTCGTTTAAGAACCATTTGTGGGACTAGAGTCCTGGAGCTCAAACAAACTGACATCAACCTTTTAGACACTGGTAAAAAAACTGAAGTACTTCCTGTATGAATGATCTATAGGGGATCACTTCCTGTCTAAGCCTTTGTCTACCAGTATCCATTTACCTAGAGATGGTGTATAACCCAGTAGTTAATGAATATTAGTCCAACTCTGTGTCCCATGATGTATGAAAAAGAAAAAAAAAATCCTATCCACAGCAACACAAAAATAGGATCCTCTCACATTCCCATTGCTGGGTGCTCATGGACTACACTTAATATAACATAATACTATATTATTTTACTAGAGTTTTTCCCCATACATACATCTCTCACACTCACACACACACACACACGCGTTCTGCCTTTGGGATTTAAAGTGACTTACTCTAAAAGATCTGGATTAAGTCCTTCTGAAATCATTTTGTTTCTGATGGCCATCACAGGTACACCCTATAACAGAAAAGGTAATATTTAATAGAATTACAACAACAGGTGTACAGATCGAGAGTCTCATGCAAAGGAGAACTGAAGAAAACCAAAACATGTTATGCCACTAGTTATTTTTCTCCACTGAAAGGAATTATTTGCTGTATGTGGTTTATGAAGCACCAAACTGACTGGACATAATTACAAATGTTTTGGGATATAAGAGTGCAGAGGTGTGCATTTAAACTGCAATTAGCTTTTTGCTTTTTGTCAAAGGCAGTCATCTGAAGTCTGAATAAACTAGGTTTAAACTTCAGCAGCTCCAGCTCCTAGCTTCCTTAGCAATTACTATAGTTACATTTGCTGCAGTTCTCATCGACGTACAGTACTGCCTTCATAAGTATACCCATGATGAGATGTTTTACTTACCACTTGGACCATCTTCAGATATCTGGCATATCTAGGATCTTTAGCCACGGTTGCAACACTGTTTGTGTGTACTTCTTCCTTTTGTGATGCGTTATCATTTATGGAATTCTGCTGCACCACCTGCCAACAATAGTAAAAAGTCTGAGCAGATAAAGCTTGTGTGCTGTTAGAGCCAGCGAGCATTCCGTTGTGTATGCCAAAAAAACTGTTCCTATTCTACCACATGAAACAAGGAAAAATCTCAATGAATGCATCTAACCTAGTATTAGCTTGTTATCCTCACAATTCAACCCCAACATAGCACCAACTGCTGACAATGATCCTTAAAAACAGATGCAAATATTTCATACATACAGTATATCAGTCTGTAATAGGGCTGCCTATGCCAAATGTAACTATTACAATCAGCCCTGCAAAGTGGGTCATGTATACACAATCCAATGTTCAAAGGGGCTTAAAAAGATCCACAGCCATGATTCAGTGCATGTCTGATCCTTTCCTAATTGCTGCCTATAAAGCATAACTGCTTGGTGTGCCAGGTTATCTGGATGACATCTGCTCATCTTGTCTGCATAGGAATAGAAGGATAGAGAATCTCAGAACAATCTGCAGAAACCCTTTAAACTCTCACACAAGTCACCAGGAGGCTACCAATACTATTGTCCTAATTGCTCTGACAGATCCCTGCCTGCCCTGCACTCACGGCAGGGACAAGGGAGATGCAGGTGCAGTGTGGTCATATGTGGGATGGGGCATCATGTGGTAGGCTGTATTGTGATTCCAGATGCCAACCAATGATCTCGCTGCAAACAAGTAGAAAAGTCGCCTACACTGCAGGGAGCTACTAGATCCGGGTCAGGTTTTTTGAAAACGTGAGCTGATGTGGCTTGCAATGAAATTGACACCTCCGGTCTAACAGTATTATGTTATGAGAAATTTTACATTAGACATGCAGCATTATATACTGAACATGTACTGTTTATATAATGCAATTCCTAAATATATATGATCTGTATTCATACAGTATATGGTCCATAAAGCTGTCAAGCTAGTGGGCCATAAGTTAATTTGCTAATTCAATGTTCAATTCATCTTAATGCATTCCTTACCATTAGGTAAAACATGTCCTACTAGTTGAATTGCCCTCTTTCCTCCCTTTATACTTACCCGAGTTTAATCTCAATCTCAATCCAGCACTGTGCCCATCAGCAGCAACGCTGGTCCCTTTCTCTCATAGGTTCAGAGATGGCAGCAGAAGCAATTGGCTCACGCTGCTGTCAAACAAATCTCGTGAAGGAGGGAGCTGAGACACACTGTGTACATCAATGGATGCACACAGCCTAACTCAGGTGCAGGCGGCAGGTGTTCCACCATAGGAAGCGGCTTGCACACAGAGAAGAGGAGCCAAGAGTGCCAGCAGGTGACCTAAGAAAAGGAGGTTTTGGGTTGCTCTGTGCAATACCACTGCACAGACCAGGCAAGTATACTATGTTTATTAGTTTAATACAAATAAAAGAAAAAAAAAAAAAAAAACACTTTATGCAACAGTTATGTGAAAAACAAATTCTTTTTGCTTATCTGCACATGATTGGATAGTAAAAGTGCATATTTACACAACTGAATGTGTGAAGATTCTCAGCTCATAGTAATAAATCAGTTGCGATGTACCAGTTGAACATTTGTCTAGTTGCTAATGAAAATAAAATCACAGGATTACTCGTCAGCTACACTGAAAAATCATGAAGTTAATTTATCTGCGTTCGTTATACAGTACATAAGTCTGGACACAGTACAATGGACAGCGATGCACTGACGAGCCTGATGGGAATCCTACACTGTAAAAAACAAAACAGAAAAATTGCGCTGTTGGTAACAATTTACTTACATCTGACTGGGGTGAAACTGTAAGGGATTCTGTATCAGCTTTCAATGATGGCACATGTCCATTGGTAAGACTGGTAGGCAGAAGTGGTGTTTCAGCTTTCACATCTTCTAAGCCAGGGATGGAAGAAAGCTGGGGGCAAAAAAACAAAACAAAAACATCTTAGCAACTACAGATAAAGTCAGACCAATAGTTTGATTCCATAATTTTATTTTATTTTTTTTATTCAAAAAGTTTCACAAACCTTTGCTTCTAAAATATTGAGAGTTGTTTCAATCTGTTGAATACGCAGAGAAAGGCCTGATAGTTTCTGAAGCAATTAAGAAAAGAGAAAAATGTTATAATCATAAAAATAAGGTTTTACATATGACTAGCCATATACACACACAAAATACTACTCTCTCATAATTGCGCAAGAGATACCATTTCAAACAATCTCACATGAATCAACAAAATGACCATTTACATAAACCATTCAATATCATAACACAATATAAGATGTCTAGGCATGTAGGGCACAGTAACATTTTATCTTTAAGCCAGTCGTAGATGGCTTCCAAGTAAAAGCCAACAATGTGCCTCGTTCACAGCACAACATCACAATGATGTGAAGTGCGGAAAAATGAAGACCAGCTGTATTTTTCCACAGCACAACCTGCTGAGGGTCTTTAACTGAATCTTTACACCCGGGGGCGAGACGAATGTCTTGATCACGATTACTGCGTTTGGCTGTTACAATGGTCACATGATCGGGAGCCCGTCCCATTGGCTCCTGACATAACCAGAGGCCATGAGCCGTCTGTGACAGCTCATTCAGTGTGTTGGGAGTGTGCAGTGAGCACATGTGGGTGTTAAAGCCCACCCTCCTCGCTGCTGCACATATGCATTACATGGAGAGTAAGAGATTAACCACTTCCATACCGGGCCTATTCTGCCACTACTCTACTACATGTAAAAATCTTTTTTTTTTGCTAGAGAATTACTCAGAACCCCCAAACATTATGTTTTTTTTTTTTAGCAGAAACCCTGGGGAATAAAATGGCGGCCATTGCAACTTTTTATGTCACACAGTATTTGTGCAAGAATTTTTCAGAAGAATTGTTTCATGAATTAAAAAATAACAAAACAGTAAAGTTAGCCCATTTTTTTTATACAATGTGAAAGATGATGTTACGTCAAGTAAATAGATACATAACATGTCACGCTTTAAAATTGTGCACACTTCTGGAATGGCGCCAAACCTTGGTACTTAAAAATCTCCATTAGCGATGCTTTAAAATATTTACAGGTTACCAGTTTAGAGTTACAGAGGAGGTCTAATGCTAAAATTGTTGCTCTCGCTGTAATGTGCATGACAATACTTCACAAGTCTAATTTGAACGCTGTTTACATATGCAGGAGTGACTTACACGTGCGTGAGCACACGGGGACGGGGACTTTTATTGCTATTACAAGTTATGTAAACATCCCTTTTAATATGAATGGTGCGTGACAGGTCATCTTTATGGAGAGATCTGGGGTCTATAAGACCCCCAGCTCTCACCTCCAGGCTGGAAAGATTGAGATAATGTTTTTTTTTTTTTTTTTTTTTTAACGATTTCTTTCTTTCCAGCCGAGTTCTCGGCTTTTACTTCCACCGTGACGGCATAACCTCGTGCCCAGGCCTCCGAAATCTCTATTAAAAACGTCCAGTGGATTGTCTTTCTCACCGATTGCACAAGCGAGCCCCGGAGAAGCACCAAAGGGCGGCGGGGGGGGGGGGGGGGGGGGATGTCTCCTCTCACCACCTGTAAGCCCTTGTCGGACATTCTGATGGATAATGTCCAATCGGACCGTGTTGTTGCATAATCCGACCATTTGTGGGCTTCATCTGACTTTTTCCATCAGAATGTCTGACCAACAAAGTTTGAGAGCTGGATATAAAAAAATTTCGACAACATGATCCGATCAGACAAAGTTTGTAGAGAATTCCGATTGGACAAAGTGCAATGCATGCTCAGATCAAATTACGAGACCAAAGCTATTGGCTACTAGCCTGAACGTAGTCCCGTCGTAATTAAATAACGTCATCACGCTGCGAACGATCGGATTTTCCTACAACTTTGTCCGACCGTGTGTATGCAACACCAGTTTCAGACAAAATCCGACTGATTTTTTTTTGTTGGAATGTACGACCGTGCGTACAAGGGCTAAGAATGATCAAGTGTCAGCCACTGCTGCTATGATTGTTTTTACAGTACACAGAATCACCGGCTGTAAAAGATGATATCTGAATGATGCCTGCAGCTGCAAAGACATCATATGACATCCTTGGGCTGGAAGTGGTTAAAGGAGGAATTAAAAGGAAAACCATTGGCTGCATTACTTAAATGAGTAGAAATATAACAAACCTCTTCACACACAGTTGAGAAGCGATTGAGGAACTGCACTGTGTGCAGCACAAACTGATTCAGAAAAGCGACAGTCCTCTTCTGTTGGATGGCTGGGACCTGCACAGAAGGACATGCAAGATTAAAAGATAATTATATACAGTACGGAGTTCATCAACAGGTAAAACCCATCATCAGGGAGGTCTGCTTCTGCAGCATTATTTGTCTTTGGTCATAATAATCTCTTAATTGTGTGGATTTAAAAGTGGTGTGGCCAATTTCTTTTTGCATTTGATTTTGGATGCAGTATGGATCTGCACCATCTTGATGAAGGCTTCTGTTACAGAAATAGTACGGGTGTACTAAAATCGCACAGTTACATTAGCTAAAAATCAGTTTACTTCATGCAAGAAGCCAAACAATTCTACTTGTGTGTCTTTATAAACACAACCATTAAACATTCACAGTACTGAAAGAAAAAAAATAAAATGGAACCCTTGGAGTTAATAGCTGGTTGAATCTTATTTGACAGCAGTGACTTCAAGCAAGCTTTTCCCATAGCTCTGGATCAGAGCTACACAACATTCAGGAGGGATTTTTGACCATTCCTCTTTACAAAACGGCTTCAGCTCAGACACATTCGTAGGATGTCTGGTGTCATCAGCTCTTTCAAAGTCATTCCACAGAATCTCTATGTGGTTGAGGTCTGGGCTCTGACTGGGCTACTCCAAAGGGGCCATTAACTTTTTCTAAAGTCAGTCTGTGATGGATTTACTTTGATGCATAGAGTATTGGTGCTAGATCGCCCAACTTGTACTAAGCTTCAGCTGGTGGACAGTCACCCTGACATTATCCTGTAGGTTATTTCAGTAAATTGGGAGTTAATTTTCCTCTTGATGATGGCAAGTGGTTGAACGGGAGAAGACTATAGTAGCAGCTAGCAATAATCACAAGTGAATCCGGCAGGCTGGTTGTACCCAAGTTGATCGATCAGCTTGGTACATTCAGCCTGCCCACACGGTTCAAATGACAGCTGGTTCCTGTTGAACTGGCCGTGATTTGTACTGTCTATGGCTGTCCTCAGGCCCATTGTGATTGTCTATTGTTGTGACTTAGATGAGGATCAGATCTCCTTTTATGGGAAATGATTGCAAAAAAACAATTAATGCCAATGGGGGGTCACATACTTTTTCTTGCCAATGTATTTCCTGTAAATGGTGTTCTTTTTACCTAGGCCTGGGAACTATCCAAAATTGGTAAGCCTAAGACTAGGGCAGAAAAAAAGAGTGGGCAAGCCACGGTATTATCTGTGCACCATAGTGAAACCGAGAGGTGTGCATATTGAAAACATGATCTGGCCATATCCTTACTTGACACAGAAAGCAGGACTTGCCGCCCCCCCCCCCCCAGTTACTGGCTTTGATTGACAGGGGATGCTGACACCTAAACATTTTTTTACCTTAGGTAAACACTGTAGCTGCTGACTTTTAATACAAGGACACTTACCTCTCCAGGAATCCTGCGATGTAGGCACCCCTAGCCGATTTGTCAATTGGCTTTGGGCGCTCACATCTGTAGTAACGGAAACAGTAAGCGAAGCCTTGCAGTTTCACAGCCTGTTTCCTACTACACATGTGCGAGTCATGCTGTGCTTTCTGAATGGGCCTGCCATCTTCTGGGACCTGTGTGTGTCCCAGAAGGCAGTGGGCGAAAGGAGGAGGGTCTGGAAATGTCATAGATCGCTGAGTGGCCATCTTACCCAGAAGTGAGAGCAGGTACCTCTCATAAACAGGTAACCTTCTCCCCCCCCCCACAATAAGTGCAAAAATGCGGCAGTGGAGGGGGGTAGCGAAAAAACAAAGCTTCCCCTTTTTGGTGGAGCTCCACTTTAAGGGCCGATTTACACAAGAATGTGGTGCGGGAAAAGCATGTTCCTTGCATCTTTCCCACATCGCGTTGAAAATGCATTGTCTTTCCAATCTACTGCAGGTGCCAATACATTTTTAACAGCAGCCCAAACGCACTCGATCACATCATATCAAGTGATTTGGTGCAGGGCATGCATTACTTTTTCTGCATTTCATACAAATGGGCTGCCTAATAACACAGGAGGGGAATGCGATTCTGGTATGAACCTGCCCTAAAGCTGAAAGCTAAGCAAATATAAAGGACACTAATTCAGCTGTGCAATCATTAAAGTTGAACTATAGGATAATAATGAACAGGCTCCATGTCTGTTTAGTCAGGTACAGCATGCCTGTGCAGCTCTCTCAGTGAACATATTTAATAAAATAGGTAGAAAAGCACAGCCATACATCGACTAACCTTAGTAAGGTCTATCCCAGAGCCAACTATTGGAAGCCCATCTTCATCCATCTCTGCAGCTCCACTTCACAAACACTTCCTACTACAGTCACATGTCAGCTCTCGTGATGTAAAGCAGGGAGAAGCTCTGGAAGCTGAACGCGCCATCTTTGATGTGGGTTTCCCTTACAAACGCAGCTCCAGAAATCTCAGGTCTTACTAATAATTCGTCACTACATTGGTGTATTTAAATCTCACTAAATAGCAGTTTACTTCACTTCCTTCTTTATTTTTAAGGAGGACATTGGAAAGTACTAAATACCGCAGCAGGGGAATACATATCAGTGAAGTCAAGTCTGCAGAAAAAGGGAAGTCGGCCATTTTGTCGGTGATTATCTCAGACGCAAATATGCTGTACAATACATACTCTGTGCATTAGGTCTGTTAGAGGGGCCTGTGTTTCATCACATAACACCTGCAAAAGTAAATGTCGTTTCAATAGTAGAAGTCTTTACATTACCCTAGATTGCATAACACTAATAGGATTGTATCTATGACATTCAAGTACTTTTATGATATACAAGGGAAAAATAAATGAGGTGTGGCATGTAGCATTGCCACGTTTCCTTTAAGCTACACCCCAACACTTTTGTGGCACACAGCACAATTTTTTAATTATGTTTTTTACCATACACTATAGGATTGTAACATACCTGAGACATCTTTGGGAGATCCAAAGAGAATAGTAATGCGGTGTACACAGACATCCCAAGTCTCCCGCAAGTCGCTGTGGGCTCCCAGACACCTGCGAGCGCCGGGCAGTCTCCCGACTGGGCCTGTCACTCAGCCACAGGCAGGAGACAGAGAAGCCAGAGTGGTCGAATGGAGTACAGCCACTCCGGCTGCTCTGTCTTCTGTCTGTGGCCAGGGGAGGGAGCGGGACAGAGCTGGGAGCACTCCGCTGGTGCACAGTGAGGCTGCACTAGTGGACACTGATGAGGTGGCACAAATGGACACTGATGGTCACTTATAGGCTGCACTGATGGACATTGATAGGCTGCGCTGGTAGGCACTGATGAGGTGCCATGGATGGACAATGATAGGCTGTATTAGGCTGCATTTAATTGGCACTGGTAAGGTGAATCTTCACCTCCCTGAAATGTGTTTTTGAAGGTTGGGATGCCTGCGTACATAGTGCCCCCTCAACCTCCTGTCAGGCTCTGTTCTGAGCCACATTCCTGTCTGAATATTGTGTAGCACCCTGTAGTTTAAGCAGGGAGCTTCTCACAAATAGGGATGGCCGAACGGTTCGCCCGGCGGTCGGTTTGCAGCGAATTTCGGCAGTTCGCGGTCCGCCCGATCGGCGGACTATTGCCGCTGTTCGCCCGGCGGACTTGCGTGTTTACTGTGTAAAAGAACTTTGACCTATGATGACACATCCATCATGTGGTACAGGACAGCCAATTGAGACATTACAGCACATGGACACTTGGACATTCCCCCTAACTTATAAATAGACCCGATCCGGCGGCCATTTTACATTCTTTCGTATGTCACTATAGGGAGAGGTTGCTGTGTGGAGCAGGGAGAGACTGCAGTGACCCAAATCGCTAGCTATTAGGTCCACAAAAGTTATTTTGAGGCCTGGTATGGTATAGGTGTAGTTCAGGATATAGGTTTGAGGCACTGCTATTCAAGTCATTGTTGCAGCGGCCTGTCTTTTGTCAGTGCTGAGAGAGGGACAGGACGCTGTGTGCAGCATGGACAGTCAGTTTAATCATTAGCTGTTACTATTAGGTCCACAAAAGTCCTTTTCAGGACTGGTATGGTAAAGTAGTACAGGATATAGTTTTGAGTGCTATTCAAGTTATTGTTGCAGCAGCCTGTGTTTTGTCAGTTTAAATAGGGACAGACAGGAAGCTGTGTGTGGCAGTGAGGGACAGTCAGTTTAATCAGTAGCTGTTACTATTAGGTCCACAAAGGTTCTTTTCAGGACTGGTATGGTAATAGGCTTGTACATGTATAATATTCTTCCTTCCAAATATAGAAAGAATATTATACTTGACTGCTGCCCTTCTGCTGCAGTAGTCCTTTATGAGTATAGGGACTGAGGTACAGTCTGCTAATCACAACCTACTAGTTGCACAAAGGTCCTTATAAGGACTGGTAAGGTATAGTGTACTAGAGTATATAGGGTTGAGTGAGGTACAGTCTGCTAATCCTTATGGACTGGTATAGGTCCACAATATATAGGGTTGAGGTGCACTACTGCTGACTGCTGCCCTATTCTGCAGCAGTCCTTTATCAGTATAGGGACTGAGGTACAGTCTGCTAATCACAACCTACTAGTTCCACAAAGGTCCTTATAAGGACTGGTAAGGTATAGTGTACTACAGTATATAGGGTTGAGTGAGGTACAGTCTGCTAATCCTTAAGGACTGGTATATGTCCACAATATATAGGGTTGAGGTGCACTACTGCTGACTGCTCCCCAATTCTGCAGCAGTCCTTTATCAGTATAGGGACTGAGGTACAGTCTGCTAATCACAACCTACTAGTTCCACAAAGGTCCTTCTAAGGACTGGTAAGGTATAGTGTACTACAGTATATAGGGTTGAGTGAGGTACAGTCTGCTAATCCTTAAGGACTGGTATAGGTCCACAATATATAGGGTTGAGGTGCACTACTGCTGACTGCTGCCCAATTCTGCAGCAGTCCTTTATCAGTATAGGGACTGAGGTACAGTCTGCTAATCACAACCTGCTAGTTCCACAAAGGTCCTTATAAGGACTGGTAAGGTATAGTGTACTACAGTACATAGGGTTGAGTGAGGTACAGTCTGCTAATCCTTAAGGACTGGTATAGGTCCACAATATATAGGGTTGAGGTGCACTACTGCTGACTGCTGCCCCATTCTGCAGCAGTCCTTTATAAGTATAGGGACTCAGGTACAGTCTGCTAATCACAACCTACTAGTTCCACAAAGGTCCTTAAAAGGACTGGTAAGGTATAGTGTACTACAGTACATAGGGTTGAGTGAGGTACAGTCTGCTAATACTTAAGGACTGGTATAGGTCCACAATATATAGGGTTGAGGTGCACTACTGCTGACTGCTGCCCTATTCTGCAGCAGTCCTTTATCAGTATAGGGACTGAGAGTTTTGTCACAGGGTCATTTAAAAAATGAAAGGCAGAGGAAGAGGCAGGCCCTTCCACAGCGGTGGTAGGGGTAGGGCTTGAGCCAAAGTGGAAAATTGCAGAAGGTGCGTGCGATTACGTCAAAGGAAGCACCAGAATTGGTTGACTGGCTCACTCAGCCTTACTCTTCTGCACCCTCCTCACCCTCTCGATCTGCACCTTCTTCTTCACTCTCTGCTATGTGCACCCCCAAAGACACTACCACCAACAACACCACCACCATCACCACCACATACCTTCCGCTTGAGTCACAGGAATTATTTTCCGATCCATATCAAGACATTTCTGAGGCTCCCACCATCATTATTATGAGGGGCTCCCACCATCCCTGTGCTATGCTGACTTCCTCCTGGGGCTGCTTATTATGAGGGGCTCCCACCATCCCTGTGCAATGCTGACTTCCTCCTGGGGCTGCTTTTTATGAGGGGCTCCCACCATCCCTGTGCTATGCTCATTATGAGGGGCTCCCACCATCCCTGTGCTATGCTCATTATGAGGGGCTCCCACCATCCCTGTGCTATGCACATTATGAGGGGCTCCCACCATCCCTGTGCTATGCTGACTTCCTCCTGGGGCTGCTTATTATGAGGGGCTCCCACCATCCCTGTGCTATGCTGACTTCCTCCTGGGGCTGCTTATTATGAGGGGCTCCCACCATCCCTGTGCTATGCTGACTTACTCCTGGGGCTGTACCTCTGCTGTGCATATTATGAGGGGCTCCCACCATCCCTGTGCTATGCTCATTATGAGGGGCTCCCACCATCCCTGTGCTATGCTGACTTCCTCCTGGGGCTGCTTATTATGAGGGGCTCCCACCATCCCTGTGCTATGCTGACTTACTCCTGGGGCTGTACCTCTGCTGTGCATATTATGAGGGGCTCCCACCATCCCTGTGCTATGCTCATTATGAGGGGCTCCCACCATCCCTGTGCTATGCCCATTATGAGGGGCTCCCACCATCCCTGTGCTATGCTGACTTACTCCTGGGGCTGCTTACGGTGCAGGTGTCAGTGCTGTATATCACGGTGCTGGTGTCAGTGCTTTATGTCACGCTGCTAATGTCAGTGCTCTCTATCACGGTGCTGGTGTCAGATCACTCTATCATGGTGCAGGTGTCATTGCTGTATGTCACGCTGCTGATGTCAGTGCTCTCTATCACGGTGCTGGTGTCAGATCACTCTATCATGGTGCAGGTGTCATTGCTGTATGTCACGCTGCTGATGTCAGTGCTCTCTATCACGGTGCTGGTGTCAGATCACTCTATCATGGTGCAGGTGTTATTGCTGTATGTCACGCTGCTGATGTCAGTGCTCTCTATCACAGTGCTGGTGTCAGATCACTCTATCACGGTGCAGGTGGCATTGCTGTATGTCACGCTGCTGATGTCAGTTCTCTCTATCACGGTGCTGGTGTCAGATCACTCTATCACGGTGCAGGTGTCATTGCTGTATGTCACGCTGCTGATGTCAGTTCTCTCTATCACGGTGCTGGTGTCAGATCACTCTATCACGGTGCAGGTGTCATTGCTGTATGTCACGCTGCTGATGTCAGTGCTCTCTATCACGGTGCTGGTGTCAGATCACTCTATCACGGTGCAGGTGTCATTGCTGTATGTCACGCTGCTGATGTCAGTGCTCTCTAGCACGGTGCTGGTGTCAGATCACTCTATCACGGTGCAGGTGTCATTGCTGTATGTCACGCTGCTGGTGATCAACTCCTGCACCCTCTTCTTTGCCTACCCTGACCTTCCCTCTCCTCCATTGCCTTCATGCGCTCCACTGTGCTGAATTGTCAGTATTTCACATATAAAAAAAGAATGCTTGTAGTTGTCGATCCCAGATTCACCTCATACATGTGTTATGTCATTGGCCATGTGGTGGGACTATGTTTGCACAGCTAGTAATTATTTTGTGGCTGCAAATTTGACCTGTAGGTTTGCAAAGTTTGCCTCCCATTGAAGTCAATGGGGCAAACGTTACGGTTCGCGAACTATCGGCCGCGTTCGCGGTCCAGGTTCGCGAAACGTCCCGTCGGAAGTTCGTCCATCACTACTCACAAATTTACTTGCCAGGAGTAGTTATCCTGGTTAATTGATAGAGATCTATTGATTTCTTCCTAAGTTTGGCCTCGTTGCACTTTCCTCTTCTACCGATAGGTGGCCGGGCACTTGGTGGTACTAGATATGAGAAGGGCAATCCAAGGTCAAGTTATGGGTATGTGGGGTGCCTCAGCCAATGGGCAGGGGTTTTCTTGAATCCCTTGGTCTGCTAGGAGAACCTATATATTCGGGTGGATGATCTATGTTCTGTGCCACCCAGACGGCTGTCTGGGTGGACATGTGTCATGTGCCCTGGGCTGCTAGGCCAGATACAGGGCCTATCCCGGGGGCATCTGGCTACTAGGCTGTGAGAGGGCTTATCCAGAAGTAAGAGAGCAGCGCAGGGTTGGGATTGGGGTTTACAGTGCAACCAGAAGTGATGGTTCTGCAGGCTGGATAACCTGTCAGTGGTCAGAGGTAGAAGGGAATCTGTCACCACAAAGGCACTAACTACCTTTACCAGGGACCACAGTGAGTAACTGAAGCAAGTCCTGGAGCAACATTCTCACCGAACGGGCACGGTGATCAAGTCAGGGATCCAACCAGCTGAGGTGGCACTTGCAGAGCAGCCTTGTGTGTCAAGCTATGGACTGAGACAGTCAGCAGGGGTGAAGCTTGAGAAGTATCTGGAGTGCCAAACTAGGGACCCAGCAAGGCAACCGGGGTGACGCTTGAGGGAGATACCACCTCAAAGTTTGGAGGCGCTCAAGGGATTCAGAGTCACCGAATCAGAGGGTTTAGTGAGAGACCAGGAGCTCAAGTGTTGAAGAGGCAGTTGTAGTGAACCTGAAGGAACTGTTACGTTTGAATTGGGAACTGTTAAAGACCATTGTCATAGGAGACAGCATTCCTGCATGTGCAGATGTGGCACCTTGCTGGAGCCTTTTCCCTGCACGGCTGTCCTATTAAAGTCTCGGAGTCTGCCAATTGAATTTACAGCTACTTAAGGGTGTCCTGGCCCTAACCCTCTTTCCCCCAAAAATACAAAAAGGACTGTTAAGAGAAATAAAACCTCTTTTGTATCCAAGAAGTGTCTGGCGCCCACTAACTTTGTCCACCTTGCACCCACTATGCCCACAACTCACCACATACAGAAGGATGTCAGCTATCTTTGGCCTGGAAAGTTCTCATTAGACTGGACAAGGCCAGAGACCTTGCTACAATTGTGTCTGGTTTCAGGCAGACTGAAACACGTGATTCAAAACCTGAACTGCTCGGGTGGATCCCAGACAGGTGGCAACTCTTCATTGTTATGTCTCATTGTGTAGCCTCTAACCTTCTGGCTGTATTTGACAGTTCGGGTGGGTGGCTGAGGGGAAGGTAAAACCATGACTGTATGATATACATCGCCCGGCAGCAGTGGTTTTATGCTTACTCATGCATGTAAGGTTCCATTTACATCAGATGCTTGGAACACATTGATATATATATATTATTATTTAAGGTACTTGTATAGCGCCGTCAATTTATGCATCGCTTTACATATACATTGTACATTCACATCGGTCCCTACCCTCAAGGAGCTTACAATCTAACGTCCCTAACTCACATTCATACACTAGGGCCAATTTAGATAGAAGCCAATTAATCTACTATATATATATATATATATATATATATATATATATATATATATATATATATATGTGTGTGTGTGTGTGTGTGTGTGTGTGTGTGTGTGTGTGTGTGTGTGTGTGTGTGTGTGTGTGTGTATATATGATTTTTTTTTTAAACAAACCTTTTTCCTTTTTATTTTCAATTAAATTGACTTAAAGCGGTAGTAAACCCGCTGACATGGTTTTTTTTTTCACACCTGGAAGGCAAAAGGCATAATGAGCTAGTATGCACTGCATACTAGCTCATTATGCTCATAATGTTATATCCAAGCACTTAACCCTCCAAAATTTTTGAGCCCTGAGCCCCCTCCCACCCCACATATAAAAATAAAACACAGGTATTGGGTGTGCCTACCCATGAAAATGTTGATTGTGCTGTGCATGTTACATATCACTGTGCATATCAGAGTGAGAACAATAATTCTTGGCCTATTATTCATGGTCATCTCCAAACTGATGACCTGTAGTTTTAAAAGATTACCTATTGAAATGTAATGGCCCTTTCACATTGATGCACTTTTGATGCTTTCCCATTGACTAATAATTGAAGGTGACTTTTTGGTGTGCTTTTGAAAAACCGCACCAAAGATACACCTTTTACACCCACAGTATGATCAGTTACATAAGATTTCAACCTGGTTTACACTAGTGAAAATTCAGAAGTGATTTCTGTTGCACCAAATCACACAACAATGAAAATCACAATGATCAATGCAACACAACTGCGATTTTGTGCCTCATAGACTTCAATAAAGACACACTAAAAACGCATGTACATGTGTTTTTTGGTGTGTTTTTGCTTATGATTTTTGCTGGTTGTTAAAGTGGAAGGCCACCCTAAAAAAAAAAAGCATTAATATTAATCAGCCTCGGGAGCCGACATCGCGGGTGCCCTGGAAAGGTAAGTCTCCATATTAAAAGTCAGCAGCTACTTTTGTTTCAGCTGCTGACTTTAAATTTTTTTTTTAGGGCTGAAACACGGCTTTAAGAATAAAGCACCATGGCGGTTCACATGAGTAGGACGGTAGACTGGTGCAGACACGGGGCGGGTAAACTTTGGGTCCGACTAGAACGGGAATCGGTCTCGTGCCCCATTGAGGGTTTGCCCTGGAGTGGGACTAACCTGCCCGAGAGGACTCGGGTTCATCCCCTTATTGAGCCCACGCTACGGGAACTAGATAGATATTTCAAACTGGCGGGAGTGCCTGGATTTCCCTCACCCTTGACCCCCATAGTGGGACATCCTCACTTTGTGCCAGGCACATCCGACAAATCCTTCCGAATCCATCAAGACAAGGACCTAGCTCGGGCCTCCCACTTTTTGGGAACGGGACTGGAGGGACCCCTCGGTTTTATATGGGACGCTAGGGAACACCGCGTTAGGCAGGTGGAAATTGGCCCAACTTCCCCACTTCCTCAAATCATTGCCACACAGTGGCCGCTTCCGTAGAGCTTTAACCCAGTTTAAGGAAATGTGTGTGGGAGAGGGTCCGATACGCGGTTCTCTATCACAATCGCATGGCATCCTCTTGGACCATTCCTCACAGGGGGACACGCCGTTCATTAGAAAGTGGGAGAGAGACCTCAGTGTTAAATTTTCGACAGACCAAAAGAACCGTGCACTCCTTTTTGCTCACAAGTCTTCCTTGTGCAGCAAGTATCAAGAAATCACTTACAAAATTTTGACTCGCTGGTACAGGACCCCCACGGTCCTAGCTGCCATGTTTCCGGGACACAGCCCCATGTGCTGGCGATGTGGTACGCAAGCGGGTACGTTGATTCATATCTTTTGGGAATGCCCGCAGTTAACTCAGTTTTGGAGACAAGTCCTAAAGATCACTTATGACCTCACCTCGGTTGACCTTCGGGATAACCCAGCTGCGATTTTCCTTAACCTAACTCCTATGTCTGGGAAACGATACCGTAAATCCCTATTGAAACACCTTTTGAATGCGGCCAGGGCATGCATACCTAGCATGTGGAAGCAACAGTCCTCACCGACAGTAACACAATGGTTCGCAAGGATTAGCGGCATCTATCGTATGATGCCGCTAACAGCTGACGGCGGCCATAGGGGATAGGGAGGAGGATCACGACACCCGCTGGTTGCCCTGGAATCTTTTCAGGTTTTCTGCTGAATATAAGACTTATCTGTGAGTCCCATGGTGGCAAGTGAAGGGAAGACCCGGCTAGCGGGAACCACTGGAGACTCCCCCCCCCCCCCATCCCGCCTTACATAGACCGCTCTGGTCCACTTTACCCCACCCCCACCCCTCCCCCACTGTTTTTTCTCCTCTTGCTCTGCTCTTCCCCGCTCATTCCCCTCCCCTCCCCGTTTTTCCCCTTCCCCTCCCCCCACTCTTCCCCTTCCCCTCAACTTAGTAAAAAACTAGTGATTGTCAAGGTTTGGCCACAATATTTCCTCATCTTCCCTACCGAGGAATGGCAACTCTTAAGATGGTACTGCCCTGGGTTCTCCCCATTGGCGACAAGGTGCAGTGCCGCAGGGGACCTCTCCGGGACAGCCGGACGGGGTCCTGTCTCGGAGAGGGACTCAGACGTCAATATACTGCTGGGCAGCCAGCTGGAAGGGAGAGCCAGTGTCGTAGCTGTAGGTTACTCACAGTGATAATGCTATCACATACTATTTTACTAATTGATCTGTTTACTGTAATATGTGTATTAATCGGTACCAAGGAAAGAGGAGTAACATGTTTTGATCAGTATGTTTATGTATTACCTGCAATCCGTAAATAAAGAATAAAAAACAAAACAAAAAAAAGAATAAAGCACCAGCAGGCTTCCTAGCAACCAGTGACTCATCCCTGCTTGAACAGCAGGGATGAGTCATTGGTTGTTAATGAGCCAACATATGCTGTTGGAGCTAGGATGAGCAGGGCTTTTTTTCAGCTGGAACTTGGTGGAACTCAGTTCCACCACCTCTGACTCAGGCCCTCTGCTCCCTGCTCACCGCTATCACTTGTAAACAGAGGAGTCTGGCTTCTGTGTCTCCCAATGGCTCCCAAAGATCATATCTCCTGAGCAGCTCTCACTGAGTGCAGAATGGGAACAAGGGAGATGCAGGTGCCTGGGGTGCACGGCAGATGCCAACACGGTGTGGTTGAGTTCCTCCACCTTTTTTCTGAGAATAAAAGCCCTGAGGATGAGTCACTGGTTACTAGGAAGACAATGGGTGTGGCTCTCTAAGCAACCAAACAAAATCTTAAGCAAAAACACACCCAAAAAACACATGTACATGCATTTTTGGGGCATCTTTGTTGCAGTCTATAGGAGACAAAATCACATCCCTGACAGCAGAATGTAACCAAAAGAGCCTGTCAATAAAAATAATAATTAAAAAATGTGTGGAGGTCCCCTACAATCCATACCAGGCCATTCAGGTCTAGTGTGGATTTTAGGGAGGACCCCACGCCAAAAAAAAAAAAGAAATTGGCATTATATCCCTTTCCCCCAAAATCCATACTAGACTCTTATCCTGGTATGCAGCCTGGCAGGTCAGGAAACCTGGGAGTTGAGCATGCGCTACCTCTCTCCCCCCCAAACCATACCAGGCAATGTACTCTCAACATGGGGTGAGAGGTTAAAGGGCTTCTTCCCCACAACCCTGGTGCAGTGGTTTTGGGGGGGACTTATCAGATTTAGGAAGACCCCAAGGGTGAACCCAGATCCCACCTCCCCATGTGAATATAGGGTACATAATACAACTACCCTTTCAGCAAAAAAAATGAAATATGCCCTAGAACAAAATACACAGAAACATTCTAGTTTTGGAGGCCAGGGTTGTGGGAAGAGGCCCTTGTCCTCATCAACAAGGGGACAAGGTGCTTTGCCAGGCGGAGTTCCCTCCCCTGGCAAAGTACGCCCCCCCCCTCCCCGATGTTGAGATCATTTGGCCTGGTATGGTGCATTCTGGCATGAATTTTGACCTCATGACATTTTTGCGTGGGGTCCTCCTTTAAAATCTTCAGCAGACCTGAAGGGCCTGGTATGGAATGTTGTTGTTTTTTTTTCTGCTGTAAGTCGGGAATCTTGCAGTTGACAGAAGAGATGAGTCACTGACTGGTTATTAGGATACTGGCAGGTGACTGCTCCTTATCAACAAATGACTCATCCCTGCTCTCAGAACAGGGATGAGTCCTTGCTTGTTAGGAAGCCAGCGTGTGCCGACTCCTTAACAACCAACAAAAATTGTAGACAAAAACACAACAAACACTGTCAGCCAGCAGGGATGAGTCAAAACGCAGTAGTATGAAAAACGCAACCAAGTCGCACTACAGAATAGCACCGAAAATCAGATGAAATTTCAGCTGCACAAGTAAAAGCCTAGCCTTAATGAGGAATAGATTTATTGTGCCTTTGTCGCTTTGAAAAAGCGTGGCAAAAGTGCACCAGTGTGAAAGGGGCTTAGAGTATGAAGTTTGCTGGCATTTCACAGGAGCATGCAAGTTTAATGCTTCATGCACACAGGACATTTTAAATGCAGATTTTAGAGGCGTTTTGAATTTTTTTGTATTCCTCTAAAAAGTGTTAGCCTATGTGTTCATAGAGGCAAGGGCATTTGGAGGTAGAAAAAAGGGCTAGCGCATTCAGGAGAGGAGAGTTTCAGCATCAAAACCATAATGCCGCGTACACACAATCAGACTGTCCGGCGGACAAACCGCCAGACTTTGCAGCGGAGGTCCGACGGACTTTCCAACTGCCCACACACGACCGGACTAGGTACTGCGGACAAACCGCCAGACTATTGCGGGAGTCCTCCGGACTTTTGAAATGAACGGACTTGCCCACAAACTAAGAAAAGTCCGTTAATTTTGAACGCGGCTCCAGGTAGACGGGACTAGTGAAGGAGGTCAATGTCGCCGCCTCCATTTGCGAGATTGACACCCCGCTGGCCCTGTCACCTGGTATGGACTTAAAGGGCTCAAAGTACATATCAGACCCTTACCCAAGCACGCAGCCTGGCCGATCAGGAAAGGGGATGGGGATGAGCGAGCGCCTCCCCCCATCCTGAGCCGTACCAGGCCATGTGCCCTCGACATGGGGGGGTGTTTTGGGGAAGGGGGGCCCTGCGACCCCCTCCACTCCAAAGCACCTTGTCCCCATGGTGATGAGGACAAGGGCCTCTTCCCGGCAACCCTGGCCATTGGTTGTTGGGGTCTGCAGGCGGGGGGCTTATCAGAATCCGGGAGCCCCCTTTAATAAGGGGGCCCCCAGATACCGGCCCCCCACCCTATGTGAATAAGTATTGGGGTACAGAATACAGAACAGAATAGAATATATAATATTTTATTCTGTTCTGTTCTATTGTTTTTCTAGTCTATTCTTTTTTTATATTCTATTAAAATCTTTTCTATTAAAATCAAAATCATTATATACTAAATTCGAATTTCAGAAGATGGTGGTTTTATAATATATATATATATATATATATATATATATATATATATATATATATATATATAATTGCTTTCCGACATTCGAATTTCATATAGAATGAATTCGAATTTGAATAGAAAAGATTAGAATAGAAATAGAAAATAGACTAGAAAAACAATAGAACAGAATAGAATATATTATATTTTATTCTATTCTGTTCTATTGTTTTTCTAGTCTATTCTTTTATATTCTATTAAAATCTTTTCTATTAAAGTCGAAATCATTATATACTAAATGTGAATTTCAGAAGATGGTTATATATATATATATATATATATATATATATATATATATATATATATATATATATATATATATATATATATATATATATATATATATATAAAAATGTTTTTTCGACATTTGAATTTTGTATAGAATTAATTCAAATTTGAATAGAAAAGATTAGAATGGAAATAGAGAATAGACTAGAAAAACAATAGAATAGAATATAGATACTATCTATTTCATTTTTAATTTCTTTTGCAGATTACTATTTGTTTCCATAAGATCTTCTGCAGACTATTAGCATCTATTTCATTTTTTTTCAGATTTCCTGCAGACTATTAGTGTCTATTTTGTTTTCTCACCAGATCTCCTGCAGACTATTAGCATCTATTTCCCATCTTTTTTTTTTTTTTGCAGTTCTCCTGCAGACTGTTATAGTCAATTTCATAGTTTTTTTGCAGATTACTATTTATTTCCATCTGATCTCCTGCAGTATTTTAACATCTATTTCATTTTTTCAGATCTCCTGCCGACTATTAGCATCTATTCCATTTTTCTTTTCTTATTTTGCATTAGAGCAGCCATTTCCTTTATTTCAGCAGATCTCCTGCAGACTATTAGCATCTATTTAATTTATGAATGGAGGAACGGTATGAGGAAGAGACAACAAGAAAGACTTTGCCGCTTATATCTCTATACACAGCGAATGGCTGCTAATATTCTGCATGAGACCTGCAAAAAATAAATAGATGCTTATAGTCTGCAGATCTGATGAGAAAATTAAATAGATACTAATAGTCTGCAGGAGATCTGCAAAAAAAATATATAAATGCTAATAGTCTGCAGGAGATCTGATGGAAATAAATAGTAATCTGCAAAAGAAAAATGAAATATATGCTAATAGTCTGCAGGAGATCTGCTGAACTAAAGGAAATGGCTGTTCTAATGCAAAGAAAAATGAAATAGATGCTAACAGTCTGCAGGAGATCTGCAAAAAAATTAAATAGATGTGAATATACTGCAGGAGATCTGATGATAATAAATAGTAATCTGCAAAAAAAGAAAAATGAAATTGATTCTAACAGTCTGCAGGAGATCTGCAAAAAAAAAGAAATAGATGCTAATAGTCTGCAGGAGATCTGGTGAGAAAACAAAATAGATACTATTAGTCTGCAGGAGAGCTGCAAAAAAAATGAAATAGATGCTAATAGTCTGCAGAAGATCTTATTAAAACAAATGGTAATCTGCAAAAAAATGAAAAATGAAATAGATAGTATCTATATTCAATTCTGTTCTATTGTTCTAGTCTATTCTCTATTTCTATTCTAATCTTTTCTATTCAAATTCAAATTCATTCTATACGAAATTCGAATGTCGGAAAGAAATATATATATATATATATATATATATATATATATATATATATATATAAAACCATCTTCCGAAATTCGAATTTAGTATATAATGATTTCGATTTTAATAGAAAAGATTTTAATAGAATATAAAAGAATAGACTCGAAAAACAATAGCACAGAACAGAATAAAATATAATATATTCTATTCTGTTCTGTTCTAACGTTTTTATAGTCTATTTTATATTTTATTAAAATCTTTTCTATCCTAATTTAAAATTAATTCATTTAAAAATTTGAATTTATACTATTCGAAATTCAAATTTTATTCTATTCAAATTCGAATTTCAGAAGATGGTTGTATATTCTTTCTATTTTATTTTATAAAAAAATAAATTTTCTATTCTGTTCTAATCTTTTCTATTTGAATTAGAAATTTTGGAAGATGGTTAGTTACTTATACTTATATATATCTGTCACATCAACTTTTCATACTTGCAGTGTACCAGTGCAAAAAACACACACACATCTTATGTCATTTATATTTATGGTATCAATGAAGTTGTCAGCATGCCTGATTGAAGAAGTCATGGATGTCGATCGCAAGGCAAGTACATATGCTGTATGTCATTGTCCACTTGCCTCAAGTTGTGTATTGTATTTTTCCACTTGCCATGTCACCTGCCACAAGTTGTCTATTGTCCACTTGCCACGTCACCTGCCACAAGTTATGTATTGTCCACTTGCTACGACACCTGCCACGTGACCTGCCACGAGTGCCACGGGACTCGTGGCCGGCCACGAGTGCCACGTGACCTGAGACGAGTGCCACGTGACCAGCCACGAGTGCCACATGACCAAGTTGTGGATTGTCCACTTGCCACGTCACCTGCCGCCAAGTGACCCCAGATAGGGGCAATATGCCAAGTACTTTTCTGCAGCAGAGAATTACATTTTGCAACCCGACTTTGGGGCCACGTATCGCTGGGCCACTTATAGCTAGAAACCCCAAATTAGGTATGCAAACACAATAGAACTAGCACTACATCTCCAATTTGGGGTTTCTAGCACCAAGTGACCCCGAGATACATGGCCCTAAAGTCGGGTCGCAAAATATTTTCGAATCCGGTTGAAATTGTTTCGAATGCGGTTGAAATAATTTCGAATCATGTTGAAATAATTTCGAATCATGTTGAAATCATTTCAAATCCGGTAGAAATATTTTCAAATTTGGTTGAAATATTTTCGAATGTGACCGATTTTTAGAATTCGGTAGAAAACTAAACGAAATCCGAAAACTAATTTAACGAATATAACTAAACGAAATTAATTAATTAACGAATTAAAACGAAACAAAACTAAATACATTTTTTTCCTTTTGCACATGTCTAAATTGGTGGTTAGGGATGAGCCGAACACCCCTCGGTTCGGTTCTCACCAGAACCATTCGAACGGTCCGAAAATTCGTACAACTTTGGAACCCCATTAAAGTCTATGGGACTCGAACGTTCAAAATCAAAAGTGCTAATTTTAAAGGCTAATATGCAAGTTATTGCCCTAAAAAGGGTGTGGGGACCCGGCTCCTGCATCAGGGGACATGTATCAATGCAAAAAAACTTTTAAAAATGTCCGTTTGTTCGGAAGCACTGATTTTAACCACTTTCAGACCGGATCATTTTGCTGGCTTAAGACCAGACCACTTTTTGCGATTCGGCACTGCGTCGCTTTAACTGACAATTGCGCGGTCGTGCGACGTGGCTCAAAACAAAATTGACGTCCTTTTTTCTAACAAATAGAGCTTTCTTTTGGTGGTATTTGATCACCCCTGCGGTTTTTATTTTTTGCGCTATAAACAAAAATAGAGCAACAATTTTGAAAAAAACGCATTATTTTTTACTTTTTGTTATAATAAATATCCCCAAAAATATATAAAAAAAACAGTTTTTTCCCTCAGTTTAGGCCGATACATATTCGTCTACATATTTTTGGTAAAAAAATCACAATAAGCGATTATTGATTGGTTTGCGCAAAAGTTATAGCGTGTACAAAATAGGGGATCATTTTATAGCATTTTTATTAATATTTTTTTTTTTTTACTAGTAATAGTGGCGATCAGCGATTTTTTTTTATTGTGACTGCGACATTATGGCGGACATATCGGACATTTTTGACACATTTTTGGGATCATTGTCATTTATACAGCAATCAGTGCTATACAAATGTACTGATTCCTGTGTAAATGACACTGGCAGTGAAGGGGTTAACCAGGGGGTGTCAGTGTAGGGGTTAAGTGTTCCTAGGGGCGTGTTACTAACTGTGGGGGGCTGGGCTTTGTGTTAGTGAACACTGATATCTGCTCCAATCACATTTACAACGGCATCTCCCCGTTCAGCCTCCCCGTGAGATGATCGCGGGTATCCCCGCAGCGTTCGAGTCCACGGGGCCCGCGACCGGACTCACGTGGGTGCCGACCGGCACGCGAGCCTGTGGTATAGGAACAGAACAACACCAGCAATTGGGGATAGCTTCAGGTGTATACTGTGCAGGGGGCACAATACACCCACTGTAACTGCGCTAGGTTCAATCACAAGAAATTAAGACAATGTCCCTGCCTATCCTTCTCTCTATGAACACCGCAACACACTACACAAGGCCGCCGCGCAGGTGGCCTTATATAGTGTGGGGAGTGTACTAAACCCCCTGAGCTTTAATTGGCCACAGGCATCCTGCCTGTGGCCAATTATGGCTCTCCTCGCTTCTGTCGCTGTGATTGGCCAAGCATGGGGGTCACAGTGCATGTTTGGCCAATCATCAGCCAGCGATGGCGCAGTGCATTGTGGGCCGTTCACGCCACACAAATATGGCACGAACGGCCCACAAAGTTCTGGCTTCGCCGAACGGGCGAACACCTAGCTCATCCCTAATGGTGGTTGACCGGTTCTTGAAAATGTCCCATTGTATTTCACTTAAGAAGTTGCCCACTTCTAAGGAACTGCCTTCCATTTATGCTTGGGAGATCTGACAGGGGTAGTCAGTTTGTATCTCGGTTCTGGCGAGCCTTTTGTGCACAGTTGGGAATTCAGCTTGCTTTCTCCTCTGCGTATCACCCTGCAGTCTAATGGGGCTGCAGAACAAGCCAATCAGTCATTGGAGGAATTCCTACGTTGTTATATTTCTGACCATCATAACAACTGGTCAGACCTCTTAATGTGGGCCGAGTTTGCTCACAATTTGTTCCGCAGAGTATTCCTGCATTAGAGTAGTAGATCCATGGTCTTCGTTCCACTTGGGCACAAGTCCAGGAGGCTTTGCGACATGCTAATGATAGGTACAGACTCCATGCTGACTGTAGACGCCAGCCTGCACATTCCTACCAGGTTGGGGACAGGGTCTGGCTGTCATCTCGCAACCTCGGACTTCGTATACCCTGTCTGAAGTTCGCATCTTGGTTTATTGGGCCTGTCATGGATCTGCCACCTAGGGGTTAAAATAGTGCAGACTCATTTCAGTGATTGGTAACAGGCTGCCTTATTTAAACACCTCAGCAGCACTGTGTCTTTGCTGTCTGGTCTGCAGCTCATACCTGTTCCAGTGACATCCTGTTCCTGTGATCCAATCCGTTTCCTGTGTTTGACCTGGCTTGTTTGACTACGATTTGATCTCTGTTATCCTGACCCTGGCCTGCCTTGTAACCACGCTCTGCTCTACACTGCTTGATATCCTGTTGCCGAACTTTGCCTGTATCCTGACCATTCTCTGCCTGTTGTATATATCTACATCTGATCACCTGTTACCAAACCCGGCTTGTCTGACTACGTATTCAGTGTCTCCCCAGCCTGCTTCCTGTTGCACCAGCTGAACTGACAAGACCAAAGATGAACCAGGTACCCATACACCGCCAGCCTCTTGTGGCCACTGTTGCAACATCGGTGGCCTTTGAGCCGGGGTTGTACGAGACAGCCTTCCCACTGCACGTCAGGCTCATCCAGCAGGGCCTTTCTGTATTCTTTGCAGGATTAACCCAGTGGCTTACGCATTAGACCTTCCTTCTAATATGTGTATCTCAAATGTATTTCATGTCTCCTTATTAAAACCTTTGTCCTGTAACCGGTTTACCACCAAGGTCGCACCTCGTCCTCTCCCTGTACAGGTGGAGAACCATGAGGAGTATGAAGTACAGTCCATTGTTGACTCCCATAGGTTCTGTGAGCGCATACAGTACCTGGTGCATTGGAAAGGGTATGGTCCAGAGGAACGCTCTTGGGTCTCATCCTCAGACATACATGCCCCTGTCCTCCTCCGTTACTTCCACAGACATTTTCCCCTTAAGCCTGGTGGTCCTCCGAGAGGGAAGGAGGGGTCATTGAGGCAGGGGTACTGTCAGGGCTGGGCTCAGCCCTTCCTTCTCAAAGCTGGCTGCTCATCTGTCGGCTAATTGCTAGCTCCTTTCTCTCCACAGTGACTCACCTGTTGAGGATGTCCTGCTTGTCAGTCCTGCCTACTTCAGCCATCCAGCCCAGATGATCTCTGCCTTTGCCTTGGTCACATCTCTAGAGACGCTCTCCTGTATTCCTATTAAAGACTTGCTTGGCTGACATTCCTTCTGGCTCTAGATGCTACTTGCTGTTCTACTACGCTCATCTTTGGCTCCCTGATGTTTTGGCTTGTCTGACTATCCGTTCCAAAAAAAAAAAAGAGTGTATTTTATTACAAAACGTTAAGGGCCGGTTCACACTGCAGGCGCGGCGAGGCGTCTCCGACTTGCCTCGCCGCGACCTGCGGCGACCTCAGCGGCGACTTGCAGAGGACTTCTGTATAGAAGTCAATGCAAGTCGCCCCCGAAGTCGCCCAGAAGTAGTACAGGAACCTTTTTTCTGAGTCGGAGCGACTCGAGTCGCTCCTCTCAGAACGGTTCCATTGTACAGAACGGGGGCGACTTGCGGGAGCGAGGCGAGTCGTGTCGCCTCGCATCGCCCGCTGTGTGAACCGGCCCTAAAAATTGTTAAAATCATGACAGAAAATCCTTATCAAGCAATGTGCGCCACATACAGTATACTATCAATATGTAGTTAATTTTGATGAATTGTCCAAGAGGTTGACTAGTTTCACATCTATAAGCTTCTTCGGGACCTTTTATATCTTGGCAGCAAAGAAAAATGGCTAAACATCACTTAAAGGTTATGGCAAAGACATGGTGGTCAAAAAAGCGGTGTCCACATAAAGCCTGTGTGGCTGACAGAACCACAAATAATGGTTGGAGGCAGTACTTAGAAAGAGATCATAGATAAGCTTCAGTGTCAATAGATAGGATCAATGGTATGCCCCACCAAGATGTTCAGATCCCCCATCGAGACCATTACCAGGTACAAATCTGCAGTCACAACAGTCCTGCATCTAGTCCCTCTTAATGTTGATGAGCGTACATCTACAGTAGGGATGAGCCGAACACCCCCCGGTTCGGTTCGCACCAGAACTTGCGAACGACCCCCGCGTTCGAAACGAACGTTAGAACCCCATTGAAGTCTATGGGACTCGAACGTTCGAAATGGAAAGTGCTAATTTTAACGGCTAATATGCAAGATAGTGTCCTAAAAAGGGTTTGGGGACCTGCCTCCTGCCTCAGGGGACATGGGTCACTGCAAAAAAAAGTTTTAAAAACTGCCGTTTTGGCGGGAGCACTGATTTTAATGACGATTAAAGTGAAAAAAAAAGGTGAAATATTCCTTTAAATATGGTGCCTGGGGGGTGTCTGTAGTATGCCTGTGAAGTGCCACGTGTTTCCCGTGTTTGGAACAGTCCCTGCACAAAATGACATTAAACGGAAATAACACCATTTAAAACTGCTTGCGGTTTTAATGTTATATCTGGTTCCTGCAATATGGTTGAAAATCATTGAGAAAAATGGCATGGGTAGCCCTCCCTGCCCATTACCAGCCTATTTGGGTCTTGTACGCATATTAAGGGGAACCCCGTACCCATATTAAAAAAAGGAAATGCGTGTGGCCCCCAGGCCCTATATACTCAGAACAGCAGTATACAGGCGGTGCAAACAAGACAGGGACTGTGTAGGTTTGTTGTGTTAAGTTGAATCTGTTTGTCATTTTCAACTGGTACATTTTTAAAGTGTAGCTCCAGTCAAAAAAACTATTTTTAAGCTTTTTGGAAAACATAGGGAAGGGTTATCACCCCTGTATAATTTGTTTTGTCGTCCATCTTTTTTCATCTCACTTGCTGCTGTCTCCTTGCGTTTGCAAGTAGGAGATGTTTGTAAGTTGGATGTTTGAAAGTAGGGGCCTGCCCTATATTATAGCGGTATGTACTGGGTACAGAGCACGCAGACAGCACGCACTATCTCCTAACACTACTGACTGCAAGCTCTATTATTAACCACTTGACCACTGGGCACTTAAACACCCTTAATAACCAGACCAATTTTCAGCTTTCGGTGCCCTCACATTTTGAATGACAATTACTCAGTCATGCAACACTGGACCTATAGGAAATGTTTGTCCTTTTTTTCACACAAATAGAGCTTTCTTTTGGTGGTATTTAATCACCTCTCAGTTTTTTATTTTTTGTGCTATAAAAGAAAAAAGACCGAAAATTCAGCGAAAAAATGAATTTTTCTTCGTTTCTGTTATAAAATTTAGCAGATTAGTAATTTTTTCTTCATAAATTTTGGCCAAAATTCATACTACTACATATCTTTGGTAAAAATAAGTACAAATTGGTGGATATTATTTGGTCTTTGTGAAAGTTATAGAGTCCACAAGCTATGGTGCCAATATCTGAAAATTGATCACACCTGAAGTACTGACGGCCTATTTCCTTTTTTTTTTTTTTTCCACAAAATTTTCATATTATCAGGTTATTTCACACACACAGCATATGCATACCAAAAGACCCTGGAGAATACAATGGTGGTCGTTGCAAATTTTTATCTCACACGGTATTTGCACAGCAATTTTTCAAACGCGTTTTTTTGGGGGGAAAAACAGTTTTGTGCTTAAAAAACAAACAAAAAAAACAGTAAAGTTAGCCCAATGTTTGCATAAAGTGAAAGATGAAGTTATGCTGAGTAAATAGATATCAAACATGTCACTCTTCAAAATTGCACATGCCCGTGGAATGGCGCCAAACGTCGCTACTTAAAAAATCCCCATAGGCGACGCTTACATTTTTTTTTACTGGTTACATGTTTTGAGTTGCAGAGGAGGTCTAGGACTAGAATTATTGCTCTCGCTCTAACGTTCTCGGCGATACCTCACATGTGTGGTTTGAACACCGTTTTCATATGTGGGCGGGGCTTACGCATGCGTTCGCTTCTGCATGCGAGCACATGGGGACATGGGCGCTTTAAAAAATTTTTTTTTTTTTTTATTGTTCATTTTACTTTATTTATTTTAGTTTGACATTTTTTTCCCCAAAAATATATTTTTGATCACTTTTATTCCTATTACAAGGAATGTAAACATCCTTGTAATAGGAATATGGGGTGACAGGTCCTCTTTACAGTGAAATCTGGGGGTCAATATGACCCCACATCTCACCTCTAGGCTGGGAAGCCTGAAATAAAAAATAAAAAAAAGATTCTGGCTTTGATCGTACTGGCGAGTTGGTAGAAGCACCGGAGGGTGGTGAGGGGTGGGGGGCGTCTATGGCTGGGTATTTCAGGGTATCACAGAGTATGGCTGGGTATCTCCGAGTATGGCAATTTATGGCAGGGTATTGCAGAGTATTAGCGGGGTAGTGTCGGGGTACTACAGAGTAATAGCAGGGTACTGCAGAGTATTGGGGGGTACTCCAGAGTAATGGCAGGGTACTGCAGAGTAATGGGGGTTACTGCAGAGTAATGGGGGTACTGCAGAGTAATGGCAGGGTACTCCAGAGTAATGGCAGGGTACTGCACTGCAGAGTAATGGCGGGGTACTGCAGAGTAATGGCGGGGTACTGCAGAGTATTGGGGGGTACTGCAGAGTATTGGGGGGTACTGCAGAGTAATGGCAGGGTACTGCACTGCAGAGTAATGGCAGGGTACTGCACTGCAGAGTAATGGCAGGGTACTGCACTGCAGAGTAATGGCGGGGTACTGCAGAGTAATGGCAGGGTACTGCAGAGTATGCACTGGTATTGCAGAGTATTGGCAGGGAATTGAGGGGTTAAATTCGGTGAGCAGCGATGTGGGCACTGCAGATGCAGCCCACATCGCTGCTGACACCGATCTCTTTCCCCTCCGCTGTACCAATCGGTACAGAGAGGGGAGGGAGGAACCGGCGTCATAACATGACGCCGTTTTTTTTACCACGTGATCACTCCGTCATTTGACGGAGCGATCACGTGGTAAACGGCCGCGACGAGCGGCCGTTTACCGTGATCCGTGATGAGGACCCGGCGGTCACGGATGCTCTCGAGTGCGCGCCCCAGGGGGCGCGCGAGAGCAGAATTCTGGGAGGCCGTTAATTAACGGCCTCTCAGAGTTAAACAACCGCCCTGAAGCCGTTAATCGGCAATGGGCAGTTGTTAAGTGGTTAAAGCTAGATCACTAGCTATATAGGTGAGGTGAATATAGTGGTGTATACTGCAGTCAGGGCACAGACAACAACCACTACACAGCAGCAAGATAGGAAATCAGCCAAAAACGATCGGTGTGTACTGTGTTGAAGGTACACAGAACACCCACTGCTTCAGATGCTAACACACTACACGAGGCCGCCTCAAAGGCGGCCTTATATAGTGTGGGGCGTGCACTACACAGCCTGAGCTATGATTGGCCACAGGCAGGATGCCTGTGGCCAATCATGGCTCTCGTCGCTGCTGGCGCTACGATTGGCCAAGCATGCGGGGTCACAGTGCATGCTTGGCCAATCATGAGCCAGCAATGCACTGCGCCACCGCAGTGCATTGTGGTCCGCGCGCGCGCCACTCGAATTTTGACGCGAACGACCCAAACGTTCGGAATTCGCCGAACAGCCAATGTTCGAGTCGAACGTACGTTCGACTCGAACACGAAGCTCATCCCTAATCTACAGTATAGCCATTGGCTGTGTCTACAATATCACCACATGTGCCAAATGCAGATGAGCTGGATGTAAATGTGGAGGGGTCTCTCAGGTGACTGAAAAACACAGATTCTTAGGATGTTAACACAATTTGGTTGCTATATGCTATGTAATCATGTATTTCTATCTGCAAAATAACATCATATATACGAATATCAGGATTATATATGAAATTATATGAATTCATACTGTTATCATGTCAATGCATTATGAATTAGCTCATTGGAATTTGAATGTGTCTATTTATTGTATATGAAATTTGCGATCATGTTTAGGGCCATTTATTTTATCATGAAATCATGCGTACCAATTATTATTATTATGTTTTGGATGTGATTTGCCTCATATAAAGTTCCATGACCAATGTATATTTTATTGTGTGTGTGCGTGTATATATATATATATGTTTATATATAATATATTTATATTTTTAGGGGTGGTGGCATGTCGCTCATGGTGCTTCAGACCACAATAATTCTTTATACTGTAGTTTGATAGTGACACTACATAGTTAGCGTGGTTGAAAAAAGACACAAGTCCATCTTTTCAACCAATAAAAGGGGGGAAAAAAATTATACAATCCTTTATACGCAATCCCCACAGTTGAATCAGAGGAAGGCAAAAAAAATAAGCAAAGCATGATCCAATTTGCTTGAGTGGGGGAAAATTCCTTCCTGATGCCCCAAGATGCAGTCGAATATTTCCTGGATCAACTTTACCTAGAAATGTTTGTATCCAGTTATATTATGTACATTTATGAAATAATCCAGGCCTATTTAGTGATATGACTCTTTAAACAATGACATACGATGCATTGAAAAAGTATTCATACCCCTTGAAATTGTCCACATTTTGTCATATTATAACCCAAAAACGTAAATGTATTTTATTGAGATTTTATATGATAGACCCACACAAAGTGGCACATTATTGTGAAGTAAAAGGAAAATGATAAATGGTTTTCATTTTTTTTTTACAAATAAATATCCGAAGAGTGTGGTGTGAATTTGTATTCAGCCCCCTAACTAAAATCTAGCAGAACCTTCAGAAGTCACCTAATTAGTAAATAGAGTCAACCTGTGTGCAATTTAATCTCAGTAGAAATAGTTGTTCAGTGAAGCCCTCAGAGGTTTATTAGAGAACCTTAGTGAACAAACAGAATCATAAAGGCCAAGGAACACACCAGACAGGTCAGGGATAAAGTTGTGGAGAAGTTTAAAGCAGGGTTAGGTTATATAAAAAAAAAAAAACAAGCTTTGAACATTGTTCAATCCATCATCTGAAAATGGAAAGAGTATGACAACTGCAAACCTACTAAGACATGACCGTCCACCTAAACTGACAGGTTGGGCAAGGAGAGCACTAATCAGAGAAGTGGCCAAGAGGCCATTTTTAACTCTGGAGGAGCTGTAGAGATCCACAGCTCAGGTGTGATAATCTGTCCACAGGACAGCTATTAGCCACGCACTACACAAATCTGGCCTTTATGGAAGAGTGGCAAGCAGAAAGCTATTGTTGAAAGAAAGCCATTTTCACTTTGTGAGAAGCCATGTGGGGGACACAGCAAACATGTGGAAGAAGATGCTCTGGTCAGACAAACTTTTCTGCCCCAAAAGCAAAACTCTATGTGTGCTGAAAAACGAACACTGCACATCACCTTGAAAACACCACCCCCACCATAAAACATGGTGGTGGCAGCATATTGTGGAGATGCTTTTCTTCAGCAGGAACAGGGAAGCCAGCGAGAATTGATGAAAAAATGTATGGAGCCAAATACATATAATCTTAGAAGAAAACCTGTTAAGAGTCTGCAAAAGACTTGAAACTGGGCGGAGGTTCACCTTCCAGCAGGACAACAACCATAAACATACAGCCAGAGCTACAATGAAATGGTTTAGATCAAAACATATTCATGTGTTAGAATGGCCCAAAGTCCAGACCTAAATCCAATTGAGAATCTGTGGCAAGACTAGCAAATTGCTGTTCACAGACGCTCTCCATCCAATCTGACAGAGTTTGAGCTGTTTTGCAAAGAAGAATGGGCAAAAACATCAGACATACCCAAAAAGACTTGCAGCTGTAGTTGTAGTGAAAGGTGATTCTACAAAGTATTGACTCAAGGGGGCTGAATACAAATGTACGCCACACTTTTCACATATTTATTTGTAAAAAATTTTGAAAACCATTTATTATTTTCCCTTTTGGTTGTAACATGACAAAATGTGGAAAATTTCAAGGGGTGTGAATACTTTTTCAAGGCACTGTAAGAATGAAAGCAATGATTTTGAAGGCAAAAAAAAGTTGTTTCTGATTAAACAGGCAATGCAATTGTTAGAATATGTGGGCAATAAATGGACAGTTGTGACAATGTGCAAGTGACAAACCTGTAGGTAGGTGCAACTTGGCTTTCGATACAGTAGGTGGCACCATCCCTCTTTCAATGATCCAAAGCCATCCTCAGGGTGCCGTCCTGCAGCCGCCTTTATTGGTCAGCGTAAGATGGTGTCTCACCTGCGCCTTATTGCAATCGTCCTGGCTTGCGCAGCTCAATGTACATTCCAAAAAAGACTGAGCTGATAGGTAGGATTTTATCATGTGTTTTATCATGCGTATACTTTATTATTTAGTGATGTTATGGTATGAGAGGTGTTAATGAGGGTGTATAATCCCATGAATAATAATACAGCTAATGGCTTCCTACTGCTGGTTACTTCCTGGCACTTGGTTACGTGCAGTAGGTAGATCTAACTTTCTCAATTGGATACAGTACACTTATTTCTATGAACAGTCTCTTCTCAGGCTTCTTTCACATGGGCACTGAGGCCTGTACAGCTCGAATGAGCCATTTGTTTATTTAGCCGGAGTCACAGTGGTGTAGTGGTTTGCACTCTCACCTAGCAGTAAGAAGGGTTGCTGGTTCAAATCCCAACCATGACACTACCTGCCCGGAGTTTGCATGTTCTCCCTGTGCCTGCATGGATTTCCTCCGGGTACTCCAGTTTCCTCCCACACGCCAAAGACATGCAGGTAGGTTAATTGGCTTCTGTCCAAAAATTGGCCCCTAGTATATGAATGGGGACCTTGGCCTGTGGGCTCCTTGAGGGTAGGGACCAATGTGAGTGTGCAACATACAGGGATAGGGACAATTGTAGACACCTCACTCAGGTTGAACTAGATGGACTGGTGTCTTTATTCAACCTTACTAACTATGTAACCTGGAGCTTCATCCTACATAACTGAATGGGTACACAGCCGATGTACAGTCACAAACGCACATCCTAATTTGACATACATGTAGAGACAGGTGTGCAATGTTCATGACCCATCCCAACATGCCTGTCAAATTAGGATGTGCCGCTGCTTCATCCCCATTCAGTGACATAGGCTGCCTGCACACAGCTCTAGCCACATAACTAAACTGCTTGTTTAACCTGCATAGTGCCCATGTGCATGAAGCCTTATCAAGATGCCCGATTACTTACCATACATACCTGTTTCAGATCATTGATGCTGGCCATCAGATTTAAGCCATTTAGCAGAACAAAAAACATTTTGGAGAAAATCTCTGGATTGATGGTAAAATATTTCAGAAACATACATTTTTCTTGCCTTATCTTTTAACGGGCTATTCATTTTATTGTTTTTATGCTTTAACTTCCCAGAACAGCACCTGCAGAATTGTGGAAAGGCTGCCTCCTACAGGAAAGACATGGTCTTCCACCACAGTGGAACCACCACTGCTGCTTCCTCAGGTTCTCATGGTAGGAAGTCCTCATATTACTGCAGGCCTCCTGTGACTTATATTCGTACATACAGTATCTCACAAGAGTACACTCCTCACATTTTTGTAAATATTTTATTATATCTTTTCATGCCACAACACGGAAGAAATTACACTTTGCTACAATGTAAAGTAGTGAGTGTAAAGCTTGTAGAAGAGTGTAAATTTGCTGTCCCCTCAAAATAACTCAACTCAGCCATTTGTTATCTAAACAGTTGGCAACAAAAGTGAGTACACCCCTAAGTGAAAATGTCCAAATTGGGCCCAAAGTGAAAATATTTTGTGTGGCCACCATTGTTTTCCAGCACTGCCTTAACCCTCTTGGGCATGAAGTTCACCTGGTGGATGTTAGAGACCTTGCGCTCCTCCAACTTCCGTATGAGGATGCCCCACAGAATTTCAATAGGGTTTAGATCTGGAGACATGCTTGGCCAATCCATCACCTTTACCCTCAGCTTCTTTAGCAAGGCAGTGGCTGTCATGGATGTGTGTTTGGGGTCATTATGTTGGAATACTGCCCTGTAGCCCACTCTTGGAAGGGAGGGGATTATGCTCTGCTTCAGTATGTCACAGTACATGTTGGCATTCATGGTTCCCTCAATGAACTGTAGACCCCCATTTCCGGCAGCACTCATGCAGCCCCAGACCATGACATTCCCAAAACCATGCTTGACTGTAGGCAAGGCACACTTGTCTTTGTACTCCTCACCTGGTTCCCGTGACACACGCTTGACACCATCTGAACCAAATACGTTTATCTTTTCAAATATTTTATTGAATATAATGCAATAAAAAGAGTCATACAATAGATTTATAGTTAAGTAGAATGTATAAAAGTGTGAAATGAGGCTTCTCAGTATAAACAGGAGGTGAATACTATAATAATAATAGTCATGTAATTTGGGATATATTAGTTTAACTAATTTTAGCTAAAGATAAACATGTATAACGTTTAATACCTGGATTAGATACATAGTAAAAAATGTAATTTCCAAGTTTAGGGTTGGAGATTTGGTATTATATAGGGTAAAAGGTTTATCTTGGTCTCAGACCACAGGACATGGTTCCAGTAATCAATGCCCTTAGTATGCTTGTCTTCAGCAAACTGCGGGCTTTCTTGTGCATCGTATTTCTTCTAGGATGACAGCTATGCAGACCAATTTGATGCAGTGTGCCACGTATGGTCTGAGCAATAGCAGGCTTACCCCTCACCCCTTCAACCTCTACAGCAATGTTGGCAACACTCATACGCCTATTTCCCAAAGACAATCTCTGGCTATGACGCTGAGCACATGCACTCATTTTCTTTGGTCGACCACGGCGAGGCCTGTTCTGAGTGGAACCAATCCTGTTAGATTGTTGTATGGTCTCGGCCACCATGCTGCAGCTCCATTTCAGGGTCTTGGCAATCTTCTTACAGCCTGGGTCATCTTTATGTAGAGCAACAATTATTTTTTCCAGATCCTCAGAGTTCTTTGCTATGAGGTGTGATGTTGAACTTCCAGTGACCAGTATGAGAGAGTGAGAGAGATAACACCAAATTTAACACACCTTCTCTCCCCCATTCACACCTGAGACCTTGTAACACTAACGAATCACATGACACCGGGGAGGAAAAATGGCTAATTGGGCCCAATTTGGAAATGTTGACTTAGGGGCATCCTCACTTTTGTTGTCAGCAGTTTAGACATTAATGGCTGTGTGTTTAGTTATTTTGAGGGGACAGCAAATTGACACTATTATACAAGTTGCACACTCACTCCTTTACATTGTAGCAAAGTGTCATTTCTTCAGTGTTGTCACATGAAAAGATATAATAAAATATTTACAAAAATGTGAGGGGTGTACTCACTTTTGTGAGATACTGTATGCAATGGAGAGCAACAGAAAATGGAGAGCGTTCTGCATATAGCACCTCAAGTCAAAATGCAAAGCATTAAGGTTTGCCTGTACGATACACTTGTTGGCCTGTTCTAAATTGCAGCTTCTGCTGGCAATCAGACACTAAAATCAATTGATCTAATGTTTGCTTTAATGAAACTTTGTAGACGTGCAAAAACGGAAGACTCTGATATACTGAGAGCCATTTTTCCTGCAGAAAACTCTTGGCAATACTGTTTAGAAAAGTCACCCAATATACAAAACTAAGTGTCCAAACTTTTTTTTTCACATGTACTCTGCAAAGGCTTTAGAGGAACAAGTCAACCTGCTCCACAAGCTTGGCTAAGGATGCTGAAGTTCTTGCAGGTCAGTAGATCACGTTTCAGCCTGTTTGTTGAAACACAGGACACAATGATTACTTCATGAAATATGAATTCTTTATAAGTTAAAAAAGCCAAGTATATATTTACGACACTGACCTTTATTTTCTGTTGTATAAGCAAATCTGTCAAAATGAATTCCAGTTTGTTAAAGGGGAATGAGGAGACAATGTGAGTTGTATGCTAGATATACTAGTATTTTTCTGTAAATTTTAATAATAATTTGAATGAATTCAGTATTTTTACTTTACCCCATGCACCATGTTTCCTGGCAGCAGTCCTATAGTTGCTGCTTCTACCTGTGCCCCCCACCCCGTACAAGTTTTTTCAGTTAATAAATTAACACTGTAAACAAGAGACATTGGGCTTGAATCGCTCTGATGCAACACCCATTGGTCTGTTTTTCATGTACAGCTTACATGAACAAAAAATTATTTTAACCACTTGCTTACTGGGTACCTAAACCCCCCTCCTATCCAGACCAATGTTCAGCTTTCAGCGCTGATGCAATTTGAATGACAATTGCACGGTCATACAACACTGTACCAAAATTAAATTCTTATAATTTTTTTCCCCCAAATGGAGCTTTCTTTTGGTGGCATTTGATCACCTGTGCGATTTTTATTTTTTGTTCAAAAAATGTAAAAAGACCGAATTAAAAATATATATATCTTTTTATTTTGTTATACAATTTTAAAACAGGTAATTTTTGTCCATCGTTGATGTACGCCAATGAGGTGGCACTTGTGGGCAGTGATAGGTGGCACTTGTGGGCACCTTCAGATGGCATATATGAAGCATAATTGCCTCTTCCGTTTTGGGAACAATGTCCCTTTAAGATGAGCCGGTGATCGGCTTTTTTTTCTCCTCTGCTGTCAGTGCGAGGAGAGAAAAAAAAAAGCGATCACCAAGCTTTTGTTTTGATCATGTCATCAGGTGTCATTGGCTGACGGCTGATCACATGGTAAGGGGCCAGGGCCAGCCCCTTACTCGGATCGGTGAACACCAGAGTCTCAGTGACTCGTGATCACAGCCTGCGCAGGGAGCGTGCACAGGGGAGGCCGTGATGTGACGGCCTTCCAGGAATTCACATCCGTGCTGTGGCCGTCGTTCGGCCATAGCGCGGATGTCAAGTGGTTAACTAAAATCTGTAACCTAACTACAGTAGGAAGATTTCTGCCATAGTACCTGCCCATAACTTAGTTTTGGTTATCTCAATTGTCAATAGAAATAAATGAAAACTTCAGTATGAAGAATGGAACTTCTCTCACACACACACAGATTGGCAGACCTGAGAACTGAAGCACAGCAGATATTACCACCAAAGCCTCTACAGAAACTGCCAATAAATGAAATATCAATTAGGGGTTGGTTGACCCCCTTTGCCATAGAGCTATACATGAGGAAACTCATACAATAACCAACATTTTCATTTTCTCACTAACTGAACACAGCTAAAACAGAATTCAAGCTTACACCTTAGGCTGGAGGATGTCCCGGATGATGTCTCTATATAAGTCGCTGCACGCCTGTCATTGTGGCCAGAGACAGCGACGAGGCCACAGGTTAAGAAGAGAAGAACAAAAGGTGGCGACAGAAGACTGGGCCATCGCTTGTAAAAGAGCTAGAAGAAGGCGTGGAGGCCCGGCAAGAAGAACCGAAGAGGGGGACAAGACCCCCGAAGTCAGAAGAAGAGGGCAGCGGTGAAGAAGAAAGCTGAGCTCCTCCGCTAGTAAAAGAGCAAAAGATAGCGGAGGAGTCCGGCGAGAAGACCCCCGAAGACGGAGTTGTGCAATAAACTATTTTAACCCTTGTGTTGTGTTTTTTTTACATTTTTTTTTCACAGGTGAATGCGTAGGGGTACATTGTACCCCATACTCATTCACATAAGGGGGCCCCCGGATCCTGGCACCCCACCCCATTAAAGGGGGATCACGGATTCCGATAAGCCCCCCGCCCACCAATGGCCAGGGTTGTCGGGAAGAGGCCCTTGTCCTAATCAACATGGGGACAAGGTGCTTTGGGGTGAGGGGGCCGCATAGCCCCCCCTTCCCCAAAGCAACCCCCCATGTTGAGGGCACGCGGCCTGGTACGGCTAGGGGGGTGCTCGCTCGTCTCCACCCACTTTCCTGACCGGCCGGGTAGCGTGCTCGGATAAGGGTCTGATATGGACCTAGAGGGGGACCCACACGCCGTTTTTTCACCGTAGGGCTTCCCCTTTAACTCCATACCAGGTGAAGGGGCCAGCGACACTTCCATCGCTACCCTTGGCTACTTGGAGCCGCGCTCAAAATGAGCGGACTTTTCTCCGGGCGGGAAAAGTCCATTCATTTCAAAAGTACGGCGGACTAGCACACACACGGCCGTATTGTCCGGCGGACTGCGAGTCCGGTGGACATATTTTGGTGCAAAACTACTTTCTTAGTCCGCCGGACTTTTGGGTAAAAAAAGTCCGCTGGAGCCCACAGACGGGGGTATTGTCTGGCGGACTCGAGTCCACCGGACTGACTTTGATCGTGTGTACGCGGCATTACAGTGCCAGTTTTTTTTTTTCCCCTGTCCAAACTTTTTTGAAATAAGTTGCTGCCGTCAATTTCTAAATGACCTTATTGTTTTCTTAAAATGGTTCATTTTCCAAGATTCAAAATTTGGTATGTTTTCTATTGTGAATAAAACTGGAGTTTGAGATTTCCAAATCATTGCATCCTGTTTTTATGTAGCTTTTACACAGCCTCCTAACTTTTTTGAAATTGGGGTTGTAAATCAACCGCCTTGTGTTAACAATGACAGTGAAAATAAGTTAATGCAAAACTCTAGCATTTTGACTCCAGCTAGAGTTTTGCATTGCAATGCAGACACGTCCCCAGCTTATACATTACGTTCTTTATTCATTGGGCATATTCCCTGGTAGAATTACTCTTCCTATTGTCTACTTCACCACCACCTATAGTTTCCTTAATGTCAAAAACATTAACTCATCACTTCTCCACACCATGTTCTGTAACAGATTTCCTCACAGTCACTTAAAAGGTCAGATTTGTCCACTGCAATCCCACTAAAAATCAGATTGCCGCCATTACTAGTAAAAACAATAAAAAAAAAAAAATGAAAGTCCCTAAATCTTTCCCCTATTTTGTAGACGCTATATCTTTTGTGCAAAGCAATCAATATAAGCTTACTGAGATTTTTTTTTTTTTACCAAAGACATGTAGAAGAATACATATTGGCCAAAACTGATATACATTTGTTTTATTTATTTATTTTTGGATATGTATTAGAGAAAGTAAAAAAAAAAATTTTCAAAAATTGTCAGTCTTTTTTGTTTATAGCGCAAAAAAGAAAAACCGTAGAGGTGGTCAAATACCACGAAAAGAAAACTATTTGTGGTAAAAAAAAAAAGGACATGGATTTTGTTTGGGTACAGCGTTGCACAAATGCGCAATTGTCAATTAAAGCGACACAGTGCCGTATCGCAAAAAATGGCCTGGTCATTAAGGGGGTAAATCCTTCCAGGGTTGAAGTGGTTAAGGTAGGCTCAGACAAGGTGTGTGCTCTCTGTCTATTTTCAGTGTACACAAAATCATAAATATAGTCTTGGTTTCATTTTTAAAACGATGATTGTGTTTTGGTTTGTATATGTCGCTTGAGACTCTGGCTTAGATAACAGCAATTTTAGGAGTGCGAGAAGGCTTTTGTTTTGTTTACCTATGCCCATTTAAGCCCCTCCCACTGTTAACGCAATGTGGCCCTACCCCTAGTTCACCACTGGTGGAGGCAGATGCATGTTAGCTTCCTGTATGTACTCTATTTCATGCGCATATTTCATTTTTAATAAAACAATTGTTTTTACGGTTTTGCACTATATAGAGTTTTGTTTATCCACCGGAAATCCTTGGCTGCTGTTGTGGTTGGTATTGGGAGATGATATCTCTGCCTTCTCTGCAATCCCTGTTGGAGCATGCACAATAGAGAAATAGCCCATAGCATGTTTGACCTTCCTAATAGGAGGTCCTGGCTATTTGGTAAGATCATATCTTATCTGTTTGGTGGTGGTGGACCCCTATGGCGCAGGAAGTTTGATAAGCATCATCTCTGATCCTTGATTATAAGACTTTCTACTTCTTTCGGTCACCATTCATTTATCTGGATTTTCTTTGAGCACTTTGCACAGTTTAATACTTATTTTAGTACAACATTTACTAGATTACGAGTTCAATTCCCATATTGCCTAAAGTTGCTACTTAAAGTGGAAGTAAAATCTTTTTTTTTTTTTTGTTTTTTTTTTTACTTGTACCTACAGGTAAGTCTATAAAAAGTCAAGAGAAAAGGGATCCACTGCTCCAGGTGTGTGCAATACCTCAATTGTAACCAAGTAGTAATGATTAAGCACAGGTCAGATGTGTGAAACACATCTACATGACTAATACCTGGTGTATCCTAGTCGTTTTCAATAAAAGGCAATTTGTTTTGGAATCCTTGGATGTGTAGCCATTTCTTCTTTCTTAAGTCTACAAAAAGGCTTACCTGTAGATACAGTAAATATCTCCTAACCTTGCACAGTTTAGGAGATATTCACACTACACGCAGACAGTGATGTCACCGGGACATGAGCTCTGAAAGGACAGCATACCCATGCTGTCCCTTGAGCTCTGTGTCATAGCCGTGACTCCTGCGTACATGCGTGGGATTAACATCATCGCAGCTCAGTCAGTCAGACAGCCAGAGCACGTGAACACAGAAGAAAGACCGAGTGAAGATGGAAGCCCTGTCAGCTGTGACAGTGCACGCCGCTGGAGGGCTTCATTCTAAGGCAAGCATTTCATAATGTGCTAGTATGCGATTCATACGCACATTATGCCATTGTCCTTTTTTTTTTTTTTTTTCTTTTTTTTTAAAAAAGGTTGCCGTTTACTACTGTTTTAAATTTCATAGATGTTCAAGATTTTGTAGTTTGATAATGCTGTTCTGAAATGAGCCCAATTCCTGAATACAGGAGGTTTAGGTGTGTGCAAGGATGTCTCTCCCTTCAGTACCTGAAATCACGCTGCAGTGTCTTGTGCTATACAGTACATTCAGAATTTCAAGTTTAAATAGCATATCCATGTTTGATTTTTTTTCCATCCAAAATATATGTTATGCATTCTTTACTCTATTCTTTGTGTGTTAACATACGGTGTGGAATCCAAAAAAAACAAAGAACTAAGGAATCAATTACCACTGCATACACATGATAGGACACAGTGCTTCAAAAACAATAAACACCTATAAAAAAAGTCTTTGTGACCTGTCACGGTTTCCTATAAATAAAATTTATGGCAATGGGCAGCTGTCCTAGAGGACTTTATGAAACGTGACTGCAGGGCAACAGATTTAGATTGTGGTTCTGAATGAGTCGTGAAAAAGAACAGACTGTGCAATGACTCCTTTCATCCTAGATTCGTTTATTTTGGCCTATAAAATACAATCTGAAATTGTAGAGTCCTGGAAGTAATTGAGACTGTAAAATGCTGAAATGTTCTATAGATATACATTAGACACTTATAAGGTTTCCATTCACAATATAAAACATATATGCACTATCCACAAACATGGTACCAATCTTCCCTACATTTGTGTCCCAGCCTCGTCATTTCCATGCCTCCAAAAAGATCTAAACCTCTCTTGTCCATTTGATGAGCACCTGAAACACTTCACTCTTCCAAACCTTATGCCACGTACACACGTAGCAGACTATCTGGCGGACTTAGGCTGGCGGACTGTTCGCCAGACTTTCCGAAAGAGCTACCTGCCCACACACGGCACTTTTGCGGCGGACTAATACGGCGTGCTAAGTCCGCCAGACTATCCGCCGTACTTTTGAAATGAACGGACTTGCCCACACACACGGAGGGCAAACCTTCATGCGGTAGCACTTTTGTTTGCAGGCTTGCGGGTCCAGGGACATTTCTGTCCTTCCGTGGGCATCCTGTCGGCCTGGAAACGTTTAGCCGAAGCTCCGGGCGGACGAAAAAGCCGCTTCTGAGTGGAAAAAGAGGGCCCTTGCCTACGGTGTAACTCCTTAGTCTTCCTTGCCTGTGAGAGTAGAGTACTCTTACCTCCGGGTGGACAAAAAAGCCGCTTGTGAGTGGAAAAAGAGGGCCCTTGCCTACGGCGTGGCTCCTTAGCCTTCCTGGCCTGTGAGAGTAGAGTACTCTTATCACCTGTGGCATTTTTAATAATGTCATCCAAAGAGGCTCCAAAGAGCCAGTCGCCAAGGGAAGATCAGTCAGCACTTTTTTGGATGCCTAGTCTGCAGATCAGCATTTCAACCAAATCAGGCGCCTCAGCACCACTGCCGACACTGAAGCCCTGGATAACAGGGGAAGAGTATCCAGGGCCACGTCACAAATGTACTTAAGGCCTTACACTAGTTGGTCTGCTAGTTCCACGCAGACAGAACCCTGCTGTTTCCCCAATTCGTGGTGCAACAGTTTTGCCCACTCAGTATCTGCGACACAAGTGCAGATGCCAGTACTGGTCGCATGGCTGACCCCACAACCGTAAACAAGGAACAAGCCACTGCCTCCCTGTCTGTGGGATCCTTAAATACAGGAGTCCCCTCTACCGGGATCGTGGTTACTTTGTTTAACCTGGATACTGGGGGGTCCACGCCCGGAGGAGCCGACTTTTTGAGAAGGCTCTCCTCAAAGGGGTAATGCACTGCCATGTATTTGGGGACCCCATTCCTTGTAAATGAACGTGTCAAAACAGTCAGATACGGGAACACCTTAGGTGAATGGCTGGCTTACGGGACCGCTACAGAACAGGGGTCACCAGCCTCAGCAGGGCCCGAGTCTGCGTCAGAGCTCTCCCCAGAGGATGGACGGGACGGGACGGGGAGGGGGGGGGGGCAGGGACCGCTTTTTAGCCCCTTTGCGCCCACGCACCGCCTCCATCTTGGCAACGAACGAATTGAGGACTGCCGACAAGGTGTCCAAAGGCACTGCGCATTCCGCAGGCGACCCAGTTGCAATTGCCTGGATTTTGGGGGAAGAAACACCAGTTTCTGAAGCCATGCTGACCCTACCCCTTTTGTCACCTGAAGGGTACTTAGGACAGTGATGATCCCACCCTCCTTACTGCTGCTGGCTGAGGGGCTCTTTCTTGCAGTACTCACCACCCTGAACGGTTTTGCGCTGTCCAACAAGTAGTGCCCGTGGTCTCTGGCTCCCAGGTGCAGAGGAAACCGCTCTGTGTCAGTTAAAGCTGCTGCTAATGGCGCTAAAAACCGCACTGCAATGTGCTCAGGCTCAAAGGAAATGGCCACCCAGCATAAGGACATAAAACACTGGGAAAATGGCCACTGGAGTACAGCGACACATGCGGTCTCTAAAGAAGCTGAAAAACATGCTCAGGCTTCTAGAAAATGGCCGCCGGCATCCAGTATAAGCACAAATCACAGGGAAAATGGCCGCAGATACACAGGAGAGCTTGCTTTCCCTTGCCCATACCCAAGATGGCAGCTGACACTGAAAAACGTGAGGCGGTGATGAGCGCTGCAAAGATCACAGGCACCCCCAGGGACATGAAAAAACAGCACTAAGGACACAGCCAGCCAGGGCAGCCCCCCCACAGGTGAGAGCCCACCCCCGGAGAGCCCCTGCACATGACACACACACACAGCTAGGCAGCCACACACAGCATCCCCCACAGGGTGGGAAGAAAGAGACAGGGAGAGAAGAGAGGGAGGCGAGGGACCCCGAATCGACCTCCCAGGGAATGCTTAGCAGCTCAGCCCCACCGTGGCAGGGAGAGCTGTACTTACCAGTCCTGAAGAGCTGGGAGACATTCCATTACAGACCCACTCTATGATCAGTACAGGGTGGCTGCTGGCCTCGGCACACTGTGACGCAGACATCGGTAGCCCGGTCATATGTGCGCCCCGGAGCATTAAAGCTCACCGACTACCTCTGGAGCTGAGGTATGTCGTGGCCGACCCAGCGCGGAGCTCTGGTCTGCACACGCTCGAGGGCCAGGCTGGGGAAGACTACAAGGATAAAGGTATTCAGCCTGTCACCCAGCCAGCTGTTGATAGCAGATCACAGGATCTATCATCTTGCGCAAAAAAGCAAAGCTTCTGCAGAAAAAAAAGACGGACCGAAGGTGCCCGTCAGGGTTCCTAGGTCCTTCTTCACTAGGCAAAATAACACGGATGACTGCATGGCAGGCTGAGGGGTTGTTACCTAAGGGACAACCCCTTGGGTGGAATTGAAAAGTTCTGTGTTTTACATAACAACATGTAATGCCTACTATTCTCCTAAAGGTGGCGTAACAATCCAATGGCTAAGAGAGGAGCTGTGTCAGTCGGGGAATATAAGAGAAACTGTGTTTACATGTGTCAGTGGCGATCGCAGGAGTCCGGCGGTCACAGTGACCACCGGGCACTCGCATCGGCTTGGGGGGCGAGCACACACCCCTAGTGGCCACAGTGCAAAGCAATATTACATAACGTTGTTTCGCCCAGCCGTGCCATTCTGCAGCAGTACAACTGTGGCGGCTGGTCGGCAAGTGGTTAAGTGAATGAACATTTGTACATGTTAAATGTATGCCTTTTGTGATACAGAAAATATAGAAGACCCGCAAAACTGTAAATAAGCAACGAATGCAAAAAATCTGGAAATTGGCATTACACCTATGCCTTGTGGCAATGGCAAAATCTGCTGTGTCGTCTGTGCTGTGTTGGTGTGTATTGCGATAAAATCATCCAGGCATGCATTTCATCGTAATGTGTTAGAATGAGCTGCCCCTAACAAAATGTACAAATGTCATTTAGACAGCTCCCCGTCATTTTTTATGATCAGGAGGTTCCGTTCATGTGACCATGCATATTCCCACATGGTACAGATGTGGAAGAAAAAATTCTCTTTTTTAAATTGTTTCTAAAAATAATTTTTTTTAAATGTATTTTTATTTTTTTTTAATACTGGAGGCCTTGATGCACTATAAAGGGTCTGAACAATGTTCATTCAGGACAGGCAAAGGAGCGGTAAAGCGGACCTTCAGTCATTTTTTCAACTTTCCATCTATTAAATCTTCTGCTCTAGTTGTTTTAACGTTGGATAGTTAAACATTTTTTTTTCTGCCAGTAAATACCTTATACAGCCCACTTCCGGTTTGTCTAGTAATAAGCCTAGGCTTATGATATGCACAGCTCTCTCTCACTCCTGTGAAAGTTTGCCAGGAAGGGAGAGGGGATGAGTCATAAGTGAGCAAATGAGAGCTTCATGAGTGCCTGTGTGTAAATCCAGGAAGTGAATGGGCAGCAGCTTCAGCTGCCCACTGTTAAAATGGATGCAGCCAGACTTAGTGGAGGGAGATTTCTTCAGAATATTCGGCAAGTACAGAAACAGTATATATAAAATAATATGCAAAGTGGTTGGAAAGAAGTTTCAGAATGGCAAAGATGTTTTGGTTAACAAATTATGTGAGCAGACTGCAGTTCCTTTTTAATTATGACTTACATCCTAAAGGTTCCTATTCTTCTGGCTTGGCGCCAGCAGTCTAACCCCCTGCACAGCCTATTGTCTCTGTCAGACCCCTTTCACACTGGAGGCTTTTTTCAGGCGCTAAAGGGATAAAAATAGCACCTGTATAGTGCCTGAGAAATGCCTCCCCTGCAACCCCAGTGCGAAAGCCCGATTGCTTTCACACTAGAACGATGCGCTTGCGGGACGTTAGAAAAAGTCCTGCAAGCAGCATCTTTGGAGCGATTTAAGAGCGGTGTATGCACTGGTCCTCAACCGCCCCTGCCCATCGAAATGAATGGGCACCTCTGCTGAAGCTCCTGCAAAGTGATTAGACAGCGGTGCTTTTCTGGCTCATCTTTGGTCGCTAGCGGGGGTTTAAAGTGCCTTGCTAGCGGGCGAAAAGCACCACTAAAACTAGCGGCACTTTACCTCTGACGCGGAGCAGTGCCAGTGTCAAAGGACTCTCAGGAAGGGGGTACTGGAGGGGATAGTGGATAGCAGGCTGTTTGCTGAAGCAACCATATAACAGTAGGGAATGCTGCCGACTAAGGAAATGACTAACCTGGACAGCTGTTCTGCCTTTTTCCTTATGTCCATGACAGATAAAGGGTTAAAATGGATATTCAGCTGGAGTAAAACAAATATTTATTTTTACTGTGAGATGCAGCAGAACCTTAGTTCTGTTGTCCCACCTACTAGTTGTTATGCTGCTGTTGCAATCGGTTGATTTGTATTTTTTTTAATATTGTGTGATTTCTTACACCTAGTGGCAGAGTGGTACTACTACAGTTTTTTTTTTTTTTTTTTTTTTTTTTTAGTGAGCATATTTGGTATAAATCCCAAATTGTAGAACAACTTTTAGATAGTCACTTCCTACCTTTCCCCGCTTTCTCTTTTAATTTCTTGGCAGACACAAAGTTTAGAAAGTCGTGTTCATACATGTCATAAGACTGGAAAAAAATCCTTTGTACTGTAATTTGTAAAGTAAAACTTTGCTACATTCAATGTCTGAGTCTTGCTGCTGAATAAGCAAGTGGCCATATTGTCTGGACAGATCGAGATTTATCCCAGTATATTAGAACATAAAATGGCAGCAGAGACAGAACAAAATCGCTTTACCTGAGGTTTCTGAATGTTGACAGAACAAAGTTTGCTACTGGATGAAATGTGTATACTGGCTAATTTGCAATCTGGAGCCTATAGAAGCACATTGTCTGCAAAAAGCTGTGTTTTTTTTCTTCCAAATGATAAGTGCGATTTCTTCAGTCTGCTGCAGGCCGGAGGAATCATTTTCAATCAGTCTCCTCTACCCAAGTCATTAGACTCCAACATTGTGATTTTGTAACACAAAGTCACACAGTGAGAAGCTGTGCCAGACGCCTGTGAACATAGCTGAAGCAGAGTTTACAGGACTACTGCATCTCTGAACCAGTGTCTGTCTGACAAGCAGATGCTGACCCTAGATGATAGCACTGTCCTTCTGGAAAGAAAAATGGACAAAAGCTTTGCCAGGGAACATACTGTGATCTCTTTGAGAGGTAACAATTATCTGTAATTATGCCCTCCTAAAACTTTGACCTTACTATCCTCCAAGTACACTATGCAAAGCTATATTTTTATTATATAAGATTTTTCCATATAAGCTACCAATATATTGAATGAACATTTCAAGCTTATATTGCTCGCCGTTTTTGGGCTATTGTTGTTTCTTTATGTTTGTACCATTTTTGTCTCTTTACAAACAATAAAGTTACCTTTAAAAAAAAATTATCTGTAAGTGTCCTTTCACTCGGGTATTCCAATTAGATCCACCAGTTACTTGATCAGGCAGATCTGAACAGAAGCTCATTGTTAGTTTATGGGTAGGTGAATGCAAATAGATGTACTTTCATTTACCTCTGAGTCTTGTCTAGGACCAAAAAAAAAGTTATATAACACACAGTACTGTACAAACGTCTTAGGCAGTTGTGAAAAAAAATGCTGTTAATTAAGCATGCTTTTATAAAAGAAGTGTTAATCATTTATTTGAATCCATTAACAAAATGTAAAATAAATGAACAGAAGAGAAATCCAAATCAAATCAATATTTGGTGTGACCACCCTTTGCCTTCAAAACACCATCAATTCTTGATTTTTTAATGAACTTGGCAGATTGGTTGTTCCAGACATCTTGGCAGATCTTCTTTGGATGTAGGGTGCCTCAAATCTTTCTGTCTCTTTAGATAATCCCAGACAAACTCGATGTTGAGATAAGGGCTCTTTGGGGCCAAACCATCACTTCTAGGACTCCTCCTTCTTTACACTAAAGATAGTTCTTAATGACATTAGCTGTATGCTTGGGGTTGTTGTACTGCTACAGAATACATTTTGGGCCAATCACATGCTTCCCTGATGGTATGGTATGATTGATAAGTATCTGTCTGTATTTCTCAGCACTGACCCTAACCAAATCTCCAACTCCATTTGCAGAAATGCAGCCCCAAACTTGCAAGGAGCCTCCACCATGCTTCACTGTTGCCTGCAGACACACAATATTGTAACTCTCTCCAGCCATTCGCAAACAAACTGCCTTTTTCTACAGCCAAATATTTCAGATTTTGACTCATCAGTCCAGAGCACCTGCTGCCATTTTTTGCACCCCGGTTCCTGTTCTTTGCCTTGGATTTCATTTCTGTTCATTTACTTTCAATTTTGTTAATTGATAAAAATAAAATATGAACCCTTCTATTGCGGAAAATATTCTAAATGTACATTTATTTTTCATACCTGCCTAAAACATCTGCACAGTACTGTATATGTGTGCATGTGTGAGACGCTCTTGTAGCGCTACTAGTGTAAGTGTAGGCAAATTTATGTTTTGGCTAATGGTTAAAGGGCATGTAAACCCTCAAGGTTTTTCAGCTTCATGCATTCTAACAAACAACAAAACCATTACAACCCCTTTAACAAGTTTTTTTGCAGGTCACAGCTGGATGACTCATACAGGCAGGTCTCTGGTGCCTCCCCCTGGTTTTAGGAGTTTGGAGAAACTTGTATAAGCTGGAGAGTGGAGGCCAGGAGGGTTGATCTGCATATTTGGGGGAGTTTGGCCAATCCCCAGGCATTGGGCCTGGCATGGTGGCTAAGCCAGCCCTTAAAGTCATGAGTCATGCTGGCAGGGGAAATTGGTGGAAGATTGAGTGCTGAGGAGACGCCGTGGCCCTTGAGGTGAACCCCTGCTGGGGGGGTGGGACTTTGCCTTGGGGCTGGCTTGGGATACTCCTGACAGCATCACAGTTTGAAAGGAATCTTACCTTACCTAAGAGGAGCAAGGAGGACAGTGTGAGTACATCAGCATGGTCAGGGACTTACAAGGGCAAAGACTGCCACATGTAGCAAGCCTTTCTGGAAGACAGCATTGTGCTTAAATCCTTCCTGAGATCTTCAGTAGTAGTCAGGTGTGCTTGCAGTCAGTAGAACTGGAATCAGCGTCTATGGTGGAGTTAGAGTCACTCCTCTATACTCTGTGCTACTTTCCAAAGAAACAGACTTCCTAATCCTTAAGAGGCTTTTGCATCCTTTCTAGCAGAGACTGTTAGCAGTCGGGAGTAAGATCAATCTGGAGTTGTACATAGGGAGGAAGTTGTCCCTGGTTTTGCTGCTATCAAGTTGGGCATCCCATAGTTCCTATTCCCCATCCAAGTTATTACATGTGTAAAAAGCTTGCATCCTTTACCATGTTTTTTTGCACATAAACATGACAGATCACTTTCATCCGCCTCCCCACTGGGTTAACATTATTCAATGACAAAAAAAAAAACTGAATAGTCACAGAAATTACATCTCCTCCATTCTGAAGTAGCAGGGGATCTGTTCACAGGTCCCTGCCGATCGAAAAGGACATGGCCTGTGTGAAAGGGCCATTAGATTTATTCCTTACTTAGTATGCATTCACTTGACACAAAAATATTTATATACAATTTTTTTTAATATAAACGTTATAATTATTTCATATATTTTGTACATTTACATTTCTGTGAGCCAAAAGAACAGCTTGCGGTAACCACCAACTACACACAGTGGGAGAGTCCTGTGCCAGCTGAGTCCAGATCCTACAGATGCAGATCCAACGAGGATGGGCTACAGAAGAAATGGCAATTCGTTAATATACAAAATAAGGCAGCATTATTATTACCATTCAAAAGCAAAATAAATATCTTACATGAGGATGACCTAAATGATGAATAAGAAGTTGGCTGTTCATCTTTCCTGGACATCCCGTGGTTGCAAACAAGTTCTCATTACATTTAGACCACCTACATTGGAAACACGGTAACAACAGATTTAGCAACTTTAGTAAGATGGGTCCTTAGATATGGTGACTGCATTAACATTCCTTTTTTTAAGTTTTCACCCTTTATTTTTACCTGATGATCCTACCAGTAACACACTCCCTGTCCTAGGGTGCCAACACTCACTCACTGTACCATATCCAACCAGCAAAAGACTACAGAATACTCTTCCTGCTCCTCATCTCTCCAAAATGTGGTGGTGTTCTGTGGTTCACAGAAGAGAACTGGGAAGGCTGAGGTCTTTGGCAGGATCAAAAGACAAAACATTGCATAACTAATAATGAATGCTTACCTTTTTTAAGTTTTCTTCACTTACTCAAACTCCTACCAGTCATATTATGGCTGGGGAGATATTTAACATACATGTGCATCTTCTATGCATGTAAACACAGCCCTTGCACGGGACCATGACATCAAATCAAAAATGATCTAAAATCTAATATTTTAAATGTGTGACAGCTCTATTGGGGCTACTAACATCTCATCCAAGACGGCAGCAACAAGCAGCAGTCTTAGGCCCTTTGGATGTCTACGCAAAGGAGGCTTTTAAAAGGTAAATGTATCACATTTACATATAATTTTATGAGCAGCTTTTTGTTGAAGTGAATGGTTATCATTTGAAAATAACTTTATGTTGATGTAGAAATCATAGTTGCTCACCTTTGCAGCATCATTATACTGTATGCATGTGTGTTCAAGAAAAACTGGATAGCAGCAAAGGTGTTGACAAAAGTGCTTTTCAGCATGAAACATGTAAGAGGTGACTCCTGCAGCTATCCAGTGAATACGTAAAAAGTTCCTGCATCCCAGAGTGGTGCAATTCATTTTTTTTTGTGTTAGCTGGCAATTGCCATGTACCAGTACTGTCCTATTCCCCACATACTGAGAAGTACCAGGTACTTATTTTTTCTCCCAATAGCTGAAGAGCTGAGAGAAGGCAAGTATGGGTTGCTGGAGGGACAATCACTAACATAAACCTATTTCTTTTGTCCACTTTAGTGCTTAAACTGGAAGCCTAAATTAAGTCAGAGGGAAAATATAAAACTTAATTTTCAGTACCAAAAAAAAGGGGGGTCATATACATACCTGAAAAATCTTGCTTTGTCAGCATGTGATGGCTTATTATCCTGAGGATAGCTTTAAAAAAAAAGAAAAAAAAAAAAAAAAGTTGCATCTTAGCAAATCAAGTAGTAATAAGGTAATATATGGTAAATAAAAATTACCAATACAGAATGATTCCTTAGATCAAAATGGCACAATGGACTGAAAGTAAAATTTTAAACAGCAAACTGCTATTTCAGAACTTTTTTTGATGATAATTTACTCCACCCTAAACCTGGTCTGGAGGAGACCTAAAAGATAGAACTTACCTCAGTGAGTGTTTTCCTGTGCTGCTTTTTAACCAGTTGCCGACCGCCTCACGCCGATATACGTCATCAGAATGGCACGGGCAGGCATAAGCACATAAATGTACGTCCTTGCCTTCCCGCGGGTCGGGGGCCCGATCGGGCCCCCGCCCGGTGCCTGCGGCGGTCGGTATTCGTTCGGGAGCGATCCCGGACGAGGGGACGGCCATTCATTCATGGCCACCCCCTCGCGATCGCTCCCGACGAATGAAAATCCCCCGTGACATCACTTCCTCTCCTGTAATGTAAACACAGGAGAGGAAGTGATGTATTCTCTCCTCGTGTCGGTCTTTTTCGTTCCGGCACCGAGGAGAGAGCATCGGTGAGTTGCACCTAACACTACACTAACAGTAGAACACGCCAGGCACACTTTTCACCCCCCTGATCACCCCCCAATCACCCCCCAATCACCCCTGCCCCCCCCAGTCACAGTGACACCAAGTGCATTTTTTTTTTTTTTAATTTTTTTTTTTTTTTTTTTGCATTGGTGTCATTTGTGACTGTAATAACTGTTAGGGCAGTTAGGGCTAGCCCCCTTTAGCTCTAGGGTGCCCCCCTAACCCCCCCAATAAAGGTTTAACCCCGTGATCACCCCCCGTCGCCAGTGTCACTAATAAGCGATTTTTTTCTGATCGCTGTATTAGTGTCACAGGTGACGCTAGATAGGCAGGTAAGTATTTGGGTTCGCCGCAGCTTTTTATAGCGTCAGGGACCCCCATATACTACCGCATAGCCCCCTGATTGCCCCCCAGTTAACCCTTTCACCAGTGATCACCATATAACTGTTACAGGTGACGCTGGTTGGTTAGTTATATTTTTTTGTTTCAGGGCACCCGCCATTTATTACCTAATAAAGGTTTAACCCCCTGATCACCCGGCGGGTGATATAAGTTTTTTAGGGTCAGATAAGGCCTGCGTCGCCCCAGCGTCAGGTTAGTGCCAGTACCGCTAACACCCACGCGCAAAGCATACACCTCCCTTAGTAATATAGTATCTGATCAGATATATATTAGCGTTGCCAGCATTTTAGGTTTCCCAAAACGCATTGTTAGCGGGATCAGCCCAGATACCCGCTAGCACCTGCGTTTAGCCCCTCCGCCAAGCCCAGCCCAGCCCACCCAAGTGCAGTATCGATCGATCACTGTCACTTACAAAACACAACACACATAACTGCAGCGTTCGCAGAGTCAGGCTTGATCCCTGCGATCGCTAACAGTTTTTTTTGTAGCGTTTTGAAACAGTCGCTGACAGGCTAGGTGCTTTTTTACCTGTGAGTCTCACTAGTGTACCCCTAAATTTAGAGCCCAAAATGGCAAAGCGAAGGTACACTAGTGATGAGGCCTACACGTTTCTGAGCATGACAGATAGTGAAGAGGACGTCACTCATCTGTCAGATTCAGGCTCAGAATACGATCCTGTAGAGGACAGCGGCTCCATGACAGATAGCTCTGACGACGGAGATGAGGCCGCTGTTAAGAACAGGTGTGCCCAATCCCGTATGTATTCTGTTGTTGAGGTGCAGGAACCGCAGGTCACTCGTATGGAGCAGAGACATACTAGAGCCGCTCAACCTTCTGGTGAACTGGCAAGCACCAGCGGCCTAGTACACCCTGGACCTACATCCAGCACTGCAGTAACACGTGGTGACGTGGCGAGTCCCATAAGTGCAGTTCAAGCTGGCGAGGTGGCAAGCACAAGTAGTGTCCCGCTGCCACCAAGAAGAAGACAAAGACAGGCCCGTCGTACCCATAGTGCCCTTCCTGCAGAATTCGCCAATCCTATTTGGGTGCCCACCACTTCTGCAGAACCCGTACTTCCCCCATTCACTGGCCAACCTGGCATTAACGTGGAAACAGTTGATTTTACGACACTTGACTTTTACTCACTGTTTTTCACCGAAGATCTCTTTAGATCTATTGTGGACCAAACCAATTTGTACGCTGCTCAACACATCGCCACTATTCCCCAGTCCGCCCTTGCCAGACAATGGAAACCAGTTACGGTTTCCGAATTTAAAATCTTTCTGGGCCTCTCCCTCAACATGGGCATAACCAAAAAGAGTGAGTTGCGGTCATATTGGTCCATTGACCCAATTCACCATATGCGCGTGTTCTCTGCTTCCATGTCCAGGGCACGATACGAGATGATTTTGCGGTTCATGCACTTCAGCGACAATGAACTCTGTCGTCCTCGTGGAGACCCTGAGTATGATCGGCTCTACAAAATTCGGCCCCTCATAAACCACTTCAACCAACGTTTTGCAGCCTTGTTTACTCCCGATCAAGTTGTCTGCGTTGATGAGTCCCTGATTAAATTTTCTGGTCGCTTGTCCTTCAAACAATACGTCCCCAACAAGCGTTCCAGATACGGGGTCAAGATGTATAAGCTCTGTGACAGGGCCACAGGCTATACACGTAGTTTCATGGTTTATGAGGGAAGAGATAGTCACGTAGAGCCGGAGAACTGCCCTGATTACATAGGAAGCGCTGGCAAGATAGTGTGGGACTTGGTGTCACCCTTATTCGGAAAGGGGTACCACTTGTACGTGGACAATTATTACACAAGCGTGCCACTCTTTAGTCACTTGTTTGATCAGCAGATTGGAGCATGTGGCACCGTGCGACCTAATCGCCGGGGCTTTCCCCAGCGGCTTGTAGAGTCCCCTCTTAGGCTGGGGGAGAGAGCCTGCTTGCGCAGTAATAATTTGCTCGCTATGAAGTGGAGGGATAATAAGAATGTTTTCGTTCTTACCTCCCTTCATGCAGACACGACGGTCCAAATTTCTACGGCGACTGGTGTTGTGGAGAAACCCCTCTGTGTCCACAAATATAACCTTAACATGGGAGGGGTGGACCTCAATGACCAGTTGTTGGCGCCGTATCTAGTTGCCCGTAAGTCCAGACGCTGGTACAAAAAAGTGTCTGTTTATTTATTCCAATTGGCTATACTGAATGCTTATGTACTACACAAAGCTTCAGGACGGACTGGATCCTTCCTCAAATTCCAGGAGGATATCGTCAGAGCCCTTCTGTATCCAGGCGGTGCTCCACCTCACCTTCCCCTACCAGATGCAGTAAGCCGGCTGCATGAGAGGCATTATTCTTATGTCCTCCCGAGTACCCCTACCCAACGAACCCCCCAAAAAAGATGTCGTGTCTGTACCAAGCGCGGATTTAGGCGTGACACCCGTTCTTATTGTCCCCGCTGTCCTGGCAATCCTGGTCTTTGTCAGGGTGAGTGTTTTGAACGCTACCATGAACTAGTTGAGTATTAGCGCAGGGTACAGCATTGCACAAGCTAGGCACACGTTCACAGGGTCTCCCAAGATGCCATCACATTTTGAGAGACCCAAACCGCTGGAACCGTTACAACAGAAAAAGTGTTAAAGTTACAAAAAAAAGTGTTAAAAAAAAAAAAAAAAAAAAGTAAAAAAACCAAAAAAAACAAAAAAAATATAAAATAAAAAAACCAAAAATAGTTGTCGTTTTATTGTTCTCTCTCGCTCTATATTCTCTCTCTATTGTTCTGCTCCTTTGTACTGTATTCTATTCTGCAATGTTTTATTGTTAACCATTTTTTGTTTTCAGGTACGCCATTCAGCTGTAGCGTGGATTTATTTATCTTGACAGCAACAGCGTTTGCTCCCACGATATGTAAAGCCACGACTCCAGCGCTGTCGGAGGTGATTTCACCACCACAGTTAAAAAAGAGCATATATGCCGAAGCATGGGGGCATAAGGGGTGGAGGATCGATTTTGCTCCTAATGCCGCGTACATACAGTCAAAATTCCGACGGAGGGCTTGCCCGTGGAAAAGTTTGAATGTATGTACGCGGCATAACTTTTTTGCGGGAGGATGCCCCCATGCTTCGGCATATATATATTTTAGGCACAGATTGTGTTAAATGTGTTATTTTTTGCGATTTTTTTTGTATTTGCTTTGCAGGTATGGTAAGTCCTACTGTTATACTGTAATGTTACTTTGTTTTATTGTTAACCATCATTTGCTTAGCAGGTACGCCATTCTGCTGCAGAGCGGATTTATTTATCTTGACAGCAACAGCGTTTGCTCCCACGATACATAAAGCCGCGACTCCAGCACTGTCGGGGGTGATTTCACCACCACAGTTAAAAAAGAGCATATATGCCGAAGCATGGGGGCATACGGGGTGGAGGAACGATCTGCTCCTACCTTTTGCGGGAGGATGCCCCCATGCTTCGGCATATATAAATGGTGCATGTATGCCCACCATTAGAAAGTGGGTGGATGAAGGGTGGTATCTAATGGTGGGCATGCCCACCGATCAATATTTTTTTTTCGTTCAGCCCACAGGCTGCATGAAAAAAAAAATACAATATATGCCCAACCAGTTCCAGCAACATACTGGTATGTTGCGGGACTTTGAGTGCTTATACCAGAATGATGCCTGCAGGTTTAGGTATCATCTTGGTATCATTCTTTTCAGCCAGCGGTCGGCTTTTATGTAAAAGCAATCCTAGTGGCTAATTAGCCTCTAGACTACTTTTACAAGCAGTGGGAGGGAATGTCCCCCCCCCCGCACCATCTTCCATGGTTTTCTCAGGCTCTCCTGTCCCAACAGGGAACCTGAGAATGCAGCCGGTGGTTCCGCCAGCTGACCATAGAGCTGATCAGAGACCAGAATGGCTCCAATCATCTCTATGGCCTAAGACACCGGAAGCTACGAGCATTTCATGACTTAGATTTTGCGGGATGTAAACAGCGCCATTGGGAAATTGGGAAAGCATTTTATCACACCGATCTTGGTGTGGTCAGATGCTTTGAGGACAGAGGAGAGATCTAGGGTCTGATAGACCCTAATTTTTTAAAAAAAGAGTACCTGTCACTACCTATTGCAATCATAGGGGATATTTATATTCCCTGAGATAACAATAAAAATCATAAAAAAATATATATAAATGAAAGGAACAGTTTAAAAAAAAAATAAAAAAGCAAAATAAATAATAAAAAAAAAAAAAAAAAAAAAAACCACCCCTGTCCCCCCCTGCTAAGGCGCAACGCGGAACACAAGCGTTGGTCTGGTGGCATATGTAAACAGCAATTGCACCATGCATGTGAGGTATCACCGCGAAGGTCAGATCGAGGGTACTAATTTTAGCAGTAGACCTCCTCCGTAAATCTAAAGTGGTCACCTGTAAAGGCATTTAAAGGCTTTTAAAAATGTACGTAGTTTGTCGCCGCTGCACGTTTCTGCGCAATTTTAAAGCATGTCGTGTTTGGTATCCATGTACTCGGCCTAAGATCATATTTTTTATTTCATCAAACATTTGGGCAATATAGTGATTTTTAGTGCATTAAAATAAAAAAAAGTGTGTTTTTTCCCCAAAAAATGCGTTTGAAAAATCGCCGCGCAAATACCGTGTGAAAAAAAAATATGAAACACCCACCATTTTAATCGGTAGGGCTTTTGCTTTAAAAAAACACTACATGTTTGGGGGTTCAAAGTAATTTTCTTGCAAAAAAAAATATTTTTTCATGTAAACAAAAAGTGTCAGAAAGGGCTTTTTCTTCAAGTGGTTAGAAGAGTGGGTGATGTGTGACATAAGCTTCTAAATGTTGTGCATAAAATGCCAGGACAGTTCAAAACCCCCCCAAATGACCCCATTTTAGAAAGTAGACACCCCAAGCTATTTGCTGAGAGGCAGGTCGAGTCCATGGAATATTTTATATTTTGACAAAAGTTGTGGAAAAAATACATTATTATTATTTTTTTTTTTTTTTGCACAAAGTTGTCATTTAAATGATATATTGCTCAAACATGCCATGGTTATATGTAAAATTACACCCCAAAATACATTCTGTTGCTTCTCCTGAGTACGGGGATACCACAAGTGTGAGACCTTTTGGGAGCCTAACCGCGTACGGTACCCCAAAATCCAAGCACCACCTTCAGGATTTCTAAGGGTGTAAATTTTAGATTTCATTCCTCACTGCCTATCACAGTTTCGGAGGCCATGGAATGCCCAGATAGCACAAAATCCCCCCAAGTGACCCCATTTTGGAAAGGAGACACCCCAAGCTATTTGCCGAGAGGTATGGTTAGTATTTTGCAGACCTTCATTTTTGTCACAAAGTTTTGAAAATTGAAAAAAAGAAAAAAAATATACATTATTTTTTTTTTTCTTCATTTTCAAAAACAAATGAGAGCTGCAAAATACTCACCATGCCTCTCGGCAAATAGCTTGGGGTGTCTACTTTCCAAAATGGGGTCATTTTGGGGGGTTTTGTGCTATTTTGGCATTTTATGGCCTTCAAAACTGTGATAGGTAGTGAGGTGTAAAATCCAAAATTTACACCCTTAGAAATCCTGAAGGCGGTTCTTGGTTTTCGGGGCCCCGTACGCGACTAGGCTCCCAAAAAGTCCCACACATGTGGTATCCCCGTACTCAGGAGAAGCAGCAGAATTTATTTTGGGGTGTCATTTCACATATGTCCCTGGCATGTGTGAGCAATATATCATTTAGTGACAACTTTGTGAAAAAAAAATAAAAGTTTGTAATTTTCCCGCAACTTGTGGCAAAATATAAAATATTCCATGGACTCAACATGCCTCTCAGCAAATAGCTTGGGGTGTCTACTTTCTAAAATGGGGTCATTTGTGGGGGTTTTGTGCCATCTTGGCATTTTATGGCCTTCAAAACTGTAATAGGTAGTGAGGCGTGAAATCAAAGATTTACGCCCTTAGAAAGCCTGAAGGCGGTTCTTGGCTTTCGGGGCCCCGTACGCACCTAGGCTCCCAAAAAATCCCACACATGTGGTATCCCCGTACTCAGGAGAAGCAGCAGAATTTATTTTGGGGTGTCATTTTACATATGCCCATGGCATGCATGAGCAATATATCATTTAGTGACAACTTTGTGAAAAAAAAAATAAAAAAAAAAAAGTTTGTAAATTTCCCGCAACTTGCGGCAAAATATAAAATATTCCATGGACTCAACATGCCTCTCAGCAAATAGCTTGGGGTGTCTACTTTCTAAAATGGGGTCATTTGTGGGTGTTTTGTGCCATCTTGGCATTTTATGGCCTTCAAAACTGTAATAGGTAGTGAGGCGTGAAATCAAAGATTTACGCCCTTAGAAAGCCTGAAGGCGGTTCTTGGCTTTTGGGGCCCCGTACGCAGCTAGGCTCCCAAAAAGTCCCACATATGTGGTATCCCCGTACTCAGGAGAAGCAGCAGAATTTATTTTGGGGTGTCATTTCACATATGCCCATGGCATGCGTGAGCAATATATCATTTAGTGACAACTTTGTGAAAAAAAAAAATAAAATAAAAAAAGTTTGTAAATTTCCCGCAACTTGCGGCAAAATATAAAATATTCCATGGACTCAACATGCCTCTCAGCAAATAGCTTGGGGTGTCTACTTTCTAAAATGGGGTCATTTGTGGGGGTTTTGTGCCATCTTGGCATTTTATGGCCTTCAAAACTGTAATAGGTAGTGAGGCGTGAAATTAAAAATTTACGGCCTTAGAAAGCCTGAAGGCGGTGCTTGGTTTTCGGGGCCCCGTACGCGGCTAGGCTCCCAAAAAATCCCACACATGTGGTATCCCCGTACTCAGGAGAAGCAGCAGAATTTATTTTGGGGTGTAATTTCACATATGCCCATAGCATGTGTAAGCAATATATCATTTAGTGACAACTTTGTGAAAAATTTATAAAGTTTGTCATTTTCCCGCAACTTGTGGCAAAATATAAAATATTCCATGGACTCAACATGCCTCTCAGCAAATAGCTTGGGGTGTCTACTTTCTAAAATGGGGTCATTTGTGGGGGTTTTGTGCCATCTTGGCATTTTATGGCCTTCAAAACTGTGATAGGTAGTGAGGAGTAAAATGACATATGTATGCCCTTAGAAATCCTGAAGGCGGTGCTTGGCTTTCGGGGCCCCGTACGCGGCTAGGCTTCCAAAAAGTCGACCACATGTGGTATCCCCGTACTCAGGAGAAGCAGCAGAATGTATTTTGGGGTACAATTCCACATATAACCATGGCATGTGTGAGCAATATATCATTTAGTGACAACTTTGTGTAAAAAAAAAAAAAAATTTTTTTTTTTGTCATTATTCAATCGCTTGCGGCAAAAAAATAAAATATTCAATGGGCTCAACATGCCTCTTATCAATTTCCTTAGGGTGTCTACTTTCCAAAATGGGGTCATTTGGGGGGGTTTTGTACTGCCCTGCCATTTTAGCACCTCAAGAAATGAGATAGGCAGTCATAAAATAAAAGCTGCGTAAATTCCAGAAAATGTACCTTAGTTTGTAGATGTGACAACTTTTGCGCAAACCAATAAATATACAATTATTGACTTTTTTTTTACCAAAGACATGTGGCTGAATACATTTTGGCCTAAATGTATGACTAAAATTGAGTTTATTGGATTTTTCTAATAACAAAAAGTAGAAAATATCATTTTTTTTCAAAATTTGCGGTCTTTTTACGTTTATATCGCAAAAAATAAAAATCGCAGAGTCAGTCAAATACCTTTAAAAGAAAGCTCTATTTGTGGGAAGAAAAGGACGCAAATTTCGTTTGGGTACAACATTGCATGACCGCGCAATTACCAGTTAAAGCAGCGCAGTGCCAAAGTGTAAAAAGACCTCTGGTCATTTACCAGCAAAATGGTCCGGTCTGAAAGTGGTTAATCTGCTCTATTTATAGAACCGGTTTTATACTTTACCTCAAAGTTGTATATTTTAAAGTAGAAGCAAAATAGCACAAAAACCACAGCAAATAAAAAAGCAAATATTTTACCAATCTATATAAACAGGGCTCTAGGAAAATCAGTAATAAAATAAGCGCCAACCTTGAGCGTGGCATCTCCCAAATGACCCAGTCATTTCCTGCAACTGCTCCAACTCTGAAGGTATTCTTCAAGCACCAGTCTGCAGACATCAAAGGCACTTGCATAGACTCAAGGGACAGAATGGCCTGATGTGTCGTCAAATCATAGAAACGTATGGTGCCAGTTTTCTCCGCTACCATTAGCTGAAAAAGTGGAGTTGTAGAAGTTGAAAAAGTTAAAATGACAAACTGCCAAGAATGCAGTTGAAATACGTATGTGCTAGCTGTCTTAGCTTTCAAAAGATTTATAAGTCTGTTCTTGCACTATTGTACTTAATAGATCCCTGCCTCCTTCAGCCCCAGAGGATTTTACCTCCTTCCTGACCAGAGCACTTTTTGCGATTCGGCACTGGGGCTCTTTACCTTTCAATTGCGTGGTTGTCCGACATTGTACCCAAACAAAATTGATGTCCTTTTTTTCCCACAAATAGAGCTCTTTTGGTGGTATTTGATTGCCTCTGCGGTTTTTATTTTTTGCGCTATAAACAAAAAAAGCGCCAATTTTGAAAAAAAATAAAAAAAAGCAATATTTTTTACTATAATAAATATCCTCCAAAAATATATACAATTTTTTTCCCCTCAGTTTAGGCCAATATGTATTCTTCTACTATTGATTGGTTTGCGCAAAATTTATAGCGTATACAAAATAGAGGATAGTTTTATGGCATTTTTATTTTTCATTTTATTTTTTATTAGTACTGGCGGCGATCTGCGATTTTTATCGGGACTGCGTCATTAACGGCGGACACATTGGACATTTTTTACACTATTTTGGGACCATTGTCATTTATACAGCGATCAATGCTATAAAAATGCATTGATTACTGTATAAATTACACTGGCAGTGATGGGGTTAGCCACTAAGGGTCAGTGAAGGGGTTAAGTGTGTCCTAGGGAGTGATTCTAACTGATAGGGGGCTGGGCTGTAACATGCAGGACAGTGATCACTGCTCTCGATGATAGAGAGCTGTGATCTCTGTCCCGTCTCTAGGCAGAACGGGGAAATGCTTTGTTTACAAAAGCATCTCCCCGTTCTCTCTCCTTGCGACACAATCGTGGGCACCCGGCAGACGTCGTGTCCGCAGGACCCATGGTCACAGAGACCGTGGCTCGTGGGCGCGACACCACTTCTTGAAAGGAACATACCTGTATGCCCTTTTGCCTACCAGCGCCATGCACTGGTTGGCAAGCAGTTAAAGAAGAATCCACATAAATGACGCCATAGCACTAAGCATATGCTGGGGCCAGGAGTTGTGTCAATATAAAAAAAATCTCCCTGATCATTCTTGGCATTACCAGATGCAGACCTCTTTAGAGTGGCGAATATTTCTAGCACACAGTAAAATAAAACCAAAAGGGCACAGAAGCTAGTGCATTACCTGGTGACAAGTTTATTATAAGTATTTATAGCATTTACAGAAGAGATAAAACTATAAGTCTACCACATTACAAAACTCTTGTTTGGCTACATCTTGAGTATGTGGTTCATATTTGGTCACCCGTCCTCAGGAAGGATGTACTAGAACTGGAAAGAGTCCAGAGAAGGGCAACAAAGCTAACAAGAGGGCTGGAGGACCTCAGTTATGAGGAGTGACAACAAGAATTAACCTTATTCTCCCTGGAGAAGAGACACAAAGAAGAAGTCCAGCCAAAGCTTGTTTAGCTGTACTGCTCCTATGGATCATAGGAGTACAATTAGTTTTTTAGTGCTGTGACCCATTTTCAGCAGAGAGTGGGTTGAAGTCCGCTCTCTACTGACGTCACAGATTTCACACTTACACCCGTCTCAGCCTCTTAGCGAGCTGCTGAGATGGTCCGCGCCGCCCCCTCCACAGCTCAGCGCTCCAATGAGCGCAGAGGGAGATGAGCAGAGAGCTGTGACTGACAGTCTGCAGCTCTCGGAGTTTTGAAAATCGTGTGATTGGCGATGTTCAATCGCTCGGTTTACAGTGTAGATGTGCCGGGGGACAGATGCAGCATCTGACCAATGCATCATCCATCTAGGTAAGTATTATAAATGGGGGGAAAAAAAGACGAAACGCGTAGGGAATGGCCATAGGACGTATGCACACTCTCTCTTCCGGGAAAGCTGCGGCTGCTATCACAAATTTTTGCATGTCATATTGTATTGAATGTAAGTACATTTCTTTACAAACAAAACGCAATTTGCAAACGGTATTGCGCTATGAAACACTCCTGTTTTTTATATGGATAATATGAGCGTGATGATGATACATGCTGAAAGACTGAAGGTTCAAGAACAGCACCATAGAGCGACACAGGGGCTTACACTGTGTAAGTGCTACTGTTCCCCTAGGTGCAAGACACCTGGTGAGTGCAAAATCACCACTATTTGCATGGATTATCACACCGCCACCTTCCTTCCAGCATATAGAAAATTAGCCATAGCACTTGTCACTTTGGCCTTCATTAACTGTAACACTAAATTCGTTATTTACGTGGTTACGTGTGAACAATGTTGCATACAGTATGTTGGACGCACAACACGAAGACTGAGAACAGATTATATGACTACCTCTATGACATTTCCAAAAACCACCCACTAATGTGGCGAAGCATTGGAATCTTTGCCATGATAAGGATGTCAGTGGCTTACGCATTCAGGGGTTGGAAAAAGTCACTATCTAAAAGAGGGGGTGATAGGTTTAGTCTGTTATGCAAAAGGGAGGTTTATTGGATATTCTATCTCCATACGAGGCAGCCTATGGGCCTTAACTTTGAGTGGGACATTTCATTCTTTTATGAGTGAATTTTCCACATATTGATTGCCCAGTATTTACTAAGCTAATGTGTATGGCTCCCATTTCACTGTTTGTTGGTGTGCTGCTGACAGGTTTTTTCATCTGGTTCTGCTGGGCTCATTTTATTATGTTTCTGCCAGAGTTTATTCACCATTTTCCATTTATTAGAATTGCTTTACATTGAGGACAGGCCAATTATTCGATTGAGACTGTTTTTTTAATAGGGCTGTATGCATATATTGCAGCATTTTTCTCTGCAGTGATTATGAATATCAGTATTTTTTATGTTAATTAATATCCTATTAGACATGTTTGTCATTCGTTTGATAATCACACAGCTGATATATTATGTTGGGTGTGTGATCAATCAACAGGGTTTTTGTATCAGCTCCTTATACCTGTCGGTATAATGATATTCGCATTGAACCTGCCCTTGGTTTTAGAACATTCGATATCAATCGTTCATTTGGTCTATTCCTATATTTACTTTTATTTTTGATATCTATGCATTGTATCATAGGAGAAGACCTAAGTAGACACATCCAATAATGAGATATTTGCAATCTTTCTATTATGAAACCTTTTTTGGGATGTGTCATTTTTAGGGAATATTTTTTGTGTGTTTTTCTCTGGTGGTTTTGACATTCAATGAGCCCCATGTATCGGCATGCACACACATTGAGAGTTTGTTTCTTTCTCTCTTTTTTTGTGTGTCTGCCAATGCGTGTGAAAATATATAATTTTTTTTTTTTTTTTTTAACATACAAAATGAAAAATGTTTTTAACTTATGTAATTTTTTATTTCTTTAGGTTACACCTATACCTCTTCACCTAAGGATAAGATTTATCATGTCATTCATTTATTACCATTATGTATGCTTTCAACATGTCAGCTTGATTTTGGTGTTTTAGGTGAAAAAGGCTTTTTCCTTTCATCCATTTAAATGTTAATCTTCAGACTTTGGATGTTCACAGGTGTTTCCTTAATTGCTATCTTGTCATACACATATTTTATTCATTTGTCTAATTGCTTGTGTGTGTATAGCTCTGTATGTTTATTCTGCTCATTAGCTATGACTAAGCACCGTGTTCGGTGTGAAACATGTCAGCGGCTGTGCAGTCAGTCTGTTTACCAGCCTAGATGCTATGATTTTAATTACATTTTTGAAATAAAGTTGAATAATTCGGAGTGCGGCTATCCAGCTACATCTTTTCTACTTCAGCACCATAGAGCGACACAGGGGCTTACACTGTGTAAGTGCTACTGTTCCCCTAGGTGCAAAACATCTGGTGAGTGCAAAATCACCACTATTTGCACGGATTATCACACCGGCACCTTCCTTCCAGCTTATAGAAGATTAGCCATAGCACTTGTCACTTTGGGCACAAGTCACTTTTTCATGGACTTTAATTTTATTTATTCTTAGTATATTTAATAGATACGCATTTGTCGATCTAATTTTGTATTTTATATTTGGAGTATCTGTGTGTATACATATTCTATATTGAAGTACATTTATACATACATATATATATATATATATATATATATATATATATATATATATATATATATATATATATATATATATATATATATATATATGTGTTTTTTTTTTCCTCACAGTATTTATTACATTTTGATTTCTCAAATTCACACCACTAAGTCACCCCAAAAATGTTTAGGGAAATATCACATAGGGCTTTCCAAGACCCAACAGAGGGTCAAGCATACTAAAACATATACACATTTATTTTTATATATAAACACTTTTATTTATTTATTTTTATATATTTCTTTCAACACAATCTGATGAGAACAGCTGGGGACACAACCTTCACCCCATAATCATTAACGGGAAATAATATTTCAATTTCACATGCTATTTGGGTGTCAATTCTATTTAGGTGTTTTGTATTGTTTTTGAAGGAACAGTCACTTTCTGTATGATTACAATAATTTCACAGTTTACGGTAAACAGATTGTCTAAATCATTTAGATCATTTGTAGATTAAATCCACTAGAGGGTCTAATGCATAAAAATCACTGTCCACCAACAGGCGGCTGAGGGTCTAAACACAAGGTTTCACTATTTTTACAATCGTCATCATTATTTTACAGACTCATTTTAGGATTCACTACAAAAAATATGCTTTTGAATAGCACCTTTTTTATTTCAAGATAAAAGGGGAAAGCGCCATTTCTACATTCCTTTCCACTTCTAAAAAAATAAACCTTTACTTCTTTTAAGAGGATAAATTATAGTGATATACAAATATCTTAAAGAGGAAGTAAACCCTGATGGGTTTACTTCCTCTTTCATTCCCTGCAAAGGCAAAGCATAATGGACTACTATGCATCGCATAGTAGTCCATTATGTGTCACTTACCTGACACAGGAGCCAGCGATGTCACCGCTGTCCCCTGTAGTCCGGCGCATCCATCTTTTAGGTGGGGTCTCGCAGCTCCGCCGCTGTCATTCGGCGGAGCCGCGATGACGTCACTCCCACGCATGCGCACGGGAGCCGACACGCGCGGCAGCTCCATTGTTGGAAATGCCGCGCTCAGTGCGCCTGCGCGCCGCTGTCTACGGTGCATGCGCCGTAGACAACGGTGCCTGTCTTCGGGCAAATATCTCCTAAACCGTATAGGTTTTGGAGATATTTCTTGGACCTACAGGTAAGCCTTAACCACTTGGGATCCGCGCTATTGCCAAATGACGGCATTAGCGCGGACCTACTTTTCCGGGACTACGTCTATTGACGTCGTCCCGTGCACGAGCGGCCTGCGCGCCCCCTGAGGGGCGCGCGCGGCACGCTCTGTGATCGGCGAGTCCATGAGACTCGCCTGATCACCGATCCGTGGAAGGGGTCGATCCCGACCCCTTATCACGTGATCAGCTGTCAGCCAATGACAGCTGATCATGTGATAGAACGGAGCCGGTAATCGGCTATTATTCCTCCTCGCGCTGACAGTGCGAGGAGAAAAAAAAAAAAAACGATCACCGGCGGCCGTGATCGGGACATCAGTCCCGATCACGGCCAGCAATACAAGCAACCACCTGCCCCCTGCCAGTGCCCACCTGCCCGCTGAAGTGCCATCCTGAATAAAAGTAAGTGCCTCCCGTCAGTGCCACCCAGCAGTGCCCATAGTGCCCACAGTGCCACCCACAGTGCCCACAATCTGCCTCAAAGGTGCTGCACCCCAGTGCCGCCCATCAGTGCCCAGCAGTGCCGCCCATCAGTGCCCATCAGTCCCATCTATCAGTGGTACCTATCAGTGCCCATCCGTGCCACCCATCCGTGCCATCTTATCTGTGCCCATCTTTGCCCATCAGTGCCGCCTTATCTGTGCCCATCGGTGCCGCCTTATCTGTGCCTATTAGTGCCGCCTTAACTATGCCTATCAGTGCCCACCAATGCAGCCCATCAGTGCCCACCAATGCAGCCCATCAGTGCCCACCAATGCAGCCCATCAGTGCCCACCAATGCAGCCTATCAGTGCCGCCTAATCAGCGCACTTCGATGAAGGAGAAAAATGACCCGTTTGCAAAATTTTATAACAAACTATTAAAACATGATTTTTTTTTTTTTTTTCATCTTTTTTTGTTTGTTTAGCAAAAAATAAAACTCCGAGCTGTAACTAAATACCATTAAAAGAAAGCTCTATTTGTGGGAAAAAAAAATGATAAAAATTTCATTTGGGTACAGTATTGTATGACCGCGCAATTGTCATTCAAAGTGCATCAGCGCTGAAAGCTGAAAATTGGTCTGGGACTGAGGGGGGTTTAAGTGCCCAGTAAGCAAGTGGTTAATCTAGGTTTACCTGTAGGTCAAAGTGGTTTGTAAGGGTTTACAACCACTTTAATGGTAAGCCCAGAATTGAGAGGAAACTATTCAGTCTCAGGTCACTCATGAAGACACGTTGCCACTCAATGAAGTTGGACGAGAAAAGGTTCAACCTTAAACTGCGCCAATCGTTTTTTTACTGTTAGAGCTGTAAGGATGTTGAACTTCCTTCCAAAATCTGTGGGTGTAGCAGGTAATGTTGCGAATTTAAAAAAAATGACCAAAATCATACTCGCAAAATGACCAAGGTAAAAAAAAAAAAAAAAAAAAAAAAAAAAAAAAAAAGAAGGTTGAATGAACAATACCAAAGTGACAGGAAAATTAGGATATAGAGTTGTGTGAAAAAATATTTGCCCCCTTTCTGATTTTTTTTTTTTTTTTTTGCATATTTGTCACACTTAAATAACTCAAATCATCAGACAAGATTTATTATTACACAAAAATAACCCAAGAGAATACAAAATCCAGTTTTTAAATGATGGTTTCATTTATTAAGGGAAAAAAGCTGTCCAAGCCTACCTGGCTTTATGTGAAAAAGTAATTGCCCCCTAAACCTAATAACTGGTTGTGCCACCCTTGGTGGCAACAATTGCAATCAAGCATTTGCAATAACTGCCCATGAGTCGTTCACATTGCTGTGGAGTAATTTTGGCCCACTCTTCTTTGCAGAATTTAATTATTCTTCTTTTCAGGATTCAGCCACGTTGGAGAGTTTTCCAGCATGAACGGCCTGTCTAAGGTCATGATACAGCATCTCAATTCCTGTATCGCGGCTCACTTGTAAACAAACCGGTGTTATGTCATGACGCCGGTTCCTCCCTCCCCTCTCTGTACCGATCAGTATAATGTGAGGGGAGAGATCACTGACAGCAGCGCTGTGGGCTGGATCTCTAGTGCCCACAGCGCTGCTAACCAACAATTAACTCTGCAATTCCCTGCCAATGCTTTGCAATGCCCTGCCAATACTCTGCAATGCCCTGCCAATACTCTGCAATGCCCTGCCAATACCCAGCCATACTCTGCAATACCCAGACATACCTGGTGATACTCTGCAATACCCAGCTATACTCGGTGATACCCTGCAATACTCGGTGATACCCAGTCATGCTCAGCCATTCTCGGCTGTACTCAGCCTCTGTATGTGGCCAGGCTGTGGAAGTCTCAAACATGTGGTATCAAATCGAGTAGGAGAATTTTGGGGTGTGATTTTTGGTATGTACATGCTATGTGTTAGAAATATTGTATAAAATGGACAACTTTGTGTTAAAAAGGAAATGCATTTTAACCACTTCCCGCCCGCCGGCTGTCATATGACATCCTTGAATTTGTGCGGTGATATCTGAATAATGCCTGCAGCTACAGGAATCATTCAGACATCAGCTTTTTCAGCCAGCGATTTCCTACACCATAAAAATGGTCATAGTGGCTGTTCCGCTGCTTGATTGTTCTCACGGGAGGCGAGGGGACTCCCCCCTCCCGCCGTTGCTTCTACTGACTTGCCAATACGATCAAAGCCAGAATAGTTTTTTTTATTTCAGGCTTCCCAGTCTAGAGGTGCGATGTGGGGTCTTATTGACCCTATATCTCACTGTAAAGAGGACCTGCCATATTCATATTACAAGGAATGTTTACATTCTTTGTAACCGGAATAAAAGTGATCAAAAAATTAATTTTTGGGGAAAAAAGTGTCAAATTAAAATAAAGTAAAATGAACAATTAAAAAAAATATTTTTTTTAAGCGTCCCTCTGTCCCTGTGTGCTCGCATGCAGAAGCGAACGCATACGTAAGTCCCGCCCACATATGAAAACGGTGTTCAAAGCACACACGAGGTATTGCTGCGAACATTAGAGTGCGTGCAATAATTTTGGCCCTAGACCTCGTCTGTAACTCAAAACATGTAACCAGTAAAAAAACTTAAAGCGTCAACTATGGGGATTTTTAAGTAGGAACGTTTGCCGCCATTCCACGAGCGTGTGCAATTTCACATTATGCAAAAACATTGGGCTAACTTTACTGTTTTGTTTTTTTAAAGCACAAAACTGTTTTGTTTTTTTTAAAACGTGTTTGAAAAATTGCTGCGCAAATACCGTACGAGATAAAAAGTTGCAACAACCGCCATTGTATTCTCTAGAGTCTTTGCCAAAAAAAATATATAATGTTTTGGGGTTCTATGTAATTTTCTAGCAAATAAATGATGATTCTTACATGTAGGAGAAAAATGTCAGAATTGGCCTGGGTGGTCCAGAACGCCTGACGGTGCTCCCTGCATGTTGGGCCTCTGTATGTGGCCAGGCTGTGTAAAAGTCTCACACATGTGGCATCGCCATACTCGGGAGTAATAACAAAATGTGTTTTGGGGTGTAATTTGTGGTATGCATATGCTGTGTGTGAGAAATAACCTGCTAATATGACAATTTTGTGAAAAAAAAAATCTTGATTTTGCAAAGAATTGTGGGAAAAAATGACAACTTCAAAAAACTCACCATGCCTCTTACTAAATACCATGGAAGGTCTTCTTTCCAAAAAGGGGTAATTTGGGTGGTATTTGTACTTTTCTGGCATGTAAGGGTCTCAAGAAATGAGATAGGCCGTCAGTACTTCAGGTGTAATCAATTTTCTGATATTGGCACCATAGCTTGTGGACTCTATAATTTTCACAAAGACCAAATAATATCCACCAATTTGTACTTATTTTTACCAAAGATATGTAGTAGTATAAATTTTGGCCAAAATTTATGAAGAAAAATTATCTGCTAAATTTTATAACTGAAATTGAGAATTTTTTATTTTTTTACAGAATTTATTGTCTTTTTTCTTTTATAGCACAAAAAATAAACCCAGTGGTGATTAAATACCACCAAAAGAAAGCTTTATTTGTGTGAAAAAAAAAAGTACAAAAATTTCATATAGGTACAGTGTTGCATGACTGAGTAATTGTCATTCAAAATGTGAGAGCACCGAAAGCTGAAAATTGGTCTTGATATTAAGGGGGTTTAAGTGCCCAGTAGTCAAGTGGTTTAAAAAAAAAAAAAAAAAGTTTTTTTGATCACTTTTAGACCCCTTTCACACTGAAGCATTGTGCAGGTGCTATAGCATTAAAAATAGCGCCTGCAAACCGCCCCAAAACTGCTGCTCCATGCTCTACAGTGTGAAAGCCTTTAGAATAGTTATAAAGCTGTAATAAGCTCATGAAAGCATGTATGTTTCAATGGCTGCTGCCTTCTGACCATCCTGTCTTGTGTGTCCTTCAAGAAGAAACAGGAAATTACGTTCTTAGACTTCTGGCAGAATTCAGCTGTCCCAATTCATCAGTCTCTGTGTGAATATGTCAGTATCATCTCTTTAGTGGGTGTGTGTGTGGGTGTCTGAGTGTGAGTGAGTGTCCGTGTGAGTGCCCCTTCAATCTGGAAACATAGGCTTATATGTTACATGTGAACGTCATAACCTCACAAACTTAGAACCTTGTATGGCACACATTCATTTCTGCTAACTTCTGCAACGTGTGATCCAAAAGTAGATACTAACTCAGAGAGTCATATGGAGCTTGATTGACAAGCTCACATGTAACACTCCATACTTGACATAATGTGCTGTTCATATAATGTCATAACCATACATTTACATAATATGAGCACATATTAGCAACTTTACATTAAATAACTATATACTAATATGTATTAACATGACTGAGACTACTCTAAACTTATTTTAACAAGATATAATCCACAATGTATCATTGCTTTAGCTACATAGACACATATCTATTTTTGTCTTCTCATGACATTCTGTACCAAGATACCATACATGTCATACTCAAATTGGCTACATCAGAAACGTATTACTAACGCAGCTTTAGATGAGGATAGGTTTCACTGAACACTTGATCAAGGTCATTCACACATACTATTTTTATTGATTAATCATAAAACCAAATATGTTTTGCAAGCTTGCCATAAATATAATATAATAACTATAAGTGCCGAATTATGAATTTGGAATAATATTCTAACATGGGCCCATCAGGATTCCTAGGTCCTTCTCCTTCACTAGGCAAAATAAAACTGGGCGGAACTAGAAGTTCTAGTTATTATCACGTTAACATGTAAGGCCTAGTCCTCTCCTGAAGATGGCATAACAACCCAATGGTCTAAAGAGAAGAAGCTGTGTCAGTCGGTGAATACAAGAGAAAAAGTATTCTCCTTCACTGATAGGCACTGATAAGGTGGCACTGCTGGGCATCACTGATGGCACTGGCAGGCATTGGGGATGGGCACTGATGGGCATTTCCCTGGTGGTCTAGGGTGGCATATCTGGTGGTCCAGTGTTGTGGCCATCCCTGGTGATCTGATGGCATCCTGGTGTGTCCTGGGTGGGCATCCAAGGGGGAGCTGTGTTGATAATCAGCACAGACCCCCCGGACAGGAAAGCAGCAACTGGCTCTTCTCTACTCGCGTCTGTCAGATGCGAGAGAGGCAAAGCCATTCAACGGCTCTTCCTGTTTAAATCGTGATCAGCCGTGATTGGACATGGCTGATCACATGGGAAAGAGCCTCCGTCAGAGGCTCTTTACAGAGATTGGTGTAGTGATGTGTCAGACTGACACCACACCACCGATTGCCGCAGGGTCGTCATATGACGTCCACCCACAATGAGAGCCGCGCGCCGCCCAGCCGTCATTTGACAACCGGCGAACGGGAAGTGGTTAAGGGTGAAGAGCTGTTTGAGCAGAAGACGTGACAAAATGCTTGAAAACGCTCATGTCACATTTTCAGGCATTCCTATTGAAGTCTATAGGGCCCAATCTGCCAAAAAGGAGCTCATCTAGGTTTCTGAGTGACAGGCGTTTGATTCAGTGTGAAACGGTAATGGAAAATGTGTGCCATTCCAATACCAGTGGGTCTGCATTGATGTGCTGCTTCATGGGATCAATCCTTTGCTCAACAGGCAATTTAAATCAGGTGACAGACCACTCAGATGTGAACAAGGGCCATTGAGATCAATGGGATTTGGTATATTTAGCATTTTAGAGCTAAAAACAGAAAATCGCTCAGGTGTAAAGGGGGTCTTGGGTATTCCATACTTTTCATAACGCAGTGCTACAGGTTGGTAAATGTCCACTTTGTGGAACATGATGTGCCTGAGCTTCAACATATCCCTGTTACAATATGTGTTTATAAATTAATTATTCCAATTATTCCCACTTCTGAAGATCATTCATTAATCTAACAGTGGATGTGAACCCGATTCATGAAATTTGAGCTGAGCACATATATTTTTAGTGTTTTCTTATCTCTCTTCAAAGTACTGAGTCCCATTGGCTTTCTCCTGCTCCGTTCTTCTGTTATTAGCATGATAACTTCTGACAAGTTCTCCCGAGACACGCGATAAAGCCAGACTAAATTTTGTGTCAGGGTGGGTTCTATAAATAAATTTGCAGAAAGCTGCTCTACTCACAGGATAGCTCTGAAAGTCTCTGCCTATGGAGAGGCGAGTGTGTGCCTTTCCTCCAATCAGCTGTCTCCCAGTGTAATCCAACACTACACTGCTACTGCTGAATGAGGAAGTGGAAACTCTAACATGATGTGCACTTTATAAACTATATATAGCTGAAGACAGCAGATATACATGTAAAACTTATGTAGGAGGATTTGTTTCATCTCTGTGTATCATCTGAGGCTGTTCACTTCACTGGATGAATGTGGGGGTTTATATCCACTTTAAACACATCTTTTTCTACAACAGAGGATGTTAACTGGGGATATTCATATCCTTTGGGGAAGTATAGGAACCAGAAAAGAAAATGCAAAGCATAAAGCACCTACTAAAGCTACCATATACCTTTATTGAAAACGCGACATATAACATGCCAGTGATCTAAACCAATACCCTGGGTCATCTCCCTCCCTCTCAACATTCCCCCTCCCACCCAACTCCTAGCCCTGTGGTCCGGCCCCTCCCTCTCTCCCTTACCCTGAGCCCCTCCCCGTTTTTAAATTTAGAGTCCTATCAGAGCCCCATCACGTGGCTAGGAGTTGGGTGGGGGTTGGCAATTATAAGGCCTCATGAACATTGGATGGTTTTAACAGCAGCTGTTTTTGGCTTCAGACGTTTTTTTCTACAGTTAATAAACTCCCTGTTATGTTATCCTATGTGTCATTGCACACATAGGCTGTTATCAGCAGTTTATTGCTGGGGCTTTTTCGGCTTTAAACCCCCCCCCCCCCCCCCCCCCCCAAGTAGTGGGTTCTGAGAGGAGTTTTTCAGTTGTAAAAACGCTCCAATATCAAAAAAGTTGATAAACACTCAAAAACGCTGCTCGCCAATGGTTTTTAATCCATTGAAATACAAAAAAAAATACGCTAATGCGGAAAAATGCTATTGAAAAAACATTACAAAACTCACTGCAAAGCTACTGGCCTTTTTATAAAGTTATTTTAAAGTCCAGTGTGCATGAGGCCTAAGGGTGGGGGGGTGTGAGTGGGTGTTGGGACACTGAGGGGGAGGTAGGTGACCCAAGGGTATTGGGTTTTTATCACTGGCACATTATTCTTACACAATGTCTCATTTTCAGTAAAGGTATATGGTAGCCTTAGCCTGCTTTATCCTTTGTGGTTTCTTGTTGTGCAGTGTTTTGGATGCACCTCCCCATATTTTGGGTTTAGGTACCGTAGGCCACTTATCACTCCCAGGATCTTATATTATGTGGGTTTTTCTAGAAGTATAGAAACCAAATGATGGGTGTAGGAGGCAATCTCTCAATCATTATTCTCTGTTATATTACACCTGAAATCAAAGTGAAAAGAAATCTGACTTAATACGTCCGATGATATGAAAGCAACAATGCTAGTAACTGCACCAAGGTTTCAAGCTGTGACTTGAGTAACAAAATCCTTACAAATAGCAGAACAGTTGAAAATCATATATAAACTAAAAGCAAGCTATTTTTTGAAGTCTTACTGGTGCTAATGTTTTTTGATTTTGACAGTTCGATGAAGGTGGTAAGGGTACATACTGGGAAATCTTTTGGGGGTCTGTAATTAGTTCCGAACCCTTGGCTACAGGAATATATTATAAGCAAGCAGTAAAAAAGTAAAGTGGGGAAGAAAAATGTAATGGTAGATGTGAACATACCCCTCCTGAAAACTGGCTGCACATAACACAGGCAGTAGTGCATTTACTGTATACCCGCAGCCACCAGCATTAGCCATAAGCACACAACTACCTGACTTAACACATATATACAGAGATGAAAAATCCACACAATTATCTTTGTTAGTGGAAAATGGTCAACGCAGCCACTTCAACATCTGCAGATGTGAAAAAAAAATGTATTCCTGTTATTACTCTCCAGGCTATGCCCATAGCCAAATGCAGTGTCACAGCGAGTGTAACAATAAAATGAATTACAATGCAGCGACCCTTTGTGCACAGAATATAACTGGTGATAAACTAAATCAGTATATAGAGGATTGAATCAGAACTTCTATTTAAAATTAACATGATTTAAATGTACTGGATTCCATTAAAAATTGACTAATTCAAACCTTAAATGCTTCTTCTGGATGCCAGGCTACACTCATCCCAGGTGATCGTAGCATAAACATTGCAATCTGATTTCCTCCTAAATCCCAAATTCTAAAATAAACAAAAAGGCAAAATATTAAAAGTAGAACCATTTAAGACCCCCCCCCCCCCTCCTCCCTTCCTTTCCCTTCCCTCAACACACACATAAGGAGCACCTACATATGAAAATGTCAAATGTTACATATCACCATGCACGCCGGAGTGAAGGTAAGAATTCTTGGCCCAATATTCATAGTTAACTTTAGCAGCGGGCTCCGGCTCTCAGTGGCTGGCTGAGCCGGGTGACAGTCAATGAGGATCCCAACCCCATCTATCGCAATCTTTTCCCAGTCTGGACCAGCTCTGACATCAGCCGGCAGTGGGTTTCAGCCAGCTATTTGCTGAAACCGGGTCAAAGGAGAGCAGAAAGAACTACACTCCTGTGATCCACAGAAGTAGTACAGCCAAACAAGCTTTGGCTGTACTTCTCCTTTAAATGTAAGCAAAACTGTCATGAATGGCTTCCTTGCTATTGTGATTCCGTAATTGGCCCACAGCTATCCCATGGTACCTGGGTCAATCACAGCACCCTGTACCATGCAATTAGCTGTAGCCATTTGCAGCATCACAATAGTAAACAAGCTGTCATGAATAAAAGCCATTCATGACAGATATAATAATTGCTTATAACAGTGATTATCAATAACAGTGTAAAAAAATAAAAATAAAAAAATCCCTGATCACCATCCCCCCAGAATAGTACAGTGTCACCCTGGTGACACTAAACTACTCTGATGAGAGTAAATGTAAAAAAATCTGTTAAAAATGTTTTTTTTTTTATTTTATTACATACGGTCACCAGTCAATATCACTGATCACTGTCACACTAGTCCTATGACGATGTTGTACTGCACTGGTGACTGTATAAAAAATAAAAATATTCTGAATGAAACGTGTAATCAGCAAACCTTCTGCAAGACATATACACAGTGCGTAAACATAAAATAAAGGTTGCGCTATTATATAATCATGTATATACAAATGTAAAAATTAGATGATTAGAACAGTCCATGTGATGTGAAAATAAATCCTGATGTCAATCTCCGCCATCCACCACCGTAGCGATATTAAATATCAGTGCCTCCACCAACAGCTGAAAGGCTCGCTTATCAGCTCCAAAGACTCAGTCTTTGTGTTTCTGGAGAAGATGCATCACCTGGAACCGGAGTGAGAAATCTTCAAATCTTATATGGTGCCAAGGGGTGATCTTGTTGGGAGACCATCTGGACCTGGAGAAAGGCCTTGGCTGGGCTAAAGCCACAAGTGCAAACGATCCCTCGTAATGAGTGATCAATAGGAGCTGGTAAGCGAGCCTTTCAGCTGTTGGTGGAGGCACTGATATTTAAGATCACTACGGTGGTGGATGGTGGCGAATGACAGGATTTTCAGGTCACTGTTCTAATCATCTAATTTTTACATTTGTATATACATGATTGCATATCATGACCTTTATTTTATATTGGTGACAGTATGCAAATAAATAAAAATTGTTTTTTTTTTTTCCCCCACGTTTTAAATTTCTTATGTTTCCAAAAAAATTACAATTTCAAAAAACTCTCCATGCCTCTTACTAAAGTCTAATTTCCAAAAAGGGATAATTTGGGGGGTATTTATGCTGTCCTGGCATTTCGGGGCCTCAAGAAATGAGATAGGCCATCAGTACATCAGGACTGATAAACTTTCAAATATATATATACACACACACACACCATAGTTTGTAGACTCCAACTTTCACACAGACTAAATAATATACACTGATTGGGTAATTTTCAAAGAAATGTAGCAGACTACATGTTGGCTTAAACTTATGAACAAAGATTTGTTTGCAACAGAAACAAAGGGAAACTTTTTTTTTTTTCCCGTTATTTTTTTTGTTTACGGTATAGAGCAAAAATTAAAAACCCCACTGGTGGTTAAATTCCACTAAAAGAAAGCTCTATTTGTGTGAAAAAAAATATTTTTTAAATTTGCATGCAGTATTGCATGACCGAGCAATCGGCAGTTAATGTAGTGCAGTGCTGAATAAAAGAAAATGCCCTGGTCATGAAGGGAATGAAACCTTCCCGGAGATCAAGTAGTTGAACTGATGACCCGTAAGAGTCCTAAATGTGTCAACTATAGAAAATCTTGGGTACCATCCTTGTTGCTGTTCTATGGGCTTGCGCAGTCTTAAAGGTGAAAATATTTGGCATCTCTTTACTTAGTACAACCTCCTATTTTATAGTTTACAAAAGAATTGGTAATATATTGTGTTTGTGTGCACCAAAATGAACTTTAGTATATTTTTTTTTATTGAACATGTGGCCTCAAAAAACCGATGCACTAATGTTGGAACTACCAACATTTTCTTTAGGGCCTCTGCTTTCAGGAAGCATATACTGTTTGGGGATTTAAAACTAAACTTTAAGCTTAAGGTGTGTAGTTTAACGTGCATAAAAAAAATGCAAAAACATCTCTGGCAGCTAAACTCCAGTCAGCCAAAATATTTGAAGTGTGTGCTCCACTCACTTCTCCCTTTCCCCACACGAGGTGGTCAAGCCCTTGACATCCTCATGTACTGTACATTGCACCGCTGGTGATGTTGTGAGAGGGGGTGGCTGGACCATATCTATATCCACAAACCAAGTGGGGGGCCACATCTAAATTTTACCTTCTTTTATTCACAAATATTAGGCGATAGCCATAAGTATTGTCCTCGGAGGTCCTTCTGCTCAACTGCTACTGCAGCTGCATCCCTATCTCACACTAGCCTATAAAGAAGTGATGTGCTGGGAGGGTTTGTGGCACTGAGCTCAGAGCAGAGGCAGCAATAATAAACCTCACCCCTTCACTGGTGTCAGACAGCAATAATAAACCCCCTTCCCCTTTTCACTAATTTCACTGAAAGGGACAACAATAGTGCTGAAGACATGTTCCCATGCTCTTTTCCCCCTTCCTTTTGGGCTGGAACTACACTATTCCTGTTGGCAGAGAACTCCCTGTCCAGATGGATAAGCAGTAAATCACTCTGTGCGACAGGCAGTGCTGAGTGCTGGAAGAGAAAGAGCATTCCAATACTTGGCACCCCCACTGCCATTCTACATTGGGGACTGTCTAGCTGGGGCATTGTAGGCTGCAAAACAGGGCCTCCACAGGCTGCTGGTTGTACAAAAAAAATAAAAAAATGAAGGCTGTCACTGCTGACCTTTCTGAGAATACCATTTGTCTGATTGTCATGCTGTTCTAACAGCTTTATTCATTTCTGAAGCATGGACCTTAAACAGATATTTACATTAGGTCGGGAGTCCTGACTTTACACTCATTGAGTATCGAAGCCAAAGACAGCAATGGCAGCCCCTTTATTTCACTCAGTATACCTTCAATCCTATTGCCACTAACTGCAGCAGTAATGTAATCCATGACATTATAATGAACGTATAACATTATCCAGGCAAATTTAGAGATCTGCCCTGAGTTCCAGATATTTAAAAAAAAAAAAAAAAAAAAAAAAAAAAGCAGGACCAAGCCTTACCTCTATTTACCATACAACCAACCTGATTTCTGCCAGGCTATGGCAGGCAATAGCAAAACTTTACCTTGAATGTGATGATCATATGAAAGAACCATAGTATAAGTTTTGATATAATAATTTATGTATAAAAGACATGTCTGTTTTTCCTAAATGAATGGATGAAAGTCTTGGCTGTAAAAACTACCCTTTACAAGAGAAATGATGCATTTGGAGTTGTGCAGAATGAGAACAAGTTGACCTTTTGCAAACGCTCTTGGTGTTCTTTTAGAGAGTACTTAGTTTTTAATATAGTTGGCAATGCTTTCTGGTTTCTCTCCAATGTCATAATGCTTTCCCAAGATTTAAGCCATCACTGCAAAGAAACATTTTAGAAGCAAATGCTGACAATGTGCTGATTTGAATTGGAGGAAAATGTAACTCAATAAACCCATGTGTAGGTTTTAGTTCTTGATTATATACAACAGAAATTATAAATGTTAACCACTTAAGGACCGAGCCTCTGAGATTTGGTGTTTACAAGTTAAAATATATATATATTTTTTTGCTAGAAAATTACTTAGAAAAGAATATATATATATATATATTTGGTGGTTCTAACACCCTAGAGAATAAAATGGTGGTCGCTGCAATACTTTCTATCAAACCGTATTTGCGAAGCGGTATTATAAGCAGACTTTTTTTTAAAAAACAAACTTTTTTGCATTAAAAAATAAGACAACAGTAAAGTTAGCCTAATATGTTTAATATTGTGAAAGATAATGTTCCGTAAATTGATACCCAACGTGTCACGCTTCAAAATTGCGCTTGTGGAATTGCAACAAACTTTTACCCTTAAAAATCTCCATAGGTGACGTTTATAAAATTCTATAGGTTGTATGTTTTGAGTTACAGAGGAGGTCTAGAGCTAGAATTATTGCTCTCTCTGTGGTTTGAACACCATTTTGATATGCGGCTGCTACTCACATATGCGTTTGCTTCTGCGTGAGCTCGACGACAAACAATAGTTTTTACATTTATTTTACTTTTATAAGCTAGCAATAAATATTAAATTTAGTGTGGTTAAAAACAATAACAAAAAAAAAAAAAAACATGTTTATTTGTATAGCTTATACATATATGGGACAGCCATATTTGTTCATTAACCACTTGCCGACCTCTGCACGCTGATGTGCATCGGCAGAATGGCACGGGCAGGCATTTGGGCATACCTGTGTTTTTTTTTTTTTTTTTACTGATCACTGCATTGGTGTTATTTGTGACTGTTATAAGTGGTAGGGCAGTTAGTGGTAGGCCCCTTTACGTCTAGGGTACCCCCCTAACCCCCCAATAAAGGTTTAACCCCTTGATCACCCCCTGTCGCCAGTGTCACAGGTGACGCTAGTTAGCCAGGTGAGTATTTAGGTTCACTGTCAGCTTTTTATAGTCAGGTACCCCCATATAATACATAGTAAAGGTTTTAACTCCCTGATTGCCCCCCTAGTTCACCCTTTCACCAGTGATCACCGTATAACTGTTACAGGTGACGCTGGTTAGTTTCAGGGCACCCACTGTTTATTACCCAATAGAGGTTTAACCCCCTGATCGCCCGGCGGGTGATATAAGATAGTTAAATTTAGTGCCAGTACCGCTAACACCCATGCACGCAGCATATGCCTTCCTTAGTGGTATAGTGTCTGAACGGATGGATACCTGATCAGATCTATACTAGTGTCCCCAGCAGTTTACGGTTCCCAAAAAATGCAGTGTTAGCGGGATCAGCCCAGTTACCTGCTAGCACCTGCATTTTGCCCCTCCGCCCAGCCCACCCAAGTGCAGTATCGATCGACCACTTTCACTTACAAAACACTTAACACATAACTGCAGCTTTCGCAGAGTCAGGCCTGATCCCTGCGATCGCTAATGCCGCGTACATACGATGTGCTAGTCTGGCGGACTTTTGAAATGAACGGACTTGCCCACACATGGAGTAAAGTCTGTTCATTTTGAATGCGGCTCTAGGTAGATGGAACTAGTGAAGAAAGTCAATGTCACCGCCTCCATCGGCGAGATTGACACCTCGCTAGCCCCGTCACCTGGTATGGATTTAAAGGAACGCCCACGCCGAAAAAACGGCGTGGGGGTCCCCCCAAAGTCCATACCAGACCCTTATCCGATCACGCAGCCCGGCCGGTCAGGAAAGGGGATGATAGATAGATTCCGGCCCCCTACCCTATGTGAATGAGTATGGGGTACGATGTACCCCTACCCATTCACCTGTGGAAAAAAAAAGTGTACATAAAAAAAACACAACACAGGTTTTTAAAGTACTTTATTAGATAGCTCCGGGGTCTTCTTCCGTCTTCATGGGGTCTTCTCGCCGGACTCCTCCGCTATCTTCTGCTCTTTAGCTAGCTCTTTTACTAGCGAAGGAGCCCGGCTTTCTTCTTCATTGCCTCCGCCCGGGGGTCTTCTTCTTACAACTTCGGGGGTCTTGTCCCGCTCTTCGGTTCTTCTTGTCGGGCCTCCGCTTTCTTCCTCCAGGTCTTTAACTAGTGTTGGCCCGGTCTTGTCGCCGCCGCTTTCTTCTTCTTCCTTCCGATGTTGACACGACGCTCTCTCTGGCCTTAATGGCAGGGACACGTTGTGCGGCGACTTATAGGGATAAGGGGCGGGGTCACCGGGTGATGTCCATGGTGACCCCGTCCTTTGTGATGTCACAGTCCCGGAGGATGCTCCCCGCATCCTCCGGGACTGTGACTTCATAAGGGGCGGGGTCAGCCTAAGTCACCGCACAACGCGTCCCTGCCATTAAGGCCGGAAAGAGCGTTTTGTCAACATTGGAAGGAAGGAGGAGGAAGAAGGAAGAAGAAGGCGACAAGACCGGGCCAATGCTAGTTAAAGAGCTGGAAGAAGAAAGCGGAGGCCCAGCAAGAAGAACCGAAGAGCGAGACAAGACTCCCCAAGTCGGAAAAAGACCCCCGAAGTCGGGAAGAAGAACCCCAGACGGTGGCGATGAAGGAGAAAGCCGGGCTCCTCCGCTAGTAAAAGAGCTAGCAAAAGAGCAGAAGATAGCATAGTCTGGTGAGAAGACCCCGTGAAGATGGAAGACGACCCTTGGAGCTGTCTAATAAAGTACTTTAAAAACCTGTGTTGTGTTTTTTATGTACACTTTTTTCCCCAGGTGAATGGGTAGGGGTACATTGTACCCCATACTCATTCACATAGGGTAGGGGTTGGAAACTGGGGGTCCCCTTATTAAAGGGGGCTCCCGGATTCTGATAAGCCGCCCGCCCACAGACCCTGACAATCAACGGCCAGGGTTGTCGGGAAGAGGCCCTTGTCCTCATCAACATAGGGACAAAAACGCTTTGTGGTGGGGGGGGCCCCCCTTCTCCAAAGCACCCTCCCATGTTGAGGGCACGCGGCCTGGTACGGCTCAAGGGGGGGGGGGGCATGCCCGCTCATCCCCACCCCCTTTCCTGATCGACCAGGCCGTGTGCTCGCATAAGGGTCTTGTATGGACTTTGGGGGGACCCCCACGCCAGTTGTTGGTGCCATATCTAGTTGCCCGTAAGGCCAGACGCTGGTACAAAAAAGTGTCTATTTATTTCAATTGGCTTTGCTGAATGCTCATGTGCTATACAGAGCTTCAGGACGGACTGGATCCTTCCTTAAATTTCAGGAAGAGATCGTCAGAGCCCTTCTGTTTCCAGACGGTGCTCCACCTCACCTTCCCAATCCAAATGCAGTAAGGCGGCTGCATGAGGGGCATTTTCCGTATGTCCTCCCGAGTACCCCTACCCAACAAGCCCCCCAAAGAAAATGTTGTGTCTGTAGAAAGCGCGGATATAGGCCTGACACCCGCTATTTTTGTCCCTCCTGTCCTGAGAATCCTGGTCTTTGCATTGGTGAATGTTTTGAACGCTACTATACACTAATGGAGTTTTAGCGTAGGGTATCGCATTGCACAGACTAGGCACACTTTCACAGGGTCTCTCAAGATGCCATCGCATTTTGAGAGACCTGAACCTGGAACCGAACCGTTACAGTTACAAATAAAAGTGTAAAAAAAAAAATAGTAATTAAAAAAAAAGTAAAACAAAAAAATATATAAAATAAAAAAGCAAAAAATAGTTGTTGTTTTATTGTTTTCTCTCTCTCTCTATTGTTCTGCTCTTATTTTTACTGTATTCTATTCTGCAATATTTTACTGTTATTATGTTTTATCATGTTTGCTTTTCAGGGATGTCATTTTTTTATACCGTATTTGCTGGCGTATAAGGTGGCTTGGCATACAAGATGACCCCCTAATTTTCGATTTAAAACGTTGGTTTTGTGCTATACTCACTATATAAAAGACGGCCCCCTTGTGCGGTAATGCCGTGTGTTCAGAAACTATGTTGGTACCGGGTAACATGCTGTCTCACAGTATACATACAGTATACCGCCCTGAGCCAATCACGGCGAGCTATGCATTTTATTATTGAATACAATGCCTTCTCGGATTGGCAGAGGCTGAAACATCAGCCTGCGCCTCTGACTCTCACAGCCAATCCAAGCAGGCCACTGTATTTATTAATAGAATACATCGCTCGCTGGGATTGGCTCAGTGGTGTACACTGTATGTATACAGTATTACCGCACACTCAGCGAGCATCCGGAATGCTTAACATCCAGCGGGCGGCTGGCATATGACAACCCCAGCTTTATACCTGGCGTATAAGATGACCCCTGCTTTTTTCCCCATTTTTTTATTTTTTTACTGTAAAAGGTCATCTTATACACTGGAAAATACAGTACTTTACTGTTTATTGTTAACCATTTTTTTGTTTTCAGGTACACCATTCAGCTACAGCGCAGATTTATTTATCTTGACAGCGACAGCGTTGCTCCCGCGATACATAAAGCTGTGACTCCAGCGCTGTCGGAGGTGATTTCACCATCACAGTTAAAAGTTTCAAAAAACATATATGCCGAAGCATGGGGGCAGCAGGGGTGGAGGAGCGATTTGCTCCTAACTTTTGGGGCGGATGCCACCATGCTTTGGCACATAAATATATATATTAGGTACAGGTTGCGTTAAAAAAGCTTTTATTTTTTACGTTTTTTTTTTTTTTGTATTTGCTTTGCAGGTATGGCAAGTCTTACTGTAATGTTACTTTGTTTTATTGTTAACCATCATTTGCTTAGCAGGTATGCCATTCGGCTGCAGTGCAGATTTATTTATCTTGACAGCAACAGCCTTTACTCCACGAGACATAAAGCCGTGACTCCAGCTCTGTAGGAGGCGATTTCACCGCCACAGTTAAAAACAAAATGGTAATGTATGCCCATCATTAGAAGTGTGTGGGTGAAGGGAGGTATTCTAATGGTGGGAAAACCCACAGATCAATCTCTTTTTTTCGTGCAGCCCACAGAAAAAAAAATAGGATTTTTGTACTCACCGTAAAATTATTTTCTCTGTAGTTCACTGACTGACACAGCTCCTTTACTTTAAACCATCGGGTTGTTATGCCACCTTCGGGAGAGGACTAGGCAGAACATGTTAACATGTACAAAAACCAGAACTTTCTAGTTCTGCCCAATGGGCGGTCCCTTCAGTAACAACCCCCCAGCCTGCTTCCTGCAGCCTCAGTACATCAACAAGCAGTAAAACGTAAAATAGGAGGGGAGGGTGCTGTGTCAGTCAGTGAACTACAGAGAAAAGGATTTAACGGTGAGTACAAAAATCCTATTTTCTCTTACATTCACTGACTGACACAGCTCCTTTACTGTAGACCATCGGGATGTCCCCAAGCAGTGTCAAAACGAGAGGTGGGAAACAGCATAAAAACTTCACCCACAAAAACCAGAGTGCTCCCTAACAGGGGAGTCACCACCTTATCTAACCGCATCAGAAATTGCGGTAACAATGCAACAGTGCATTTTACTTAAAGGTATCTGTTTTTTGTCAAAAAACAGAAAAAAAAAAATTAGTGCAATTGCAAATTACATGGCCGTCTGCAAAACTTTGAGGCCAAAACAGGCATCAGCTGATGCACTGACATCTACCTTGTAGAATTTTGTAGAGGTGTGAACAGACGACCAAGTCGCCGCTTTACACACTTGAGCAACAGACGCTTGATGTCGGAAGGCCCAAGAGGTTCCAATTGCCCTGGTAGAATGGGCAGTGACCGTAAAGGGGGGCAGTAGTAGCTTTAGGAGGAAAGGCATAGATCAGTTGATACCGAGCCCACGGAGCCACCAGCGTGTCTGACGCATCTGCCCAAGGATCTCTTGTCCTGGAAACAAATCTTGGCGCCTTCCGATTGAGACGGGAAGCCAGGAGATCCACGTCTGGTATGCCCCACCGCAGGCACAGTTGCCTGAACACCTCCGGATGCAGCGTCCATTCTCCTGGGTCCAGCATCTGGTGACTTAGGTAGTCCGCCTGCCAGTTTTCCACTCCCGGGATGTAAATCGCCGGTACATGTCACCATGCCCACTGAAGGATGTAAGCGACCTCCCGTGCTGCAGCCGAACTTCTTATCCCTCCTTGATGATTGACGTATGCCAATGCTGTGACGTTGTCTGACTGGATCCTGATCGGACGCCCTTGAAGTCTCATTGACCATGTGGAGAGGCATAGCCTGATCGTTTGTATCTCGAGCACATTGATCGGCAATTTGGATTCCTCCCTCGACCAAAGGCCCTGGGTCAACTGTACTCCCAGTACTCCACCCCAGCCGGTCAGGCTGGCGTCCGTTGTGATCACGGTCCAATGTAGAGATAGGAACGACTTTTCAGACCGAAGTGCCGGGGACCTCAGCCACCAGAGCAGGGAGTCTCTGACTGACTGGCCCACCTGAATCTGACGAACCAGGGATAACGGAGATTTTTCCCACAGACTTTTTTAGATTCAACAGCCACTCAAAATCCTGCAGAATTTGCATGGTGATAGCCACATCCTCCTTCAATTCTGAGGCTGAAGATGCTCTCAGGAGGAGATCGTCTAGGTAACCTATGATCGCGATCTCGCGTTTTCGCAGCAACGCCCAAAACTGGAGCCAATACCTTGGTAAAGACTCGGGGGGCTGATGCCAAGCCAAAAGGGAGAGCCACAAACTGGTAGTGGTTGTCCCCAACTGTGAATCGCAGAAACCTCTGATGCCGGAGGCATATGGGTATGTGCAGGTATGCATCCTGGATGTCCAGAGACGCCAGGAAGTCCCCTTGATGGAGTGCAGCAACTATGAGCGAACTGATTCCATTCTGTACTTTCACAAAGCAATTGAGGGCTTTCAGGTCCAAGATTAGACGTACTGCTTCCTTTTTGGGGACTACAAACAGATTGGAGTAGAATCCCTGGCACCTTTCCGACTCCGGAACAGGCACCATCACCCCATGAATTAGCAGGTCCCTAACCGCCCCCATGAGGACCTCCTGGCGAGCCGGGAGCAAATGTATGCTGGAAGGGAAGAATCTGTTCGGTGGCCAAGAGAGGAATTCTATCTTGTAGCCAGAGGAAATCAGTTTGCAGACCCATTGGTCGGACAGCCGAGAGGCCCACCAGGTTGCAAACTCCCGAAGTCGACCCCCCCCCCCCCCGTAAGACGGGCAGGGGCAAACCTTAATGCGGTAGCACTCATGCTCGCAGGCTTGTTAGGCTTGCGGTTCCAAAGACGCTTTTGTCCTTCAGAGGTCGTTCCTGTCGGGCTGGGGACGTTTAGCCGAACCCCCGAATGGACGAAAAAGCCGTTTGAGTGGAAAATGAGCGCCCTTGCCTGGCCTGTGGAAGTAAGGTGCTCTTCCCACCTGTGGAATTTTTAATGATGTCATCTTAAACACCAGAGCAGGGGTCACCAGCCTCAGCATTTTTTACCACCTTTGCGCCCACACACTGCCTCCAACTTGGCAATGAACGTGGTAAGGACCACCGACAAAGCGTCCAGAGGCACTGCACTGTCTGCAGGCGAACCGGTTGCAATTTCCTGGAGTACGGGGGAAGAAACACCAGTTTCTGAAGCCATGCTGACCCTAACCTGTCTGCCACCTGTTGGGGACTTAGGACAGTGAATGGTCCCACCCTCCTAACTGCTGCAGGCTAAGGGGCCCCCACCGCAGGACTCACCACCCTGACCAAGTTCTGTGCCGTCCAGCTAGGTGTGCCTGTGTAAGCTCCCAGGTGTCTGTGAGAGGAAACCGCGCTGTTCTGAGCCTCGGGGATCAGCACTGGGCATGAAAAACATGCTAGGCTACAACAAAATGGCGGCTGAGCGTCCAGTATAAAAGGACATAATCACAGGGAAATGGCCGCCGAACTACAGAAAAATGGTTCCCGACCATGCTTCTCCCAGGTCACACCAAACATGGCCGCCAAAGCACTGTATACAGAGAGGGAAAGTGAAACACAGGCAGAGAAAATGGCGGCAGACAGCTCTACATCGGTCAACAGAAACAGACCTCCAGACACCCAGGGCACAGCTACCCAGTGCAGCCCCCAAGGTGAGAGCTCCCCCAGGGGCCCCTGTCTATGTGCACATGCACCGCTCAGCAGCCCATGCAGCATCCCCCACGGGGGGTGGGTGGGAAGATAGGGAGAGAAGAGAGGGACCCCCGAATCGACCTCCCAGGAAATGCCCAGCTGCTCAGCCCCACCGAAGTAGGGAGGGCTGTACTTAACAGTCCGGACGAGCTCATCACAGACCCACTCTCTGATCAGTATGGGGTGGCTGCTGGTCCGGCACACTGAGTGTGTGCCCCAGAGCATTGTGCTCAGCGGCCGCCCCTGGAGCCCGAGGGGCATGTCGTGGCCGACCCACCGCAGAGCTCTGGTCTGCACACGGTCGCTGGCCAGGATGGGGAGACTGCAAGGATAAGGGTATCCAGCCTGTCACCCAGCCGGCTGTCAATAGCAGATCACAGGATCTTATCTTGTGCAAAAAGGCAAATTTCTGCAGAAAAAAATCCACAGACCGATGGGCCCGCAGGGGGGTTTGTGCTATCTTAGCATTTTATGGCCTTTAAAACTATGATAGGTAGTGAGGCGTGAAATCAAAAATGTACGCCTTTAGAAATTCTGAAGGTGGTGATTGGTTTTCGGGGCCCCGTATGCGGTTAGGCTCCCAAAAAGTCCCACACATGTGGTATCTCCATACTCAGGAGAAGCAGTAGAATGTATTTTGGGGTGTAATTCCACATATGACCATGGCATGTTTGAGCAATATATCATTTAGTGACACCTTTGTGCAAAAAAATAAAAATTTTGTAATTTTCCCGAAACTTGCGGCAAAATATAAAATATTCCATGACTAAAATTGAGTTTATTGGATATTTCTTATAACAAAAAGTAGAAAATAGGATTTTTATATAAATATATATTCATATAAATAAATACTTTTCTTTGGAGGTACATCACGGGACACGGAGTCTCAGTAATCACTGATGGGTTATATAGGGTGATTGGACACTGGCACACCCTAGACAGGAAATTCAACCCCCTATATAACCCCTCCCCTTACTGGGAGGTACCTCAGTTTTATAGCAAAGCAATATAAGTGTATTAGAAGAGGGGAGGGAACTGTGTCCCGTGATGTACCTCAAAAGAAAATAGGATTTTTATAACAGCTTACCTGTAAAATACATTTTCTTTCTCGTACATCATGGGACACAGAGTCTCAGTAATCACTGATGGGATGTCCCAGAGCAATGCTATCTGAGGAGAGGGGGAACAACAAGTAGGGTGTAATCAGACCTGAGGACCTTGTACCGCTGCCTGCAGCACACTGCGCCCAAAGGCGATATCCTTATGCCTTCTCACATCCACCTGATAAAATCTGGTGAATGTATGGATTGAAGACCAGGTTGCGGCCTTGCAGATTTGAGCCATAGAGGCCTGGTGATGCACTGCCCACGAAGCACTAATAGCCCTTGTGGAGTGTGCCTTGATTTATAAAAGGCGGAACTTTCTGCTTCAAACCATAAGTTTGAACAACAACTTGTCGAATCCATTTAGCAATGGTAGATTTCGATGCTGCCTGTCCTCTATTAGGACCTTCTGGGAACACAAACAAAACATCCGTTTTGCGAATCTGAGCAGTCGCTTCCAGATAGGCTTTGACTGCTCTCACTACATCCAAAGAATGTATTGACCTTTCTTCTGTAGAACAGGGATCTGGAAAAAAAGGAAGGCAGAACAATATCTTGGTTTAGATGAAACCCTGAAACCACCTTTGTTAGAAAGTTAGGATGAGGGCGCAATACCACTCTATCCTTGTGCATGATTAAATAAGACTCTTTACAGGAAAGAGCTGCTAATTCTGATACTCTTCTAGCAGAAGAAATGGCTACCAGAAAAATAAAATCCTTGTCAACAGGACCAAGGGAATTTGACGTATTGGTTCAAAAGGCTGTTTCTGTACTGACAGAACCAAATTCAAGTCCCAGGGGTTTAGAGGCGCCTTAACCGGAGGATTAAGGTGCGTTACCCCCTGTATAAAGCTTTGGACCAAAGAATGTGAAGCAAGTGGACGTTGAAACAATACTGACAAGGCTGAGACCTGGCCCTTGATGGTACTCAAGGCCAGCTTCATTTCTAACCCCATTTGCAGAAAGTCAAGGATTCTACCTATGACATATTTTCTGGGATGCCAACCCCTGGATTCACACCAGGAGACATAAGCTTTCCAGACACTATGATAAATCATTCTGGAAGCTGGCTTCCTTGCATTAAGGTAGAAATCACAGGGCCTGAAAGCGTACAACTCTTCAGAATGTGGGTTTCAATAGCCAGACCGTCAAATTTAGCGTTTGTGAGGCAGGATGGAATACTGGGCCTTGGGATAGCAGGTCTGGACATGACGGTAGGGTCCACGGGGAACCTACTGCCATCTTTACTATTTCTGCATACCAAGCTCTTCTGGGCCACGCTGGGGCCACCAGAAGTACCGACTTCTTTTCCTGCCTGATCCTGCGAAGAAGTTGTGGCAGTAACAGAATAGGAGGGAATGCATAAAATCAGTGAGAACTGATGCCACAGAGTCACCAATGCATTTGTCCTGGATGCAAGAGGATCCCTTGTTCTTGACACAAAGTTGTCTATCTTGTTGTTGAACCTGGACGCAAAGAAAGAGATCTACATCCAGAAACTTCCCATCTTTGGCATATGGCCAAGAAGATGTTAGGGTGAAGAGACCATTCCCCTGGGACTAACTGCCAGCGAATTAATTAGTCTGCCTGCCAGTTCTCTACCCCCGGAATGAAGATTGCTGATATGCATGACACATGCTTTTCTACCCAGATTAAGATCTGGTTTACTTCTCCTTGAGCTGCACGACTCCTGGTGCCTCCTTTGTGATTGATATAAGCCACTGCTGTGGCATTTTCGGACTGGATCCTGACAGGGCAATTCTGTAACCTGAGTGTCCAGGCCTTTAGGTCTAGATACGCCTCATGGATCTCCAGAATGTTGATGGGTAAGGTTCTCTTGGTCTTGGACCATCTCTCTTGGACAGTCGACTGTTCCAGAACTGCTCCCCAACCCGAAAGAGTGGCATCTGTTAACACTCTCCAGGCAACTGAGAAAAAGGATTTTCCTTTTTGCAAATTGCTGCCACTGCAGGTTGAGCCACTGAACCTGCCAAGGAGAAACCGTTTAACAGGAATTCCAATTTCTTATTAGTTGGATCCCTAAGCATCTGAGCTTTGTCAACAGGACAAGTCAGACTTTTATTTTTGGGGGATATGGCGGCGTCAATCGACAGTATACCCCACATCTCAGTAAATTTAGTCCATTTTTCCTCCATAGGATAAAGTGTTGAAAACTTTCTAGGGAGGGAAAAAATGTTTATCTGGGTGATCCGACTCAGAATAAAGAAGCTTTTCCAGTAAACTATGAACAGGCATGTGCAGTTTGAGGAGGCTTCAGTGAACCTAAACAAGAGGAGGGTTCTTTAACTGACTCACATACGGGCAACTTAAATGGAGCGGACCAATCCAACAAGAATTTGCACCAACGCCTTCTCATCCTGAGAAGCTGAAGAGGGCCCTTCTCCACTTGATTCCTCAGAAGAGGAATCATCAGTCTCATCCCGATACTCTGAGGGGATTCCTCTCCTTTTTCCCCAGAGTTCCTCTGTTTGAGGGTCCCGGGTGGCAGAGGGGGACCTAATCTTTCCTCTAACCCATTTATGGTTGAGGAAAAAAACACCTGCGTAATGTATACAGGGGCTGAAGTGCCAGAAGCGGATACAGCCCCTGACGGCTCACCCTGGCCAGCTTCACCCTGCGCGGGGGTCCTCAGAGTCTGAGGGAGATCCCTTTGAGCCCTTACTCTTTGGGGTATTTGTACCTCTTCTGCTCATAGTGGCAAGCAACAAAGGTAGAGGTACCACAAAAGCACTGACTGCTGAGCTATATAGTTCAGCAACTGCTAGCAAGACCTAGTCTGGTGCTTAAGTAAATGCTGCCTGGGAATGCCTGTGTCCCACACTCACATGCGCCCATCTGCTCTGTGTCCCTCCATAAGCTGTGTGCACCTGAAAAAGAGTGCACTCTATAGCCCGTGTAGCCAGTGATGTATGCTTCTAACCACGCCAACGTCGCATTGACGCTCCGCCCCCCCCTATCCTCCGACCACCCCTCCTCCCCCTCGCTTTTTAAAAAAACTAGTGTTTCCCGTGTGAGCCGAGGCCTTGATGAAGCAGAGGAGAGAGAAGAGTCGGTGGATGGGAAGCCGCCATAATGGCAGCGGGTGGTGCAGTACACTACTGCTCCCTGCTAAGGCTCACCCCAGCCCCCTAAGCCATGGGGGAAGAATCCCTGAAGGAAAGAAACCCCCCTACCCACATCCTATCTGGAGCATGGCTGGAAGAACTTACAGCGTGAACACTGAGACAGACAGATCAGGCATGAAAGGTATGTGCTCTTGACAGCCCCCCCTGGTGACTTTAGGCATAGCATACACTGTACTTAGAGGAGTCACCCTTACCTTATCCAGCTACAGGGTTCTGTGTAACAGACCCAATCTTCACCTCTCATGGTGGGCTCTTCAGAGACTGGGGCCCCCTTTAAATAGGGGAAGCCGCAGTTCTGGGCCTATAAAGCATCCCGCTAGGAATATGGCTAAAAAAAAACAAATACTGGACCCCAGGGTCCAGCTCTCTAAAAAGAGAAGCGTTACAGGTAAAACCTTGTTTCTGTGGATCCATTCGGCCTGGAAAAGACACCTTGAATGGATCGGGTTAATGTGTAGCCCCAGTGAGGATATTCCAGCGGAACTCACCACAACTTTACTCGTGACCAAGACACTGGCGAATAAACGGAGGTACTCCCAGTAAGGGGGGGGGTTATATAGGGGGTTGAATTTCCTGTCTAGGGTGTGCCAGTGTCCAATCACCTAGTGATACCCTATATAACCCATCAGTGATTACTGAGACTCTGTGTCCCGTGATGTATGAGAAAGAAATATTTTTTTTCTAAATTTTCGGTCTTTTTCCGTTTATATCGCAAAAAATAAAAATTGCAGAGGCAATAAAATGCCATCAAAAGAAAGCTCTATTTGTGGGGGAAAAAAAAAGGATGCAAATTTCGTTTGGGTACAACATCGCATGACCGCACAGTTATCAGTTAAAGCAGCGCAGTGCCAAATTGTACAAAAGTCCTCTGGTCTTTGGCCAGCCAAATGGTCAGGGACTTAAGCAGTTAAAAACCCAAACTTCTTGTATTGCAAGGCTACACAGTGGCTAGCTTTACTGCTCCTTCTCACAATCCTAGTCTATGAACCTTCTAGTTGATTAAAAAAAGAATTTGGTTTCTAATTTGTTTATATTGTATTTATTTAACCACTGGTCAAATAAATCTTTCCAAAACAAACAGTGGCTGGCTTCTCATTTTAAAAATGCTAGCAGCCTGGCTGTCATCCTGAAGTTCTTGTTTTTGAAACAGTCAGAAGTTGACGCATGCTCAGAATCAAGCAGAAGGAGCCGTACTGGGTATTGAACTTCCCTTTTCTTGGCTCATCGTACTTCTTGTACGTCACCACGTTCGGAATTGTTGGCCAACATTTGTGTGACTGTGTGTATACAAGAAAAGTTGGAGCCAACAACCTTTGAACAAAAATCCACGGTTTTGTTGTCGGAAAGTCCAATCGTGTGTACAGGGCATAAGGCTTCATTCACACATGTACAACTCCAAAGTTGCGTCAAATTTGGATTGCAATTTGACACAACTTTGGATGGGTGCAAATTAGATACGACTTTGGCTTTGACCAGTGATAATGGACAATTGTTGCATTATATAACAATCAAGTACGACTTTCATATTAATTTTGAGGGTTAACATTGAAGTCTATGGCCCTCAAGCTGCAAAAAATTAGGACCAAAGTAGTGCATTTACTACTTTGAAGTCGCTCATATACGAATGGTTATCATTGGAAAACATGGCAAATGTGAATGGAGCCTAAGGCCGCGTACACACGGGCGGACTGTTCGCCCAACTTTGTCCGCTGAACAGTGTTTTAGCGGACAGTCCGCTCGTATGTGGGCTTCAGCGGACAGTTTCAGCGGACAGTCTGACGAACAAAGTTTTTCGGAATTTCCGTAAGACAGTCCGCTGAAACTTGGTTTCAGCGGACAGTCCGCTCGTGTGTAGGCTTGTTCGACAAACTAAGTTTTGCGCATACTCAGAAAGGATTTACATGGCGAAGGTTGCATTGCAGTGTATTGGACGTCGTATTTCTCGTCCCGTCGTACGTGCCGTTCACGTCATCGCGCACGCTTTCAGCGGACTGTTCGTTCATCGTGTGTGGTCAAGTCCGTTCATGCAAATTTTGAGCGGACTGTTTGACGAACAAAGTTGGGCGAACAGTCTGCCCGTGTGTACGCGGCCTAAGTGTCTAATATAAAACAAGTAGTCAGACAAAAACGTCCAACTTTACCCTCAAATTTTTTAATCTGTATATTGTTCTAAGTCATTGGGCTCATCTACTACCAAATGAGAACAGGTTCTTTACTTTCCAAAATGTGTAGGTGCACATGCTTTCACTTTGGATACTCAATGTGCAAAGAAAATGAAACATGATTTTTGCTAGAACATAAATTAGGACGTTGAGCCGAACACAACTTTAAATGTTTTTTTTTGTGAAATCATACTTACCTAGGTGGATGCAGGATCAGTCCGTTGCTGCATGTGTCCCCCGTAGCATCTAAGATGGGCTCAGGCTCTCAGCGGCTCACTGTGACCGAGTGTGTGTGAGGGATTGAGGAAGGGGTGGGTCCATATGGTCACGATCTTTTCCCAGTCTGGATCGGCTCTAACCTGTTACAAAATGACAGCTCCCCGGCCACCTTGCATTTGTAGTAAATAAACCAGCCGAGGATTCTGGATGGCATCATAGACCAAATATGATAATGACAATATTTGCTCCATGATGTCACCTAGGATCCCCAGTTTACAAAAACCAGCAGGCTGGGAAGCGGTCATTTAGCAACAGTAACTTTTTTTTGTCACATTTATAGAGTTAATTTGTACTGCTCTGTAATTTCACATTAGCTAATTCCTAGTAGTGAACAAGTATATGGGAAAATCACAGTAAGTCAAATGTACTAGAAAAGAAAGGGGCAAGTAAAAAAAAACATTCATTCTGCTGTTTCCAGGATTCTGTCTAGATCAGGCGTTCCAAAGTCTCATTAAACAGCATAACATTTTGGACTCAAATGTCTTACCTGCATGTGTGGTCATCACTGACACTTGCAATATCATTTCCTTCACAAGAACAGAAAACGACATCGTTGATGTAGCCAGAGTGACCATCTATGACCTTTGAAATAGAAAAGTGCACGTAAAAAAATATGAAGGTTTCTTCTAAAATTTTATGAAATTGTACAAATCATGTGGCTAATGGGAATTTGTTATATACACTAGAAGGTTCATTCAGTAGCAAGAAAGTACATTACAATGTTCAATGTACAGATGTTGACAGTAACCAGTCAGAATGCCTATTTTAGTGGTCTGACTTAATTCAAATAATGTGATTGGTTGCTAAGGATTATTGCAGTTTGCATTGTCAGCTTTAATCTTTGCATTTATTAAAAAGTAGTGTGTACAGCTTGTATAACAGTGTAAATTTGCTGTCCCCTCAAAATAACTCAACACACAGCCATTAATGTCTAAACCGCTGGCAACAAGTGTGAGTACACCAATAACAAAAAATTTCCAAATTGGGCTCAATTAGCCATTTTCCCTCCCCAGTGTCACGTGACCCGTTAGTGTTACAAGGCCTCAGGTGTGAATGGGGAGCAGGTGCATTAAATTTGGTGTTATCGCTCTCACTCTCTCATACTGGTCACGGGAAGTTCAACATGGCACCTCATGGCAAAGAACTCTGAGGATCTGAAAAATACAAATGTACTTCAACTGGGTCATGTCCCAGTTGAAGTACATTTGTACAAAACATGTCGGGTACATAGCCTACTGGCTGGATTTACTACGCTTTTTTGTATTTATTACCTGTATACATCTTCACCGATGTTTGTTATTATTTTTTTAATTCTTTTTTAATAAAACATTTTTTTACCGGAGTGACCTGCTCTATGTGGAGGCCTTTTTTTCTTTATATTTTTTCCTCCATGAATTACCTTCTATGTGGAAGACTATACCCCTCTCTGAGTTGAAGTTTCGATGGAAATATCTTATCCTTGATATCCTTAACGGACGCATCACTGAACATTATTTGAGGAAGGAGTGGTATCGCTGAATGCTGTTTGATGTTGCACCACTCAGATTAGATGAGCGGACGCCGTTGAATAGATTCATGCTTGATTGACTCACCACTATGGTGTCTGAGTCCACATCCTGTGGTAAGAGTATCCATTACCTTTATCTGATGTCCTCATGCTGTATGTTGGATAAGAAGCTATATGCGATTCAAGTAATTTCCACACATTTGAATTCCCCTGTATGAATTTTGGCGATCTCTTTGTGGAGGAATTTATTTTATTGTCTAATGGACACTGTTAAGCTATACAGTTTACTATCCATGTCACTTTAATATGGATTTTAGTGATTTTTTTTATTTCACTGGTGATTGTCATGTTACACTTATTATTCATTATTTATTTCATTTGCTTATATGTAGATTATACTACTATTTTATAGTGCACATTTGATATTTGCACATATTTTAGGTGGTCTCACTTTGTTTCAAAGTGTTGTTAGGCCACGTGTCAGATTTCCATCACCTGGATTTTTTGTTTTCTACTTATTTGCACAGTAGATATATTTATTATATAAATCTTGCTTTGGAAATCCATTTCCAGTAGCTTGTTAATTTTTTCAGAGCTGCATTTTTTGTTTCTGTTTTGATTTCACAATTGTATCGTTGTTGATGCTGGCTGCTGTTTTTTTTTCACTTCTTACTTTTGATACATTTGTAGCGCAACTATATATTGTTTGTATTTTAAGCCTTATTATAGGCTTACCTGTAGGTAAAAGTGGTGTGTAAGGCCCCTTTCACACTGGGGCGGTGTGGCTGTCGGCGGTAAAGCTCAGCTATTTTTATCGGCGCTTTACCGTCGTTTTAGCGGTGGTCTGCGGGCGCTAGCGGGGTGGTTTTGACCCCCGCTAGCGGCCAAAAAAGGGTTAAAACCGCCCGCTTTGCCGGTGGTATTGCCGCGCTGTCCCATTGATTTCATGGGTAGGAGCGGTGAATACACGGCTCCTTCACCGCTCCAAAGATGCGGCTAGCAGGACTTTTTTCACCGTCCTGCCAGCGCACCGCTCCAGTGTGAAAGTCCTCCGGCTTTCACACTGGAGTGAAAGAGGCCGGTTTTTTCAGGCGCTACACAGGTGCTATTTTTAGCGCTGTAACGCCTGAAAACCTCCCCAGTGTGAAAGGGGCCTTAGAGTTTACAATCACTTTAAATGAGTTTACAGTTGTTATTTTATTAAAGCAACTTACATACTGCAAAAACACTCAATGTTAAAATTTCTGCTTAAGAATGTTACAGATCACTGTCTTTCTAAAATAAAATAAAAATAATAAAAAAAAACATTACTGTATACATTTCATTGAATATGAGGATAAAATATAGGACATTAGCTAGGTTTTCCAACATGAGTCATGTAACTTTCACCCAGGATTTAAAGGAGAAGTACAGAAGTACAGCCAAAGCTTGCTTGGCTGTACTTCTCCTGTGGATCACAGGAGCACAGTTTGTTCTGTTGACTGACATCACAGAGCCAGTCCAGGCTAGGGCATGATCCCAACACTATGGTTGGGATCCACCCACAACCTGGCACCTGGCTCAGCCTCTCAGCAAGCTGCTGAGAGCCAGCGCCATCCACTTCAGCCCTCTCCACAGCCCAGCGCTCCAGTAAACGTGGGGTGGCCGAGCACAGAGCTGGTGACTGACTGTCATCAGCTCTCTGCTCACAGGGCTCCAAGAATCAAGCTCCGATTGCTCAGTTCTCAGTCTTAGCCCTTGTACACACGGTCGGAGATTCCGACGGAATGTGTCCGATCGGACCGTTTTGTCGGATATTCCGACTGTGTGTGGTCTCCATCGGACTGTCCGACGGACCAAGTTTTCCAGCTTTTTGGTAAAATTTTCTGGCAAAATGCTCCGATCGGACATACTCCGATCATGTGTAGAGAATTCCAATCGGACAAAGTGCCACGCATGCTCAGATCAAATTCCTACACCAAAGCTTTTGGCTACTAGCGTGAACGTAGTCCCGTCGTAACGAAATAACGTCATCACGTTCTGAACGATCGGATTTTCCGACAACTTCGTCCGACCATGTGTATACAACAGTTTCGGGCAAAATCTATCTGACAAAATCCGATGGATCTGGTTGTCGGAATGTCCGACCGTGTGTACAAGGGCTTATAGCCTGTGGGGGACAGATGCAGCATCAGACCAATGCTGCATCCACCTAGGTAGTATGGTTCTTGAAAAAGAAAATACTCAACTTCTCTTTTAAACATGGTGCAGTCGGATGTTTTTGATACATGGCTCAACAACAAAAATATACAGTTAATCATATAAATCTCCGCAACCCCTAAAAGGGAGACATCCACTGTTGATTAATGTGCCTACTTTGTTACGTTTGGTGTTTCATATAGACACAGGTTTTAATGCCAACAGCAACTGCTTGGACACTTTACAGTCTGAGTCTTACCTGGCACTTATTCTCTTCATGAAAGTCAGATGTGAATACTCTTAACGTTTTATCTCCAGCAGCTGTGCAAAATCTAGTTTGAAAAGAAACACATTTAGTACTCTAAACCTTACCGTAGGCTTTATTTTGTGTTGAAAGCTATGATTCAAAAAGACCCAAGGTTGTTAAAGTGTAGTGTTTTGCAGTCCACCACAGTGAAAACTGCCCCATTCTCAAACCTGGAGATGGATTGTTCCAGAGCAATACAAAAAGTAATTGATGTGAATGAGCCTTTAAAGTGTTTATAAACCCTAATAGTAAACTTCTCTTACCTGATACATTTAGATCAAAAAAGCGTTTTGTCGCATTTAATAAGTAAAAAAAAAATAAAGAAAGTCGGAATTATGACTTGCCTGTAAATTCCATATCCTGGAGTAGAGTCAAAGCATTCATAGACCCTAGAATATAGGCTTGTATTTCAGGTAACTGGACACTGACAAAGGTTCTGAGGACATTATGGAATATGGAGTTAATCTAAATATGTCTGTGTACCAGATCCATTAAGCCAGTTTTATAGAATTAGAATAGTTTTCCTTCTGCTTGGCTGGACAGGAGCATGGGTAGATCAAGAGAAGAAGCATGTCCGTTACAGGTTGACAGGTTATTGTGTTGGAGAGCTCTTGAATGAAATTGGTAAAAGTTACAGCCTTGAGGGAGGCTACTATGAGGCCTTGAATTCTTATGGAAAATCACATTGTGGAACGTCACTTTGATCTCAATTCTCAAGTGTGCGCTCTGAAAGAAATCATTTTCTTTTCTGGAAGTAAAACCTTTGCTTGAGATGTGTCCAGGCCTGGACCAAAGTATTCCAAAGCAAAGAGAAGGCTGGAGAGGAGAGCTGTTGACATTGATCCCCCAACCCAAAGCACAAAGCATCTGAACTGTCCTGTGGATGTTTGTCGATAGCTGGATCGGAAGGTAGTCCTACGGGAGAAGGCTGTCTAGGTAGCCTGTGAACTGGGTGTGCTGAATTCTGAGAAGGGCAAGAAGAGGTACTGAGATTTTTGTGAATACTCTGGGAGCAGAGGATAGGCCAAAATTCAGTGCAACAAATTGGAAGCGATTGTCTGCCACTGCGAAGCACAAAAAGCACTGGATGAGGCAGCTAGATGGGAACATGTAGATAGGCATCTTAGACATTTACAGCTGCCATGTATTTCCCTTGTCTCAAAGAGGCTATTACCAACCATGTGACATTTTTGACCTGGAAGGTATTTTTTGAGGGATTTTAAGTCCACAGAATAGGACAAATACCCCTGTAAGGCTTTGTTGTCGTAAACAAGTTTGAATTAAATCCTTTGAATCTGTCTTTTGGAGGTACTAGCACAACTACTCCCTGGGACAAGAGATAGTTCAAGGTGTTCTTGACATCTGACTGTTTTTGAGACGTGTTGTGGCCATCTGCTGTCAGTACTGGTAACTCAAAATCTTCTTAGTTGTACATCTGAAAGCAGTCCAACTTAGCATTGGGCAACACAACAAAAGCAACAGGCCCACATAACAAACATGTTAAGAAAGGCTCAACAGGCTGAGAGCAGCTCATAGTACCTTATTGAAACTGAGCAGAGGCCTGAACATCCACCTAAAACTTAAAAAAAATGTGTGTACAGGAGCCCAGGTGGCAGCCTTGCAAATTTGAGAAATAGATGCCTGATAGCAACAAGAAGGAAGGTCACCTTGCAAGTGAGGTCAGACAAAGGAATATATTCTAATAGGTTCAAAAGGCAGCTTCTGAAGAGCCAAGAAGCCCAGGGTAAAGAATCAAGAAAACAACATATGGGAAATGTGTGCAACACCCTGAACAATGTGCTTAAAAGGAGAAGTATAGCCTAAGCTCTTTTGGCTGTAGTTCTCCTATGAATCACAGGAGTGCACTCCTGTGACCCGTTTTCAGCAGAGCGCGGACTGAAGTCCACGATCTGCTGACTTCACCAATGTCAGTCCAGACATCCCATCAACCCAACCTAGACTGACACCCGGCTCAGCCTCTCAGCGAGATGCTGAGATGGTCACTCTGCCCCCTCCACAGCTCAGCGCTCCAGTGAGCGAGGAGGGAGAAGAACAGAGAGCTGTGACTGACAGTCTACAGCTCTCTACTCATGGAGCTCTGAAAACAGAGTAATCGGCGGTGTTCGATCTCTCGGTTCTATAGTGTAGGGGCGCTGCGGGGACAGAAGCAGCATTGGGCCGATGCTGCATCCACTTTGGCAAGTATAAAACTGCAAAAAAAATAAAAAATCCTTTACTTCTCTTTTAAAGTGGTTCTAAAGGCAGGTTTTGTTATCTTAATGCATTCTATGCATTAAGATAAAAAAAAAAACTTCTTTGTGCCTGAGCCCCATCTCAATCCAGTGATGTTGCACAAGAGCCTTGGCTGTCCAGGGACTCTCCCTCTTTGGCTGAGACAGCAGTGGGCATCATTGGCTCCCGCAGCTGTCAAGGTCAGTGAGCCAATGAGAAGAGAGAGGACGAGGCTGAGCTGTGGCTCCATGTCTGAATAGACACACAGAGCAGCTGCGCGACTCTGGTGCCCCCATTGCAAGCTGCTTGGCTAGGAGTGCTAGCAGGGGAACCGAAATGAGGAGGATCTGAGCTGCTCTGGGCAAAACCACTGCACAGAGCAGTTAAGTATAACATGTTTGTTATTTTTAAACAAAACAAAAAAAGACGAGACTAATATTACTTTAAGCAGAGTGAGAGACTTAGGGTCTCTGAAATAAAACTGAACTGCCAAGGCTAGGATTGGTCCTTAGATGGTACTCAAAGCCAGATGTTGATTAAGACTAGATTGGAGGAAGCACACAATACATCCCACTGGGTACTTTGTAGGATGAAAGCCCATAAACTTGATCCAAGCAAAACAGGCCTTTCTGATGCAATGGTAGACTTTCTATAGTCTTTCAGAGTATAGGGTTGACCCCCATCTCTCAAGACTATGGCTTCAACTGCCATAGCCTAAAACCAGCACCCAAAAAAAAATATCAGGATGGAACACTGTTCCTTGGGACAAAGATCCGAACAATCCAGTTGGACACATGGAGGGTCTGCCAGGAGTCAAACGATGTCTGAGTCATCTTGGGCACATTCAGGGTCATCAGAATCACTGAAATTCCCACCATCTACAGTGGAGCAGACAAGGTAGAACCTGAAGGGGCAGAAAAGGCACAAATCAGGTTAAACTGGATTCCTTGGGGTCACCAGAGCATCAACTGCAAAGTTCAAAGGGTTCCTTTTTATTGAATCTGGACACCAGAATATCCACGCCCATTTACAAAGGACCTAGTCTGTTTGTCCCACGCTGTCAGCATGTTGACTTGCTGCATTAAAACGGAGCATGTGGCACAGCTTTGCAGGAGTAAACGGTTAGACCCAAGACTCTAAGACCCCCTTCACACTGAAGGCACTTTTCAGGCGTTTTAGCGCTAAAAATAGCGCCTCTCAAGCCACCCTAGTGTGAAAGCCTGAGTGCTTTCACACTGGGGCAGTGCGCTTACAGGATCAAAAAAAATAAATAAAATAAGAAAGAAAAAAAAAAGTCCTGCAAGCAGCATCTTTGGGGCGGTGCAGGAGTGGTGTATACATCGTTCCTAAACCACCCTTGCCATTGAAATCAATGGGCAGCGCTGCCGATACGCCTGCAAAGCAATTCGGCAGCGGCCACGTCAGCGGTAAAGCACCACTAAAACTAGTGCCGCTTTACCACTGATGTGGCCGCACTAGCAGTGTGAAAGAAGTCTTATACAGGCAAAGATCAATGGTTTCGTTTGGACCTGAAGAACTTGGGTACGAGAATGGTGGGGCAGAATTTTGTCTCAAAGCAGGAAGATTCTGAGTCATGTCTAAAGTCAGGTCCAGGTAACCCACAACATGAGTCCACTGAGAAGTGGGGGGTGCCACTGGGAAAAACCCTTGCAACAAGCTATGGCTGGTTTGGAGGGCCATGCATGTTTCTGTCTTAGATTTGGAACTGGAAGCTTGGGGGGATGAAAGAAACCTTTTTGAGCATCAGTAGTAGGCCTTCCGGTGGAAGTGCAAGCCTTTTTCTTTGGCAGAAGTACAGGTGCATCGCCTAATATTAGAATATCATCAAATAGTTAATTTATTTCAGTAATTTAAATTAAAAAAGTGAATCTCATATTTTATATAGATGGGTTACACATCGAGAGATGCATTTCAAGCATTTCTTTCTTATAATTTTGATAATTATGGCTTACAGCTAGTGGAAACCCAAAATTCAGTATCTCAGAAAACTAGAATATTACATAAGACCAACGACAAAGAAGGATTTTTAATAGAGAATTGTTGGCTTACTGAAAAGTATGCCCATGTACAGTATAGTATGCACTCAATACTTGGTTGGGGCTCCTTTTGCATGAATTACTGCATCAATGCGGCATGGCATGGAGGCCCAGGTTGCTTTGATAGCGGCCTTCAGCTCATCTGCATTGTTGGGTCTGGTGTTTCTCATCTTCCTCTTGACAATACCCCACAGATTCTCTATGGGGTTTAGGTCAGGCGAGTTTGCAGCCCAATCAAGCACAGTGATACGATGATCATTAAACCAGGTATTGGTAGTTTTGGCAGTGTGGGCAGGTGTCAAGTCCTGCTGGAAAATTAAATCAGCATCTCCATAAAGCTGGTCAGCAGAGGAAAGCATGACGTGCTCTAGAATTTCCTGGTAGAGGGCTGCATTGATGTTGGACTTGATAACACACAGCGGACCAACGCCAGCAGATGACATGGCTCCCCAAATCATCACAGACTGTGAAAAATTTTGCATTTCATTTGGAAATCTAGGTCCCAGAGTCTGGAGGACTAGTGCAGAGGTACAGAATCCAAGTTGCATGGAGTTAGTGTGAAGTTTCCACAGTCCGTGATGGTTTGGGGGGCCATTCAATGGAACTACGCTTCGCACACTCTTGTGCTGCCACAATCTGTTACTACATCACTATTTCCCAAACTATTTCCCTTGTTATATGCAATTACTAGGGATGGAGGCACATCAGTGTCTGGAATGTCTTTTTCACACCGGAGCCCTCTTCTGTTCCCCATCTGGGCTCCATTATGTGATTCTTTTAATTTTATTTTACATTTTGATTACAGTTAGTATTCAGTTTAGATTCACAAGGTCACACAATTTTATTTTTACACTATCTAATCCCATGTCCTCCATTGGATTTTACTGGCCTGAGGCAGTCCCCCTGTTTCATTGGTCCGGGAGCTGCGTTGCACTCTGGGCGCTCTTCTCCCTTTGCCCCTTGTCATTTGACACGAGGGAGGTGGGGGAGGTTGGTCCCAATGCGCATCAGCGCGGCACACTAGGCCGACAGAGTGACGCTCTCCCTCTGCGTCGCATTGTCGGCTGGTATTCATCTTGTGGCTGGTTCAAGAGGTGCCTTCCCACACCATCACGGACGGCAGCCTCCACTCGGGAGTGCTCCTCCAATTGTACCATGGTGGGTGGAATTTTGTGCGGATCAGCTGCCTACAAATATCCCCGCTTGCATTGTTTGTCTCAGGTGTTCGTGGTTGGCGTCTATAGGCAGTCTTAGTTTTTCACACTTTTCATTGGAACTACACAGGTACACTTCGCACACTCTGTGGTGCAACAATCGGTTACTACATCACTATTTCTCTTCCAGTTTTCTGGGAGGCTTTATGCACGTATTTTTTCCAATTCCCTGGCACTTAGCTATGTTGCCTATTCTATGGCTACTACACACCCACCATTCCCTATGCACACCTGTCTACTTCAGCTATATATAGTCTTCACAGACACCTTGGAGTCACTATCAGACAATATCAGCCACGGTGGCATGAGCTTCCTTGTTCTGGTGGGGAGTTGTGTTTGCGCTCTGTCTTGTGGGGCCCTCTCCACCTCAGCTCCCGGTGAAGACATCTGTGATGCTTCCTGACCTTTTAATATTCTGCTTTGACATGTTGAGTCCTCGAGTATGGGGATGATCACTTTCCCCCCATGGCCCTCAATTTTTTTTCCTCTTTTTCCCCCTTTATTTCTTCTATTGGGGTTAATATATGTTCAATGTTCTATATAATTTTTTTCGACAGAACTGTCACACGCATCAGCTCCTGATGAGGTGGTATGTATTAATTTATTCCCTGAAATCCGTAGAGCTTACAAATATGCACATCCCAATAACTTTATCTGTGAGGACAATTATTCCTGGTTAAATATGTCTTATATGATTTGGTAAATGGAGTAATAGCCATGACATCACATATTCACAGGGCTTGTGCTGTGTCATTTGGCCCCTTCTATCACCTAAAAAACCTGGCTGATACTGCCTGGTTATTCCATCCTCCCTGTAAACTGACCACAGTTTATCATGGCTGCTGAACCCTGACACCGTGGTCAGTTTAAGAGCTTCTGTCCGGTCAACCGCAGCTCTGCTCTCTGCAGTCCTCTGTCCTCTCTCACCCTCCCTGCCTGTCAGCTAGTCTGTGCCACTATGCTCTCCACCCCTTCCCTTCCTGCTGCTATCATAACTATAAAAACATCCCACCCCCTCTGTCAGCCAACATTATCTATCCGAGTGCCTGTGCTCCATAAAAAAAAAAAAAAAAAAGCAGATTATAACCTAGCGTCTTCTGATGCTCACAGGACTCCTGGGCTCCCTCTCCTCTCCAGCTGACATCAGCGACAGCGATTGGCCCCGCCCCTGCTATAGCTGTCAGCCGGGCAGAGGAGAGAGTCGAGAAATCACATGAGTGCCGGGAGACGCTCCATTATAAAGATATAAACTGCATTTTTTTTCCAGCACAGGTACTAGGATAGATAATGATAGGTAACAGAGGGGATGGGATGTTTGTAGTAAAGTGGCTTAACAACCACTTTAATCACTAGCCGACCAGCTGCCGCAGTTATACTGCAGCAGGTTGGCACGGCTGCGCAAATCGGCATAGCTATACATCGCTCCCTTAAGATGGCATAACAGACGCGTGCGCCCGCTGCGTGTCCCCGGAGCAGAGGTGCAATGTCCGCCGGCACCCGCGATCGCTCGTGACAGGACGAGAACGGGCATGTGTGTGTGTGTGTGTAAACACACAAATCTTGGTTCTCTCAGGGGAGAGGAGACAGATTCTGTGTTCTTACTAAGTAGTAACACTGATCGATCTCTTCACCTAGTCAGTCCCATCCCCCTACAGTTAGAACACACCTGGGGAACAGTTACCCCTTGATCGCCCCCTAGTGTTAACCCCTTCCCTGCCAGTGACATTTAGACAGTAATCAGTGGCTATTTATAGCATTGATTGCTGTATAAGTGTCAATGGTCCCAAAATAGTGTCAATAGCGTCCGATCTGTCTGCCGCAATGTTGCAGTCCTGATAAAAAAAAAAAAAACGCCATTACTAGTAAAAAAAAAAAAAAAAATGATAAAGATTCTATAAATATATACCCTATTTTGTAGACGCTATAACTTTTGCGCAAACCAATCAATATACGCTTATTGCGATTTTTTTTTTAACCAAATAGGATTTTTGCACTCTCCGTAAAATCCTTTTCTCTGACGTTCATTGACGGACACAGCTCCATTAAATCTTGACCGTAGGGTTATCACGCTACCTTCAGGAGAGGACTAGGCAGAACATGTAATACACGTGAAAAACAACAGAACTGTACAGTTCCGCCCAGGGGGTGGCCCCTCTGGCTATAACCCCTCAGCCTGCTTCCTGCAGCTCAGTACGTCAACAAGCAGTATAACGTAAAATAATAATAGGAAGGGTGGGTGCTGTGTCCATCAATGAACTTCAGAGAAAAGGATTTTACGGTGAGTACAAAAATCCTATTTTCTCTTTCATTCATTGATGGACACAGCTCCATTAATTCTTGAGCGTAGCGACGTCCCCAAGCAGTGTCAGAACGAGGGGTGGAAACAGCAAACATAACTTCACCCACAGCCAGAGGCGCTCTTCAACGGAGGAGTCGCCATCTGAACCGACCGCATCAGAACTTGCGGTCAACGTATGCATTGACAACCAAAATTTTACTTTCTCTAACAAGAAGAAAGTGTAAATTGCAACGATTACACGGAAGCCTGCAAAACATTGCGGCCAAAGCAAGCATCTGAAGATGCGCTTACATCAACTTTGTAGAACTTTGTGAAAGTGTGGACGGACGACCAAGTCGCCGCCTTACACACCTGGGAGACAGACGCTTGATGTCCGAAAGCCCAGGAAGTCCCAATTGCCCTGGTGGAATGGGCTGTGACAGGAAAGGGGGGCACCTGCCCCTTCAATGCGTAAGCCTGGACCACGATCTGTCTGATCCACCTTGAGATGGTCCTTTTCACGGAACCAGCCACCAAAACGAACAGAGAATCTGACTTCCGGAAGGGAGCCGTGGCAGACAGATATACCCTTAGGGCCCGGACCATGTCCAGGGAATGGAGGGCCACCTCCTTGGGGTGTGTCGGCTTAGGACACAGAGATGGTAACACAATGTCCTCATTGAGATGGAAGTCCGAAACCACCTTTGGAAGAAAGGAAAGTTGCAAACGCAGCACCACCTCATCATTGTGGAAAACCAGATAGCGGCTTTCTCTTGCAAGTCACCCTAACTCAGAAACCCTCCTGGCAGATGTAATAGCCACTAGAAAGACCACTTTCTGAGAGAGTCAACAAGGGAATTTCCCTGATGTTCTCAAACGGCGGTTTCTAAAGCACCAATAGCACCAGGTTCAGATCCCACGGAGGTAGGGGTGGTCGCACTGGAGGGACTACATGCTGAACCCCTTGCACAAAGGTGCTTACCAATGAGTGAGACGCCAGGGGTCGTTGGAAAAAAAAAAAAAAAAAAAAAAAAAAAGACAGCCAAGGCTGATATCTGTCCCTTGATGGTGCTTAAGGCCAGTTTCTGGTCCACTCCTCGCAATAAGAGCAGCAGGATCCTGGAAATGGAATAGGTGCACGGATGCCACCCCATCTCCTCACACATGGAGATATAAGCCTTCCACGACATTGTATATCTTCCGAGAAGAAGATTTTCATGCTCTCAGCAAAGTGGCGATTACCAAGTCCAGTCGACCTCAGTTCCTCAACACCTGGCTTTCAACAGCCATGCCGTTAAAATCAGCGATGGTAAAGCAGGATGGAGTATCGGACCTTGCGATAGGAGGTCTTGTCGCATCGGCAACCGACAAGGGGCATCCGCTTCCAGGCGCACTAGGTCGGCATACCAAGGACACCGGGGCCAATCTGGGGCTATCAGCATCACTGGAATCCCCTCGACCGCCACTCTGCAAAGCAGACGAGGCAACAGTTTGAGCGTAGGGAAAGCGTAAATCAGCCGGTACTGCTCCCAAGGAGCCACCAACGCGTCCACACAAGGCTATCTTGTCCTGGACACGAACCTCTGCACCTTACGACTGAGCCAAGAGGCCAGGAGATCCACATCTGTTGTGCTCCACCACAGGCAAAGAAACCCGAACCACCTCCGGATGCACGGCCATTCTCCCGGGTCCAGCATCTGGCGACTTAAGTAATCCGCCTACCAGTTTTCTACTCCCGGATGTATACAGCCGACAGGGCCGGTACATGCCGCTCTGCCCACTGGAGGATGTGAGCGACCTCTCGTTCTGCAGCCGAGATCCTTGTTCCTCCGTGATGGTTGACATATGCCACCGCCATGACGTTGTCTGACTGGATCCTGATTGGACGCCTTTGTAGCCTCATTGACCATATGAAGAGACATAGCCTGATCACTTGAAGCTCGAGCACATTGATCGGTAACTGGTATTCTTCCCGCGACCAGAGGCTGGGTTGACTGTACCCCCATCACTCATCCCTAGCTGGTCAGGCTGGTGTCCGTTGTGATCACTGTCCACTGAAGAGGTAGGAACGATTTCCCGTAACGAAGGGCCGGAGATCTCAGCCACCAAAGAGAGAGTCCCTGACTAACTGGCTCACCCGAATCTGCCGATCCAGGTATAACAGAGATTTGTCCCATTTGGACATTATCTCTCTCTGCAAAACTCTGGTGTGAAATTGGGCATACGGTACCGCTTCGAAGGAGGCTACCATGAGGCCCAGAACTAGCATGCAGAAACGCAGCGACGACCACCTGCGGTTCATCAACAGCTTCACCATGGCTCTGAGAGTCTGCAGTTTGTCCGAAGGGAGAAACACCCTCGCTTCCACAGAGTCCAGCAGTAACCCCAGGTATTCCAGGCTCCGAGTCGGCACTAGCACCAACTTCTTGAGGTTCAACACCCACCCAAACTCCTGTAGAGTTTACATGGTAATCGCCACATCCTCCCTTAATTCTGAGGAGGAAGCCGCTCTCAGAAGGAGGTCGTCTAGGTAACCCACGATTGCGATCCCACGTTGTTACAACAATGCCAAAATTGGAGCAAATACTTTGGTAAAGACTCGGGGTGCTGATGCCAGGCCAAAGGGGAGAGCCAAACTGGTAGTGCTCTTCCCTCACTGCAAATCGCAGGAACCTCTGGTGCCCGAGGCATATGGGTATGTGCAAGTACACGCTCTGGATGTCCAGAGATGCCAGGAAGTCCCCCTGATGGAGTGCAGCGACTACGGAGCGAACTGATTCCATTCTGAACCTTTATACTTTCACAAAGCAATTGAGGGCTTTTAGATCCAGAATGGGCCCCCTTCCTTTTTGGGGACTACAAACAGATTGGAGAATCCCTGAAACCTTTCCAGCTTTGGAACGGGTACTATCAACCCGCATCTGAGCAGGTCCCTTACTGCCCCAAACAAGGCCTCCCGGCGAGCTGGGAGTAAAAGGTATGCTGGAGGGAAAAAAATCTGGTGGCCAAGAGAGGAACTCTATTTTGTAGACCGATGAAATCAGTTTGCAGACCCATTGATTGGACAGCCGAGAGGCCCACCGAGCTGCAAACTTCCGAAGGCGACCCCCCCCACTCGCGTGTCCGGCAGGGGCAAACCTTCATGCGGTAGCACTTTTGCTCGCAGGCTTGCGAGATCAGGGGCACTTTTGCCCCTCAGTAGTTGCCCTGTCGGACTGGGAGCGTTTACCTGACGTCTTGGGCGGACGAAAAAGTCTCTTTTGAGCGGAAAAGGAGGGCCCTTGCCTGCGGCGTGGCTCCTTACCCTTCTTGGACTGTGGGAGCAACATGCTCTTCCCACCTGTGACGTTCTTAATAATGTCACCCAGCGAAGCTCCAAATAGCTGCTCCCCAAGGAAGGGCAAATCCGTCAGAGCTTTTTGATGCCTGGTCCGCAGACCAGCATTTCAGCCAGATCAGGCGCCGTAGCGCTACTGCTGATACCGATGCTCTGGAGAGCAGGGGGAAGTGTATCCAGGGCTGCATCACAGACATACTTAAGGCTGTGCACCAACTGGCCTGCTAGTTCTATGCAGACCGGGAGAGACTTGCTTCTCTAATTCATGGCCCACTCAGTAAGCATCTGCGACACCAAGGCTGTGGCCAGTACAGGTCGTAATGCTGACCCCACTACCGTAAACGTGGACCGGGCCACTGCCTCGGCTCTCCTGTTGGTAGGGTCCTTGATTGCAGGAGCCCCTTCTACCGGAATCGTGGTTACTTTATTTAACCTGGATACTGGGGGGGGTCAACGAATGGGGGAGCCAATCATTTTTTAAGGAGGCTCTCCTCAAAGCGGTAATGCACCGCCATCCTTTTGGAACTGAAAAGGTCCACTGCGGGCTTCCCCATTCCTTGTATATGAACTTATCAAAATAAGTCAGATACGGAAACACCTTAGGTGTACGGGCCGGTTTATGGGACCCAAAGGGAACCGACACCTCAGCAGAGGATCCTGATGCATCCTGTATTTTCAGGGTATCCCGCACAGCGGTCATAAGTGCTCCAACTAGCGCTTTTTTCTGTGCGGGAACTGGACACGGAATCATCCTCACTGTCCGAACGGTCCTGGTCAGCATCCTCTGACACATCAGAACAGGGGCCGCCAGTCACTGCAGGACCCGAGTCTGAATCAGGGGAGGTGCAGGGGATGTTTTTTTACCCCCCTTGCACCCGCATGCCACCTCCAACAAAGCGCCCAAGGGCACTGCACTATTTGCAGGCAAGCTGGTTGCAATTGCAGGGAGATCTGGGGAAGAAATGCCAGCTTCTGACGCCATGCTGATCCACCCTGTCTGCCACCCTTGGGGACTTAGGACAAGGTGCTCAATACCACCCTCCTAGCTGCAAACAGACTGAGGGGACCCACTGCAGGACTCACCACCCTGACCGAGTGCTGCGCCGTGCTGTCGCAGTGTCAGCTCACAAGTGTCCAGAAGTAAAAACCACGCTGTTCTGAGGCACAGGAACCAGCGCTGGAGAGAAAAAAAACGCACTGAGGATATAAGAAAATGGCCGCTGGGTGTTCCTGTATAGCAAAAAGCACTAGGAAAATGGCCGCCGGACTTCGAGAAAATGGCTGTTGCTCACAGAGACCAAAAGATACATGCTGTATACAGAGACTAACAGAAAATGGCAGCGGCCAGAGCTAATGGCGGTAGCACATGCAGAGGCCACAGACACCAGCATAGAGATCATCAGCATCAGAGCCCCCCCCGGCCAAGGTACATACACCGCACCACAGCCCAGTCCTGCAGTGTCCTCAGTGGGGGGGGGGGGGGGGAATACAGGGGCAGGGAGAGAAAAAAGGGAGAAGAGGGACCCCCTAATCAACCTCCCAGGGAATGCCCAGCTGCTCTGTCCTGCCGAGACAGGGAGAGCTGTACTTACCGTCCGGACGAGCTGGAGGCATCTCATCACAGACCCACACCCAGGCAGTACGGGGTGGCTGCTGGCCACGGCACACTGTGAGAAAGACATCCGTAGTCCGGTCATATGTGTATCCCGGAGCATGTAGCTCACCGGCCACCTCTGGAGTCTGAAGGGAATGTCATGGTCGACCCGGCATGTAGCTAGGGCCTTCACATGCTTGATGGCCAGGCTGAGAAGACTACAAGGATCTATACTATCCAACCTGTTACCCAGCCGGCTGTTGATAGATCACAGGATCAATATCTTGCGCAAAAATCCAGAAAAAAATCCCCATGGACGCATGGTCCCAGCAGGGAGCCTAGGTCCTTCTCCTTCACTAGGCAGAAAAAAACTGAGCTGCAGGAAGCAGGCTGAGGGGTTATTGCCAGAGGGAGCGCACCCTGGGCGGAACTGTACAGTTCTGTTTTTCATATCTATTACATGTTCTGCCTAGTCCTCTCCTGAAGGTGGCGTGATAACCCTACGGTCAAGATTTAATGGAGCTGTGTCCATCAATGAACGAAAGAGAAATATGTAGAATTATACATATCGGCCTAAACTGATGAAGAAATTATTTTTTTTGTTTTATTTTTTGGATATTTATACCAAAAAGTACAAAATATTGCGTTTTTTTTCAAAATTGACGCTCTTCTTTTTGTTTATAGCGCAAAAAATAAAAACCGCAGAGGTGATCAAATACCACCAAAAGAAAGCTCTATTTGTGGGGAAAAAAGAAGCATACATTTTGTTTGGGTGCAACGCCGCACGGCCATGCAATTGTCAATTAAACAATGCAGTGCTGTATTGCAAAAAATGGTCTGGTCAAAAAGGGGGCAAATCCTTCTGGGGCTTAAGTGGTTAACCACTTCGCACCCAGGCCAAGTCTGACATGTCTCTCCTACATGTAAAATTCCTAATTTTTTTGCTAGAAAATTACATAGAACCCCCAAACATTATATATGTTTTTTTAGCAAAGACCCTAGAGAATACAATGGCGGTCGTTGCAACTTTTTATCTCGCACGGTATTTGCGCAGCAATTTTTCAAGTTTCATGCTTAATAAAAAAAAACAGTAAAGTTAGCCCATAATGCATAATTTGCATAATGTGAAAGAGGAGGATACTCCGAGTAAATAGATACCCAACATGTCACGCTTCAAAATTGCACGCGCTCGTGGAATGGCGCCAAACTTTGGTATTTAAAAATCCCCATAGGCGACGCTTATTTTTTTACTGGTTACATGTTTTGGGGTACAGAGGAGGTCTAGAGCGGCGATACCTCACGTGTGGTTTGAACACCAATTTCATGTGGGCGGGACTTACGTATGCGTTCGCTTCTGTGTGCGAGCTCACGGGGACAGGGGCGCTTTACTTTTTTTTTTTATTGTTCATGTTATTTTTATTTTTTTAGTTTGACACTTAAAAAAAAATAAAAAAAAATTAAAAAATTGATGACTTTTATTCCTATTACAAGGAATGTAAACATCCCTTGTAATAGAAATATGGCACGATCGGACATATTTACAGTGAGATATGGGGTCAATAAGACCCCATATCTCACCTCTAGGCTGGGAAGAATAAAATAAAAAACAAAAAAACGATCCTGGCTTCCCTGCCAAATCGGCGCTGTTAATTTGAATACCGAGGCCGGGTGTGACGTCATAACATTGCGCCCGGCTTCCGAACGATCATAGAGACTCCGGGGACTATCTGGTCCGCCGGAAATCTCTATGTAACTGGCGGGGGCCGGCCGATCCTGTTATTGACTCACCAATGGAAGCGGTGAGTTGGTACAAGCACCGGAGGGCGGCGAGACGTCCCCTCCCGCCGCCCGTAAGAACGTTCAAGCGGCGGAACAGCCGCTATGCTCATTCTTATGGTGCAGGGAATCACCGGCTGAAAATGCCGATATCTGAATGATGTCTGTGGCCTCAGGCATCATTCAGATATAACCACCGAAAGCCCATGACGTCAATAGACGTAGTATGGGCGCCAAGTGGTTAAAGTGTAACTAAAAGGAAAGAAGGGGGAAATGGATTAGAACACCTGTCAGGTTTTATTGCTGTCTGTGCCCTCGTTAGGGAGATTCAACCTCTCTATTTGCCCTGTTTACTATTATCATTGAAAGTAGGGATGCACCGAATGGGTTTTTTGGTGCCGAAACCGATACCGAAAATTAAAAATACACTAGGCCGAAAACCGAAACCGATACCGAAACAGCACCGATACCGAAAATGGCTGTTTTCAAAAAATATTTTTATACAGGTAATGGTCAGAGGCTGGCGACACGGTACAGGAGGTGGTCAGAGGCTGGCGACACGGTACAGGAGGTGGTCAGAGGCTGGCGACACGGTACAGGAGGTGGTCAGAGGCTGGCGACACGGTACAGGAGGTGGTCAGAGGCTGGCGACACGGTACAGGTGGTGGTCAGAGGCTGGCGACACGGTACAGGTGGTGGTCAGAGGCTGGCGACACGGTACAGGTGGTGGTCAGAGGCTGGCGACACGGTACAGGTGGTGGTCAGAGGCTGGCGACACGGTACAGGAGGTGGTCAGAGAATGGCAACACGGTACAGGAGGTGGTCAGAGAATGGCGACACGGTACAGGAGGTGGTCAGAGACTGGCGACAAGGTACAGGAGGTGGTCAGAGACTGGCGACACGGTACAGGAGGTGGTCAGAGACTGGCGACACGGTACAGGAGGTGGTCAGAGACTGGCGACCTGATAAAAGAGATAAGTGCAGCCAGTGTTGCCCCCTGTGATGCAGCCAGTGTGTGTTGCCCCCTGTGATGCAGCCAGTGTGTGTTGCCCCCTGTGATGCAGCCAGTGTGTGTTGCCCCCTGTGATGCAGACAGCGATGCCCCTCTGCAGTGAAGAGAGCCGTCTGGTTGAATAGAGCGCCGGGAACATCACAGCTTTAATTTCAATAGCTGTGTGTTCCCCGTCGCGCGCCGTCACACACAGCCCCTCCCCCTTGTCCGGGGAACTTTGATAGACAGATCACCCGTCCAGATTGGACGGGTGATCTGTCTATCAAAGTGCCTGGACAAGGGGGAGGGGCTTGTGTGACGGCGCGCGACGGGGAACACACAGCTATTGAAATTAAAGCTGTGATGTTCTCGGCGCTCTATTCAACCAGACGGCTCTCTTCACTGCAGAGGGGCATCGCTGGCTGCATCAGTCCTGCGCTATTCACCCCATCATGGGAGGCACCAGGGGCGGGGCGGAGTTCCGCCCAGGCCCCGCCCCATTTTCGGCTCAATTATCGGCTGTTTTTTCCTTTCGGCAAATTGCCGAAAAGGGCATTTTCGGCCGATATGTTTCGGCGGCCGAAATTTCGGTGCATCCCTAATTGAAAGCAAAAGAAAATCCCAAATTTTGGGTTCTCCCCAGAGGGAAAAACTTTAAATGGGGACACCAGTTCTGGTGATCTGGGGGTTCCCAAGAGATTTCCTTATTTGCAGGGATTTCCTCTCACTTCCTGTTTGGCTATGGGAGGAAATTAGGATAAATCTCCCCCAATGGGATACAGATGGCAATTAAAGGGGTTATAACCCTCCCTTACGCTATCCAAAATGAAAATAAAAGTTTTAGAGTTCTACTTTAAAGTCTAACGCCACCTTTTAGACCCATATACATCAGAGATCTGTGAATGATTGAACTCCCCTCCGCTACTGTAGCAGATAGACTTGTAGTTCTTAATGGAACATAAGTGTGGTTATTACTTAGTAACTGAAAGTCCATACTTCAATATGGACAAGGAGCTCAAGGAATAGCCGGCAGGAGCCTGTGCATTGTACCCACGATCCACTGATCGCCGTTGGAAAGCTTTGCAGGTTCACTTGTGCAATAATAATAAAATGCACATCTTTTTGCTGCAAATATTTGCATTGAAGAGAGGAGTGTATTTCTGGCAGATCAACTGTTTTTTTTTTGTAATTGCAGGGTCTTAAAAGGGATGACATAAGGGATAAAACATGGGAAAATGTGAAAGTATTGCAAAAACGTACTTCATACATGTTGGTAGATTTCTATTTTTCTTAGTACAGCCTTCCTTTAAAAAGTACAGCTTACCACAAGCTGAATGAATAAACACACGACATTGGATTGCAGGAAGGAGATAAAAGATATGTTCTTGCATATACAAGTGGAATATAAAGATCAATTTTAATAAATACAAAACCGCTTTATATCGTTTTTTTTTTTAATACTTTAAAATTTACCTTAAAACGGGAGTTAAAGTATCATATCTAGTTTCTGGACTCCAGGTTATAGCATCCACTCTTACTTCATGGTGAAATGTTTTCAGAATCTTAAACTCTATACCATTTACAGAGGTATCTTCTTCCTGTATTACAAATGATACACATTTTTTATGTTATAGACAGCTGCATACAAATATTCCTGCAATACAGCACACACAGTTTTAATGGAGACAAAATAGGATTAATTTACTAATTTTAAAATCAATTTCCTGGAGAACAGTACAGGACACATGCCTCTTTATATCATTACAACTGGATTACTTGCAGCTACATTCAGGTGACTTGACACTGGCAGCTGGGACACCCTCTTATAACCCTTCCCACTCCCACCTACCTTAAGTTTTGAAGCATATAATATGGAGATTGTAAAAGCATTGGCGAAGGACCTGTGTCTTGTACTGTGTTCCAGAACACAGAGTTTACTGGTAGGTTTTTACTGGTTGATAATACAGTACAGGACATGAGCTTCTTTATATCATTATGACCAGGACATCCAAAAGAAGTCTAGTGGTCAATACTCCAATGTCACCAGGTTTATAGAAGAACAACAAATCAAGACTGCTTGACACATTCAGAGCAGCTTGTAGTATACACCTGAATGTGGAATCAAAAGGTCTTAATGATCACTTGTCTGATCCACCTAGCAATGCTGGAGTAAGATGCAGGGAAACGCTTACCAGCGATCTCAGGAAACACAAAGAAGAAATCAGATTACTGAAATTATGTTGTAGCTCACCGGGCAAACTGCGTGCAGACAGTGCAGGGGAATTTCCCTAGGATGTTTGGAGAAGGAGCCCCATCTCTCTCCAGTGATGTTCACGAGTGTCTTGGCCATCCGGGACTCTCCTCTTGATTGGTTGAGACACAGCAGCGGCACCATTGGCTTCCGCGGCTGTCAAAGTCAGTTGGCCAATCAGGGGAAAAAGGAGGTGGGGCCGGGTCGGGGCTGTGTCTGAATGGGCACATGGATCTGTGACTCAGCTCGGGTGCCCCCATAGCAAGCTGCTTGCTGTGGGGTACTCAACAGGAGGGAGAGGCCAGGAGAAACGAAGAGGGACCCAGGAAGAGGGGGACATAGGCTGCTCTGTGCAAAACCAACTGCACAGAGGAGGTAACTATAACAGGTTTTTTTTTTTTTTAAACAAAACCTTATAATCACTTTAATATAAAAGACAGCTGTCCCTCAGGACTGCGGCTTTCATAGCCATACCATTGAGGCCAGCAACTGAGAAGCAGAATGGAACACCGGTATTTGTGACAGGAGGTCAGCACAGTTCAGAAGTGCCTATGGAGCGTCTGTCAGAAGTCAGAGTATGTCTAAGCACTTCATTCTCCTGGGCCAATTTGGTGCTATGAGAATCACCGGAATGCCCTCCATCTCAATCCTGCGAAGTAGGTGGGGAGAAAAGCATAGAACAGGCTGAACTGATTCCATGGAGTCACCAGAGCATCTACTGGCAAGGCCCCCCAAGAATTCCTGGATCTGGTAAAAAAAAAAAAAAAACAACAAAAAAGAAAAAAAACAGTCCAGTGAGTTAAGTGATACATCTACATCAAGTCTAACCCATCTATGACAAAAGGTTCGAGCTACCTCTGAATGGAGGTCTCATTCTCCCATCTACAGGCACTGGCAAAAGAGAAAGTCTGCCTGCCAATTGTCCACACCTGGGATGTGAATGGTGAGCAGAGCCAGTAAAGTTCCACCCAAGAGAGCTGTAAGAGTGGCATGATGCCAAGTGTCTCCTTGAGGATAGACGTAGACCAGGACAGTGGCATTGTCTAACTGGATTCTAGTTGGTTGTCCTTGCAGAAGAGTCCCACATTGAAGGGGCAACCAAATCACTTTGACTTCAAGTATGTTTATGGGAAGGCGAGTTTTCTCTGGATGCCCACGTTCCCTTCACTGAGAGGGTCCCCAGGACAGTATCCCAGCCTGACAGGTTGGCATTGTGAGAACCCACCACAGTTGTAGGAGAAAGCATTCTCAACTCCAGTGCGGAGTTGGAAATCCAGTATGCCAAGAGCAGTCTGGCCTTGGGGGTCAGGCGAATGGGGTGGCCTAATTACAGAGTCCATTTGTCTCACACTGCAACAATGTTAAGCTGCAATGGTCTGGGGTGAAACTGGGCATATGGAACAGCCTCGAAGGATGCAACAATAAGACCCAAAATCCTCATTCAGAGGCGAGGGTAATGGGATTGCAGTTTTTCCCAAGGCAGGAAGATTTTGTACAGGGCTGTGTCTAGATTCAAGCCCAAATGTTTTAATCTGAGATAGGTCCAGCAATGACCTCAGACCAAGGATCCACTCAGAACTGTTAGGGACTGAGAAAACTGGTTCTTCAGCAGAAGATCATCCAGGTACCCCACTACATGGATTAGCATGAAGCAGAGACAAAACCAGGACAAACACTATGGTGAAACCCAAGGGGTCGTGGACAGGCTAAATGGGAGAGCAACAAATTGGTAATGCTGGTCACCCATATGATTGTTTACGAGATTATACATTACCTGTTGCTTCAGTTCCAAATGCCGTTGCTCATAACATGTTCAACACCAGCGTCAATTGTCAAGTAAGTGGCTGCACATATTGCTTACACCAATAAATGCATAATTACAAAAATGTTTGTTTCCTTCATAGAGATTTAGTTGCTACTAATAGCAAGTGATGGTTTATTGCTGAGGGTATTTTATATGACACAGAAAATATAATGTGGGTAGGCTAGGTAGAGTATGTGTGTGTTAATCGGTCTGTGCAGTTAGATCAATGAGAGCTTACTGCCATTGTGTGTGGGACTGGGGGCCAAACTAAATAGCTGGTGGTCTTCCATCCTATAAACTCTAAGCTCACATAGAACTACTTGTGCGGATAGATTGGTAAATCAAATGTATTGTGCTGCATCAGGTAAGTCCCTTCAGGTATGACTTGCTATAATGTAAAGTTTTGCCAAGTTTTTGCAATAAAGCTTTTTAAACTTTTCATTGCGTCTGTGATCACCTCTGGTGTGTAGTTCAGAGTGGGGATATCTGATCCATAATTAAAGGCAATGTAAAACAATTTTAATAGAACCTTATGGTGCTGAGTTAACAATATACAGCTTCACGATATGATCAACATAAGAGCATTCTATTGGGGAGGACAAACTAGCTTCAGTGGGCAATTAGGATGTTCCACAAAACACTGCAGTTCTCATTGGCTAAAAACACAACAACCCTTAGATTGGTTGCTGCGCTTTTTACCCAGTTTCTGTAAAGCTGCTTGTACTACAGCACCACAGACAGATCATCTCCACAGTGTTTGCAGCTTTCTACATGACATGATGAAGATTATGCAGTTAGCTGTAGGGTTCCAATGTACATTCTGGAATATATCATGAAGCAAAATGTGCAGGAAGAAGGCTCAGTAAAAAAGGACTGGCATTTCATAGGACACGGTGAGTTTATCTTATTTTCGAGGTTTAAAACATTATTTCTGGAAAAACAGAACAGTTAACAGGTATGAACTCTTAAAAAGATAGTCAAGATTTACATATATATTTGAGAATTATAGACTTTTGGTATTTCCCCTCCTGAATTTGTTTCCGTGAGCAGTTTTGGCTGTCAAATACATACAATCAGCGTTATGTTAACAGACATTTGTAATAGGGGGTTCTGTCTTTTCACATGCTTGCTTACTCAGGATCTAAGTAGTGATAAACTTGTACTAGTAGTACTTTGACAGGTTATGCAATTCTCGATTATTGGAGGATACTGTAGAGGTGGTAAAAAAAAATAAAAAACTTTGCTACAGCATTGCAATGGTTACTAAAGGAAAATCACATAAAGTGCATTAGCAATTAATGTATATTTCTTATCCTCATAAAATGCAACATTCATTTAATCCTAAAAAGGCACTAATAAAGCACATTGTCAGACTTCTTTCCTGGTACTTCACAACTGCTTCCACTTAAGCAAGAAAGCCAATGGTTCCTGTGTAGTGTCTGAATAAGTGATGACATAAAGAGAAATAGTTTGTTTTATTTAACCAATGCTATACTGCACAGTGTTTTGATAAAGAGATTTGGATTCGCCTTGGCCCTTTCATCATATTCAGAATAATTATATTATAATCATTGCAAAGAAACTGAGGATTTTTTGTAATTATATAAAAGAACATTAATTGAGTTTGTAGATTTTATTACTTGAATATAGCCACTGAATGTATTCATGCCATGTACTAACAAATGAGTGAAAAAGTGATCTGCACCCAACAATGCAAAAATAGCAGTTGTATTCTATATGCAAATATGCGGTGCAAAGTCTTCATTGCAACATTACTAGGTTTCAAACCCTAAAAGATTTGTCATCAAGCTTGATATCAATCTTGACCGGAGTTCCTTTGATAATGAAAGTACTTATTGCTCCAAACTTAAAATAACTAACCTGTTAGGGTTGGAGACGTAGCAATGTTGCAATAGGAATTCTGAAACTTTGTTACGACAATTTTTATATGCAACTAAAGAGTTATTTCTGTGCTGTTAAGACATTGGTGCAGGTCACTTTTTCAGAATTGTTGACAAGTGACAACACCTCAAGTGCCAAAGGGGCTGCGTTCTTTCCAAGAGGCATTACAGAGAGGTGTGCATGGTGAATGGACAAAAAGAACCGAGTGGCAACTTCACCAACAAAAAATAAGTTTCCGATGCTCAATTTGCAGCCCTCGAGGCACCTACAGACAGTATTCTGTGTTTAGCCAGTGAAGGAAAGATATTCTTCCAACTAGCTCTTAGTAATAAATAGTTTTGTTTATTTATTTTAGCCTTACCGTTTACCTATGCTGCCCATTTTCTCTTAGTCTAGGTTCACACTGAAATCGTGCGACTTCACAGCAGCAGTAGGTAGAACAGAGAACAGTGGGGAACTGGTGTCCTCAGTGGGAGGGACAGGTATATAGGAGGTAGAGTGGGAAATGGGGTGCCATGGGCAAGAGGTGGGGGTGTGTGTGTGTGTGTGGGGGGGGGGGGGCTACAGTGGGGAAAAGGAGTGTAGGGTGGGTATAGTGGGGAACAGGTGTGCAGGAAAGAGGAAGACGGGCATTCAGGGGGGGTGCAGTGGGGAACAGGAGTGGGGAATAGGTATTTAGGCAGTACAGCGGGGAATAGGTGCAGGGGGCATTCAGGGTGGTACAGTGATGAATAGGTGTTCAGGGCGGTATAGCAGAAGAATAGGGGTGCAGGGGGGTACAGTGATGAATAGGTGTTCAGGGCGTTACAGCAGCAGAGCAGGTATGCAGGGGGCTACAGCGATGCAGCAATCGAGGTGATCCGAGGAGTGAAGGTGCAGTAACTGGGGTGATTTGAGGTGTTTTTTTCCAGACTTTTATTACAAGCAGGGACAATTCGCAGTGATCGGGGGACATATCCAGGAGGCTTAGGGCTCCTTCGCCTAAGTAGACAAAAATGTTTGTCCAAGTCCTGCTGCTAGCCATCCGTGCATCTGCAGTAGCTGAATCTTCATCTGTGGAGTCTGCTGTGCATGGAGGGAGGAACAGCCTTGATGTACCACCGCAGAGGAGTGTGGGGATGAAACAACTCCTTTCAGAATGCTTCCTATATCAGCCTTGCTAAGCCCACCAGGTGAAAATTCAGCTGGGACCTGAGAAAAAAAGTATCGGTAATTGCTATCGGCGAGAACTTAAAACAAACAAACAAACAAACAAAAAAAAAAGTATTGGTAATCTTACTGGTTGATTAAATAAAAAAAGTGGTTTAGTGCATCCCTAGTCTTGACCCTAAGGACATCCCAAAGTAGTGACCATTAAAGAGGAAGTAAACCCAGATGGGATTTACTTCTTCTTTTGCTCCCCGCAAGGCTTGCAAATTAAAAGCATACTGGGCTAGTATGCATCTCATACTAGTCCATTATATGACACTTAACTGCAAATGAAGCCCGCGCTGTCCCCTGTGCAGGCCATGTCCATCTTCACCCCTCTTCATTCCAGGGCTGCGGCCTCCAGCCATGTGACTGGCCGGAGTTGTGCGACGCATGCGCGCGAGAGCCGTCAGTCACGGCACACGCTGGGGGAAGAAACGGCACAGTGGTCCGATTCTTCACAGTGTATGCGCCGATGACGACATCGGTGCACTACAAGTGAAATATTTCCTAACAGGAAATAAAGGAGACTGACCTTTAATTGCATGGGCTTGAACAACAGTAGTTGAAGAAGCAGCCAACTCCTTTAGGCCGGGTTCACACCGCTGCGATGCGGGAACGCCGCGAATCCGCGGCGTTTTCCCGCATCGCATTACTCCCGCCGGCAGTTCACACTGCCCTATGCGGATGGCTGGGAGTGTCAATGATATGTTAATGACACCCCCAGATCCGTCCGCATATCGCAGTGCGATCTGCCGACTCGCACAGGAATCGGATCGCATGGTGTGAACCCCCATGCGATCCGATTCTGTTGCGGACCAAAAAAAGGGTCCCGTGCGAGTTTGCTGCGGGAGCGATGCGAATTCAGCCATACTATCTGTATGGCTGAACTCGCATCGCTACGGAGATCGGATGTGATTTGAGGTGCGAATCACATCCGGATCTCCCCCCGCAGCAGTGTGAACCCAGCCTTAGTGGACCATGGATGACCACAAAGAGAGTCTGTCTTGATAAACAAAGCCATAGCCGACAGACACACCTGAACAGCCTGAACCACATCTAGGAGAATATGCTTAGGGTGTGTTGGTCGAGGACCAGAAGAAAGAACAATGTCCTCATTAAGGTAATAGACATAAACCACTCCTGCAATGTAAAACATGGAGAGAGCAGGAATGTGAGGTTTCGCCCACCAAAAAATGTGAGATTCTTCTAGCACCACTGCCAGAGTTTCACAAAGACATTGAGCAACCTGGGTCTCAGGACCATCTGAACGCCATCCTTCTTTGGCACAATAAACAGATTGACATCAAACAAAATAAAAATCCTTAAACCTTTCGAGGACAGCCCAGAGAGTTATCAGTCCCTGATGGAGTAAGCCCTCGACTTTTGAAGCATATTTATAAAGCAGGTAATCTGAATTTTCCAAGTATGTTTTAAATGACAACTGATTAACTATCAGTGAATGTCAGGCAAACATCACATCTGCTGCTTTAGAAGTATGCCCCCATCCATGTACATCCTCATATGACGTTTTTGGATACATTTTTATCGTCATAATTGTCAATGTCAAGCCACAGGTCTACTGAACACATTATGAGGTTACTTTAGAACTTTTAGAGTTAAAGTCTCAGGAAATTATTGCTCTAACTTGGCTCTGGTACTTCACAAAAACCTATGTGGTTACACAAAGTCCTATATTAATTACATATCTGGAACTAATAAAACAAGTCAATATAATATTTTTATGAACTTCCAAAAGGTTCACTAATACATAAAATATTTGTCACATTTTAGATAACCAGAAGGTTTTGTTCCCTTCCAATTTAAATGTATTTTGTTTTGAAGTCTATTTCAGGCAATGTTCCTTTGGCTTAATAGAAGTTTAAAGCGGACCTTCAGTCATTTTTTTCAACTTTCCATCTATTAAATCTTCTGCCCTTGTTTTAACTTTGGATGATAGCAAAACATTTTTTTTTTCTGCCAGTAAATACCTTGTACAGCTCACTGCCTGTTTCTTGTATGGTAAAAAAAAGTCTAGGGTTATCACATCATGTACAGCTCTCTCTCGCATGAGAGTTTGCCAGGAAGAGAGGGGGGATGAGTCATAAGAGGGCCAGTGAAAGCTGCAGAGCTGGAGGTGTGCCTGTGTGGGCAGCTTTAGCTGCCACAGTTAAAATGGATGCAGGCAGACTATTTGGCAAGTACGGAATTACAGTATATATAAAATAATATGCAAGGTAATTGGAGGGAAGCTTCAGAATGGCAAAGAAGTTTTTATTACAAATTATGTGAGCAGACTGCAGTTCCTCTTTAAGGAATCCACTTTTTAACAATTTGGGGCCGATGCCAGAATCTCACATTACCTTGAAAAAGTTCACCTATTCACTCTTCCTCAGCCGGTCTGTTGATTTATGCCCCTCCCACTTGGAATGGCTTTAACAAGTCATATATAGAAAGAACTGGTTTAAACAGACCCCAATGTCTCTGCTGTATTTACTGTTAGAATGAAAGTGTACCCAGAAGTGCTCAGTACTGTATTTAGAGTGTCCATGTTGAGAAAATCACTTTAGATTCCACACTGAAGGGATGCTGGGGGTGAGATTTGAATAAACCACAACTGTTAGATTTCATTAAAATTAAAAGGCATTTTTTTTGTTTTTGGACAGAGAAAAAAAAAAAAAAAGGAAGAAGTTATAACCCCGATCAGGTTTTTTTTTTTTTTTTAACCATCTGTGCCCTACTGGGGAAGTCTCCCTTTATCGGTCGTCCCATAGCCAAAACAGGAAGTTAGAAGAAATCCCTTCAAAGAGAAGGAATCCACGATTGTCACCAGGATAACCAGAACTGATGTCCACATTGGAACATATGCCCTCTATTCCTGTTCTGGGGGCAACACAAAATTTTGGAATTTCTTTAATTTTCACTCTCTTGATGATGATAATGGTTAAAGAGGTTGTAAACCCTTACAACCAACTTTGACCTACTGGTAAGCCTAGATTAAGGCTTACCTGTCGGTCCAAGAAATATCTCCTAAACCTACACGGTTTAGGAGATATTTGGCGAAAGACAGGCACCGCTGTCTACGGCGCATGCGCCGTAGACAGCGGCGCGCAGGTGCACTGAGCGCGCCACGTTTAACGGCGATATGCTGCGAGTGGCGGCTCCCGTGCGCATGCGCGGGAGTGACATCATCGCGGTTTCGCCGAATGACAGCGGCAGAGCAGCGAGACCCACCGAGAAGATGGATGCGCTGGACTACAGGGGACAGCGGTGACTTTGCTGGCTCCTGTGTCAGGTAAGTGACACATAATGGACTACTATGCGATGCATAGTAGTCCATTATGCTTTACCTTTGCAGGGAATGAAAGAGGAAGTAAACTCATCAGGGTTTACTTCCTCTTTAACAGGACAAATAGAGAGGGTGAATGCCCCTAATGGGCACAGACAGCAATAAAAAACAGGCAGGTGTTCTAATCCCTCTCCACTCTATTCAAAACTTAAAAAAAGAAAAATTACAATACAAACACTTTGCAGTGTTCATAGTGAATGCATTTCTGTAAACAGTATTTTAAATTTCCAATAAGGACCACGTGACCTGGACAGACATTTATACAGTTCTGAAAATCAATATAACTGCACATCTCACAAAATAGCAAGCTGCAAACACTAGATGGCCATCTGTACAAATGCTTTCAGACTGAAAACGTCTCAGTTTTATCTTCGCAAACTAGTTAATTTTAAGTGCATAAAAGGTGGTTATACATTTTACAATCCGATTGTACAAGCTCTGTACAATCTGTCTACATTTAACAAAATTATATTATAGGACAACACACCATCTATCTATCCAATCAGGCAGGCCCTTACACTACATAGTTGATAGTAGATCTAAAGGTGATAGCACAGATTGTACATGTGTATGGTGAGCTTTACAGAACCCAGGACATACTTCACCTGTTTTTACTACTGCACAGCTCTATCTACAGAGGCTGTTATCTGATCACTCAGCTCCTGCACACTCTGCCAAATGAACAATCTAAGCAAGATAAAAGGTAGAAAAAAATCCCCCAAAAGAGCCACAACGGCTGTGTATTACTGAGAAAGGTGATCACTGATTGCATTGGAAAACCATGCACCTGAGGGGGTGGGAGCGATCTTCTGGAAGGGGGAGAGCAGCTGCAGGGTGTGTCCTAATCAGGTCATCTCGTGAAATCCTCTCTGTATCTTCAGTTTTTACATCCTAAGGTCCATCCAGAAAGTAATGGAGAAGTTTTTTTTTTATACAAGCACTGACACTGAAGGGCTGTGTAGAATAAATAGAAAAATCGTTTTCTTTTCCGCAAAAAGTACATTAAAAAGGGAGAACTATGGCCAAAGCTTTTTTGGCCATGCATCTTTAGATCACAGGAGGACACAGATCGTTCTTCACTCCTGCGACACGTTTTTAGCCGACAGTGGGCTTAAGCCACTGTCAGCTGATGTCACTCAGTCAGTCAAGGCTTGCAAAAAATCCCGACCACGTGGTTAGGATCCACCCAGATGCCTGGGCCAGCACCTGTCTCAGCCTCTCAGCTATCTACTGGGAGCCTGAGCCAGCCCCTCCAGTCCCCTCTACAGCCCGTGAAGTCGCTGCATTGGCTCCAACGCTGTAAGAACTGTATGTAGCCTCAGCTACACAGTGCTGGGCTGTGAGACAAGGATTTCCCATTTCACACCCAGAACAAAACCTAATCAGTCTGAGTGGCACAAAGTCATTCATGGGCAGCTTTGTATTCTGTGAATGAATACAAAAAATTTCCTCTTATTGGCAGAGTAGGGCTAATAATGTCACAATCTCTGCAGTTCATACAGCACGTAGAGCCAATGCAGCAATAAGTGAAGAAAATATTTTCATTTACAAACATTTTTATTAATGTAGTTTCATATACAATTAAAATGTACAGAGAGAACAAAAAGTACATTCAGGAATCAAAGTGTGATCTTAACGGTATACATCTCTCGTTGAGGCTATGACATAGTTAAATTATCAAATAACAGAATGCAGAAAATATAATAAAGGAAAGGAAACACTTTTGCTTCTGCGAGATGACAAATAGATGACTGCATATGAGGCATGTTCAATTCAAGTAAAACTATGTAGTAGAAACAACAGCTGGTTAGGTTATTGACAAAACCATCAATCCAATCCAAACAGACTGGGGAGTGGAAACCTCCATTAAATCGATTATGCCTGGCAGGCTGATCATTTAGCCCAGCCTTTCTCAACCTTTTCAACACAGAGGAACCCTTGAAATTAGGAATGCACCGAATGGGTTTTTTGGTGCCGAAACCGATACCGAAAATAAATCTATGATATATGATGGTCAGAGACTGCAGGCATGCTACAGGAGATGGTCAGAGACTGCAGGCATGCTACAGGAGATGGTCAGAGACTGCAGGCATGCTACAAGAGATGGTGAGAGACTGCAGGCATGCTACAGGAGATGGTCAGAGACTGCAGGCATGCTACAGGAGATGGTCAGTGTGACAAACCTAACCTTTGACCAAGGCTCTTGGAGGGGACTGAATGCAAGCCTCTTGCCTTGTGATTATGGGCCCTCGCATTTGGGGGAATGGTGCTTTTTGTGAGCTGTATGCCTGGGAACCCCTAAGGTGGTGTTACTTGGATTCAGGTCCGTGCCGCCGCCCCCCCCAAGACACACAGACTCTGGATATGCAAATGCCATGTTAGCAATAGACTGAATCACACTATTGGGACACAAACTCTTAGATGCTAATATCACCTCCAGCCACCTGTCTGTATCTTGTATAATGTAAATGAGTCTAGTCCAGCTTGACACAAATTCTAAAGAGTATTTCACCTACTGTTGTTTTGTTGTTTGTGCTAATTAACCTGAAATTGAATTGTTAGTGAGCTAGGAGCCGAAAAGTCTTATCCCTCAGTCAACTAGTCTGAGTGTTGATTTAGATAATTAGCTCATGCTAATTAGGTTAGGTTTTAGTCACCCCGCTGTATAGATTTTGTGTGAGATCTCAAATAAAAGGTCATTCCTGATGTCCTCCAAGATTAGTGTCGTCTAGTTCTTGGGGGTTCCTATGGCCAGATCCATTGGACTTGCGTTCCAGGACTTAGGAAGCGGTATATAGACGGAAGCACTCAAGCGGAGTGTGGGATTGGTTCCGTCACAGTCAGAGACTGCAGGCATGGTACAGGAGATGGTCAGAGACTGTGGACATGCTACAGGAGATCAATGCAGCCTCACCAGTGCACATCATATGCAGCCTCACTGTGCCCAGCCGCCTATCAATGCCCATCATGTAGCCTGCTTGTGCCTCACCAGTGCATATAAACATACACATAAAAACACACACACACACACACACACACACACACACATACATATAACACATGCACACAAACAAACACATACATGCATACATACATATATACATATAACACACGTACACAAACAAACACATACATGCACGCACACACACACACACACACACACACACACACACACACACACACACACACACACACACACACACACACACACACACACACACACAAACAAATAGTCTTTTTAAAAATTGGCAACTGCAGCTCTGTACCTTAATCTTCATGCTGGGTACTGCACTCTAGGGGGAGGCAGAGAGCACAGCACACACTGCTAGATATCTCTCCCTTGCTTTCACTTTCACAGTAAACAGCATGCCCGAGCTCCTGCACAACCAAATTTACACATCGACTGGAGGAGCCATATGCAGCCACCGCTGGGGAGAGGGGGACTTTACAGCGAGACCCCACGGGCTGCCTGCAGCATGGGTTAGGAGGGAGGGAGGGGAGCAGGAGAGAGTAAAGATGGAATGACACCACCGTGATGGGTGGCACTAAAGAAACTACTTTGTTTTTAACGAGAGAAAAGGACATTTTTAATAACAATAAATTACAATCTGGCTTTTGTCGCAATTGTATATGCTATTTTTTTTTATTGGCAATATTTTTTTTCCACGTGAATGTGGTTACCATCTAAGGCCAGTCCAAATCAATTCCAGACTAGAGAAATACAAAGGATGTGGCCAATTACATACATGGGAGAGAGAAAACTCTGAGCATCACACCACGCAAAATAAGACTTCAAAGCCATGTTGTAAAGTCTTTCTACAAGTCTCACCTTCCTACCTTTCAAAAGGGTAGCAATAACTGAATCAGAGCCTCCCATGTCCTGTAGGACCCTGGCTTCAACAGTCATGCCATTAAAAGCAGCACTGAAAAGAAGGATGGAAGATAGGGTCTGCTGACATGTTCACAATGTTGGAGTACTATGTTTTCCTAGGATCAGAAGCACCAAAATTCCTTCAACTCAAATCCTGTGAAATAGGCGAGGTAGAAACTAATGGAGGGAAGGCATATATTAGGGAGAAACTGGTCCCACTGTGTTACCAAAACATCCACGGCAAATGCACGAGGATTCCTGGTCCTGGGGACAAACCTGTTTAGCTTCACATTGAACCTGCACATCCAGTGTTCCCCATCTTTGGCAATGCTCCTCAATCACCTCTGGGTAAAAAGCCCACTCTCCTGTAGACAGCTGAGGAAATCCACCTACCAAGACAGGATGAGATCAACTTCCTAATGGCGCTGTCAGACTTCTGGTGTCTCCAAGATGATTTTTGTACATGACTGCCATGGTTTTGTCTGGCTGGACTCTCGCAGAGAGGTCCTTCAGCTACGCTGAACAATGTAGTAGGGCAAGGCAAATCGTCCTCAGTTCTAAGATGTTGATGTACAATGACCTCTCCTGGAGTGACCAAATTCCCTAGACCAAAACATGGTCCAGAGCCTCACCCTAGACCACCAGGCTGGCTCCTGTGATCAGGACCTTAAAAAAAGAGGGAGTAACGATTTTCCATTTCCAGTATCCATGAGGAAGTCAATCAGTCCATTTCGCATAGGAGAACTTTGGATTAAGTTGTACACATATTTAGTAATACTTTTTATCCATTTAAATTAGTTTAATCACCTTTTAACTTATTCAGTATATATTCATTGATTATATAATAGTCATGCATGCATTTTGAACTCCATACTGATAGAGTGTGCATCAAACTAATTACAGGTAGCGCAGCGTATATATTTTATCCGTGCACAATTTATGCGACATGTTTAACACTAGCAGCTTCCCTGTCATTTATTAATTTATTAATTTTAGCATTCTGTTTTTGTTGCCTCGCAGGATCCTTTATTACCTAAAATTACTAGTTGTGCTTTCAGTGCCATTAATTGTTAACAACACACCAAACACAGAAGCAAACACACATTTTGGCATGTGAAAATAAATAAATAAATAAATAAATAAATAAACGGAGGGGAAAATGCTGCAAACACACAGTAAAAAAAACACGCAACCTACAAAACGCCAACATGTCCCATAAGCCACATATAGCACAGCCCATTTAAAATCAGCAGGCTGCCATATGCTTGTCACAGGAAAAAAGACACAAAATGAGCGTTTCCACTATGCTAGATGTGAACGGGGCATAAAAGTGAAATTGGTGCGATAACACAAGAACAATGAGGTTCCATTCACATCTGTTTGCTTCCTTGCATTTCAGAAATACAGTGGCAAAAAAATAAATAAAGAAGGAAGAAGAATCGCAGTCAAAAACGCACCAAACTCCGCTCTAAAAAAAGTTCTGAAGCTTCTTTGGAACGATTGCTACGTGTAGGGCAGCCCATTCAGTTGGGGGTGGCTGCCCTATCTGTGATGAGTGAAAATGCGATAGGGGCTTGACAGCTGAATGTTTCTGTCCATTCCCATGTGCTTGTATAAAGATGGCCATACACTATGAAATCTGTGACCGAATATTGTGCATTTAGGCTGGATTCACACCTATGCATTTTTAGTGCTTTTTGCATTTTGCAGATTTGCACTACAGAACGTGCTCCATAGAAAACCCATGTTAAATGGACTGTAGTGCAAATCTGCAAAATGCAAAAAGCACTAAAAATGCATAGGTGTGAATCCAGCCTAAGTGAGAAGGGTGATCACTGATTGATTGCATATCATTTAAAAAAACATGCAGCTGGGAGTGAGGGAGTGGCTGACGCAGGGTGTGTGCTAATGAGGTCAGCTGGTCAACTCCTTCCTATGTCATAACCTATAGTCTGTAAGGACGCAAGACAGAAGCAATAGATGCATTTTGAATCATGGATGTAGGACAGTAAGGTAAGCGTCTGTAGAGTTTATGGAAAGCTTTGATATTTTTGCAAAAAAAAAAAAAAAAGTACATGAATGCTATATGGGTGCATAGGGGAGCTGAAATTTAGAAAGAAAAAAAAAAAAGGAAGGTGAACTTAGCCTTTAAATCTTTAATTTACATCGGACAGGTTTACTGTGGTCCAGGAAGACAGCTTCCAGCCTCCAATGCCCAGGAGTGCCATAAACCTGTCAGCTGTTAAATAAAAGAGAAGTTCAGGAGGTTGTATGCACCTTGCTGGACTTAACTCATAGCATGACTGCAACTTTTACAAGTTGTTGAATTAATGGAATTCAGCTTTAACAAAGAGTAAATGTTTCATGCCTGGAGAAAAACACATTGTCAAGTATTTTTCCTAGGCAAAAACGAGATAACCTATTGGTGAAAGTGATTACAGGTACCTTAACCACTTCCCGACCGCCGGCCATCATATGACATCCTTGAATTTGTGCGGGTATATCTGAATGATGTCTGCAGCTACAGGTATCATTCAGATATTGTCTTTTTCAGCCAGCAATTCACTACACCACAAGAATGATCATAGGGGCAGGTCTGCCATTTGATCGTTTTTACGGGCGGCGAGAGGGGAATGTTCCCTCCTCTCCATCCGGTGCTTCTAGCGACTCACCGCTGCCATTGGCAAGTCGGAGAACAGATCAGCCGGCCCCCGAATGTTTGCGATAGAGATTTCTGGCGGACCAGATGGTCGCCGGAGCCTCTACGATCGTTCAGAGGTGGGGCGCAAAATGATGACGACCAAGCCATGTTCAATCTTAATTTTATTGGAAAATTGTTATACAAATAGACAACTATGCATACATTAATGGCATAATCATACAGTCAATTTACAAATAAATTATACAAGCTTACAGAAGAAACTAAACAAAACAAAACATGGGGGAAAATTATGGCAACACATAAAGATCATGTTTTGAAAGATTATTATGTCTTATTTCGATTCTGCTTGAATTCCCATTAAGCATTCTAATTTCCTAATGACTCCCTATAAGTCCTCCAAGGGGCCCACACCTGATGGCATTTTTCATATGTATCCAATTCGTGTGCCAGGAGGGTCTCCATCCTCTCAATGTAATCCATTCCCATTATCCATTCCATCACTGATGGCGATTGTATTGATCGCCAATGTGGTGGGATAACCAATCTTGACGCTTTTAACCAGTATCTAAGTAGACCCTTTTTAATATTTTTATAGTAGCCTGGGAGAAATGAGAAGAGTAATTTGTGGTGTATTGGGGACTAGCTCTCCTGTAACTGTAGTATGAAGCTGCATGATCCTGTCCCAAAAATAATGAATTTGGGGGCATACCCACGAAATGTGTAGCAACAAACCCTTAGCAGAAGGACACCGCCAACATATGTCAGATGCATTTGGGTATGTACGCTGCAGGGATGCTGGACATTGATACCAACGAGAAACAAGCTTATAGCTTGTTTCTTGGGCTTTAGTTGTCGGTGACAAGCAATGTGTGAGAGTAAATTATTTCTCACACTCTTCTGCTCCAATTTGAGCATTAAGATCATATGCCCATTTTTTTGTAAATTCTGGGGGCTCAGGATGTTTTTTTCAATAAAAACCTTAGGCCCTTTTCACACAGGTGGCTGTCCTGCCGCTGTTAAAACCATGTTTTGTTATTTTGAAATTCAGAGAATCCTGGCACAGCGTTCACTTGCAGTTGTACATTGCGATTAGCTGCCTTTACATGCGGCTGCGTTGGAACATTCTTGCCATTTCTGATATGCTTCTTGTTTTTCCTTTTTTTTGTTGATGCTGCTATCTGCAGGAGAAATAGTACACTGCGATTAGAGGTCGACCGATATATCGGCCCGCCTTTGGCATTTTTTAATTAAAGCGGGGGTTCCACCCTAAAGTGGAACTTCCGCTCATCGGAACCCTCCCCCCCTCCGGTGTCACAGTTGGCACCTTTCAGGGGGGAGGGGGGGGTACAGATATCTGTCTAAGACAGGTATTTGTACCCACTTCCGGGCATAGACTCCCAAGGGAGTCTATGCTTCTTCCTGTCCCGGCGCTGTCTGCTGGGACATACACGGGTCCCAGAGACGGCGCGGACCATTCCAATTGCGCTGTGCGACTCGCGCATGCCCAGTAGGGAACTGGGAAGTGAAGCCGCAAAGCTTCACTTCCCGATTCCCTCACTGAGAATGGCGGCGGCAGCAGCAGCCAAGCGATCGACCAGCCTCGGCTGCTGACATCGCTGGACACTGGGACAGGTGAGTGTCCATTTATTAAAAGTCAGCAGCTGCAGTATTTATAGCTGCTGGCTTTTAATATTTTTTTTGTAGGTGGAATCCCTCTTTAATCGGCATTGGCCGATTGTGCTGATAAAAAGGCCGATTATATGTTCAGCACCACTTACAAAAGACTTCTGTAATCGAAGTCAATGTAAAGTTTATCAGTGAAGGACTTTCCTCCTCTCTGGGCAGTCTGCCAAGAAAAGATCAAAAAGATACAATGTTTCTTCTTCAATGGACTGAACTGCCTGTGTAGGAGTTCTCAGTTTAACCATTTAAAGACTAAATATTTGCAATATTTAGTTAGACGCGGTATTTGCGCAGAGGTCTTTCAAACACAATTTTTTTTGGAAAAAATACACTGATTTAAAAAAAAAAACTATATATTAAATACACAAAAAACAGGTACTCAGAACTTTTGGAGGAAAAAAAAAAAAATAAAAAAATAAAAAAAAAAAAAAGGGCTAACTTTACTGTTTTTTAGTTAAAAAAAACAAACAAAACTAAAAAACAGTATACTACAAAAAACTGTAAAGTTAGCCCTTTTTTTTTGTCCAAAAGTTTTGAGTACCTGTTTTTTGTGTATTTAATATATCGTTTTTTTTTGTTTTTTTTTAATCTAAATTATACATACAAGTGAACTGATTGGAGGTTTGTTTTGTTTAATAACTGTTTAACCACTTGCTTACTGGGCACTTAAACACCCTTCCTGACCAGACCAATTTTCAGCTTTCGGTGCTCTCACACTTTGAATGACAATTACTCAGTCATGCAACACTGTACCCAAATTAATTTTGTGTCCTTTTTTTTTCCCACAAATAGAGCTTTCTTTTGGTGGTATTTGATCACCTCTGGGGTTTTTATTTTTTGCGCTATAAATGAAAAAAGACCGAAAATTTTGAAAAAAAAACGCATATTTCTTTGTTTCTGTGATAAAATTTTGCAAATTATAATTTTTTTTTCATAAATTTTGGCCACAATTTATACTGCTACATATCTTTGGTAAAAATAACCCAAATTAGTGGATATTATTTGGTCTTTGTGAAAGTTAGCGAGTCTACAAGCTGTGGTGCGAATCGCACAAAATTGATCACACCTGATGTACTGGTGGCCTATCTCACTTCTTGTGACCCGAACAAGTCAGGAAAGTACAAATACCCCCCAAATGACCCCTTTTTGGAAAGTAGACATTCCAAGGTAATTACTAAGATGCATGGTGAGGTTTTTGATGTTGTCATCTTTTTCCCACAATTCTTTGCAAAATGAAGATTTTTTATTATTTTTTTCTCACAAAATTTTCAATGTAATAGGTTATTTCTCTCACATGGCATGTGTATACCACAAATGACACCCCAAAATACGTTCTGCTACTCCTTCTGAGTATTACGATACCAAATGTGTGAGACTTTTACACAGCCTGGCCACATACAGAGGCCCAATATTGAAATAGCACCATCAGGCGTTCTAGGAGCATAAATTACACATTTCATTTCTCAACCACCTATTACAGTTTTGAAGGCCCTGGAGCACCAGGACAATGGAAATGCCCACAAAGTGACCCCATTTTGGAAAGCTAACACCCCAACGTATAATCTATGAGGCATAATGAGTCGTTTGAATGGTTCATTTTTTTTCCAGAAGTTTTGGGAAAATGTGGAAAAAAAATGAAAACGCATTTTTTTTTACGCAAAGTTGTCCATTTATAAGATATTTCCAACACATAGCATGTACATAGCAAAAATGACACCCCAAAATACGTTCTACTACTCCTCCTGAGTATAACGATACCAAATGTGTGAGACTTTTACACAGCCTGACCACATACAGAGGCCCAATATTGAAATAGCACCATCAGGCGTTCTAGGAGCATAAATTACACATCTTATTTCTCAACCACCTATTACAGTTTTGAAGGCCCTGGAGTACCAGGACAATGGAAATGCCCACAAAGTGACCCCACGTGGCACTGACGACATGTGGCACTGGAGGCAGATGGGGCTGGCAGATGGGGCTGGCAGATGTCGCTGGGGCTGGCACTGGGGCTGGCACTGGCAGATGGTGCTGGCTATTTGCTCTGGCTAATTGCTCTGGTAAATGGGGCTGGCAGATGGCACTGCGGCTGGCAGATGGCGCTGGCAGGTGGCACTGGCAGGTGGCACTGGGGCTGACGGCACTGGGGCTGACGGATGGCACTGGGGCTGACGGATGGCGCTGGCAGGTGGCACTGGCACGTGGCACTGGGGCTGGCGGATGGCACTGGCGGATGGCACTGGCGGCACTGGTGGTGGCAGGTGGCACTGGCAGGTGGCACTGGCGGCACTGGCGCTGACGGATGGCACTGGCACTGGCAGGTGGCACTGGCGGCACTGACGGCACTACACTGGTGCTGGCAGGTGGCACTGGCAGGTGGCACTGGGGCTGACGGCACTGGGGCTGACGGGCGGCACTGGGGCTGACGGGCGGCACTGGGGCTGACGGCAGGCGCTGGCAGGTGGCACTGGCACTACTGGCAGATGGCACTGGGCTGACAGATGGCACTGGGCTGACAGATGGCACTGGCACTGGGGCTGACAGATGGCACTGGGGCTGGCACTGGGGCTGGCACTGGGGCTGGCACTGGGGCTGGCAGATCGCTCTCCCTCCTCACACGCTGTCTCTGTGTGAGGAGGGAGAGACACGGCAATGGGAGATGATCTCATATGTTTACATATGAGATCATCTCCCATTGGCAGGTGCAATCGCGCTGTGAACGGCCGCTTTGATTGGCCGTTCACGGCGATCTGTATTCGCCTGTCTCCGGGAGACACGGCAAATACAATACTTGCGCGATGCGCGCCCCCGGCGGCGCGCATTGCGGAAGTAAACACCAGGCCGTCCAGGGACGGCCAGGCGAAGGAAGCCGCCCGCTCTAAGGCCGTCATTCGGCCATAGGGCGGGTGGGAAGCGGTTAAATGTAAGAAATTTTCTGCATCACTTATTACTGAAGGCTGCTTTCACACTGGAGCGGGCATTAGTTGACGGTAAAACGCTGCTAAAATTTTAGCAGTGCTTTACCGTCATTTTAGCAGTGCTATTCGGCTGCTAGCGGGGCACTTATAACCTAGCTAGTGGCCGAGGAAGAGGTTAAATGCGCTTGTGAAGCGCTGCTGCCAAATCGCATTGCATGTGCTTCGGCAGTAGTGCCTATTCATTTCAATGGGCAGGACACCACTCCAAAGATGCTGCTTGCAGGATTTTATTTTATTTTTTTTATTTTTTTTTTTAACGTCCTGCCAGCGCATCTCTGTGCCTGAAAAATGCCCCAGTGTGAAAGGTGCCCAACTTAGATTTTATGAGATGAAGGGGGAAGAAAAAAATAAAAAATAAAATAAAAAAAATCGGCCTAACATATCGGCCCAAAAAAATAATCGGCATTATATATCGGCCGCCGCGATATCTAAATATCGGCATTGGCCAGAGAAAAAACCCATATTAGTTGACCTCTAACTGCGATTACCTGCAGTTATGTGCAGATAGCTGCGCTAAATCATTCCTGGATGGAGTCAACTTTATTTTTTCTATCTGCAAAAACCGCATGTAACGAAACCGTCACTAAACGCAGTGTGTGAATGATGCCATAGGAAAGCATTGTGTGAATTTAGCTGCGGTACATAACTTACTCTGTCCGCAGCTAAAAGCTGAATTCTATCCACTCGTGTGAAAGGGGCCTTATATATATTGCTGATGGAACATGTTTTGGTTTAGTACGTTGTAACAAAATAGACTCAAACAAATTTCGGTCTGTATCAAAAGATTGGTTTAAAGCGGAGGTCCACCCTAAAGTGGACCTTCCGCTCATTGGAATCCCCCCCCCCCCCCCCCCCCGGCACCACAATTGGCACCTTTCAGGGGGGAGGGTGGTGCAGGTACCTGTACAGTACAGGTATCTGCACCCACTTCCGGGATAGCTCTCTGCGGAAAGGGGCGTAGATCTACGCCCCTTTCCGAAAGTCCCCCGCTGCCTGCTGGGAAACACACAGATCCCAGAGGCAGGGGTCCATCCTTATTGCGCAGCACGACTCGCACATGCGCAGTAGGGAACCGGGAAATGAAGTCGAAAGGCTCCACTTCCTGATTCCCATACCCAAGATGGTGGCGGCAGCCCCCGAGAGACGATTGAGAGATCGGCTTCGGATGCCGACATCGCGGGCGCGCTGGGCGGGTAAGTGTCCTTATTTTAAAAGTCAGCAGCTGCTGTATTTGTAGCTGCTGGCTTTTAAAAAAAAAAAAAAAACGGCGGAACTCCCGGCGGACTCCCGCTTTAAGGGAGTAGAGGACAGGAATGACATTACTTGCTGATATTCCAATCATTGCATAAGTGAGGGATGTTGTGTAGAAATTAAAATTCATTATGGATGGAAAATTGCCCCGACAGAGACTCTGGCTCAGATAGTCAGGAGTCTCGGTGAGACTCCTTATTCCATATTAAAAACTGTAACCAATCTACTGCAGGTGGAAATTGAAGATTGCCAAATAAGGGTATCATGGGTCCTACTTGCGAAGAAAGCCCTAACCGCAAAATCATTTTATACCAAATGCGCAATAAATGAGATGTAAGAACAGGTAAAGAAGAGAGCATGTCACGTGGAGTACCACGGGAAGATAGGTTTAACCAAAGAAGTGCCTGAAGATCAAACTGATTCAACCCATGTTCCATTGATACCCATTGTTTGGTATCTGAATGGTGAAAACAGTTCACTAATCTAGTCAGAACTGCAGCAACATAGTAATAATATAGATCCGGTACACCCGCTCCTCCTTTCACTTTAGGTAATGTTAATGTTTTCCTATTTAATCTAAGTCTCTTGTGCCCCCATATAAACTTTGTAAAAGCAGATTGTAAAATGTAAAAGGGAAGAAGAAGGATCTAGGAACAGGAACAGGGATAGTTTGAAAAAGGTATAGAAAGCGGGGTATTATGCCCACTTTCAGTGTGTTAATCCTCCTGAACCCACGAAAACAGATTAGAATCATTTTTTAAGATCTTGAAGAGTACGTTGTATAAGAGGGATGTAATTTGTCGAATATAAAATCAGAAGGAATATTAATTCCTAAATATTTTAGTGTTGATAAAGTATTTTCGACAGCCACAGTACTTTCTTTTTTGAGATGGGAACCATGTTGGATGAACAACCAACGTAATAACGCTTTAAGAGCTTCCAATTTTACTGGTTGCGCTGTTTCATCTTGTTCATGATTAGTGACAAAGTTGCCAATTGCTTTGTGACCAGTTTGCTTGTCGCAAAGCAGACCATCATCTCTATCAGGGATCCGATAACATAGGTGAGAACGCCCATATAACTGGTTCCTGTGAGGTCATGGATAATTCCATGACCTTGATCTAGATGTGGTGTAAGCCATGCTCCAGAAGCTAATGCGATCCACCTCTTGACGCACTGTCATCACCTGTGTTCCAGAAAACATGATTCAAACACACGCGACCAGTACCAACCACATGCGATGTCTGACACTGCGACAACACGAGCCAGTCCACAATCTTATAGACCAATAGGGATACGCAAATATTAGTAAATACAATCAAATAGACATATTTACCTATCTTTTATATATATTGTATAACACATGATGATAGATATAGACAATACAAATGATAAATACAGTTTTTTTAACAACAAGATCTATCATATAAATTGTAGTGCTCCTTGAGTACTCAAGTACTCATCATGATATTCACCAAGGTTATATAACATTTTTCTTATTTCAGGCTTCCCAGCCTAGAGGTGAGATGTGGGTTCTTATTGACCCCATATCTCACTGTAAAGAGGACCAGTCATGCCATATTCCTATTATAAGGGAGGTTAACATTAATTGTAATAGGAATTAAAGTGAACAACAAATTTTATTTATTTTTTTAAAGTGTCAAAATAAAAAAATTAAAATAATAAAATAATAAAATTAACAATAAAAAATAATAAAGTTAAGTACCCCTGTCCTCGCACGCAAAGGTGAATGCATACGCAAGTCCCGCCCACATATGAGGTGTCGCTGCAAAAGTTAGAGCGAGAGCAATAATTCTAGCCTTAGACCTCCTCTGTAACTCTAAACATGTAACCAATAAAACATTTTAAAACGTCGCCTATGGGTATTTTTAAGTACCAAAGTTTGGCGCCATTCCCGAGCGTGTGCAATTTTGATGCGCGACATGCTAGGTATCCATTTACTCGGCGTAACTTCATCTTTCACACTGGGCTAACATTACTGTTTTTTTTTTTTTAAAGCGTTTGAGAAATTACTGCGCAAATACTGTGCAAGATAAAAAGTTGCAATGACCACCACTGTATTCTCTAGGGCAGTGATGGTGAACCTTGGCACCCCAGATGTTTTGGAACTACATTTCCCATGATGCTCATGCACCCTGCAGTATAATAGAGCATCATGGGAAATGTAGTTCCAAAACATCTGGGGTGCCAAGGTTCGCCATCACTGCTCTAGGGTCTCTGCAGAGTGCATAAGCATCATGGGAAATGTAGTTCCAAAACATCTGGGGTGGCAAGGTTCGCCATCAGTGCTCTAGGGCAGTGATGGCGAACCTTGGCACCCCAGATGTTTTGGAACTACATTTCCCATGATGCTCATGCACCCTGCAGTATAATAGAGCATCATGGGAAATGTAGTTCCAAAACATCTGGGGTGCCAAGGTTCGCCATCACTGCTCTAGGGTCTCTGCTTAAAAAAAAAAAAAAAAAAAAAAAAAAAAATAAAAAACATAAATGTTTGGGAGTTCTATGTAATTTTCTAGCAACAAAAAGAGGATTTTTACATGTAGGAGAGAAATGTCAGAAATGGCTTGGTTGGCAAGAGGTTAAATGGCTGACTGCAAGATTACATCCACCCTAACCACTCAGTTAAAAAAAAAAAAAAAAACAGTATTATCACAACTCTCAGAAGCTGAATGATTACTTTTGTAATTTTAACATTGACTGTCAGCCTTTTATTGCACTACATCATCCTATTGTTTCAGTAGGATCAGGAATGGAAATAGAATAGATGTACTATACTGTACATCTATCACAATAGAAATTTTAGAAGATTTAAAAACAAGTTATTACATTTTGCCATGTAATTAAAATCTACCAAGACAAAATGACAATGTACTTACCTGAAATCTACAAGAAGCAATGGCTACATAATCGTTTCCGCCATAGGCAATCAGTGACCCTGGACTTTCAGAGTCAAAGGGATTAAACTCCACCACATGTATATAGTCTTCACAGTCCACTGTGTAGGTGGCACCTCTGGCGGTGTCCTGTTTCATCCTCTGAAATTTAGCCTTCTGTTTTCACCTAGATTGAACATGTAAAAGGAACATTAACTGATTATTTTTTTTATCTTTTTTTCTGTAACCCCACTACTATTCTGATGCTCTCTACACTTAAAGGCGAAGTTCACTTTTTTAAAATATTTTAGAAAAAATAAAACGAATACATACATTTTTGCAGAAAAAAAAAAAAAGGTGCATTTATCATATTTTCTTGAAGGAGCCTGGAAAGCATTACATCCAATGATCAGAGATGCAATATCCTTCTTCTGCAGACAAGCCCTGCAGCTTTCAACCTGTACCTCTGATATGATGTCACGTCTGGGCCGGTGTCCTATCATATAAGGTCCCCCATCGGATAGTGTCCACTGTGTACTGCGCATGCGCAGTACACAGCAACACAGATTCCGAAAATAGCCGAGGATGAACGGCGCCTGTGCCGTGAGTTCAGGTTCTATCCCCACCATCCAAGTGGACATAGAGTAGGAATATAAAAGAGCCGAGCGCAGCGAGGCTGAGCCTGAAGCGTGGCAAGCGAAGCTCCCCCGCGAGGGGCCCTCTAATTTTCACAACCCTATGTCCGCTTGGATGGTGGGGCTACCACCTCCACTCACGGCGCAGGCGCCGTTCAGCTTCGCAGTACGGGGTGGACACTATATAATGGCAGGACACTATCTGCCAGAACACCGGCAGACAATGCCAGGGACTCGGCTGGAAAGGCCGAGACCGTTTTTTCTCTCTTGGTCTTCCCAGCCTGGAGGAGAAATGTGGGGTCTTATAGACCCCACATCTCTCCATAAAGAGGACCTGTCACGTACGATTTCTATTACAAAGGATGTTTACATTCCTTGTAATAGTAGTAAAAGTGATCAAAAAACAGAAACAATGTAAAAGATAAAGCGAAAAAAAAAAAAAAAAAATCACCCCTGTCCCCCACACACAGAAGCGAACGCACAAGTAAGTCACGCCCACATATGTAAACGCCATTCAAATCACACATGTGAGGTATAGCCACATGCGTTAGAGCAAAAGCAACAATTCTAGCCCAAGAACTCCTCTGTAAATCTAACTGGTACCCTGTAAAAAAACAAACAAAAAAATATTTTCAAGTACCAAAGTTTGGTACCATTCCATGAGTGTGTGCTATTTTAAAGCGTGACATGCTAGGTATCTATTTACTCGATGTAACATCATTATACAAAAAAATTGGGCTAACTTTACTGTTTTTTTTTTTTATTCATGAAACGCGTTCCTGAGCAAATACCGTGTGACCTAAAAAGTTGCAACAATCGTCATTTTATTCCCTAGAGTCTCCGCTAAACAACATATGATGTTTGGGGGTTCTGAGTAATTTTCTAGCAAAAAAATAAAAAATTATGATTTTTACATGCAGGGCAGAAGTGCCAGAATAGGCCCGGTATGGAAGTGGTTATATACCACACTTTTTTTTAAGGTTATTATCAGATTAATCAAAACAATAATTGGCTACATATTCTATTGTGTTATTTGCAACCCTACCCTACGGTCATTTGCAGCCCTACTAAAATGATCACTCCCTGCTACCTCAAGTCCTTTAAGAGGCACATTAAAAGCAAGGTCCGGAGCTCTAGGACTCTGGGTTACAAAAAAAAAAAAAAAACGGTTTGGAGGATTTTCTGAAACTCCAGTTGGGTCCCTGGGAGATGACATTCAGGACAAACAGAAGGATAGAAGTCTCCCTCTCACAACAGGACCACCGTCACTGACTTTTAGCTGACTGTTCATGTCATCTGAACAGAACTCCAGCCCTGCCCCACCCCCCTCTGTGCACTCCAGTGTTTCTTATAGCCTGTTTACTTGGGGGCCAGGGTTTGCTGAAAAGAACAAAAATTATTTTTAACTAGGAGCTTCTTCTTTGCCGGAAACGCCTTTTTCTTATCTGCGGCCGTGTCCAAAATGGCCTCTAAGGTGTCCTTTTATGAAGCAGTGAAATCTATTCACTGCTTCATTCTCCGGCATTCACAGAGGAGATCTTTCTCCTCTGTATGCCAGTTTATAAAGCGGAGTAGATCGCTTCACCCTTGGAGAAGTGAAGCGATCTACAAACGCTTCTAACACTGGAGAACGGCCCCTAATATTGGAATCTCGTGAGACTTTACGAGATTACAGTACTAGAAATTCACCGATACACAGAGATGTCAATTTATTAAGCAGTGATAAATTATCACAGCTCAATACACTGACACACGGTGTGATTAATGTTAGTAAAATAAAGCGTCCCCCTACATAATATATACATGTATACACACACACACAGACATTATATATACACACACATAAATATGACAGGGGGACACGGTTACAGTGTTGGGGGGTCTGAACGAGGCATAAGGAAGTTAATTATCTTCCTCTTTCCTCCTCAGATCCCCCCACATTCTCTCTTCACTCCCCGATTCTCCACCTCTGAGCTGGTGAATCGGGGAGTGTGAATTCTGACACAGATCGCCAGTGAAGCGCTGAGATCCCAGCTTCATAAACTGGCCGTTGCTGTGTCATTCTATGAGGATTCTCAGTGTGTGGAGATAATCGGCGGGAGAATAAGTTCAAACACTTCTCCCCCGATTATCTCTGGTTTATAAACTGTTTATGGGCTGTGATCAGCGGCAATCCTCTGGATCTCCACTGATCACTGCTTCATAAAACGGACACCTAAGTCAGGGCCAAAAAAGCAGATTCACATGAAAAGGGAGACCAAGCTGTGTGGTCTCCCTTTTCATGTGAATCTGCTTTTTTTGGCCCTGACTTAGAGGCCATTTTGGATACGACCGCAGATAAGAAAAAGGCGTTTCCGGAGTTCGGAGTTCCTAGACCAGGTTTTTAACCAGAGAGCCCCTTGCGCCGAGTTCACCAGGGCCAAAGTTCTGGTGGACATTCTGATTGACTTCACAGAGGCATCTGCTAAATACCCCACTGCTTTCAACAGAACTGGGATGGCGTTTATAATATCCTCTTGGGAAGTACCTCCCTCCATGTGCTCCCTCAACTCTTCTAGTCAATGCTCCAAGTTTCTGGCTACCACAGTTGAGGCCATGGCTGGCTTGAGATTGCCCATTGACGAGTCCCACGTTTTTTTTTTGTTTTGTTTTTTAGGAGGGAGTCGGTACGTTTAACCATGGCATCCTTTAAGATGCCCATGTCCTCGAAGGCCAAGACAGTATTGCGAGAAACTTGGGAAAAGGCTGCATTTAACTTTGTTTTTTTGTTTGAAACATGCGACTTGTCTTCCTCAAAGGGAAACCTCCGCTTAAGGAATTTAGAGGAAAACTGAGCCCTCTTTGGGTCCTTCCATTCTCGTTTGACAGCCAAAATCCTTTGTTTAGTTTCTCCAAGGCCCTCGAACATCTTATCGTGCAGGGATAAAACCACTTTATCCTCCTGAATGTTAAGGGTGGTATGAATGGTTTTAATCAAGTCATCCACCTCCTCCAAGGACAATTTGTATCTAGACGATCTTTTATCTGTACCCTCGCTATCCTCATCCCCTGAGGCTTTGAGGGAACTAGCCCTGCTTACAGCCTCTTCCTTTGAGTCACTCTCCTCCCTGGATACTGAAGTAGACAGAAGAGGACTGGATGGTGCCCTGGCCTGACTCCCCGATTGGAGTGCTGGGTTTTTGTCCAAAAAAGGAGCAGAAGGACTGAAACGTATCCATCAATTCCTTTTGCAGGGAGACTGCAACCGAACTTTGGGGCTGTTGTCTTTGTCCAGGTCTCCCTAAGGGACGCCTTGAACCAAGGGAACCTTCTCTTTGAAGAGGGGGCGGTATGCTTTGATTTTCCCATGCTTTCTGCAATAAAACAGAGAACACCTGATAGGGACCTAACCCCCCCCCCCCAAAACATCTACTCGCCCCCCAAAGAAAAAGAGGGGGAGCTACCATCCAACCATAAACCCCCCCCGTGAGGTTACCAAAAGGGTATGGAACAGGCTCCCCCCTTCCCCATATTACCAGGATACCAGGGGAAGGGAGAAGGGAAAAGAACATAGAGCCAAGGTGAAAGATCTGGAGCCTCTGCTCCAGCTTACATGGACTGGGGCTGGTGGCTTCTGTTCCCTCCATTGCCGCTAACTCTGCCGACTCCATTACTGGCTGCAGCGGGTGAAGCGGCCATTGCTATTCTCTTAAAACTCCTGGTCTCTTCGCTGCTGCGAAGACTGGAAGTATACATCAGCCAGGGCCTGCCCCCGCTTTCTGTGTTCCATAGATCGGAAGCCACGCGCCCGACTGGAAGTCCCACCCCTTTCTGGAAAGGACGTCCCCCGCCATTAAAACCCAGAACAAGTGGAAGCCCCAGGCTCCACGCTGCGGGTCTGGGGCAGACCCCCCTGGCCGGTCCCAAGCTCACGACGAGCGGGAAGAGAAGAGGGGAGCTCTGGAACAGTCCACGTCCATCCGGAAAAATGCTGGGATGGCCTCACAGACAACCAGAGTCTTAAGGGAAAACAAAAAATGTAAGGTATGCCATGCCCTCATATACAGGACCTCTGCCTGGAGAGAGAGCAGCACACCCCCAGTTCCTTGCAGCTCTTCCACCATGGCAGAGGAAACCCTGCAACTGAGGCCATGGTGAAAGTGGATGGCTTTAAAACGCATTAATCACAGTGTTTCCTGGGAAGTTGGGTGGAGCAACGCTCTCTCCAGGGGCTGTCCTGAAAGACGTTTTGAGAAAATGGTATTTGGGGGTGTTTGTGCTTTCCTGGCTTGATAGGGTCTCATGAAATGAGATAGGCCAATCCACACATCAGGTGTGATCAATTTTCAATGATTAGCTGACATAGCTTGTAGACTCTAAAGCAGGCCATACACCATACAATTTTCTTATTCAATTTCCTTTAGATTTACCTTCAACTGTGTAGTACAAGGGCCTGTCTGATTGTACACAAATAGAAAGGGTTTAGATTTGACCTCATATTATATGGTTTTGGTAAATCTAAAGGAAATCTATAGAAGAAAATTGTATGGCCAGCATAACTTTCACAAAGACCAAATAATATGCCCTTATTACACTTTATAACAGAAACAAAGAAAATTGCAAAATACAACATTTTTGTTTTTTTTCATTTATAGCGTCCAAAAAAAAAAAAAAAAAAAAAGTGGCGATTAACCACTTAAGGTCCAGAAGGATTTTCCCCCTTAATGACCAGGCCATTTTTTGAGTTAAGGCACTGCGTCGCTTTAACTGACAATTGCGTGGTCGTGCGACGTTGTACCGAAACAAAATTTAGGTCCTTTTTTTACCCACAAATAGAGCTTTCTTTTGGTGGTATTTGATCACCTCTGCGGTTTTATTTTTTGCACTATAAACAAAAAAAAAAAGGAGTGACAATTTTGAAAAAAAAAAAATTATATACATTTGTTACTTTATTTTGCAATTTGCAATAAGCGTATATTGATTGGTTTACGCAAAAGTTATAGCGTCTACAAAATAGGGGTTAGATTTATGGGGGGCTGTGAAAACATTTTTTCCTTAAGATTCCCTATTAAAATTGGGGTGCGTGTTATACACCGATAAATACGGTATACACATCCCTGTTCTGGCTCTCTGTGGAGCAAACACGAGTGGCCAGCGGACATCGCGGCCGTGCACATTGGCTCCGGCATTGTGGGCGCGTGCGTGCCCCCTAACGCTCTTAATACGCCCGAGGTACACCTACGGCGATTCGTGCCAACCTGCCGTAGTATAACAACGGTGGTTGGCAAGTGGTTAAATACCACCAAAAGAAAGCTCTATTTGTGTGAGAAAAAAAAAAAAAGAAGCACAATAATGTCATATGATATTTGTCAGTTGCCCTTAAAGTCCCATAGTACTTTCCTTGGGGGGTACTCTTCATTCAAAAATGTCATATGGGTATAGTGTTGCATGACTAGTTGTCAATAAAAATGTGAGAGCACTGAAAGCCGAAAATTGGCTTAATGGGAAGAAGGTTTAAAGGGGTTGTAAAAGGTAAATGTTTTTTCACCTTAATGTATTCTATGCATTAAGGTGAAAAAACAGCTGACGTCCTTTCCACTGTTCAGCCTGGCCGCTGATTGGCTGGAGTGGATGGATGGAAAGCAGCGCAGCCATTGGCTCGCGCTGCTGTCAATCACATCCACTGACGCGGAGCACCAGGGGGCGGGGCCGTGTGATACAGCCGGCTGTATGATGGGAGCGTGCCCGCAGATGCTTCTCACCATGCGAGGGAGCTCGCATGAACGTGAGAAGCACCTGCGGGAGGAAGCCGAGACAGCCGCCGAGGGACCCCAGAAGAGCAGGTTCAGGGCCACTCTGTGCAAAACAAGCTGCACAGTGGATGTAAGTATAACACGTTTGTTATTTTATTTTTATTTTTAAATCACTTTACAATCCCTTTGCCCAGTGGGCAAGTGATTAAGGCAATTAACACTTCCCTGTTTAGTATCTCTTTAATATTTAAAAATAAAAAAAAAATAAAAAAAATATATATATGATCAGGGCAGCTGAAATAGACCATGAAAGACACATAGTGGAGGATAGGGGAAAAAAAAAAAATATTTACATATAATAATTTTTTTTTTTTTACTCTCCTCCACTATGTGTCTTTCATGGTCTATTTCAACTGCCCTGATCACGCTCTTAAATTTCTTACTGTATTCTTTGTGGTGTTGGAATGCCATCCAGATTTAAATTGAGGAATTATTTAACATTTGTTATCCATTGGAATGTGCTGGAAAAATTACATTATTTAATACGTTCTTAACCACTTCAGCCTTGGAATAATTTACCCCCTTAAAGTGGTGTTGCCACCAAAAAAAAAAAAAAAAAATAGCTTAAAATTCATAACATTTTTTTTTTTTAATAATTGGAAAAAAAAAAAAATTTACTCACCTATAAATGCCTGTTGCTAGGGAGTCCCTCGTAGTCTACCTTCTTCAATGCCCGGGCTGGTGACATCACTTCCCCTCGCGCCGCACATTCATCTGGGACCTGTCACGTGTCCCAGATGACTGTGCTGCGTATCACGGTGCCACTCGCGCATGCTCAGTGGGTGCCCAGCTGTGAAGCCACAGCCGGGTGCCCACAGTAAGAATGCCGGCGCCGCGAGTGGAGCGGGGAAACGAGGGCTTCATTCCCCCCGCATTGCTGGACCATACGGTTTAGGAGATATTTACCTGAAGACAGCCACCGCTGTCTACGGCGCATGCGCCATAGACAGCGGCACACAGGCGATACGCCGCGAGTGTCGGCTCCCGTGCGCATGCGCGGGAGTGATGTCATCGTTGCTCCGGCGAATCACAGCGCTGAAGCAGTGAGACCCACCAAGAAGATGGACGCTTGGAACTATAGGGGACAGTGGTGACTTCGCTGGCTCCTGTGTCAGGTAAGTGACACATAATGGACTACTATGTAATGCATAGTAGTCCATTATGCTTTACCTTTGCACGGAATCAAAGAGGAAGTAACACCCATCAGGGTTTACTTCCTCTTTAACTGACAATTGCGTGGTTGTGCAACGTTGCACCCAAACAAAACTGACGTCTTTTTTCCCCCACAAATAGAGCTTTCTTTTGGTGGTATTTGATCACCCCTGCCCAGCGGTTTTTATTTTCTGTACTATAAACATAAAGAGGCTGTCAATTTTGAAATAAATAAAATAAATATAAAATATAAAATTAATATAAAAATAAAAGTTATAGCGTCTACAAAATAGGGGCTAGTTTTATGGTATTTTTATTATTATTATTATTAATGGTGCAATTTTAAACAGGACTGTGACATTGCGGCGAACAGATTGGACACTTTTTTTTTGAGACCATTTACATTTATACAGCGTTCAGAGCTAAAAATAGCCACTGATTACTGTATAACTGTCACTGGCAGGGAAGGGGTTAACATTAGGGGGCGATCAAGGGGTTAAGTGTTCCCTAAAGAGTTCACGCAATTAGTGCTACTGTAACGACATATTCTGCAACCCATCGCAGTTTGCTACAGAAGTGACGTTCCGTCTACGCCATCTTGCTACACCCCACACTCATCCACAGTAAGGAGGGGGAAAGCGGACATGTTGTTACACCCAGTGGAATTTTGCATTTTACATGTATTTATAACAGTAAAGTCAGTTTCTATAGTGAAATACAGGACTTACAACTCCGTCTGACTACTTACATGTTGAATTTTAAAAGCAGCGGCAACCCTGCTCATCTCGCAGGCTTGCTAATCTAACAGAAGTTCTCTGCTTTTAAAATTCAACATCTAAGTAGTCAGACGGAGTTGTAAGTTCTGTATTTCACTACAGAAACTGACTTTTACTGTTATAAATACGTGTAAAATGCAAAACTCCAGTGGGTGTAACATGTCTGTTTTCCCCCTTCTTAGTGTATCTTTACTGTGGACAAGTGTGGGGTGTAGCAAGATGGCGGCGACGGAACGTCACTTCCGTAGCAAACTACGATGGGTCGCCGAATATGTCGTTACACAACCTATCAGTGCTCATCAATTCTACATAACAGTGCCTCCTCATCAGTGAAGGGGAAAACAAGATTTTATGACCAAAACTAAGAATCACTTTTTTTCAAAAAACTTCGGTCTTTTTTAGTTTAGCAAAAATAAAACCCGCAGAGGTGATAAAATACCACCAAAAGAAAGCTCTATTTGTGGGAAGAAAATAATAAAACGTCAGTACAGTGTTGTATGACCGCGCAATTGTCATTCAAAGGGCGTCAGCGCTGAAAATTGCAGGAAGGGGGTTAGAGTGCTCAGTGGTTAATCTATTCCCCCCCCCCCCCCCCAACACTCCAGCGTGACCTACTCCCATTCACAAAGCTTATTTATTACAGGTCCATGCGTTGACGAAAAGGCTTCATGGGACCTTTATGGAATATTAGAGCAATGCTGCTGTTATGAATTAACCGGAAACTTATCAGTCAGCCCAATCACAGCGACATTCCCGTACAAATCCCCCCTGTTGTCACACACTATGTACATACCGCTCCCGCCAGCAGATTCGTAGCTCTGTCCAGTGTCCTCAATCACGCTTCTACTTCCGGGTGTTAGGTTGAGCCCGCTGATTGACTAGAGAACGAGTCACGTGAGCAGCATTTAAATTGTTCAAAATCTAGAGTGGAGGTGCGGAGCCGTTGTGTTGGTTGTTTAGGATCTGATCGGGTAGGAGAAGTGAGTATAGTGTGCATGGAGTCTTCTGTACTGGGAGATGATACTATCGGCTTATCATTGATAGTACTGAATAATAGTGTACTTAGTATATGTCATCTCTGCTTCAGATAATCCTGGGTCTGTGGGCTTGTTAAATGTCCTTGGAGCTTCCAGACCGTAATTTATCTACGTAGTGCACGGTTAGGTGTTCGTTTTATTCCTGGTTTAAATGTTGCTTTATTGATGAATGGTTGTCCCAGTGTATGCAAAGAACAATTGCAGGTAGATTTCCTTTTTTTTTTTTTTTTTTTTCATATTTGCAGACCTCACTTTATGACGTTCAGCGGACTGTTATTTAAACAACTGGAAGCAAAAAACGTTTTTCTTAGTACCTGTTTATTATTTTTATATATATATATATATATATATATATATATATATATAAAATAATTAATTTTTTTTTTTTTTTGTGGTTGCCCCCACCCTGGCGGGGCTGCGCCGATAAATGCAGATGTCTCCTTTCCACGCTAGCTAGTTACCAGCTCTCTCGCCTCATGCTGTGGCAGGACTGCCGATAACCTGCAAGTGTGTTTACATTGTGAATGGTCACAACTGTACACATGGTAAAGAGCCTCTGTGATTGGCTCTTTATACCTGTCTATCAGCTGTCTCCCAAAGCATGCTGCAGGGGGGTGTGGTTCTGGTAGGACATCAACAGATGCCCTCCCAGACCTAGATGATCACACTGTGTCCATTATTTGGCTATAGCCCAATCGGCAAGTGATTAAAGGGGTAATTAACAACTCTTCTCCCTCCCCACTCCCCCACAATAATAATATTTGTGTTTAAACATTTACAAACTAGAGCTGAATGGTACTTTTAAAAGCTTGCTGAAAGCTCTGCAAATGCTTGCTGTTCACACTACTCCTATAAAAACAAACCATAGCGCTTCTGAAGCCAATCTATCAGTGGCTTTGCCACCACCCTGGGTTGCATGCCTGGGTAAGAGACTTTTAATGAGTTTTAAGGGGGACCCTATGTTGGAGGGAGGTGTGTGTGTGTGTGTGTGTGGTGTCTTTTTTTATTTTTATTTTTTTAACAAACACTTGCCTCCACTGTGCAGTTCGTTTTTGCACAGAATGGCCCCGGTCCTCCTGTTCTGGGGTCCCTCTGCAGCTGTCTCAGTTCCTCCCTGCAATAGCTAACCCCCCTCTGGGAAGCTCTATCCTGAGGTGGTTAGCTTGCGGGCATGCTCCCTGTCATACACACTGCGTCCATAGACACCGAGTGTCCCCAGCGGGGACATCATCGGATGTGATTGACAGCAGTGCAAGCCAATTGCTGTGCTGCTATCAATCTATCCTATCAACAGCCAGACTCCATGGCGAAGGGGACGTGCACAGCAGGTGAAGGGGATCTGGTAAGTAAATGGGGGGGGGGGGGGGTCATTGCCAAGTGTTTTTTCACCTTCATGCATAGGATGCATGAAGGTGAAAAAAACACAAACCTTTACAACCCATTTAAATCAAGTCAATTTTAAATCCATAACTTTTAAAAAGCATCTGTCATGCAAGCTGCGCCTCCTCTGACCTGCTGTTGACTCCCCGACAGTCTCATTCACTTTAATGGGGCGGCTGGTGATGCTGCAGTGACACAACAAGGTGAGGAATGTGGCGGCATCAGTTAAGTGGATGCACGCTAACAGGCTCTGCCATGATGTGACAGGTTCCCTTTAAATGTAGGGACTCACTCTTGGTGGTAGTTGGTGTGAAATTTTGTGACTACGTTAATGCTGTGCATGTTATCTTAACTTGCAGAGCTTGGATTCATTGAATGAGTTTACCAAAAATTTTAATAGTGCAGATTATTTAGCCTCATGCTACATAACTAAGCTCCATTTCATGGTGAATAAACTAAAATTATTATTGCATCTAAGTAGGGATTGACCGATATCGTTTGTTCAGTGCTGATACGATACCAATATTTCGACCACCTCTTCTGCCGCTTATTTTTGCCGATATTGTCACTTTTTTATTTCATCACTGTTGCTGTCACAAGGAATGTAAACATCCCTTGTAATAGGTGTTAACGACAGGTATTCTTTATGGCGAGATTGGGGGTAAGACCCCCTACACCCCTCCTCTGCACTTTAAAGTATTCAAAACCTAAAGATATGCGTGGGGTGTTTTTTAAACTGGCGCCTTTAAAGTGGTTGTAAACCCTTACAAACCACTTTGACCTACAGGTAAGCCTAGATTAAGGCTTACCTGTAGGTCCAAGCAATATCTCCTAAACCTATATGGTTTAGGAGATATTTGCCCGAAAACGGGCACCGCTGTCTACGGCGCATGCGCCGTATACAGCGGCGCGCAGGCACACTGAAGGCGGCAGTTCCAAGAATGGAGCTGCCGCATTTGTCGATTCCCGTGCGGGAGTGACGTCATCGCGGCTTCGCCGAATGACAGCGGCGGAGCTGCGAGACGCCACCAGCAAGATGGATGCGGCGGACTACAGGGGACAGCGGCGACTTCGCTGGCTCCTGTGTCAGGTAAGTGACACATAATGGGCTACTATGCGATGCATAGTAGTCCATTATGCTTTGCCTTTGCAGGGAAAAAAAGGGGAAGTAAACTCATCAGGGTTTACTTCCTCTTTAAGATGCCAGTAATCCGCGATGTGATATTGTGACATCGCTTCGGGTCTCGCATCTAGCGACCAGAATGAAGAATCGGCTTTGGCCAGCTGGTGAAGGGGGGGGGGGGGGGGGACACATCGTCCCCTCCCACTGCTTGTAATAACAGCCGAGCTGTTTTTATTCACCCTGCTTAGAATAAAGGGTCTCCCAGATATCTGCCCTTAGGTGGGTAGAGCTACACTCTAGTATGCTGTCGTGGAAATTGAATTACCAAGTAACCAACGTATGTGTCTACTTATGTTGTCTATATTTATTTCTAATCCTTTCTACACTTCCATTTTTTTTTTATTTTTATTTTAGGTTGCGATGGCTGATCATCAGAAGAGTGTGTTAGATTTGATTAAATCTTTCAGGCAGCAGTGTTCCCTTCTGTGTGAAAGTGAGAGGACCACCATATGCAGTGCAGATGACATGCTGCTTATGTTACAATTGGCAGTGGCAGAAGTGAACAAAAAGGTAAGCAAAGCATGAGGCTGAAAAGGATGCTGTAGTACTCCTATTGGTCAATTGGTAAACCTACTACTTTATCTGGACCTGTTGATGGGTCTTTTGAGAACACTGAAACCTCATTAGAAAGTTTTTCAAATAACACTCTGTTGCCTAAACCCCCCTCGCCATAATTGTGCAAGAGTACAATTAAAACGGCTAGGTATTTGTAGCAGATTGATGTGAAGTTGCTAGCTTTTTATCACCTCTTACTGAGTTTTTAAAGTGTTTGTAAGGTCCTTCACTTTCATGAATTAACAAAACCCTACAGGTATTTACCCCAATTTTTTTTTTTTTTTTTTTGGTGAGATGTTATGCCAGGTAAATGGATACGTAACATGTCACGCTTTAAAACTGCGCACATTCGTGGAATGGCACCAAACTCCGGTATTTCATAAGCCAGGGGTTGACAAATTTGCTTTGAATTTGGGAGACAGTTAAAATAGTTAGGAGCCAGTTTTTTTTTTTTTTTTTTTTTTTTTTTTTTTTTTTTTTTTTTTCTTTCAGCTTCCGGGGTAAGGCCACTCATTTTCACCCCCCTATCCCTAACTCACAATGGAGCACCCAGTCAATAACTCCATTGAAACTCTGTTACATCAGGGGTATGGGCTGACCAGAAAGAGTAAGGCTGGCAACAGATGTAACTGGCAGGTGGCACTGGTTGCCACTGGAAGGCACGTGGAACTGCCAGATGGCACTGGCAGGTGGCCCTGGTTGGCGGTGGCACTAGTTGTCACTGGCAGATGGCACTGATTGGTAGTGGCAGGTGGCACTGGTTGGCGGTGGCAGATGGCACTGGCAGGTGGCACTGATTGGCACTGGGTGGTGGCAGGTGGCACTGGGTGGTGGTTGCAGGTGGTATTGATTGGCGATGGCACTAGCAGGTGGCACTGATTTGTGGTGGCAGGTGGCACTGATTGGCGGTGGCACTGGCAGGGGCCACTGGTTGGCACTGGCTGGCGGAGGCACTGATTGGTGGTGGCAGGTGGCACTGACTGACGGTGGCACTGATTGGCGGTGGCACTGGTTGGTGGTGTTGATTGGAGGCGGCACTGGTTGGCGGTGACAGGTGGCACTGATTGGCGGTGACAGGTGGCACTAATTGGCACTGGCAGGTTTCACACGGAGCACTCTGTTACTGAAATGTAACAGAGAAGCTGTCAGAATTGAGCTTAATGTCGGAATGGGCGGGACCCTGCTGGGTGTGAAACTGACAAGTAACAGAGGCGGATATGTCAAATTTCAGCCTGATGTCGGGGTGGGCGGGACCCGGCCGGGGTGAGCGGGACTCAGCAGCTATCAAACACCAGCCAACGATTGGGCTGCTTAAGAAAAGGGGCGGGCCACATACACGTAGAGGCCCGCCCAGATCCCATTGGCTGGTGTTTGATAGCTGCTGGGTCCCGCCCCCACCCCGTCCGGGTCCCGCCCCCACCCCGGCCGGGTCCCGCCCACCCCCGACATCAGGCTGACTGATCCTCCTCTCTCCATTGCTTGTCAGTTTCACACACTCAGCGCGGCGCTGCTGAGTGTGAAGGGAGGAGGACGGCAGTCAGTGTTAATGCTGCTGCATGTCTGGGGCATCGATGGTGAGTGTGCTGGTGGCAGCTTAGGCGCCAGGTCGCGATTTCTGGTTGCATTGTCGAGCCCTGCCATAAGCCATGCTTTAAAAAAATGTTTTTTACGGGTCATCACTTTATAGTTTGAGGTCTTGTTCTAGAATTATTGCTCTCGCTGTAATGTTCACTATGATACTGCAAGTGTGGCATGACCGTTGATCTATGTATGCAATCACCCCTTCGTGCAAGCACGAGGGGATGGGTCCTCTTTATGGAGAGATTTGGGGTCTGGAACTCCCCACACTTTCCTCTATGCCGCAAAGCCTGAGATTTAAAAATAAAATCGCTATATATATTATATTGTTTTCGGCCTCCCCAGGGTCGTACAGATGGCTGAGAACCATGTGGTCCATGGCCACCTCTATGGTAAACCACCACCAGATTCCTTCTCCGGCTCCATGATGGGGCAAGACCAGAGTGTGGTGGTGGGGGGGGGGGGGAGAGGAAAGTCACCTCCTGCTGCCTGTAAAAGCAATCAAGCAGCTTAAGCTTAACCTGCCATTGCTTCTGACTCCTCCACTTCTCCGGGTGCCACCATAGGAAGCCATTTCTTTTGGTGGCACACCTATGGGCCTGTTCCCATGCCAGACTGCATGTGTCCATAGTCGCACACAGTGCGGCTTAGTCCCACCCCCTGTTCCCTCCACATAGGATTTGATTGACAGAACGGCTGCCTCTGTCCTGTGAATGTGGGGGGGGGGGGGGGGGGAGACAGACAGAGGATAAAGCTCCTACTGACGGGGACAGCGCTGAATTGAGCGAGGTAAGTATTTGGGAGTAGCAGATACAAATAATGGGACTTTTTGTTTTGTTTTCTACCTTCCTGCATTACAGGAAAAAATGTCTAGCATTTATAACTACTTTTTAGGTATAAGTACTTCCCCTTTATTTTTCTCACAGATCATGCTGTGCAGCAAAAGTGGCAGTTAGATTGTTGAGACAAATCATTTCGTGCTCAGACAAGCTTACAATGGTCAACAATTTTTTAAAACTTGAAAAATGACTGCTTAAAGTGTTTGGCATTAATTTGCTAGTCATTTATATAAAGTCCATCTAAATCTATTGGTCCCTAAACCCACCCTCTCCAGACAGTGCTGCTGTCCAAGAGTCCATTCCTCCATAGATTGGCCACCCTAAGCCAATTGGTGTTAACAGCCAGATCATCAGCTGAAAATAAAGGGAAAAATCTTTAATAAAAAAAAAAAAAAGCACATTTTAGTCCTGGTTCACACTGATGAGATGCTGGAAACGCACAAGATTCGCTGTTTCTCTGCATCGCAATCGCATGGCATTCATGTGATCTGTTGTTAGTGTTAATGACACCCTGAAACAGATTGCAGAACCCAGTGCGATTTGCCGTAATTACGTTTCATGGGTGTGAACACTGATAGGACTCGGGTATGGGGGGGGGGGGGGGGGGCGTCCTGCGCCATTTTGGTGCAAATGAGATTTCAGCCATACAAAATGTGTGGTTCAAATCGCACCTCACAGATATCACATGTGATGTATACAGGAATGCAGTGTGATTCCTGTGTAATCACATGCAGTATTTCATACGTGCCAATGTGAACCTAGGCTTAAGGATTGGCAAGCTTTATAATTGGTAAGTATTATATTTGTTATAGGGGTTTAATGACATTCAAAGCTTTTATTTCATTTCTTTGACCGCATCTTCAAAATGGCTATTGTGTACATTTTTTTTTTTTTTTTTTTTTTTTTTTTTTTTTTTTTGTTAATAATATTCTCTCAATTTTAGAATGGGGAAGAATTTACAGCTTCCCTTAGTGATGTGTTGCTTATGTGGAAACACTTGATTAAAGATAAACTTGGCTTTATTCGTGATGGCACCGTAGCACCTGGGAACTATGATGATGTCCAAAAAATATACAACCTTTTATTGAAAAATGGCAATACACTGGATCTAATTGATGTACATGGAAAACTGAGTTGTACTCCAGAAGCAAGCAACCTTTCTTCTGTAAGTATCAAAGAACGTATGTGTGCTCTCCATCATTTACCTAATGTTTGCTGTTCTCTTTCTGTTCTGTTTGTTTGCTCCTATTTTCCTTAACAACCTCACTACTGGGCACCCCCATGTGACTGTACATTGTACCATTCACCCAAAAAAAAAAAAGTTTACAAGAGCTGGTTTTTGACAAGCCCTTTATTAACCTCTTGGCGTCCACACTGTAGCCGTCATTTGGCTATAGAATTTCCGGGAGGCTGTCATGACGGCCTCCCCTGTGCCCCTGCGCACGCCCCACAGAGCATGTGCCCTGTGATTACTGGGTCACTGAGACTCAGGTGATCACAGATTCGATTAAGGGGCCGATCCCAGTCCCTTACTATGTGATCAGCTGTCAGCAAATGACAGCTGATCACAGGATGTAAACAAAAGTTTGGTAATCGGGTATTTGTGGGGAGGGGGGGGGTGTTTTATTTTTTTTTTTCTCCTTTCTCCCCTCTCCTCATGTTGACAGCCGATCACTGGCTTATGTGCAAGGGACATCTGTCCCGAAGAGAGAGGCAATTCTGCCTCATCTGTTCCACCAATACCCCCCTGCCAGTGCCACCTATCAATGCCAATCAGTGCCACCTCATCAGTGTACATCAATGGAGAAAAATGACTTGTTTGCAAAACGGTTTAAGTGCCCAGTAAGCAAGTGGTTAAATAAGAAGCCTGGAGCCATCTTCTCCTGGCGCCGGCATCTTCCCAAAAGCCTCTAATATATATATATATATATATATATATATATATATATATATATATATATATATATATATATATATATATATATATATAATTTAGGCTGGTCATGTGACTCCCGGCTGCTCTAATACTCAGTTTCAGGGCTACAGCAGGAGGGGCCGAGATTTCCCTTTGTCAGCCTGGAGGTCATGTGAGTCCCTCCTGCTGTAGCCCTGGATTGAAGTAGGAGAGTGGCTGGGAGTAATGTGACCAGCCTGAAGATACATGCCAAAAAGGTATTCATATATAAGTTCAGCATGTGGCAGCTTAAGAGGGGTTATATAATGTAGTCACTGCCAGCACCTCTTAAGCTGCCACATCCTGCACTGTGTAAAAAAATTTTTTTAAATTTTTTCGGGGAGACTAAGACAGATCACACAGACTCCTGAGCTGGGGGAGGAGAGAGTGGATGACTGAGGCACATAAACTGACCAGTGTCAGGGCTCAGCAGCCATGATGACCTGTGGTCAATTTACAGGGGGAAGGGCAAGATCAGCCAGGTATTTTGCACTGTATATATTGCCATTCTAAATGTCACCCCAGAGCATATACAGATAATAAATTCACTGAAGGGCAGGTTTATTTGTTTAACTGAGAATATTCTGTGTGTGTGTGTGGGGGGGGGGGGGGGTTCTTTTCCCCTGCAGGGGGCTAGTAAAGGACCATTTTACAGTGAGCTGCCCGAACGCAGCTTATGAAAAACATGCGCCTTCATAAGTGATAGCCTGTAGGAAAGAAGTGGATACACATGTACAGTTGTTAAGCTGCAGGAGCTTACGGTCAGTCAGACTTTTTATCTTCCCCTTTCAGCACTTCAGGTATGGAAGCTCAGAGGATGTGGCAGAAACAGTAAAAAATGAATAAAGATTACTTTTTATTTTAACACATGTGGTGGCTGTCAGCACAGTGTCAACTGCGGGTAGCCTCCGCTACATACAGTGTTCTGGCAGTGGGACAGACTTCCATCCTGTTTCTGGCACTCGCCAGTCACAAGAAGCTTTTGTGTTAATGAATACAAAGTTTCCTCTGAATGGCCAAGGTAAGGATTGAAGTTGTCTGCCCATCTCTTCACCTCGGCCAATTAAAGGTAGCTTTGTATTCAATCACAAATTACAATACTTTCTGTGAATGGCTGAGCAGCACTCAGCCCAATGTGCTTTTGTTTGTGAATGGGACATCCCTTTTTTTTTGCTGCAGGAACACTGCACTGCATGGCAAAGGCTTCATACAGCGCTGCATATGTTAGTTTGATTTGCTCTGAAATGCTGTTGTTAAGTTTAAACTAAATCCACCAACATGCCTTGAATGAGACTGTATAACTGTCACACTTGCCATTGTTTCAGTATTGGCTCTCAGACTTTCAAGCCATCCAATGGCTGGTGCCCTAACTGATCACATGTGCAGCACCATGGCAGCTTAAATGGGCTAAGATGGTAGCATGCTTGGCTTTATAGAATAGGAAGGTTTGGTCTTATGATTAGATTAGGTGCTCTAGCAGTGCAAAGAAAGAAGACAGGCCTAATTATTTTATTTATTTTTATTAATAATTTTACATTTAACATAAAGAATTTTGACTTTTTGATGTCTAGTGTTTTAATTACTAGAGTGCTTCTTTTCATAGGAAGACTTACTGGAATTTCTATCTGGAAGCCAGTCGGAAGATGAGGGCAGAATAGCCCCGGTTTCAACCCCATGTAAGAGTATGGATTTAAGAAAGGTATTTGTTTAAAATGTTTTCACTTCTGCTGCCCCCCCCCCCCTTTTTTTTTTAATAGAAAAAAAAATGTATAAATGACATGATTTACATCTAAATTCTCTACAGAGGAAAGACGTTGTACAAAGGATCTTTTGTTCATACTTAAGTCTTTTAGTGAATTCTAAAAATGACATTGCTGTAGCCCAAGTCCTAAACTGCCCAGACAGAGGCCTGGAAAGAGAAGCCTTTACAGACCTTAAACATGCTGCAAGAAACAAGCAAATGTCCTTGTTCTTGGTAAGTTATTTTACTATATGACTGAGTTGGTAAATGATTGGACTTGCCTGGTCTCATACCCTTAAAGTGTTACTAAACCCAGCATCCTGCATTCACTATATCTGGTCTCCCACAGTACCCTCCCTACTTTGGAGACAGTAAAAGGGGAGGATCAGATCAAACTGCCTTTTTACACAATGCAGAAGATTAACCCCTTAGGTTCAAGAGTATAACAAGCATGCTTTACTGCAGATACAGACTGATTTTTATTGTTGTGGGTTTAGTAACACTTTAATTGACAGAGTATTGTAAATCCTGCACTAAGGATGCTTGAGGATGGCATAGAAAATTTTTAAGAATTACAATTCTCCAACTGTTTGGGTTGAAAATGTGATTTCCTCCTTTAAGGTCCTCATTCACATGGGTGTGTCTATGCATGCACCCATGCAAAGGGCAATCTTCATCCTCTGGGGGATGCACAGGTGTTGCATGCATCTGTGTGTTGGCAGTACCATTTATCTCTATTGGGATGCAGCAGCTGTATGGACAGTCCCTTGCCTCTATTTGACAGCCCTGCAGGTGCATGTTCCCAAACGGACAATGTGCGTTTGAAATGCATGGCTATCATCACAGAACACCTGGGCATCCTGTGCGGGTAGAGATGACCCTTCACACAGATGTACGCATAAGTACACCGGTGTAAATGAGGTCTGACTACAGCCAAAAGGCTAATAGCTTTATTTTGTGTGGAGGGATTGCTTGGTCACTCCTCTACCTGCATATTTTCGTACTAACTATTATACTGGTTTTATTCAAAATGACCTCCTTTTTAAATTGCAATTAACAAGATTATCAGAGGGTTAACTCTTTAAAGCGGTAGTAAAGGTTTAAATAAAGAAACTAACCAACAAATCCTGCAATTTAAAGGCATAATGTGCTAGTATGCGTTGCATACTGGTACATTGTGAAAGATTTGCCTTGAAACAAGGCCCTCCAGCAGCGGACTGTCACCATTGCAGAGGCTTCCATCTTCACCGGGTCTTCCTTCCTGGTTCACGGGCTGTGGCCATTTGAATGGCCGAGTCGCAATGACCTCACTCCCGCACATGGGAATGACTACTGCAGCACAGAGCTCTCACTGAACGGTACTGATGTGCTATTCTTTAGCGTGCATACACCAGATGCTGCTACCTGGAATATCTGAAACGGTGCATGTTTAGGAGATAGTGATTTAACATACAGATAGGCTTGCCTGTAGGTAAAATTGAAATATCGAGTTTTAATACTAAGTCTTAGGACTCCATTCACGGTATCACTACTTCCCCATGGAAAGGTTGCATTCCTATTACTTTCAGATCAGCCCTTCAAAAAAAAGGTGCCATATGTGTGTGCAAGAGACAGAGTAGACCTTAAACTTGACAGTGATGACCACTGTCGTGTGTGTGCATTTAGTTCACTTGGAATGTGCTTGTTCTATAGTTATTATTCAAGACCACCTTCAATAAATAAAATGGCCTGTAGTAGGAACTTTGTGTAAATGGGTAAAGCGCACACACACTAGAGGGGGATTTGGCAGGAGATGCTCTGTGGCTTCTGGCATCATATAAGGAGATTCCTATCTGATTGGCTTCTGTACCTGTTGGCCACACCGGAGGGCTGGATGGGGAAGTGGCAGCTGAAACTGACTATAGTTAACCTGTGCATACTGTAGGCACAGATCATGGGAGGCGATGCAAACTAACCATGCTAGCATGGATCTGCTTCTGTGCCTAGCAAGCTCAGTGGCTACATTTATTAGGAACCAAATGTATAGCACAACTTTTTGCTCCCCCCCCCCCCCCTTTTTTTTTTTTTTTTTTTTTTGGTAATGGTGAGGAGGTTACATACTTTATTGGTATCTTGTATGGTTTTCTAAAAATAAAGCAGTGATTCTCTGTACTAGGTGGCAACGTCATTTATAAGGACCCTGGAGCTTGGTGGAAAAGGCTATGCGCCATCTGAATCCGATCCATTAAGGAAACATTTGAAGGGCCTTTCTCTGTTTGTTCATTTTATAGACAAACTCAACGAGGTGCTTGGGGAAACGCAAAATGCAAGGTAAATCCACTGTTTTTCTTTTTATGTCTTCTTGAACCTTGTATACTAGACCATTGTTCGTTGGTAACCTGCACACTCTGTGACTCATATCTGTGTATTACATGCTTTAAAGCAGTTGTCTAAAGTTGTTAGGCATTGTGCTTATAGCTGTGTTATGTAATGTGTCCCCAATGACTTCAGCTTGTATAAGAACAACATGTACAACAAGCTTTTACAAAATATTTGCAGTTTGGACATCTTTGAATCCTTTAAAGCAGGGATCTCCAAACTACGGCCCTCTAGCTATTGCAGAACTACACATCCCCCATGAGGCATTGTAAAACTGACAGTGTTAATATTATGTAAAGCAGTGCTTTGGTTATACAAAAATTGGTTGCAGTCTCCCTGAAAAAACCCCCAGTGGAGTCTTTGCAAGAAATTAATAATATATTGGAATGGGGTGATTGGCGCTACCTGATAAATATCATAAATTGTTTTATTTGGATTTGGTCACAGTGGAATTAAGAGGACCAGGGGCTCATCTGCTTGTTAGACAGTATAATACCTTCATATACCTATACTAGGTCTATAACACAATGGTCATTTAAGAGAAGATCAGCGATATTCAATTGTGAATAATTAATATTCCATAATAAAGTGCTCAATGAAAAAAGTGCAATTACTGCTTATGTACCCTATACGTACTACAATATAGTGTGCCCTATTGCACCATTAGTAATAAACCAACAAATTTAGATAGATAACCAAACGCATAAAAATAGAAAAAAGACTTGAGGCCCATAGTTTTGGGGATCCCTTCTTTTAAAGAGAATCGTCACTTGTGTTTTAAAAGTCAGCAGGTGCAACTACTATTTAGCAGCCAATGGAGTCAAGGGATGCCTTCCCTCAAGCCAATTCTTTGCAAGGGTTCAGATAACCAGGTTTACATCACTTCCTGATGTCTCAAAACCAGCTCTCCACTGTGCATGCACAAGAGCACATGGTACTGTCAGATTGGTTCTGCAGACTCCTGGGATGTGTGAAGTGTCCCAGGAGGCTACGGGCAGTGGAGGGGGCAATCCAAGGTGACCTAATTCTCACTTAGATGTCGATTAAAAAATGTAGTGAATTGAAGGCGTTAAATGTTAAGGGTCTTTTAATGACTGATTTTCTAGCAGTTTATGGCAATGAGTCCCTAACCACGCCTGTGGCATGTCTAGACTCCTGTATAATGCCTGCATTCTTTGACAGTCTTCTGTAGCATTAAATAACTAAATATAGGGCTCCTGGGTGGTGTTGGGGCCAAAGATCAGATCCCAATTTTTGCAGGCTGAAATTTCAAGTGGCTTTAAACAGCGAAAACTCTATTGTGTTGCAGCTTACTAATGATTTATATGTGGCTTTCTTTTGGTAGTATTTAATCGCCACTGGGGTTTTTTTGCTTGACAAAGACCGCAAATAGTGTTTTGTTCTAAAATGTTGCAAACCAGTAATTGTTTTTCTGTTGATGAGGCAGCACTGGTAGGCGACACTGATAATTGGTGCCCTAATTATCAGTGTCAATGTCCCTTTAACGCAGGCTGGGTATCTGCCTTTCTTTTTCTTCCTTTCTTGCTCCGGCATGAGGAAAGGGAGCCGAAAACTGGCTTGTTCACTTCCGTCACGTGGTAAAGGGCTACTGTGACTGGCCCTATACCCCAGCCTGTGATCAGCTGAGTCCAAAGGACTTGGAGATCACTGAGCAGGGCATGAGGGCAGCGCAGCCATGGGAGGATGGCCATGTACGTCTTCAAGGCAAGCTAAGGTCGTGGTATAGCGCGGGCAGGAAGCATCTAAACGTTTTAAGGCTTGAAGATTCTATAAAACGCCCAAAACATTTTTTTTTATGTAGTTTCTGAAACCAGACACCATAGAGAATAAACATAATGGTTTCTGTCACGCGATATTACTGCACCAGTTTAGAAAGCACAACATTTCAGTATAATACACTAAAGGCATACAAATGCAATAAAATTATTATTTGGGGGGGGGGGGGGGCTGGGGGGTTTGGAAATGCCCAAATCTAACAAAAGTTGCACTTGCCTCACATTTTCTAAAGTCTGAGAAACGCGCTTTGAGTGTCAATCTCCAATGCCCCTCTGCGCACAATGGTTCCTCCTGCTAACCTCCACATCACTACTTTGTCCTGTAGTGAAATGAAGGTAAATGGGAGGGGTCAATAAGTGCAGCAGAGGGAGGGGGTAAGTTGAATTTATTTTTTATACCTGACATGCCTGCTTTCAGATTGCAAGGTGCTCAAGTTCCTTGAGTCTTATGAACCAAAATTTTGCACACCTCATTATTGGTCCTTTCTGTGTTTTTAAAACAGATTAGGATGGCAGTCGAGAATTTTCAGACCATCTGTGTGTTTTTTGGTTTTATAAATCGTCTTAACAGTTGTCCAGACCAATAGATAATGTGACATTCTTTCTAGTTTTTGGAATTGTAATTATGAATGCGCTTTAACAGGCATTTGGAATTCGTCCATAGCCCTATTTTCTCACTAGAGTGCTTTAGTCTTTTTCCAGTAAATGATCTTTTTTTTATTTTTTTATTTTTTTTTTCTTCTTCTTCTTTCAGAGAATATGCACTTTGAGATGTTTAAATCATTCACTGGTTTTGTGTGTTGTGATTTATGCATTCAAGAAAATATTGTTGGCTATGGAGAACCGTTTTTGGTACATAAACTTTAAACTCACCATGGCCCTTAATACTTACTTTTTATTTTTCCCATTGTGATATGTTCCTGTAACTCACAAAGGCAGTTCCATGCCATGCGCCAAAGAATGGTGTTTTTCTTTGTTTGGCTAAAAATATATAAACTATAAATGGAAAGCAGTGGGGAGAATTCAATAAAGCATTTTACGGCACTTTTCTGGCAGTGTGGTACAATTTAAAAGGGTCATGAGCCAAACTTATGAAAGCCCTGGAACGGTTTTGGTTAACAGCTATGACATGTATGACAGAATCTTGTAGGTTTTAGATGTGTAACATTTACAATGTGTTGCTATGCTGCAGTTTACAGATTCAAAACAAAACGGGTTAGGAAAAAAAAAAAACCTTGAGGTAATTAAGACCAACTTAAATTTATTATTATTTGAGTTATTGGGGAATTGTGTATTTGATTTATTGGTTGCTAGGACTTGGCAACCAATGACATAGGGCTGAAGTTGGCCAGTGGGTGGAGCCTTATGGGGATGCTGGGTCCACATGCCTTTGTGATTGGCAGTGGGTGGGTTCCCTAGCTGCTACTGTACTGAACAGTCGCTGTAGAATCGACCCGTCTCCCTTGTGATTTACAGCAGAAGGTAGTGGATTTGATAGGGAATTGGTTTAAGTTCTCCATGAGGCTCTGCCTACCCCACAACAAAATGCCTCTAGGCCTGCCTGTTTTTGGTATGCACCCATAAGGAGCCCTTTCTTCATTAAGGTTGTTTTGGGGCCATAGCTTCTTTTTCCTCAGGTGTATTTCTTTATTCAGCTAGACATGTTGTGCCTCTTATGCCCTTCTTCCCATTGCTTGCTTCAAAACTTGGTGGTGGTAAACCCAGGACCTGGCATTCACGATATCTGGTCTCCCACAGAACATGGAAATGCAATAGAATGAGTGAATTTAAACTGATCGATACCTCTTTCTCATCAGTTAGAGCAGTCTTGTAACGTCTATCAGTGTCTGGTTAAAGCTTGTAGGAGGCGATTTTTTTTTTTTTTTTTTTTTTTTTTTTCTTTTTTCTTTTTTTTTTCATTCTGCTCTGACTGTCCTATGAGGCTGCAACACCCCTGACCCTCTGTCTAGACCAGCCTTTTTAACACGGAGGAACACGTGAAATAGTTCTCTGGTCTCAGAACCCCTTCTAAAGGCTAAAAATCTACAACTTGATGTGGTGGTCAGTGGGAAGAATGGTCCTTACATTGAGAAGAATTGACTCCTTACAGATAGCTAAAAAGATCAATGGTGTGAGTGGGAACTTGTCTGAGAGGCAGAAATTGCTCAATACTGAAGGAACCCCTAGCAACCTCTGGAACCCTGGTTGAGAATCACTGGTCTAGACAGTGCTGCCTGGCCCTGTGATGTTCACATGCACCCACCCCAAGAAGGAAATCTCTACCAATAGACACCAAACTGAGCATGTGCAGCTTGTCCTATAGATCCTGTTCTATCAGGGGATGGTTTTGGGACTGTGGCAGAAGGGGAGGAACAGAGGACAGAATCGAGCATCCTTTTTACATTTAGTTCCATAGTGAGGATAACCAGCATGCTTTACTGCATCTACAGACTGATTTTACTGTTGGTTTAGTAACACTGGGAGTAGAAAAGCTTGTTTATGGGGTGTCCCTGCAGCTTTTTCTTTTGCGTTGGTGCAATCAGTTGACGGTAGCTGCATGTAACTCATGGTTAACAATAGGGGGTCATGTACAGTTGAAGAAATAGATTTTATTTTGGCAAGTGAAAAATCTTGTTTTTCAGCTCAACAGAGTTTGGCTTTATAGGATAACTTTGTACGTTTTAAACATACATTCTCTTAAACTATGCTTCCAATATCGAATTTTTCCAGGCTTTGAACTTGTCACTTTGCCCTGCATTTAGAGTGTGCTTGGTCATATTTATATTTAATGCCCAGAGCAGTTTGTTAAAGTCAGTCAAAACTTTTTTATTTTTTGTTAATTTGTTGAGATTTCTTTTTATTTACTGCAATGGTGTACGTATTTCTAGTCATGGGGATTGAAGCTAATTCTCCTGAGTAGGCAAAGCTGCTCAATCTCCCAGCACTATTTGCAAAACTCAAAGGGTGGCCTGGAGAGGAAAGTTTGGATAGAATTCTGCTATTTGGTACTTTTTAAAAATGTCAGTACTAAAATTGCTTAAGGACCGCCTCCTGCACATATACGTCGGCAGAATGGCACGGCTGGGCACAATCACTTGTACGTGGCTCTAAGTGCCCAGCCGTGGGTCGGGAGCATGCTCCCAACCCGGTCCTGAGCTCCGTGGCCGTGGGACCAGTGCACCCGATTGCCGCCGGTGTTCCGCGATCGGGTTACAGAGCTGAAGAACGAGGAGAGGTCTGTGTAAACAGAACCTCTCCCCGTGCTTCCTACTGTGGCTGTCATTGATCATCTGTTCCCTGTTATAGGGAAAGACTATCAGTGATGTCACATGCCAGGCCACGCCCCCTAAAATAATAAAAAACACACATAACGTCACACAACCCCCCCCCCCCCCCCTCGCCCCCTAGTGGTTAACTCCTTCACTGCAAGTGTCATTTTACACAGGAATCGGTGCATTTAAATAACACTGATTGCTGTATAAATGACAATGGGCCCAAAAAATGTCCGATGTGTCTGCCATAATGTCGCAGTCACAATAAAAATCGCTGATCGCCACCATTACGTGTGTGTGTGTGTGTGTGTGTGTGTATATATATATATATGTATGTATATATCTATCCCTTATTATGTAACACTAACTTTTGCGCAAACCAATCAATTGCACTTCTTCTTCTTTTTTTTTTTTTTTTTTTTTTTTTCCCCAAAATTGTTGCTCTATTTTTGTTTGTTTATTGCGGAAAAAATAAACCACAGAGGTGAAAAAAAGACGCCATTTTTTGTTTGGGAGCCACGTCGCACGACCACACAATTGTCAGTTAAAGCAACGCAGTGTCGAACCACAAAAAGGGGCTTGGTCCTTTTGGCTACAAATTGGTCCGCGGCTTAAGTGGTTAAAGACACTGGAATCTCCCCCCCCCCCCCCCCCCCGCTCACAAGTGGCTTTTTCTTCCGAACGGTGCTACGACAAAACGTCCCCAGCCCGACAGGACGCCCACGGACAGTCAAAAACTTCCCTGGATCCGCAAGCCTGTGAATAAAAGTGCTGCCACATGGTTTGCCCCCACCCAGGTCTCGGGTGGGGGGGGACGCATTCAGGAGTTTGCAGCCCGGTGGTCCTCCCGGTTATCCAACCACTGGGTCTGCGATCTGATTTCCACAGGCTACAAGATAGTTCCTCTCTTGGCCGCCAAACAGATTCTTCCCCCTCCAGCGTACCCGTATCCCCGGGAGGCCCTGTTGGGGGCTGTAAGGGACTTGCTGAATCGAGGGGTGATTGTACCTGTTCCGGAGCCAGAACGCTTCCAGGGATTCTACTCAAATCTGTTTGTGGTTCCCGAGAAGGAAGGGGGTACATCCAATCTTGGACTTGCAAGCCCTCAATCACTTTGTAAAAGTGTAGAGATTCAGGATGGAATCAGTTCGCTCAGTAGTCTCTGCGATCCATCAAGGGGTCTCCCTGGTGTCCTTGGACATCCAGGATGCGTACCTACACATACCCATATGCTTTCGGCATCAAGTTTCTGCGTTTTGCAGTCAGAAGTCCATTACCAATTTGTGGCTCTTCGTTTTGGTCTGGCATCAGCCCCCTGAGTCTTTACCAAGGTATTGGCGTTGCTGCGACAATGCGGGATCGCGATTGTGGGCTACCTGGACGATCTCCTCCTGAGAGCATCTTCCACCTCAGAATTGGAGGATGTGGCGATCACCATGCAGACCCTGCAAGAATTTGGGTGGCTGTTGAACCTAAAGAAGTCGGTGATTGTGCCGACCCAGAGTCTGGAGTACCTAGGTTTGCTGTTGGACTCCAGGGAAGTGAGAGTTTTTCTCCCTTCAGACAAATTGCAGACTCTCAGGTCCGCGGTGAAACCGCTAATGAACCACAAGTGGTCATCTCTCCGCTTTTGCATGCGAGTACTGGGGCTCATGGTAGCCTCCTTCAAGGCAGTACCTTACGCCCAGTTCCACACCAGAGTACTGCAGAAGGAGATTTTGTTAAAATGGAACAAGTCTCAGTTGTCACTGGATCGACTGGTCCAGGTGAGCCAACCAGTCAGGGACACTCTGCTCTGGTGGTTGAGGTCCCCGGTGATTCAGTCCGGAAAATCGTTCTTTCCTCTGACATGGACGGTGGTCACTACGGACGCCAGTCTATCTGGCTGGGGTGGAGTGACGGGGGTTCAGTCGACTCGGGGCCTCTGGTCGACGGTAGAATCCGAGTTGCCGATCAATCTGCTTGAATTAAGAGCGATCAGGCTGTGTCTCCACACATGGTCGGTGAGTCTTCAAGGGTGTCCGATCAGGATTCAGTTGGACAGCGATACAGCAGTGGCATACATAAATCGCCAAGGGGAAGGTCACTCGCATACTTCGGTGGGCAGAGCGACACGTTCCGGCCCTGTCGGCCATTTACATCCCGGGTGTGGAAAACTGGCAGGCGGACTATCTGATGCCTGACCCAAGAGAATGGGCATTGCATCCGGAGACGTTCAGGCTGCTGTGCCTGAAGTGGGGAACACCAGATGTGGATCTATTGGCCTCCCATCTCAATCGGAAGGTGCAAAGATTCGTGTCCAGGATGAGAGATCTGTGGGCAGACGTGCTGGTGGCCCCGTGGGATCAGTATCAGCTGATCTACGCCTTTCCTCCACTGAAACTGTTGCCACGTCTGCTTCGCAGAGTTGAAGCCAAGGGGATCCCAGTGATACTGGTGGCCCCAGATTGGCCTCAGTGTCCCTGGTACACAGATCTGGTGGCAGACGCTCCCTAGTGACTGCCGTTGTGGGAGGACCTTCTGTCTCAAGGTCCTATTTTTATTTTATTTTTTCCATCCTGCTTTAATGGCATGGCTGTTGAGAGCCAGGTTGTTGAGGAACCGGTGTCTGTCGGACTTGGTGGATCCAACTATGTTGAGGGTATGGAAATCTTCTTCTAGTAAGATATACCATTGTACCTGGAAGGCTTACATCTCCATGTGTGAGGAGAATGGTTGGCATCCGTGTTCCTTTTTCCATAGCAAGGATCCTGCTGTTTCTTCAGCGAGGAGTAGACCAGAGATTGGCATTGAGCACCATCAAGGGGCAGATCTCAGCCCTGGCTTTTTATTTTTTCCAATGACCCCTGGCATTGCACTTCTTAGTGGGTACCTTTTTTTTTTTTTTTTTTTTTTTTTTTTTTTTTTTTTTTTTTTTTTTTTTTTTTTTTTTGTTCAGGGGTATGGCATGTAGTCCCTCCGGTGCGCCCACTGTTACACCCATGGGATTTGAACCTGGTGTTGTCGGCGCTTCAAAAACTGCCGTTTGAGAATATCAGGGAGAGTCCCCTGTTGACTCTTTCCCAGAAAGTGGTCTTTCTAGTGGCCATTACCTCGGCCAGGAGGGTTTCGGAATTGGTGGCCTTGTCTTGCAAGTCTCCTTATCTGGTCATCCACTGGGATAAGGTGGTGCTGCATCCGTAACCATCTTTTCTACCGACGGTTGTCTCGGCATTAAGGACATTGTATTACTATTGTTGTGTCCTAAGCCGAAGCACCCCAAAGAGGTGGCCCTTCACGCTCTCAACGTGGTTAGGGCTCTGAAGGTGTACTTGTCTGCCACGGCTCCCTTTCAGAAGTCAGACTCGCTGTTTGTTTGTTTCGGTGGCTGGTCCAAAGAAGGGTACGTCGGTCTCATCGGCCACCATTTCCAGGTGGATCAGACAGATTGAAGTACAAGCCTACGCCTTGAAGGGGCAGGTGCCCCCCTTTCAGGACGGCCCACTCTACAAGGGCAATCGGAATGTCTTGGGCCCTTCTGACACCAAGCATCGGTCACTCAGGTGTGTAAGGCGGTGACCTGGTTGTCTGTCCATACGTTTACCAGGTAGACATCGGTGCATCGGCTGATGCCGGTTTTGGCCGCAAAGTTTTGCAGGTCGGCCGTGTAGTTGCAATTGGATATGGAAGCTCTGTTTTTCGAGTAAAACCGCAGTACTGTTGTGTTTATGCACTGTTGCATTAGTTCTGCAACGTTGCGGTGTTGAGGATACCCGGTTATATGGTGGTGTTTTTCCACACACGTGTGTGTTGTGTGTTGTGTGTGTTTTTTTTTTTTTTTTTTTTTTTTTTTGTACTCGCCGTAAAATCCTTTTCTCTGTAATTCACCGACCAACACAGCACCTGCCCCTCCTTTTTTTTGCTTTAAGTTATACTGCTTGTTGACGTACTGAGTCTGCTAGGGCAGGCTGTGGGGGTTGTAGCCTAGGGACCGCCCTGGGCGGAACTGAAAGTTCTGAAGTGTTGTATTACAACTTTGCCTAGTATCTCCAGTGATGGGGCTGAAAACCCATTTAGTTACAGAGAGGAGCTGTGTTGTCGGTGAATTGCAGAGAAAAGGATTTTACGGCGAGTACAACTTTTTTTTTTTTTTTTTTTTTTTAATACAGTCCGTTTGGTTAATGTAGTAAATGCCTTCTTAAAATGATTATATTTGGGTCTTTCCTATGTCTTTCAGAACTGCATCAGAGCGGATTTTGTCAGCCATCAAGATGCATCTTATAAAGGGAAGAAGCAGTGAGGATCTGTTTAGTGAAGCTGTGATGGAGGTTGCACACAATTTGGATCTGAGAATTAAAAACCTTATTAATTTATCTAGTGAAGCGAAGCCTGAGAGCTCCACAGGCATCAGTCCAGCACGGGTAAGCTTTTTGATGCATTTTTCTTTATAATCCTTCATATAGACCTTTCATTCTCTTATTCTAGAACTGCTGAAATTCCAGGATGCCTCTGAAGGTATGTTGTGGTGTCTGGCACAAAACCGTTCGTAGCAGATCTTTTATGAAGTCCTGTAATTGGTGAGGTGGGGTCTCCATGGTTTGGACTTGATTTTTCCAACAGATGCTTGATCTGGAGAATTTCGAGTGCAATTCAACACCTCAAACTTGTGTTCATCAGACCTTGCTACCGTCTCCCATTGCTCTTGTGTTTCAGTTATGATACTCAAGTGCACATTTGTAGACACAGGTTTATATGAGCTTCTGGACCGGTCTGCGGCTATGCAGCCTTGTATGTAACAAATTGTGATGTGCTGTGTTCTGACGCCTTTCAACCCGAAACCAGCATTAAAGTGATTCTTAAGGCAAAAATCTAAAAAAATAAAATAAAGATATACTGCCTGGCTAATCTCAGTCCAGCCCTAGACATCTCAGGGGCAGTGCAAAAAAGAAATTAAACTCAGCGCTGCTTAGAGCTGCCCGATTCTGGATAAAATGAGAATCGCAATTAATCGACTGAAAATCGTTAGTTGCAGCCCTACTTAGAAGATGGATCACGATTCTCACGGTATAACATCATCTTTCACATTAAAACCCCAAAAATGGGGCTTACTTTAGTGTGTGTGTGTGTGTGTGTGTGTGTGTGTGTGTGTGTGTGTGTGTGTGTGTTTTTTTTTTTTTTTTTTTTCTCCTAAAAAAAATTGTGTTTGAAAGACCGCTGGGCAAATACAGTGTGACATAAAATATTGCAGCAATTGCCATTTTATTATCTAGGGTCTCTGCTAAAATAGGTTTTGGGGGGTTCCAAGTAATTTTCTAGCAAAAAATATTGATTTTTAACTTTAAGTGTCAGAAAAAGATTTAGACTTTAATTGGTTTAACTTCCTGTATTTACAGATTGTTAAAAACTTGTCAGACTGCCCAGATTTTTTTTTTCTTTACACGCTGAAGTTTTCTTTTTTAATTAAATTATTATATTTTTTTTTTTTTTTTGATCTAAGAAGGAAGGGTTAATTGCAATGTTTCATGTTAAAAACTTGGCAGACTGCCCATATAGTGGGGTGTAAATATTATTATTATTATTTTTTTTTTTTTAAGCAGTTATATGAGAGAATCGGCAAACTCTGCAATAGAGATCATCAGGGTGGGGGGGGGGGGGTTGAATCGAGATTATAATTTCTTTCCACTGTGCTGTAGCTTTGGTCAATTTGGGTGTCTCTGCAGCACTGGACCATCTTGCTGGCAGGTCCTTTTTTTTTTTTTTTTGCAAATCTGTTTATTGGAATTTCAGACAGTGAACAAGTAACCAAAAGCAAAACAAGACAGACAAAAACAAAAACAAAAACACATACATTGGTCACGATTAGTGTTACAGGCGTGACGTGTAAAGAGTTGCAATATAAGACAGTGCATTACATAAAAAAACATGTCGGAGAATTCAAGGCATCTCACCGGCCACAAAGAGCCGACTCCATGTGCAGTAGGATGACTCAGGACTAAACCATGCTACTCAGACATACAACATTTCCACTAGTGCATATTCCTATTCGGCAGGTCCTTTTTAATTCAGTTGCGCATACCCCCATGCCAGTGCTGTATGTCAACAGCCTTCTACCCCCTGGCTAAAAAAAAAAAAAAAAAATTAACATTTTAAAGCAGTATTTAAACTCGACACAAATAAATATATATATTGCATTTTAATGACTTGGATGTGGTGGCTGCATAGTTTTTTTTTTTCTTTTGTTCTCACCTGGTGAGCTAGCCAGTGACGCAACTCTAGAGGAATGAGGACAGCAGCGTTTTAATGTCTTGGCAGATTTAAATACACTAAATTATTGAAGCCAAACTCCAGCTCACACTTTATAATCAGTTACACCAAACAGGTGGGGTGCTTTTTTTTTTTTTTTTTTTTTTTTTTTTTTTTTAAGCGAGACCAAAAAAAAAATTTTAATTATAACTAACCCTGCCAGTGTGAAATGGTTTCTCATCCATGTAAACTGATACGTTCTGTTGGAGAGCTTGAGTTTTTTTTCTTTTAAAAACTAGTCTTGCTGGCTTAATCACCAGATGAAAATCGAGCCTAAAAAGAAAATGCTGCTATCACATCTTAATTGGTAAGTTGCAGTATAATTTGGCTCTGGGTTTAATATTTTTTAATATGTGGTATTTCATGCTTGGCCAGCTAAAAATGTATTATATTTCATTTCTAATGTAAAGAATCTGTACAAAACCAGTAAACATTTGCTTTAATAGAAAAAGACAAGGGGTTGTGTGTTTAAAGTATGATGGAATTGTTTGTTTTTTCTGTTTACAGCCTAGAATTCATGCAATCAACCGAGGCACAGCTTTATGTGGTAGGGAAACCATAAAAACATTGCTAGTCCTTCTGGATGAAGAAGCTGCCAATCCACCCAGCAAAAACAAAGCAGACTTATTATGTTCTGAAGGCGCCACCCTCTTTGGATCCATTTCTATTCTATCCCTTTTTAGGTATGTAGAGTTTTTTTGATAAGTACTTTCCTATAAACCGTATGAAGAGTTTCAAGCGGACGTCCGCCCACCCCTTGCAAAAATTAAGCCAGCTGCTGCACTTACTGCAGCTGCTGACTCTTTTTTTTACAATAGGACACTTGCCTGTCCTGGAGCGATGTCGCCTTTAGGCCGGTTCTCTACTGCGCATGCGTGAGGCACCGATGCGCTCTCCTACTGGCCTGGCGGCGGGAGAAGGAGGATGGAACCGAGCTGTGGGGGAGGAGGCAAATGAGTGGAAGTTCCACTTTTGGGTGGAACTCTGCTTTAACCCCTTTAGATCCACGCTGTAGTCGAATGACTGCTACAACGCGGACCTACTTTGCTGAGATGCTGTCAATAGATGTCCACCCCTTTGCACACTCCCAATGAGACTCGGGTGATCACAGATCATAAGATTAAGGCACCTGACCAACACGATATCTTAAATGTGACCTGCTAGGAGCTTTCTTAACACATTGTCTATGGGAATGAATCCTTTTTTTTTTTTTTTTTTTTTGAAACTTTCACGTTGCAGGAAAAGCAAATATATGACTTGGAGCTCCAGTAGCCCTGATTCACAATTATGAACATAAAAGAATAAAATGTGAACTCTAAAAAGGGAATGGGGGGGGGGGGGGGGGGGGGAGAGTATATTTACCCCTAAAACAAACGACATGAACTAATAATTCAAAGTGAAATGCAGATTACTTTCAGGAGTGGCAGCAACGTTGGGTACGTCATCGGTGATCTTGGGGCATGACAATAACAGATAGTGACCTATTTGTAATGTAAGATCTTGAATCGTCAAAGAGCTTAAAAGGCGTGGCATTTCTAAGGTGGTAGAAAGATGGAGGGATCTGAAGTTTTTTTACCTAGGGGTTTTAAGAAGTCTTGTGTTGGATATCAGACCGTGAATTTAAATGGGTGTGTAATATCCAGCAGCTACTTTTTTGGGTGAACGTGACCTACATATATTTACGCCATCTTGCAAAGGCTCGTGAAGTAGGATGGAAGTTTAGTACAATTATGTCCAGTCTCAGGGTTGAAGAGCGATAACATTAAGCGTTCCACAGCTGGAAGGCTGGGTAGTGTTGGTTTAATCCAATGGGACATGATTGTTCTAGGAGAGTCCATTGTGTAAGGTTGAGTGAGGATGATGACGGATTGTTGTGTAACCAGACCGCATTGATTTTGAAGATGTATGCTAGTCCGAGTTCCAATATGTAGTAATGGTTGGACATTTCCAGAGGTGGTGCAGTAATGACATTGTAGTGATCACACAAGCACAATGCCCTTGGTGGAGTCTGCCTTATTGGTGCGGCATCGGTTGTCCTCCTAAAGCACTATATCAATTATTGTTAAAGGTGATCAGTTTGAGGTCCACAGCAAGACCGTAGATAGGCTAGAATTTTCTGATAATAGAAGATGTGCGATGTGTGCAATGCAAATTCTCAGGTTTTGAGAAGGCTTGAATTCATCAGGTTTCTCCTGATACAGGGAGGTTATGTTGGCGAGTCCACAGGTGCAGCATAGGGTAAAGGTTTTATGCATGATTGATGGAAGGAACATGGTTGCCCTAAATCAGGGGTGTCCAAACTTTTTTCAAAGAGGGCCAGATTCGATGAAGTGAACATGTGTGAGGGCCGACCATTTTGCCTGACATTCTTTGAACCATTAAAATTCGGTCATTCGAGCACTCATACCTGGCCCAACAAAAATTCTTGTGCCTTTGTCGCGCTCGTTTGCCCGACACACAGACGCATGCTCTGTTCTTTAGGGGTACCGTTAAGTCTTAATGGTACCCCACACATTGGAAACATGGGGTGCTTTTGGTGCAGCGCAATTAACCACTTTCAGACCGGACCATTTTGCTGGTAAATGACCAGAGGTCTTTTTACACTTTGGCACTGCGCTGCTTTAACTGGTAATTGCGCGGTCATGCAATGTTGTACCCAAACAAAATTTGCGTCCTTTTCTTCCCACAAATAGAGCTTTCTTTTGATGGTATTTGATTGCCTCTGCGATTTTTATTTTTTGCGATATAAACGTAAAAAGACCGCAAATTTTGAAAAAAAATGATATTTTCTACTTTTTGTTATTAGAAAAATCCAATAAACTCAATTTTAGTCATACATTTAGGCCAAAATGTATTCAGCCACATGTCTTTGGTAAAAAAAAAGTCAATAATTGTATATTTATTGGTTTGCGCAAAAGTTGTCACATCTACAAACTAAGGTACGTTTTCTGGAATTTACGCAGCTTTTAGTTTACGACTGCCTATCTCATTTCTTGAGGTGCTAAAATGGCAGGGCAGTACAAAACCCCCCCAAATGACCCCATTTTGGAAAGTAGACCCCCTAAGGAAATTGATAAGAGGCATGTTGAGCCCATTGAATATTTTATTTTTTTGCCTCAAGCGATTGAATAATGACAAAAAAAAAAATTTTTTTTTTTTTACACAAAGTTGTCACTAAATGATATATTGCTCACACATGCTATGGGCGTATGTGAAATGACACCCCAAAATAAATTCTGCTGCTTCTCCTGAGTACGGGGATACCACATATGTGGGACTTTTTGGGAGCCTAGCCGCGTACGGGGCCCCGAAAACCAAGCACCGCCTTCAGGCTTTCTAAGGGCGTAATTTTTTGATTTCACTCCTCACTACCTATTACAGTTTTGAAGGCCATAAAATGCCAAGATGGCACAAACCCCCCCAAATGACCCCATTTTGGAAAGTAGACACCCCTAAATTTAGGGGTACACTAGTGAGACTAGGTAATAAATGGCGGGTGCCCTGAAACTATAAAAAAATAACTAACCAACCAGCGTCACCTGTAACAGTTATATGGTGATCACTGGTGAAAGGGTTAACTAGGGGGCAATTAGGGGGCTTTATGCGGTAGTATATGGGGGTCCCTGGCGCTATAAAAAGCTGCAGCGAACCTAAATACCTACCTGCCTAACTAGCGTCACCTGTGACACTAATACAGCGATCAGAAAAACGATCGCTTATTAGGCTGGGTTCACACTGGAGCGATGCGGGAACGCCACGAATGCGCGGCGGGTTCCCGCATCGCATGCCTCCCGGCGGCAGTTCACACTGCCCTATGCGAACTGCTGGGAGTGTCAGTGAAATGTTACTGACACCCCCAGATCAGTTCGCATATCGCAGTGCGATCTGCAAACTCGGATCGCATGGTGTGAACACCCATGCGATCCGATTCTGCTGCGGGCCAAAAAAAGGGTCCCGTGCGAATTTGCGGCGGGTGCGGCGAATGGCTGAACTCGAATCGCACAGAGATCGGATGTGATTTGCACTGCAGTGCGGTGCGGTGCGAATCACATCCGTTCTCATAAACCGCTGCAATGTGAACCCAGCCTTAGTGACACTGGCGACGGGGGGTGATCACGGGGTTAAACCTTTATTGGGGGGGTTAGGGGGGTACCTTAGAACTAAAGGGGGCTAACCCTAACTGCCCTAACAGTTATTAGTCACAAATGACACCCGCCGGGTGATCAGGGGGTTAAACCTTTATTAGGTAATAAATGGCGGGTGCCCTGAAACTATAAAAAAATAACTAACCAACCAGCGTCACCTGTAACAGTTATATGGTGATCACTGGTGAAAGGGTTAACTAGGGGGCAATCAGGGGGCTTTATGCGGTAGTATATGGGGGTCCCTGGCGCTATAAAAAGCTGCGGCGAACCTAAATACCTACCTGCCTAACTAGCGTCACCTGTGACACTAATACGGCGATCAGAAAAATGATCGCTTATTAGGCTGGGTTCACACTGGAGCGATGCGGAAACGCCGCGAATCCGCGGCGGGTTCCCGCATCGCATGCCTCCCGGCGGCAGTTCACACTGCCCTATGCGAACTGCTGGGAGTGTCAGTGAAATGTTACTGACACCCCCAGATCAGTTCGCATATCGCAGTGCGATCTGCAAACTCGGATCGCATGGTGTGAACACCCATGCGATCCGATTCTGCTGCGGGCCAAAAAAAGGGTCCCGTGCGAATTTGCGGCGGGTGCGGCGGGTGTGGCGGGTGCGGCGAATGGCTGAACTCGAATCGCACAGAGATCGGATGTGATTTGCACTGCAGTGCGGTGCGAATCACATTCGTTCTCATAAACCGCTGCAATGTGAACCCAGCCTTAGTGACACTGGCGACGGGGGGTGATCACGGGGTTAAACCTTTATTGGGGGGGTTAGGGGGGTACATTAGAACTAAAGGGGGCTAACTCTAACTGCCCTAACAGTCATTACAGTCACAAATGACACCAATGCAAAAAAAAAAAAAAAATGACATTGGTGTCACTGTGACTGGGGGGCAGGGGTAATTGGGGGGGTGATCGGGGGGTAAAGGGGGGGTGTGAGTGTGCCTGGCATGTTCTACTGTGTGTGTGAGTGTTGGTGCAACTTACTGATCCGCTCTCCTCCGTGTCGGAACGAAAAATACCGACACGGAGGAGAGAATACATCACTTCCTCTCCTGTGTTTACATTACAGGAGAGGAAGTGATGTCACCGGGGATTTCTATTAGTCGGGAGCGATCGCGAGGGGGTGGCCATGAATGAATGGCCGTCCCCTCGTCCGGGATCGCTCCCGTACGAATACCGACCGCCGCAGGCACCGGGCGGGGGCCCGATCGGGCCCCCGACCCGCGGGAGGCAAGGGACGTACATGTATGTCCTTATGCCTGCCCTGCCATTGTACCGACGTACATCGGCGTGCGGCGGTCGGCAACTGGTTAAAAAAAAAAAAAAGCTCTGGGACTTCTTTCCCTGCATTTTTGTGGGTATGGAAGCCCATTGAAATGCATGGGCTGCCCTACACACAGCATGCAGCCATGCAGATGTGAGCCAAGGGCTTATTGGAGGGGCAGTAAAACTACATGGTTGAGCTGTTTTTACCACCCCCAACTTCTCCCCCTTTAGCTGCAGAGGGAGCAGCTGGGGGTGTACACATGCTGTGGCTGCAGCTGGAGGTATGCTCAGGGTGAATGGGCCTGCACTGCAACTACCCCGCAAATGTGTGGACTGCACAGTTGCGGTATAGTGATGCTACATTTACGGGCTTAAAACAGGTGGTGAGGAGGCAACATAATGCCTCTTTACCACCTTTCAAATGCCTCTAAAAAGCGATCTGTATATGGATTGCTTTTCAGAGGAGCAGCAATCCTGGCTGCTATCACACACACAAGCACCACAAAAGCAGTTCTGATGGTACAAGAATGGGGGGGGGGGGGGTCTGGATTAAAAGTAACACACATGCATACACATACACACAGACATACACACATACAGACACATGCATATACTTACATACATACAGACACATGCACACACGTACATACATACATACATACAGACATACACGCACATACATACAGACATACATACATACACACACACACACACACACACACATACATGCACACAGATACATACAGACACACATACAGACACACATACATGCACACACATACAGACAGACATACACGCACATACATACAGACACACATGCACATACGCATACATACAGACATACATGGAAACACACACACATGCAATCATACATGCACAGACACACACACACACATGCGCGCACACACACACACACAGACACACATGCACATACAGACACACATACACAGACAGACATGCACACACACACACATATAGACACACATGCACACACATACATACAGACATGCACACACATGCACAGACACACATACATACAGACACACATACATACAGATACACATGCACACACACACATACATACATACAGACACACATGCACACACATGCATACAAACAGACATGCGCACACACACACATACAGACAGACATGCGCACACACACACATACAGACAGACATGCGCACACACACATACAGACACACATGCACATACATACAGACACACATGCACATACATACAGACACACATGCACATACATACAGACACACATGCACATACATACAGACACACATGCACATACATACAGACACACATGCACATACATACAGACACACATGCACATACATACAGACACACATGCACATACATACAGACACACATGCACATACATACAGACACACATGCACATACATACAGACACACATGCACACATATACATACAGACACACATGTACACATATACATACAGACACACATGTACACATATACATACAGACACACATGTACACATACAGACACACATGCACACACATACATACATACAGACACACATGCACACATACAGACACACATGCACACACATACATACAGACACACATGCACACACATACATACATACAGACACACATGCACACACATACATACATACAGACACACATGCACACACACACATACACATAAATGAAGCCTTTTTAAAACGAATCTAGCTTGTAGTACAGTACCTTTCCATTCCATTTCCTCATTCAGCCGGGTACTGCACTGTAGGGGGAAGCAGAGAGCACAGCACACTCCTCTGCACTTTACTTTCACTTTTGAAGCCGACGGAGCTTCACACAGTGCCGGGGATCGGCTCATTTGACAGCCCTGATCCCGCAGCACACCAGGCGGGCCGTTCAAAACCGGACTGCGGGCCGCGATTGGCCCGCGGGCCGGACTTTGGACATGCCTGCCCTAAATGGTTATACAGTGGTGTGAAAAAGTGTTTGCCCCCTTCCTCATTTCCTGTTCCTTTGCATGTTTGTCACACTTAAGTGTTTCGGAACATCAAACCAATTTAAACAATAGTCAAGGACAACACAAGTAAACACAAAATGCAATTTGTAAATGAGGGTGTTTATTATTAAAGGTGAAAAAAAATCCAAACCATCATGGCCCTGTGTGAAAAAGTGATTGCCCCCTAAACCTAATAACTGGTTGGGCCACCCTTAGCAGCAACAACTGCAACCAAGCGTTTGCGATAACGTGCAATGAGGCTTTTACAGCGTCCTGGAGGAATTTTGGCCCACTCATCTTTGCAGAATTGTCCTAATTCAGTTACATTAGAGGGTTTTCGAGCATGAACGGCCTTTTTAAGGTCATACCACAACATCTCAATAGGATTCAGGTCAGGACTTTGGCTAGGCCACTCCAAAGTCTTCATTTTGTTTTTCTTCAGCCATTCGGTGGTGGACTTGCTGGTGTGTTTAGGATCATTGTCCTGCTGCAGAACCCAAGTTCGTTTCAGCTTGAGTACACGAACAGATGGTCGGACATTCTCCTTCAGGATCTCTTGGTAGACAGCAGAATTCATAGTTCCTTTTATCACGGCAAGTCTTCCAGGTCCTGAAGCAGCAAAACAGCCCCAGACCATCACACTACCACCACCATATTTTACTGTTGGTATAATGTTCTTTTTATGAAATGCAGTGTTCCTTCTACGCCAGATATACTTGGACACACACCTTCCAAAGAGTTCCACTTTTGTCTCATCGGTCCACAGAATGTTGTCCCAAAAGTCTTGGGGATCATCAAGATGTGTTGTGGAGAAATTGAGATGAGCTTTGATGTTCTTTTTGCTCAGCAGTGGTTTTCTCCTTGGAACTCTGCCATGCAGGCCATTTTTGCCCAGTCTTTTCCTGATGGTGGAGGCATGAACGCTGACCTTAACTGAGGCAAGTGAGGCCTGCAGTTCCTTGGACGTTGTTGTGGGGTCTTTTGTGACCTCTTGGATGAGTCGTCGCTGCGCTCTTGGGGTAATTTTGGGCGGCCGGCCACTCCTGGGAAGGTTCACCACTGTTCCATGTCTTCGCCATTTGTGGATAATGGCTCTCACTGTGGTTCGCTGGATTCCCAAAGCTTTGGAAATGGCTTTATAACCCTTTCCAGACTGATAGATCTCAATTACTTTCTTTCTCAATTGTTCCTGAATTTCTTTGGGTCTCTGCATGATGTGTAGCTTTTAAGGATCTTCTGGTGGACCTTACTGTGTCAAGCAGCTCCTATTTAAGTGATGCCTTGATTGTGAACAGGTGTGGCAATAATCAGGCCTGGGTGTGGCTAGAGAAATTGAATTCAGGTGTGGACAACCACAGTTATAGTATGTTTTAACAAGGGGGCAATCACTTTTTCACACAGGGCCATGATGGTTTGGATTTTTTTTCACCTTTAATAATAAACACCTTCATTTACAAATTGCATTTTGTGTTTACTTGTGTTGTCCTTGACTATTGTTTAAATTGGTTTGATGTTCCGAAACACTTAAGTGTGACAAACATGCAAAGGAACAGGAAATGAGGAAGGGGGCAAACACTTTTTCACACCACTGTATGGCGGGATATACTCAAGGGTAGCCCCAGCAGTCTCTGAGCTTCTCTCCACGCAGTAATTGTCTTTGATAAGAACCCTTGTTTTAAGGTGGGGTGGTGGAGCTCAAATATTTGAATGTGAGGTGGAGACGTCAGAGCGCTCGATTATGTTAGGCTCTGAGAAAGTTAGTTGTTGTTGGCTAACGAAACTTGTTGGCACGTTCTTGATGACGGAGGGGTTGTAGCACTAATACAGTGTATTGTGGCGATGGAACAGCTGAGAGCTTGCTGCAGGCAGGGATGACACTGGATCCAACACCTAGATCAGAAAGGATGGGTGGAGGTATGAGTAGACGGATGTGGGCAAGAGTATTTTGCATTGCAACCATTCAGTTGACCTTTCTGATTAGCTGTGGACTGACAAAACCAATTCCCCCTGCTGTGTTCCTCCCTCCCCATGCTACTTGTGATGGATCAGTGAACTTTTATAGGAGTATTAAACTTTAAAAAAAAAAAAAAAACAAAAAAAAAAAAAAAAGCAAGAAGTTTACTGATTTCCGCAGGTATGATAACGATGGAGCATGCAGTGTTTGTTTTTGTTTTTTGTTTTTTAAGGCAGAAAGGTGGGTAGGTCACCTAGGGCCTGAGCAGTTTGACCAATGGTTTTCCTACCTTGTTGCCAAACCTGTGAAAATGTAAGATGTTTTAGCTGCTTCTTGATGTTCTGCCCACATGCCAAAACTGCATTTGGACTTTTGCCAGGTTTGTACATTCTCGGGGGTGCGGTTTAAAGACGTTTGTGTGCTAAGCATTAAGCATCGCTGGCCTGCATGTATTGTTGCCGAGAGTATTTCTTAAATCCGGTAGTGTGTGAAATTTTTTCCCCTTAAATGCTTTACCTGCTTACCAGAAAAGGTTTGGGTCTGTAATGTGCTCCCTGTTTGTCAAAGCATAGTCCTCCCCAGGCTTCATATAGCCTATGAAGGAAATCCTCATTATCTGGCAGATGCAGCGGGGAGGCAAAGACTTAATCGATACATGAAAAGAATTGTGAGGGTGTGAAAAGGTAAAATCCCAGTTCATTGGGTGCGTTTGTTGCTATAAATCTACAAAAAGTATGAAGTGATGGTTTGGGCTAAGAGTGGTAAGCAGTTGGGGAATTTTTGCTTTTCGCAGCCTACAAGATTGAACACTGTAATGTCTTCATTGAAGGACTGCGCCAAAGTTAAAATCTCCACCTACTAGATGAAGAGTGTCGGGGCACCCAATATCCAGGATAACATGTCTTGGAAAAAAGAGTGTGAGTTAGAGTTAGGAGCATATGTTGGTGATAGCTATGTCTTTAGCACCTATTGTCCTTTTGCATCCGGTCAAATCAATCCGTACATCTCTAATAGTATGCCTCCACCTTTCTTTATTTTTTCATTTTTCTCCTCTGAAGCAATATAACCACTCCATCTTTGCGAGATACTGCTGGAGAGCCATAAACATTGCTTAACCCATAGTTTTACAAAGATTGGTTAAGTTGTCTGCAGATAGGCGAGTCTCTTGGAGAGCCACATCCATCCGCAAATGCTTTAAGTGCATGTCAATCCTTAGACACTTATTTGGGAAGAGAAGCCCTTTAACATTCCATTCCCATTGGTCTGAGGAGCCATTTGAGAGAGAGAGAGAGAGAGGGATATCTCCCTTAGAGGTGAAGAGCTGCGGGGGAGGGTAGAAATAGGGATGAAGGGAAGGGGGTCCACTTAAAGCTGGGTTAGGAGACAGGCTCAGACTAGAAAGCATGGATCGCATGCTATCAATTGTGCAGCCTTTTTGCTATACAACATGTTGGTGGGAAGAGTCCCTCAAAACGAGTTTGGAAAAGTTACAAGCTTAACTGTTTTGACCTAACCCACCTCCCCATTTTCACATGTCCTATTAGCATCCAAAGCCTTTCAACAAGCAAGAAGGGTACTCTTCTCTCCAGTGTCCCCCCTCTTCTTGCCTTTTTAAACTGGGCCCGACCATAGGGTCTTCCCATGTGAACAGGCCTGGTATACCTATAAAGGAGACTTCAAGGTTCTGTGGCATCTGCAGCTCAATTTGAAGTTCCGCTGTTCATACCATACTTTGTTTTATATTCTATGGTAACCTGAGAGTTAGCGTTCAATAGTGAAGAGAACAGGAGAATATTTGGATGTAGGGAAATTACCCGGGAGTTTACCCTAATACAGCTTTAATGCAGTCTTTTTATTTCCTTTAATAAAATCATCTATTTAATTTGTTCGTATATTTTGGTTTTGAATTCCTAGGACACCTGAACAGTGTAATGAATCTTCTCTCGGCCAGCGTGTCCAGAAGTGCATTAACAAAGACAAACCTAAGGTATTGAGCAAATGCAAAACCTTGTGTGCTGTCTCTTATCTGTCTAATCCTACCAGATAATGTGTTCTTGCAAAATATAAAGATTATATTCTAATATATAAATTTGCCACTACAGTAGCAAAGAATCCTTGTATTTATCGGAAATGGTTTGCAGAATATGTAACTTTAAAGAGGAAGTGACTCCTGGTGGGTTTTACTTTTTATTTCCCAGGAAGCGTGGGGGGGGGGGGGGGGGTAGAATTATGAGGTTAGAGGTGTGTGTGTGTGTGTGTTTGTTTTTCTTTTTTCTTTTTTCTTTTTTGGGCTTGGCTCCAGTAAAGTAAACTTTTAGGGTATCGGCAAACAGACATTTTGGACCATTTCATGCTCCCAACTTTGTCGGAACAGTTTGGGGGGGGGGGGGGGGGGGGGGAAGAGTGGAGGCACATGACTAGCCTGCACAGAGCCCACTCCAATTCAACCCAAAGGTGTACCACCAGATTGGGGTCAGGAAACTGCGAGCCAGGCTATTTCGTCCATATCTGTGCCTAACCTCACAAATATGCTTCTGGAAGAATGGTCAAACATTCCCATAGATCAGGGATATGCAATTAGCGGACCTCCAGCTGTTGCAGAACTAGAATTCCCACGAGGCATAGCAAGACTTAGAGCCACAAGCATGTCAGCCAGAGGCATGATGGGACTTGTAGTTTAGCAACAGCTGGAGGTCCACTTATTGCATATCAATGCCATAGATGCACTCCTAAACCTTGTGGAAAACCTTCCCAGAAGAGTTGAAGCTGTTTTAGCTGCAAAGGGTGGGCCAACTCAATATTGAACCATACAGACTAAGACTGGGGTGCCATTTAAAGTTTGTGTGTGTAAAGGCAGGTGTCCTGATACTTTTCGTAATATAGTGTATTGCAAATTAAACATTATATGGAAAATTATTGATGCCCTTTAACCTCCCTGGCGGTATGATGATTTTAGGTGCTGAAAGCGGTACCATTGTTTTGCATGGAAATTTGGCGTTTTATATTGTAGTCCTGTAATTCTTAGGAATAACTCGCTTAAATCCAAACCAGAGTCTAGTCTAACTTCCCGGGTATGATAAACTATAAATAATTATACCAAATAATATAACAATAATAAAAAAATTCAATAATGTAATTGCATCAAAAACACTGAAATTTGCTCAGTTGCAGAATTGTCACCGTAATTACTTTTCGGTATTTGACGGTCACAAATCGCTATTGCTCAATTCTGCGAGTGATTCTAATTTATTATCGCTTTTTTCTAGCTGGTCTAAAACCTCTTTTGATGTAAACTGACAGTTTTGGTTGCTATGGACAATCCCCCAGTTTCCAGGCATAAAGAACAGTTTTTTTTATAATATAAAACTGCATACAGGACACTGGACAGAACACTAGTGACAAAGGGGATGTGAAATAATTACACTCAGCAATGTAATCTGTAAGATTACATTATACTGTATGTAATGTGTTTCACTTTTTTGAATTTGGCGCCGTTCTCTGTCGCAACGCTTGCAGGGAACGGAGCTCCGCTCCGTGATGGATCGAGTGGAGGACAGCTCGCTCGTACAGCGAGGTGACATCGCTGGATCCAGGGGACAAGGTAAGTAAACTCTTCCTGGATTCAGCCATGCGGTCCCAAGTCTAGCTCGGTGTTACCGCTAATGGTACTAAATTATCACCCCGAGCCAGGCTCTGGAATACCACCGGGGGGGGGGGGGGGGGGTGGTGTGTAACTTCATCTCTCATGTATACTCTTTTGATCAGTTTTAGTGAGGGGGACTCATGTCTGTTACTTTCCAGTGATGAGCGGGTGCCTTGTCTTGTTACAAAGCAAGGCACTCTTTACCATGTCTGTGTGGGGGTTGTGTGTGTGTGTGTTTGTTTTTTTTTGTTTTTTTGCAGTTCACTGCAACCCACCTGAAGGCAGTGTTGCTGTGTGAACAGGGCACAAACATTTTTGTATTCTGTGCCCCTGCAGTGACTGGTGTTTTTGATCACATGAAAAAGAATGCCCCTCACTGTGTAAGACTTTTTTTTTTTTTTTTTTTTTTTTTTTTTTTTGTGTGCTTGTCGAACGATCGTGACTGGGCAGTTCTATGAAAGTGAGTATAATTTGGGTGGGATGGCGTCAGAGAACCCCTGTCACTTTACCCTTAATGGGGAAAGCGATGGGACCTCCTTGGCGTAATTGGCATGTTGACACAAGTTACTAGACCACAAAAATATAGGTTTTTGCAGTGTGGGGGATTTTCATATTTATATTTTTTCATAATTGCTTTCTTTGTGTGTGTCTTGTTTGTGTGTGTGTATATATATATATATAATTTTTTTTTTTTTTTTTTTAATTTATTTTTCCCTCCCCACTTCAGCTGAAGCAGAACTTGATTAAATCTCAGTTTTCCTGCACTTACAAAGAAACCTCAGCAAGTCAGCCCAAGACTGGTTTTCCTAGTATGAGCCAGGTTCCAACTTGCATCCATCCAGCTCCAAAATTTGTTCCAGTACTTTGTTTTGATGAAGAACCAATAGGTATTGATTATGCAGTATTACATCTTTCTCACACACAATGTGGTGGAACTATTTTGTAAAAAGCGCAAACTACTGTAATTGAACGGGTATCTTGGAGTGTGTGTGTGTGTGTGTGTGTGTGTCTTGTTTGTGTTTTTTATTTTTTTTTTTTATTTTTTTTTTTTAACCAGAAGACAGCATCTTTGTTTCTCTTTAAGTTGCCTAGTCTACACCTTTTTCTATATGGAAACAATGTGTACTTGGTGTAAGCATGTGGGGGAAGACTCAAAGTTTTGGGTCTTTAACCACTTGCTTACTGGGCACTTAAACCCCCCTCAGTCCCAGACCAATTTTCAGCTTTCAGCGCTGATGCACTTTGAGTGACAATTACGCGGTCATACAACACTGTACCCAAATGAAATTTTTATCATTTTTTTTCCCACAAATAGAGCTTTCTTTTGGTGGTATTTAGTTACAGCTCGGAGTTTTATTTTTTGCTAAACAAACAAAAAAAAAAAAAAAAAAAAAAAAAATCATGTTTTAATAGTTTGTTATAAAATTTTGCAAACGGGTCACTTTTCTCCTTCATTGAAGTGCGCTGATTAGGCGGCACTGATAGGCTGCATTGGTGGGCACTGATGGGCTGCATTGGTGGGCACTGATGGGCTGCATTGGTGGGCACTGATGGGCTGCATTGGTGGGCACTGATGGGCTGCATTGGTGGGCACTGATGGGCTGCATTGGTGGGCACTGATGGGCTGCACTGGTGGGCACTGATGGGCTGCACTGGTGGGCACTGATGGGCTGCACTGGTGGGCACTGATGGGCTGCACTGGTGGGCACTGATGGGCTGCACTGGTGGGCACTGATGGGCTGCACTGGTGGGCACTGATGGGCTGCACTGGTGGGCACTGATGGGCTGCACTGGTGGGCACTGATGGGCTGCACTGGTGGGCACTGATGGGCTGCACTGGTGGGCTGCACTGGTGGGCACTGATGGGCTGCACTGGTGGGCACTGATGGGCTGCACTGGTGGGCACTGATGGGCTGCACTGGTGGGCACTGATGGGCTGCACTGGTGGGCACTGATAGGCATAGTTAAGGCGGCACTAATAGGCACAGATAAGGCGGCACAGATGGGCACTGATAGGTACCACAGATAGATGGGACTGGGCACTGATAGGTGGCTCTGATAGGTGGCACTGCTGGGCGGCACTGCTGGGCACTGATGGGCGGCACTGGGGTGCAGCACCTTTGAGGCAGATTTTGGGTGGCACTGTGGGCACTGCTGGGTGGCACTATGGGCACTGCTGGGTGGCACTGACAGGGGGGCACTTACTTTATTTCAGGATGGCACTGCGGGTGGCAGGTGGGCACTGGCAGGGGGCAGGTGTCCGCTTGAATTGCTGGCCGTGATCGGGACTGATGTCCCGAACACGGCCGCCGGCGATCGGCTTTTTTTTTTTTCTCCTCGCGCTGTCAGCGCGAGGAGGAATACTAGCCGATTACCGGCTCCGTTTTATCACATGATTAGCTGTCATTGGCTGACAGCTGATCACGTGATAAGGGGTCGGGATCGACCCCTTACACGGATCGGTGATCAGGCGAGTCTCACGGACTCGCCGATCACAGAGCGCGCCGCGCGCGCCCCTCAGGGGGCGCGCAGGCTGCTCGTAACCAGGACGACGTCAATAGACGTAGTCCCGGCAATCTAGGTCCGCGCTAATGCCGTCATTCGGCAATAGCGCGGTACCCAAGTGGTTAAAGATCAGAAACGCATGTGTGATTAGTGCTTGTTGACTTTCACCAACCTAAGGAAACCTGTCACTCTTGCAGTAATGGGCAGAGAAGATGGCTAGTTTTTAGAAGAAATAAAGTAGATTTCTACTGCTTAATTTGGACTTATAATAATAATAATATTAATAATTTTTTTTTACCTGCAGGCGATATAAGCAAGAAAACTTTTGGCATACGTTCCGGTAATATTGACTCTGGTAATAAAGATGTGAAAGGAAAACCCAGTAAACCGTCAGTACAAAAGAGCTCAAAGAGAAAGCAAGTGGACACTGATGAGAACCAACGAAACTTTGAAGATGAACCTCCACAAAAGAAACTTGCTAGATCAACAAAAACGAAAGAAAAGGCAGCTAGCAGTAAAGCTGTAGCCAAGAACAAGCAAATTGTGGGACAAGCTAAGTTAACAAGCTTTTTCCGGGTGTAGTTTTTGTATAGTTTGAAATGGTTTATATACATAACTATTTAGCTGTTTACTTGTTAAATTTGTTTTGTGGCTTTTTTTTATTTATTTTTCTTTATTGCGTTTTATCATGTTTGTTTTCAGAAAATGACATGTTTTTTTATATTGCACTGATCACTTTATTTACATTTAATAAATGTACATAAAATTCACTTTTTCCTGTACGTTAATTTTATTCATGTGTCCAGTGGTAGATGTCCTTTCATCGGTTATCCTTGTTCATCTCATATCTGCCAGCATGGTCTATAGACTCTTCCAAGCATACACCTGAGCACTAAAGAGAACAAAATAATCAGTGTCTCCTGTATTTATCTTTTTAAACTGGAAGCAAAACAAATGTCACTCAAAGGGGAGCATCGCCTGAAATGTTACAATGTAGTTATTTGAATAAGTAGACAGTCTTCCCAGCTTACTTGTTCTAAAATCTCATGGATAATCAAGTTTATCAGAAGATCCATAGTTAAAATGAACCTGTGCCCAGATAATTTTCATCAGTATTTCATTATTCGTAAAGTAGTAAAAAAAAAAAAAAAACAGCCCTAATCTGAAAATGATTTTCTTTACAATGCTTATAAATGTTTACAACGCAAGCCTTTAAACTCTTAAGCCTCATACACACGTTCAGATTTTCGGCATGGAATTGTGTGGTGACAGACTGTTGGCCTAAAATTTGATTGTTGGTACACTCTATCAGACAATTTGTTCAACTTTCTGCCAACAAATTTTGGGTGGTAGGCTAGTAAATTTTTGTCAGACAATGATCTGTCAGATTTTCCTGCCTGTGCACAAGTGCGTCTCACAAGTTTAAAGTACAAGCGGCTATGCTCTGACTCAATGCTCACCAAACATGACATTAGCAGAAGGTGCTCAAAGGGTGGCACTCAAGAGCTGAAGTTCCACTTAGTACATTATTATGTGCGTGTTTGTTGGCCGACAATTTTTTGTCTGCAAGACAAGTTCCCGGCACACGCCCCTTCAGACAAGTCTGACACTTTGCTGGCCAACAATCTGATCGTGTATACGAGGCTTAAGGCTGGGTTCACATATATGTGGTGCACACCTCATGTCATTTGGATAGGAGGAATCGCACCGATTTTTCCTTTTTTAAAATAGCATGCGATTCTTTTGCAGTGCGTTTTGAGACTGTTTCTGTATGCGCTCAATTCGCACCGCACAAAAAAAGTGCAGGCATCTTCTTACAAGGCTCACAAAGAATGTATCCGAAGTCTGACCGAGTGCAAATGCAGAAAATACACATGGTAAATCGGCTTATTGTATCCCTAGCAATTATGTGCCACTTGGTCAATTTTGTCCTCTTTGCATTGTCATTTTACCCAGGGAAGGGGGTTCAGGGTTCTGCTTATGTCTGGCAATTCAGACTGTGCAGCTGTCAGTTTCTTATCCAGCTTTTCTTGATTTGTTTGTAAGTACCAGGGAGCATAGAGGATAGTAATTTGAGGCATATTTTGAAATTGTTTCCTACCGACTTTTCATACAGCTTTAATATCTCATTCCAAAGTGTGTTGGAGATGCCTACACATGCCCCACATCATTTCTGAGTTAGTTGGATTCATCATGCAAGAGTGCAGGGCAACTGTATCATATCTTATAGTTTGTGCTCTTGGGCTAACAAATGGACCTTTTTGTATGCCAGTGTCTTGTCCCAATCCAAATGCTCAGAGGACCCATCCAACTTCCTCTCCTACTTAGCTATATAAAAGCTGGAGGGTCTGGATAAGGTTTTTAGCAAGATCTGGTACAGTAAAAGGGGACAATCCAGCCTAGTGGACTGGGAGAGCAGCAACTCTGTGTCTGTGTAGGGTCTTGACAGAGTCCAAGAGTAGTAGGTTTCCGAGGTAGTGGTAATGTAGAATTCTAACCATGCACTTGAAGGGGTTTGGCAATTTGTCAGTGTTTGTGCGGAGGTAAATTGCCTTCCCTATCTCTGAGTGTGACTTAGCAGAGGTTTGGCACTTCTCTACCATGACGGGTATTGTGAGCAATGAAGTGATTGGGGGGGGGGGGGGGGGGGGTGGAACATCCAAATAGAGTGGTCATAGGGCTTGGTTGAGAGGAGACCTTTGGGTATGTATCTGTTCTGTTGATAGACTTTGGTGCAACGAGCATGCTGGGAGAACTTTGATTATTGCCAGCAGCTATAGCCACTGTCAATCGATGGATAGAATTTTGGTACAATCGGCCTGCCCATAGATGGGTTGAATCTAAGACCGGCAGCGTTGTGAACCATCTGTGGCTGGCTTTAGAGTCTTTGTAATTTGAGAGGTTAAAAATTCACACTATAAGCGGCTAGTGAGAAGCTTTTAGTGCAAAAATAAAACCATTTCTCATATGGAGCATTTTTTGTCTTTACCATGAGTTCTATGCAGCCTCTTTGAGGTGATTGGACACTGGTCCAAAAAAGCTACTGGGAGACCACCTTATACTGACCCCTTCATCTTGCAGCTAACATTATTTTTGAATGGTGTCTTTTGATGGACCTCTTGTAACAAAAAGGTGAACTTATTTTAGGTGTTCCACCTTTTTATTTAGGGTAGAATATGCAACCTCTTCTCCCTGCGCCAGCTGTCACTATTTCATAATGGCTGCATCATTCAGTTTCCTGTAAATGCACAAACTAGAACTACAACTACCATCAGCCATTGTGGCTAATGACTTGTAGTGCCAAATGAACTGTGAGGTCACTGAGTGGCCTCACAGTTCATTCACAAGCCCTACAGCTTGTAAACAGTGTGCCCATATGCAGGTACAGTCTGAAAGCTGCCGGAGCCTGGCATTGGGCCCCTGATAAACTGATCATGGGTGCAGTGCTTGCCAGTCTCCTTAGGGGAAAAATAATAAATTCACTTTCCAAAACAACTTTCAGGACAGCCACCTGAGAGATCATGGCTCTACCTCCCAAAGGAAACGCCTCCTCCATCAGAGCTTTTTAAGGAAAGCCGTGTGTGTGGTGGTTCTCCCCCCCAACTAGGTGGAACACCTCCAGTGGGAGCCATGATCTCTCAGGTGGTCCTGAGAGTGTTAGGTTCTTACCTTGCCGTTTTTGAGGGGCTGGACCTCCCATCTGCCTCCCAGTGGGCATGGTCCCATGGGCTCTCTCCCCCTTCAGTGCTCGGGGAGAGCCAGTACACCGGTGGTCTTTTGCCCCTATGGGCGTTTTTTATTTTTTTTATTTCCCCCCCCCTTCTGAGTGTTTTGCAGCGGTGGAGGGTTTAAGTGGTGTCGGCTTGCTTGGGCACTAGGAAATTGTGATTTTAATTTTTTTCTTTAGTTGCACCTGGGTGTTAGCTGCAATTTGTTTGCAGAGATAAATGGCGTGGTTTGTTTTTTCCTTGTCTTTCTGTTTTAGGCAAAAAGTGCTGCCCAACCAGTTAAGAGGAGATGTCCTGTCTGCAAGGAGAAACTAAGTGAAACCTGGACCAAAACGCGTTGTGCGTCTTGTATCTCAAGCCTTGTTGGGGAGGAATCCCTGTCCTTTTGTGGTGGTTTAATATCAACCATTAAGGATGAGCTTAAGGCTACTTTTTCAGGTGTTCAGATCTAACCTAGCGGACGATCCTGGAACGTCGGGAGAACACAGAACCCTGTAGTCATCCTTGGAACCCCAGGGGTGTTCTCAGTTGTTGACAGGCGGGGGGGGGGGGGGGGATGTCTCAGGACACCTTGCAGGATTCCTTCTCACTGGCCTTAGAGGAGTCTGACTCAGAGGAAGAGGAGGATTCAGAAGCAGCCTCAAAGTACAAACTATACTTGGAAGAAGTGGGAGGTCTCCTCAAAGTGATATATGCCACTTTAGGTATCGAGGAAGAGAGCTCTCTACATCGCATGTATGCAGGGCTAGGCGATTCCAGATCTCGCACCTTTCCGGTTCATTCCCTGGTGTCTGACATGATCAAGACTGGTTGGAGCCCGTTTTTTCTCCAGAGCACATAAGAGGAGGTTCCCTTTTGAAGACAACCCGGACCTGGTTTGGAACAAGGTCCCGAAGTTAGACTCTGCCTTCTCTCAGGTTTCAAAGTCAACAGACTTGGCCTTTGAGGACATGGGCACTTTAAAAGATCCCATGGATAAAAAGATGGATCTCCTAAAAAGATCCTGGCAGTCAATGATTAATTTAAAACTGGCCATAGCAACAATCTGTGTGGCAAGAAATCTAGATCATTGGGTTAACCAATTAAAATCTCATATTTTGGCGGATTCCCCAAAGCAGGAGATTTTGGACTCTTTTGCTACACTCTCAGCGGAAATTGCATACATTGCAGATGCTTCGGCTGAGTCAGTCCGTATGACAGCCAGGTCAGCCACCCTGACTAACTCAGTAGGGCCTTGTGGCTGAAAACCTGGCCAGGAGATGCGACTTCTAAAAATAGACTGTGCAGTATTCCTTTCGCGGGGGATTTGTTGTTCGGCTCAGAATTAGAATCTATTCTGGACCGAACGGCAGACAGGAAAAAATCCTTTCTAGTGAAGAAAAAACCAGCACAGACGTGTGTGTGTGTGTGTGTGTGTGTGTGTGTGTGTGTGTTTTTTTTTTTTTCGGAGCCCCAAGGGGCAAGCTGAATATAATACACAGAAGAGGAGGAAGCCTTGGGCAGCGCAAAAACCAAAGGGTAAAGGAGAGTACTCCTCAATCCTCCTGCATCCGCCGCCAAGCCACAATGACTCACCCGTCAGGGTGGGAGGGAGGCTCCAAGAGTTTCTCCCTCAGTGGGGGGCCATTACTCAAAATCAGTTCATTTTGAGGATGATTTCCCATGGTTACGAGAGAGTTCACCGAGGTTCCTCCTCAAAGGCTCCTGTTCATGAACATCCCAAGGGATCCAGTCAAGGCCTTCGCTATGAAGTCCCTCATTCAGGATCTGATGTATGAGGGGGTCATTATGCCAGTCCCAACAGGGGAGCTGGGTCTGGGATTTTATTCACATGTGTTCCTGGTCCAAAAGCCTTCGGGGAGGTTCCAACTCATCTTGAACCTCAAAGGGCTGAACAAATCAGTGCGGTACGAGAGGTTTCGGATGGACTCTATCTTCTCCGTGAGGAACCTCCTGAATCGAGGGTGCTATATGGCATCCATAGATTTGCAGGATGCATATCTCCATGGCCTAATTTTTATTGGGTCACAGATATTTGAGGTTAGCACTAAAGGAAGGGAGCAAGGTAGTTTACCTCCAGTTCAGAGCCCTCCCATTCGGCCTGTTGTCATCCCTGAGAGTGTTCACCAAGATTATGGCCGAAGCATTAGCTCCCCTCCGCCTGGAAGAGATCTCTGTGATTCCCTACCTGGCCGACCTGTTTTTTGCCCAGACCAGGGAGGGTTTGTGGAAAGATCTGGACAGAGCCTGCATCCACCTAAGAGTTAGGATGGATCATAAATCTGCAGAAATCAAATTTGGTCCCTGCTCAGGAAGTGACTTTCCTGGGGTTTCGTATCGGTTATAAGCTAGCAATCAGCACCCTCAAGGTGCAAGTGGCCGCACCTATAGCATTAGACCCTCTAGTAGTCAAGTTCTTTAGAGCTCTTTCTCAATTTAGGCCGGTTGTGTCTAAGAATTGCCCAGTTTGGGACTTGTCTACTGTTCTGCAGGCCCTGACCAGGGATCCTTTCAAACCTATTAATTCGGCCTCCCTGAGATGGATTCCGTTGAAAACTCTTTTTCTAGTGGCCATTACTTCAGCTCGCAGAGTTAGTGAGTTGCAGGCCTTGTCAATCAGGGAGCTGTTCTTTTCTTTTTTTTCCGGCTAGGATAGTCCTTAAAACTAATCCTAATTTTTTGCCTAAAGTGGCGTCAATTCAAAATCGATTCCAGGAGATAGTACTTCCTCACTCTGCTCTAATCCGTCGGGTAAGAAAGAATTCCATACCTTGGATGTTAAAAGAGCAGTCCTAAGTTATTTGGAAGCCACTAAGGACTTTAGACATGCAGATGCACTATTTGTTTTATTTTCTGGCAAAAAAAAGGGAAAGCAAGCTTCCAAAGGGACCATAGCAAGATGGCTAAGGATGGCAATTGCGGAAGCTAATTCCTGTGCTGGCCAGAGGAGTCCAGTGAGTGTCCGGGCTCATTCCACAAGGGCTACAGCGGTGAGTTGGGCAGAGAAAGCTGGTGCCACCCCCAAACAGATATGTAAGGCAGCTACCTGGTCAAGTCTGACGACATTTGCCCGCCATTATAGATTAGATCTCATGACGGCTGGGGATCAGGCTTTTGGAAGGAAAGTCTTACAGGCTGTTGTTCCGCCCTGAATGGAGTAAGTCTCCGTAGTCCTTGGGTGGCTGTCCTGAAAGTCGTTTTGGAAAATTCAAGTTAGACTTACTGGTAACTTGTTTTCCAATAGACTTTCAGGACAGCAGTAACCCGCCCTGTTTTTATGTTATTGCTTTAATACTATGATATAACTGCCACTTATGTGTTGCAGCTGGGGTTGGAGAGTCTCTACAAACAACTGAGTCTGCGTGGAGGCTTTCTTTAAAAAGCTCTGATGGAGGAGGTGTTTCCTTTGGGAGGTGGAGCCATGTTCTCTTGGGTGGCTGTCCTGCAAGTCTATTGGAAAACAAGTTACAAGTAAGTCTAACTTAAAGAATTTTTTTTTTTTAAGTGGGGGGGGGGGGGGCACTTTTGTTTTCTCCTGCAAAAAAAAAAAATCATCTTCTCAGGGGCTCACTTATGCTTGTGCATTGCGTGGAGTTAGCAGCAGGGTGCATGGACTGCCAATGGCGGTGTCATATCCCTGAAGATGCCCACCAAAGGCTTTTTCCTAAAAGAGGTCTACCCCTCCCACCTTTTACCAAGACTCCTTCCTTCAAAGGAAATTTTACATTATCTTGACCTAGTACATGCTGTGTCTGTTTTACCTTTTTGGCTGCAGCCTGTTTAAGCAATCAGTTCCTCTTTGTATTATGTGAGTGGTTTCACAGGGATCTCCTTTCTACTTACTCCACCATTGCTAAATGGATCTAGCAAGTTATCATTTGAGCCTATGCTTGAGGGATAGGGTTCCTCTCTTCCCTACGCACTTTACCAGATCTGTTAGTGTTTCACAGGCATTTTTAGCATAAAGAGTCTGTCTCAGATTTTCAAGGTTGCCACCTTTTCTTTTGTTTAACACATTTAAGTTCTATCTAGGCCTGCAACTAACGATTATTTTCATAATCTATTAGTTGGCCGATTTATTGTTTCAATTAATCGGTTAATAACCTTAAAAGCGTGGTGTATGATTTAGTTAATATGTAAAGTTTTAAAAAAAGGCAATTTATTCTTAAATATCTCTATATGCAGTGGTGAATAGACATAAACCACTATATGGTTAGGGAGCAAAATATCTAATCCACTCTGAGAATAACAGACAGAAGAGATATACTGTATATACCATTAGAGGAGACATGTACTGTATATACCATTAGAGGATATATACTGCATATACTATTAGAGGAGAGAGATACTATTAAAGGGTCAATCTGGTAAATATCATCAGACTCTAACTTTAACCCCATTTTGTTACTGGCCGATCGATTATGAAAATGGTAACCGATTAATTTCATAATCGATTAGTTGTCGATTTAATCGATTAGTTGTTTCAGCCCTAGTTCTATCAGGTGGCTCTTCAATCCTCTGATGCCAGCTTTGGATGCAAGGTGTTATAAGCTGCTCCCTGGCTTCTTTTAAACCCTTCTTGACCTGTTTTTAATTTGGGCCTGTTTGTCCACCCCTTTATTTTGATTGCTATTAGACCTCAGTCATAATGATTACAACAGATCCTATGTCCTGTATGACTAAAATTGAATTTTTGACTTGCAGTAAAAACTTTCCTGAAATACAGTACAGGACGCAGGTCTCTTTTTGTTATGATCTCCCTATTGCTTGCTACAACACTGCTGGAACATGTGACACCCAAAATGTGTGTAACCTGCTCCAAAAACTGAACCTGAAAGATCATGTGTGCTGTACCCAAAATTGGATTTTGTTGTTGTGAAAAAAATCTTATTCTCTATCTGGCATGTATATAGAAGCTCTGTTTTAATCTGGCTCTGAACAATTCCATGGGCCAGCCCTCTGGGCACTGCATCTAACATGCTTGAGGCAATTTATCCCTAGAGATTTCTTGGCAAACCTTCATCTTCTTCTCTTTTTTTTTTTTTCCTTTTCTTTTCTTTTCTTGCTGCTGAGCACTATAAAATGGCAGTTGTCATAACCTTAAAGGGGAGGGGGGCTGATGAGTGCTCTTCTGTTTGGTAGCCATGTTTTAACTGTTGCACTTCTAATGAATTTCCTGGACTGAAGGCAGGGTATTTAATGTTCTCCATTTATTTATGCAGTTCCCCCTACATATCAGTGAGGAAAAATTACTACCCTGAAGACCTGGGTTTGGTACCATTCGATTTTCTTGAAAGAATTAAAAATGATTCAGGGTTGGTGTCGTTGACAGCCATTGATTTTAGTTAAGGCACAGATCACCTAATGCAGTGGGTGCCGGTCTCTGGCTCTCAAACGATTTGCATAGTAGTAGCTTTGTCTAATTTACAAGCTGAGGGAATATTTGAATGGGTTAATCATAGTAAGATAAAGCGAAGACATTAGAAACTATAGGGCAAAATTATTACTTGAATGGTTGTAACCCCTTGTCTACCAAGGTAAAGTTTATAAAAGTCCTGGTATTCAAGAGTTTAACCACTTGCTTACTGGGCACTTAAACCCCCCTCAGTCCCAGACCAATTTTCAGCTTTCAGCACTGATGCACTTTGAATGACAATTGCGCGGTCATACAACACTGTACCCAAATTAAATTTTTATCATTTTTTTCCCCACAAATAGAGCTTTCTTTTGGTGGTATTTAATTACAGCTCGGAGTTTTATTTTTTGCTAAACAAACAAAAAAAATGCAAAAAAAAATCATGTTTAATAGTTTGTTTGCACTTCATTGAAGTGCGCTGATGAGGCGGCACTGATAGGCTGCACTGGTGGGCACTGATAGGCTGCACTGATAGGCTGCACTGTTGGGCACCGATGGGCACAGATAAGGCGGCACCGATGGGCACAGATAAGGCGGCACCGATGGGCAAAGATAAGATGGCATGGATGGGTGGCACTAAGGGGCACTGATAGGTACCACTGATAGATGGGACTGATGGGCACTGATGGGCACTGGTAGATGACACTGATGGGCACGGATATGTGGCACTGGGGTGCAGCACCTTTGTTGAGGAAGATTGTGGGCACTGCTGGGTGGCACTGTGGGCACTGCTGGGTGGCACTGTGGGCACTGACGGGGGGGCACTTATTTTTTAATAATGTTTAGTGATGAGGGGGCAGGTGGGCACTGGCAGGGGGCAGGTGGGCACTAGCAGGGCTGGCCGTGATCGGGACTGATGTCCCGATCACAGCCGCCGGTAATCGGCTTTTTTTTTTTTTTTTTCCTGTCAGCACGAGGAGGAATAATAGCCGATTACCGGCTCCGTTATATCACATGATCAGCTGTCATTGGCTGACAGCTGATCACGTGATAAGGGGTCGGGATCGACCCCTTGCTCGGATCGGTGATCAGGCGAGTCTCATAGAGGCCGCTCGTGCACGGGACTACGTCAATAGACGTAGTCCCGGCAAAGGAGATCCGCGCTGTAGCCGTCATTCGGCTATAGCGCGGGTCTCAAGTGGTTAAAGCAAGCTTATGACTGCTGCTGCAGCTTGTCTTTATTTTTTCCATAGCCAGTAAAGGTGATCTACAAGGCTGTAGAGGTGCTTAATGCCTTTTATGAGGGTCTGAAGGTGTTTTTCCTTAATGCTAGAGTGAACCCCATAATAATTTGGGGTTAAAATGCAATTCCTAGCAAAAAAAATGCAGATTTTAAGGTGTGAAAAATGTAACATTGACCTGGTGGTCAAGTGGTTAAACACAAGATGTTTAAATAACATTTTCTTCTATAAATGTAGAGTATACTGCTTTAAAGACAGTTATACATGGATCATAGTCTTCCTGTTGTCAGAATATAATGGTGCAATGGGGAGGATTGCTTTATCAATCTCAAATCTATGTAAGTATGGATGGATGGGGGAATAGGTGTGTGTGTGTGTGTGTGTGTGTGTGTGTATTATTATTTTTTTTTTTAAATATGTAACTCGCTGGTTGAACAAAAGACTCCTTTATGGCAAGCCTAATAGTGAATAGCATTAACCAAATATTTCTGGAAGTCTTAAACTGGAACTACATAGCATCTGGGCACCAAAAACCCTATTTAATTCATTTTTAATATTCAAAGCAAACTTACCCACCCATCCATCTCTCCAGGTTTGTACTAAAAAAAAATCACCTTGAAAAACTCTGCCTAGCATTTCATGGCCATCTTGAGAAAAGGCAGATGATTCATGTGGCATTTACTTCCTGGAATCCATCTGCCTTTAGCTCAGGCATGCAGACAGGTGGGTGTGCTTAGCTGAGAAAACCCCTCCTAAAGACTCCTGGGATGTATGACTGAAGGTTATTTACGAAAGGCAAATCCGCTTTGCACTACAAGTGCAAACTGCACTTGAAATTGCACTGAAAGTGCACTCGTCGTAGATCCAAGGGGGACATGCAAGGAAAATAAAAAAACAGCATTTTAGCCGGCACATGATTGGATAATAAAATCATCCCCTCGGATTTATAGCGACTGCACTTTCAGTGCAATTTCAAGTGCATTGGACCTACCTTTTGTAAATAACCCCCAATATTTGCCTGGAAACAAAGTAAGGGAAGAAATGTAAAAAAAAAATAAAAAATTCAAAATGAGCAAATATACTTTGCTATCTATTTACTAATTCTATCAGCATAAGGATTAAAAATAGTTAACATTGAGAGTGAAGTTCTGCTTTATTAAATACTTACTGTCAAAATCTCGCCTTCCAATGGGAAATTTATTTTCTTCTTCTCCAATATCCCTTCTTTCATGCGTCAACTCAACATTTTCATCCCCAGTGTCTAAATGTCGTGAGCTTTTAAGTGGTGAAAAGGCCATTTGCTTCACGCCACTGCTTATAGGAAGAACATCTTGGCTGAAGTAACTGTTACGAGAACCCAAACTCTGGGGGGGAAAAAAAATGTATAGTAGATTTGCAATAATGGGAATAACAAATGCATTCTGTTTTTTCAAAGTATATTTAAACACATTTTTAATACTTTTACTTTATTCAATACACTACCTCTCTGACTGGTCCTCAGGGATCACTATTAGGTCATGGTTTTTGTAAGATTCCAGGTAATTAATGTTAAAGCGGTTCTGCACTCATAATAAAACATTTGCCCATTCTGTTGCCTCTAGACCATATATTTGATAATGCCACCTGTTTTTTTTTTATTCATCTACCTTTTGTAATCCGTAGTAGTTTATTTTCATCCCCTGCGGCGATGGGTGGTCTCTTGCGGGGATCAGCATCATTTCCTGCTGAAGCCCGCACTGTCTCCTGGGATCTCGTTCAAGTAATCCCAGGAGACATTGCGGCTAATGCACCCGACATCTCGCGAGATTTCGGCTAATACAGCTGTAATAGCCGAAATCACGCGAGATGTCGGGTGCATTAGCCGCAATTTCTCCTGGGATTACTTGAACGAGATCCCAGGAGACAGTGCGGGGTTCAGCAGGAAATGATGCTGATCCCCGCAAGAGACCGCCCATCGCCGTAGGGGATGAAAATAAACTACTACGGATTACAAAAGGTAGATGAATCAAAAAAAAAAAAACAGGTGGCATTATCAAATATATGGTCTAGAGGCAACAGAATGGGCAAATGTTTTATTATGAGTGCAGAACCGCTTTAAAGGGCAGATTTACCAAGAGTGACTTTAAGTTTTTGGTGGACGCTGAGCAGTTTGCAGTTCAGTTTTCCAGACTGTACTTGCTAACAATTAGAGTGGGTGTGTATGCATGCGTGAGGGCACATTGGATGTCTTCCACTGCCATTGCTCTTGCTGAACTTCTAATGTGTTCCTGTGCCTTTTTAAAGCTGGACTCCAGCTTTTTGTTACACTTACACTTTACATAGTTTGGGCCAGCTTGGCCCAAACTATGTCCCTCATGAACATGTGAGGCCCCTGGATGTGCAGTGTAAACTGTATGTTGCTGTGGCTACATAGCTCACTGTGTATCGGATTTGAACCGAGACTTCCTGTGTCATAACACACATCTGATGGGTGCTCAGCCATTCATGGAAAACAATGTATTCTAACAATAAATACCAAGCTTCATTCGAGAGGCTGGCTGATGATGTCACAACCTCTGACTCAGCCAATCAGATTAAGCTGTGTATTCATTTCTAGAATGCATCTTTCTTTGAATAGCTGAGCACCGCTCAGACTCTGTTCCAGATATGAGACGTGAAGGAACCCAGAACACAGCACTCAATGCTGTATGTTGTCTCAGCTGCATGAAGTTTATAGCAAGGTCCATAAAGACATGAATGAGTGAGTTTAGGATGGAGGAACTTGATTGGCCTGCACAGAGTCCTGGCCTCAACCCGATAGAACACCTTTGGGATGAATTTGAGCCAATACTGCAAGCCAGGCTTTCTCGTCCATCAGTGCCTGGCCTTACAAATGTGCTTCTGGAAGAATGGTCATACATTCCCATACACGCCCTTAAACCTTGTGGACAGCCTTCCCAGAAGAGATGAAGCTGTTATCGCTGCAAAGGGTGGGCCAACTCAATATGGAACCCTATGGACTACGACTGGGATGCCATTAAAGCTTTGTGTGTGTGTATATGTGTGTGTATATATATATATATATATATATATATATATATATATATATATATATGGCAGGTGTCCCAATACTTTTTCTAATTGTATGTATATATCAGATCGGATTGTAATAAAGGGTTCTTCCTTTTTTTGTGTGTGTGTGTGTGTGTGTGTGTAAACTCCTACTTTACCCCTTTTTTAATATATATTGTATCAGAGACTGCCCACCAAATACCTACATACTGTATATCATGTCTACAGTAAAATGAAAATATATTTTATATATGTAATTATATATAGATACAGCGACAGACTGTATAGCTCAGACATTTGTACGAGGCTTAAAGAAATGGGATGTCTATAACAAAATATATACAACTGGGCATTAACCCAGGATAACCACGGTTGTCACGATCTCGCAAACTTTCCTAATATATCAACATTCACTGAGAGCAGTTTTTCATATTCATAAGTAAGGTTAATGGACATAACCACCTCAGACAATTTGGGGACCTTGTTTTTTTTTTTTTTTTTTTTTTTTTCCAATTTCTGGTTATTACAGATCTGGATGCTAACAGTATGTGAGCAACTACCAAACGAAAGGAAGGTAGAAAGTTTCCAAATTCCAGATTTAGCAGGGCCAAAGCTGGATTGGGGAAAGTTAGTATACCTGTAACAGAAGAAATTAGGCCAAAAACTTGGTTCCAAAAGAGTTAAGAGGGAATATCGTATTGGTTAGACAACTTGGAAGACTTGGGTGAGACATTCTCTAGAACAGGGGTGCTCAACCTGTGGCTCTCCAGCTGTTGCGGAACTACAAGTCCCATGAGGCATAGCAAGACTCCGACAGCCACAAGCATGACACCCAGAGGCAGAGGCATGATGGGACTTGTAGTTTTGCAACAGCTGGAGAGCCACAGGTTGAGCACCCCTGCGTCTAGAATATCATCAACCCACTGGATGTTACGATCACACCACTTCTGAGCAGACATGTATGGAACACATATATATATATATATATATATATATATATATATATCTCATTCATCTCTTGAATCCAGCAGGTGGCAAGCTATAAACAAATTGTGCAACCTTTGCATGGTCATAGTATGACTTTGGCAGAGAAATTGTCTGCTAGATCCTATCTCCCCTGCTTTTCTTTGAGCAGCAATAACTTCCCCATCAGTTTAATTGTGGTATCTTGCTTCAGAGCTTCTGCCTGAATTATCCATTGTAATTTATAGTCCATTTCTTTCCAGTGAAAGCATGGAAAACTCGGGTAGAATCTTGAGAATTGTGGTTAAACTATGACAGGCTGGCTGAAAAAAGAGAGAAGGCCAAATTACAATATAGGATGAGACAGGAATAAAAATTATAATGTTTTATACTCTTTTATAAACTGAAAAAATGTAATGGAGGATTTGTTTCTCTTATCTGTGAGGACATTAATATGTAAGAAGCTTCTAGAATCTATTTTTTTTTTTTTTTATTCAAACGTTTGGACCAGCTTATCCAGGAAGCTACTTTGTGTTCCCGGATTTCAACTTTGTTTACTTTTGTATCCAACCCTACAATTCCTTCAAAGTAGGGGACTATGCTTTGTAAAAATCATCATTATTATAGTTACACTTTTTCACATTATAGATGTATTTTTTTTTTTATCAATAATTTGCGATGTTCTTAACATTCATAAGTATTTTCTGTTTTTTAGTTGTTACCATATGCATTGTTAACTAGCTTACTTACTTTTTCTAATCCTTTAAAGTGGTTGTACACCCTGTACAACCACTTTTACCTACAGGTAAGCCTATGTTAACGCTTACCTGTAGGTGCTGGAAATATCTCTTAAACCTCCACGGTTTAGGAGATATTTACAATAAAGCCGTGCGCTGATGTCTACAGCACATGTGCACTTTAGAACGGGCAGATCATGCCTTTTCTAAAGGGGGTCATGCTGTGACTGACAGCTCCTGTGCAACTCTGGCCAGTCACAGAGCCGGAGTTCGTGGCCCTGGAAGGAAGAAGAGTGAAGATGGACGCTCGCTGCTAGTGGGGACAGCGGTGACATTGCAGGCTTCGGTTTCAGGTAAGTGACACATAATGCATATGCGATGCATAGTAGCCCATTATGCTTTACCTTTGCAGGGAAATAAAGAGGAAGTAAAACCCATCAGGGTTTACTTCCTCTTTAACTGGTTGTGTCTGGAAGATCCAGCTGTAGGTTAACACAGCAGTGTGGATATTGCACTGTGTTTGCAATCCACTGAGGGTGACACCAAAAAAGGTGCCTGCACTTCTCTGGTGCAAAGCGGTGTGTTTTCAGCTCATTCAAAATCAATTGGCTCAAATCGCACCATACTGAATCAAATGTGAATTGCACAAGAATGCAATGTGGTTCTTATGTAGGTTATAGTGTGAGCCGGGCCTTAAAAGTCTGATTTCCTTTATACTAGGGGAAGGCAACCTGGGACCCTCCAGACTGGCAGTTACAATTACTCCCAGAGGCATGATGGGACTTTTTCTCTGCAACAGCTGGAGGGCCCCAGGTTGCCTACCCCTGCTTTATACCATACTAAATGTGATTCCTGCTTCATCTTTCAAGAAGGATACATACATGATAAACATGGAAGAAGAATTTAGTAACTGCCCAACATCTCTCAAAAAATATGCTTCTAGGAGTGCCTCTTCCCTCTGAAAATCTGCAATACTACCATGCATTTGTGCATTGAAATGTAACTTGAGCATCATATTGTAGAACAGCTGACTTTTAGTCTGTATCAAACTTTACTGTCCTTTAAAATGCATTTGAAAAATTAGCTTGGTTACATTTCTTTGTTTGCGCGTTTATATTTTAGAATCTGCCACTACTCTTCTTTTTTTATTTTTTTTATTTTTTATTTTTTGTGCTCCCTTTCTTTCTTTTTTTCTTTACTATTTTTGTTTTAATTTTTCTCCTCTTACCATATTTAATATGTTATTCCCTTGCTCTGCGATATGAATTTAGAAAGCCTGTTTTCATTGATGTCAGGCCAGACCCATAGATTTGCATTTGGAAAGAGGAGCAGAGAAATGCAGTCAATGTGGAGCACTTTCAAGCAGGAAGCAGAACCTGCATATATAACGAACAAATATTGGCTTCTCATGTTTCCATATAAATTGACAAGCTATACACATCAACAAGGATTTAAAATGCTATCACAAAAGATTCTAGTTTGCAAGAATAATGTCACAAGCATTCACCCAGCCCTCATGCATTCTGTTCGTATTTTGCTTAATATATTGGTTTCCTGATTGTCAGCCCAAGCTAGTGGCCATAATGTGGTATTTTTCCAGAAATACCTAATAGGGAAAAATCCAGCATTATGGCCACTAAATGGAGCTGGTGGTCATAGGAAATTAATGTATTAAGCAGAATACAGTCAGAATGTGTAAGAGCAACTTTTTATAAATACTGTAGATCCATTAGCTTAGGTATAGGAAGCTGGTTATGTATTAATAGGTTGTAAAACAAATTTAGTTCACATTTAAAATGAAAGATGTTTCACTTACCTTTATACTTCTTTCCTCTTCCTCTTTCATGTTTGAGCTTTCGTCTGCTAAGTAATGATCTGGTGAATTGGCTAAAGATTTATCTGTCGTGTCTCCATTGCGTAATGCTTTTCTTAGAGCAATTGTATCTAGCAAAACCTCATCGTTCTCTGATTTGCGGATAGACTTTGAAAATGAAAAAAGGAAGCCTTGGGACAGAATGGATAAAGATATAATAAGAGGATACCCTAAGCTAGTCATTCTTACCATTGTATGGCTAGCTGCCTGGTAGATCTAAACGTGTTTGTGATAATGACATGCTATGAAGCGCAGTCCTTTATATATATGTTTTACAACATAATTACCCTTTTGCTAAAAAAAAAGATGTGCCACTTCTCCAGGACACTGACTGGGGAAGCTGTTTGAACAAACTATTGTATATCTCAATGGCTTTTATATGGAAACACTTGTAATTAATTGATTTTTAACTTAATCCAGCAAAGTACATTGCTAAATTTGCACAATACAACCACCTTCCTTCCAGACCAGCAGGGTGTCATCTGCTGAATGAAAAAAAGATTTTTATTTTCATACAAATTGTAAGTCGTATACAAGAAGCCTGTGGTTTATAATTATTTGTACTTATCTTTAGAAAACGTGTTTGTATCTTTCCAAACTTCTTTCAATGGGGTTCATGTTATTATAGTATTGACTAATCTTAAAGTTTGGCAACCTTTAAATACTTCATTAAAATGCCATTTTAGCATTCTATATTTTTTTTTAAAGACACATAAAGAGCATCCTAGATTGTGAGCTTATTGTAGAAGGTCCTGCTGTGTCATGTTTTGCTTGTCATTTTACACCTCTTTATTTAGTGTACAATTTCTCAGAAACATGCTAACATTTTCTACAGACGTAAAATTTGTGAACTGCTATAAGAAAAACTTTCTCTTTTTATTTTAGATAGAGTAAGGGTGGGTTATAACCCCTGTCAGATTTTTTTTTTTATCCACATCTGTGTCCCATTTCAGGGATTTCCCTTCACTTGCCATTATATAACTAAACAGGAAGTAAGAAAAAAAAAAAATCGTCTTCCAGGGGCATATGTTTGAAACGTGTGATTTATTCAGTTGCAGTCAATTTTTGGTGAAATCCATATTCACTGCTTTATAAATATGCTCCAAAGTGTATCCCTTCTGCGAAAAAAAACTCTTTCCCTGTTCAAATATTTTTTATGTATAATGCCTGCAGCACCTGCTTAGTCCAATGTACATTCTTGGCCCAATCTAGGGTTTGTAAAATGCAAAGAATGGAATGGGGTGATTTACATGATATAACGCAAGCACACATACACAGATTCTGCCATATCAGTGGTGGGTCAATGTCTAAGATAAGAATATTTTGGATAGCAAAGAAGTGGCAGAGAAGGCAGTAGTAGCAGTTATGGACATCATAGAGCTGTCAGGGCTGGAAGAGGGTAAGCCTGGGTAAGCATCATTTGAAGTATCCTGTGCATACTTATGTAGCAATATGGACTACAAGCATAAAGCACCGTACCTTCTAGCATTTCAAAGTAAAAGGATTGTGGTACAAATAGTCCCCCCATCCGATAATTGCTTTGCACGATTTTGTGCCAAGACTACATTTCCCAGGGATCTTTGCTGCCATCTGAAGATTGCTGTGAGTAGCTATAAAAGCAGCAGAAGCTAACACAGTGGGGGGGGGGTGGGGTCGTCTCTTCCTCCTGACCTGGCGCAAGACGGACCTCTCTGTGCAACAGGGAGAGAGAGGTCGCGGCCTAGCACACAGAGTTTTACTTCCAACCCGTGGCCTGAGGGGCCTAGCTCCGTTGTTCTCTGTCGGACATCCTTTCCAGCACCACTCCAGTCGTCTGCCTGTCCATGTGTGTGGCAAGCTTCACATCAGGAGATCGGAACAGTGAATCCACTGCATGTGTGTCGCTACACAAGTTCCTGTTTGGAAGACATGGGGGAGATCTGGTCATTTGGTGAGAGGGCAAATTGCTTGACCTTTATCCATTCTTTACCACTGTCACATTAGGACACTTTGCACAGACAGCTCTACTCCAAGAACACTTTACTGCTTTATTTGAACACTGTGCTCATAAACCTTTAGCTTTCTTCTCTACAAAGAATCTACTGTCCTCACTATACCCAAAAAGATTACAGTTAACAAGCGCTGACTAGCCGGTGAAGAACATCAGATCTGCAACGTAGACTTTATTGCCATTACTTATAGCAAGGCCCCTATATTACTCTTCTTTAGACCTGCTCTCCCTTCCTAGGATAGCGTGTAGGCTGGCCAGGTTCAATCTTTATAGTGTGACAGTATAAGCTGTTAACTGAGACATCCATCTAAGGTGGAACATTATCTTTAAAGGAAGTGTATGTGTGTGTATATATATATATATATATATATATATATATATATATGTGTATATAGTGTTATCGTTGTTAAAATATTGTGTCTTTCGGAGGAATTATTTTGCTTAGTTGGCGCTGTTGCCTAGAACTCAGCAGATTTATTACCTGCTCTTGTGACAACTTCCCCTTTTATTGGTTCAAGTAAAATATTCATAGAACCTAAATACATTGAGTTGTTTGATTATTGCCATACAGTGATACAAGGATGTTTGAAACCAGTGGATTATTAATCGGAGTGAATTGGATCCATATTACAGCAGGGTGATCCGGATTAAAGAACCATTGCATATAAGGACTATTATTTAATTTTATATATATATTTTTTTCATTACGTATATGTTTTTTTAGGGTATAAGTCTGAATTGTGAATTTTTTGGAGGGGTCCCCAGGGAGAATATTACACTTAGAGGAATATATGTTGTGAACCATGAAATGGTAGATAGATATTAATATATTTTGCGGATTTAAAACTTTTTTTGGGAGATATATATATATATATATATATATATATATATATATATATATATATAGCACAAGCACTATAGGAATTTTGGATAGTATTATTAGCAATAGGGGGCGCAATCCCAAAATATAGTTATATGCATCCACATGAAAAGTGACAGTTGCATGGGAAGAAGCAGCTGTTCCCATCCATGCAACTGTCACTTATTATGTGGATGCATATGCTTTCCTTTGTGAACATTTGGCCTCAGTGAATGTGTTGAGTGATTGTGGCGTGCTTGCAGTCACTGAAGCAGAGGAAGTGCTGTGTGCTAACCGGTACTGAGCGGGGGAGAGATTGCTGTGCACTTGAGGAGTGAATAATCTTTACCGAGGAATCGGAAGGAACTATAGCCCAGTGTGGTGGATCTACTTTTATCTACGCCTATGTGATCCCTGGATCTGGTAAGCGGCCACCTGATTATATTTTTTAGTGTTTGGGCTTATATTCGTTGGAACAAATGCGGTGCTTTCATCTGAAGCGGAGAAAGAATCGCTACTATTTGGCTACGTTTGCTATATCACAGAAGATGGAAACGCTTTTCATTATATCAATTCACATTGACCCTCATTGAGAGTGATTTGTTTGTATCAAGGACGTCTTTGGTCAATATTGTGCAACAGATTAACTCATATATTTTTTTTTTTTTTGCACATTTAGGGATATATTTATTTAAATATTTTTTTTGTGTAGCACAATTAATCTTTCAGTCACTGATTTATTTGCTCACATATTGAAGTTTGCAGCATGATTGCTCACTGGTTTATTTAATTTTGGTTGAGCAATTGAAGTCTTTTTTCATATCTATATAAGCCATATATTCAGTTTTTTTTTTGTTGCAGCACCTTTATTTGTCTTTGGTCTTTCAGAGTGATCTCTACAGTTCCATGATGGCTGCCTCGTTGGGGTTGTGCCTCACCTTCACTTTCCTCCTCTGTTCTACCCGGCACCCAAGTCCAGTCAGTGACATCATCATCTGCTCCATCCTCATTACCACTGGAGACTTGAAGTTTGCAGCATGATTGCTCGCTGGTTTATTTAATTTTGGTTGCGCAATTGAAGTCTTTTTCCATAGAGCAGGGTGTCCTAGGTCCTTGTAACACATCTGCCGGCAGCACACTACCAGCTGTAGACTATAGCCGGCAAATTTCTCTGTCCCATATGCTGCAGCGGGAAAAAAAATACAGTCCCAGTCAAACAGGTGCGGAAAAATTGTTCGTTGGGTGTTAATTGTGCCCATGAAACCTACACCAAAACATTCTTCCTGATTAAATCAACACCCACAACATTAAGCAGCCTAGAAGTCCTGCAGAGATTCCACATCCCAAAAACACTTAATCACCGACATCGGCATCAGGGGGTTCATAGATGCTGGTAATCCAGGACTGATTAATTTTTTATAAAAGTCAGACGGTCCACGGAGTCTATGGACAGACACATTCTATGATCAGTAACAAAACCACCAGCAGCACGGAATGCATGCTGGATGCAGGGCAGCCCAGCAGCTCAGCATACTGGGCAAATTCTGGCCAGTGGTCTATTCTCATGACCCAGTAAGCCAGTGGATCGTTGACTGGAAAGCTCTCCACGTCTGTTTTCGCCCCTAAATAATCATCCATCATGTGATGCAGATGCTGCTGATGGGATGTGGAAGCTGACACACCCTGGACGGTGAGAACTAAAAAAATTCAAAAATGCATCACTTAAACAGCCGCCTTCTCCACCGCTCCTCTCTTGAACAACAGAAGCCTCAAAACTATGTTTTCCAGGACACTGTGACCTACCAGAGTTGTGAAAAGCGTTCGATAAACTCCTCTTTATGGTGTCCTCAAGAGATTTCAACTACTGTCTGCAATCTCTGTGGGGATGGGATGAGTTCTGAGACTTTTCACTTATAACGGTGGTAAAGGAGGGTTGCCAACCAATAGTGCTTCTTTCCCTTTATGCCACATATTCTTGGGTCCTTTCACAGGCTTTGAAACATGAGGAATTTGTGGAGGCATGTGAAGCAGGCTCATCAGGGTTGCTGAGGATTACAGTATCTGGCACTGCCTCCTCCCAGCCATGTCCTACTCCCAAGGGTTCTTGGGGGGGGGATCTATTGGTCCAATTAATGGCCCTATATAATAGAGGTGAGATACCATTCACCTCTATGGCGCTTGGACACGCACATTAAAACTGGATACAGGACACATCTGCACTTTACTTTCAGACAACCTATGTTTCAGGTAGGTCCTAGGCTCTGCTGGATGGATTAGGATATATTTACTGCTAAACATACTATTGGTACTTTTATTTTATTAGATGGCCATTGGTCCACTGCCTAAAAAAAAGTAACACAGAAACGACAGGACCTCTATGAGGCTTTGGCATCAACCACTACCCCTGTATTGTTCAGGAACTACAGTACACCTGAAGCTCACAGGACCACAGGTGCGTGGTCCTTGAACTTTATAAAATGCATATGTTTTTCAATCAGATATATTCATTTGATTGGATGAATCGCAGCCTCTCTTGATCCGTCAAATGTGTCATAAAATAAAACGTCTCTATTTAGATCTCTCCTTGTGAACTCTTCAGACGGGGACTAGATATACTGAGTTTCAAACTGCTTGAAAGACAACTACGCATTCAGCATATAATATAGAAAAGAATACTGTAAGGTACAGCATACTCTAAGGTAGATTTATGCGCTGGTCATATGCAATGCTGTATTTGATTGGATTTAATTCAAACTTGATATACCGCATACTATCAAATATCCCCTTTTCCATCTTCAGTGACTACAACTGCGCCCCGGGTTTTCATGTATGTGGTTCTGCAACACACCTTCACTGATCAGACTTTTCTTTTCTGCACTCCAAGTACTCCAACAACTATGGATGCCTTTCCCCCTGCTTTATTGCTATTTTATGTTTGACAGATGTATAATATGTTTCTATATTTTCTAGATTATAATTTTTGGTCTTATCTGACCAGAGCACATTCTTCCACTTGTTTGCTGTGTCCCCCCATGGCTTCTCGCAAACTGCAAATGGGACTTCTTATGGCTTTCTTTTAACAATGGCTTTCTTCTTGCCACTCTTCCACAAAGGCCAGATTTGTGGAGTGCACAGTTAATGTAGACAGGTGCTTGGCTAAGTATGGAGACTCACTGACTGACAGACTGAGTGAGGTAGCACTGTACTGTGGGAACTGTAGTCCAGAAGAAAGAGACCCTACTGTAATCGAACTTTTGAACTGCATTTCCCAGAAGGAGATTACCAGGAGGAGGGCAAAAGCTGAATTTTCTCATGCTGTACAGGACACAGCTTCCTCTTGGCATGAGGTATCCCAAAGAGTACAGATCACTGTCCAATGTGCACTATCACTGCTGCATATTTGCGGCGTGAGCAGAATCCGGGATGCTAAGTTCAGAGGTGCCAACATACAGAGTCACCTGGGTGCAGAGGAGAGAGTGTACTAATTGCTGTGTATTTTGGGATGGTGAGCTACTGCTTTGGGGATTTACTATCTGCTGCTAGAGAAACAGCCCTTCAGGAAGTAGCCTTATTGCTGCCTGCAGGCTTGACTAGGAGTATTCTCATGTGCACCAACGGTACAACTGGGCCCCAGCACTAGCCGGCTGAAGAATTCGAACTAAAGGCTGCTCCTCTACAGCTGCTACACAGAGATCTTTGCCTATCCCTTATGCTAAGAGGTACCTCTCAAGGGATATTGTGCCATGTCCTAGTAATTCTCCTAGGGTGCACTCTAGACTAGTTACATTGCATTTAATGCTTTATATGCACTGTTTATTGCTGACTTTGCTTATTTATGTACTTATTTCCAGTCTAGTGGTACAGAACTCTATTTTAAGTTAGTTTGGCACAGTGATTATACTGTCTAGCAGATTGTGTCTGCACCTATGTTCTGTGTACTAATTTCTGCTCAAACCACTATTTATTGTAACTTGTACCAATACATTGAGCTAATTTACCACCTAAATAATCTTGTGTCTATTTCCTGGTGCTAATTCACAGCCAAGTTCAAGTTATCTATACTTGTGTTCCTTTAAAGTGTAAGTAAACCCATGGATTTAAACAGTAAAAAAAAAAAAAATAGGCATGCCTGGAATGCTAACTGCACATTGGCTGTGCTCTCACCCAAACTATCAAACCATCCAATGGCTGATGTCATAACGAATCACATGTGCAGCACCATAGCAGTTGAAGATTAAACAGAGGCAAAGATGGCAGCTTCCTTGGCTGAAAACGATAGGGGAGTTTACTTCCACTTTAAGTGCTTGCACTAACTTTCATTCAACCAGGTGTGTCAGAGGTTGTTCTTGGAGTTGAGTCGCAGAACAGAGAACTCAATTTACCAAGCGGCTCCTTCGGGGGTAGTGCTACATGGATAATGGACGATTAATGCACTGTACATATCAAACTGCACCATAATCTTTACACTTCTGAAAGCAAAGAGACATTTTTCAACTATTTAATCCTTCCTGAGTTAAAAATATTTCTAATAGGAAAGTTAGATATTATTTTATTCTAGTTGCATTTGTTTGTCGACTGCATGTTTATATTTGTTTGTCGACTGCATATTTTAGTTGTTATATTGTAATAAATTTAACATAGTGGGTCAGATTAGTATAGGTTTCTTTAATTTTTTGAAGATGCATCATAACAGCAATCATAATAGCTCTTCTTGTTCAGAACAATTCAATTGTGTATTGTCTAGTGTGTTGCATGGCTAATTGTTTCCTGTTAGCTCTTGGAGTTCTTGGAAGTGCTACAGCAGATATGGGTTTTATTTTCCATAAAGTGCATCTGAAACCACAAATTAATAAAGAAAGTGGCACACTGATTCTGTGCTCCTCTTAAAACAGAACTTGTCACAAAATGCAACTTAAAGACTTAAAGAGACATGGCTATTACTTATAAAGGAGTTTTTTTTTTTTTTTTTTTTTTTTGATTTTATTTGAAAATTGCTTGTACAATACTCCCTATTAGTTTCTCTGAAAGCTAAAATACTAGCATAGAATAATAAAGGGTAACAGAAGGTAAATCTATGTACAATCTTGTAATCTTTATCCATGACATCCGGATCCCTTTATTCCCAAAAAATAAAGGCCTTGGCTTAATTGCTGCTGTGAAGGTCTATTATGACTCCCCACTGCCCCACCATTATAGGATTCCTTGACAGTCAGTAGATTATTATTTTGACACATTAAAATGTATGTACTTTTGTTATCTCCTGTTAGTCTATTGCAGTAAAAGTAAACCTAAAAAAAAGGTAGGATTTTTATGACAGAAGAGACCCTTTTAATCTCTTCTTCAATAAACCCTTGTCCCTGTCTGTCAGCATTTATGTACAGTGAACCTCACATGCATAGGTCAGCATACTTTCATGGCACCACATTGTGCCACGATGATCTTTCACCCATGTTCAGAATTCATTGCCGCCTGGGCAATCAATCTGCAGATGGGCCTAAACTTGGAAGAAGGTTTAACTGTACTTTAAAGAAGAACTCCAGGATAGTGATAACATTTGCACATTAGCCCTGTGTAGTTAGTTAATCTAAATCATATTAGCAGTTTTACTTATCAAATTATTAACCACCTCAATACAGTGCACTTACACCCCATTCCTGACCAGACCAATTTTGTGGTATAAAAAAAATAAAACGTACATTTTGTGAAAAAAATGCCTTTTTCTTTGTCATAAATTTTTGCTAATTAGTAATTTGTCTTCATAAATTTTGGCCTAAGTTTTTTTAAGTTGTATTTTTTTCCCACAATTCTTTGCAAAATTAAGATTTTTTTTAATTATTTTTTTTATTATTATTATTATTTTTTATTATTTATTTATTAATTTTTTTTACAAAATTGTCATATTATCAGGTTATTTCTCACAAACAGCATATGCATACAACAAATTACACCCGAAAATACATTCTGCTACTCTTCCCGAGTATGGCGATACCACATGTGTGAGACTTTTACACAGCCTGGCCACATACAGAGAACCTTGAATTAGTACCTTCAGACGTTCTACGAGCAAAAATTACGCATCTCATTTCTCAACCACCTATTACATTTTTGAAGGCCCTGGAGTGCCAGGACAATGGAATTTCCCATAAAATTACCCCATTTTGGAAAACAAACACCCCAATGTATAATCTGTGAGGCATAATGAGTCTTTTGAACGGTTCATTTTTTTCCAGACGTTTTTGGAAAATGTGGAAAAAAATTAAAACACATTTTTTTTTTACACAAAGTAGTCAATTTATAAGATATTTCTAACACATAGCATGTATATAGCAAAAATTACACCCCAAAACACATTCTGCTACTCCTCCCGAGTATGGCGATACCACATGTGTAGGACTTTTACACAGCCTGCTCACATAGAGAGGCTGAACATTGAAGTAGTACCTTCAGGCGTTTTAGGAGCATAAATGACACATCTCATTTCATTCCTACCTATCACACTTTTGAAGGTCCTGGAGCACCAGGACAATGCAATTAACCACAAAATGACCCCATTTTGGAAACACCCCAATGTATATATATTCTATGAGGCATGGGCTGCAAATAGGTACTCGGGTACTCTGATACTCTGATGGGCTGGTGACAGGTACTTGAGTACTCTGATGGCCTGGTGACAGGTACTCGGTTACTCTGATGGCCTGGTGACAGGTACTCGGGTACTCTGATGGCCTGGTGACTGGTATTTAGGTACTCTGAAGGGCGGTGATAGGTACTCAGGTACTCATATGGACTGTGACAGGTACTCTGGTGCTCAGATGAACTGTGACAGGTACTCGGATGAACTGTGAGAGGTACTCGGCTACTCAGACTGGGACCGGTACTCAGATCAACTGTGACAGGTACTTGGGTACTCAGGTGGACTGGGACAGGTACTCGGGTACTCTGATGGGCTGTGACAGGTACTCGGGTACTTTGATGGGCTGTGACAGGTACTCAGGTGCTTTGATGGGCTGTGACAGGTACTCGGGTACTCTGATGGGCCGTGACAGGTACTCGGGTACTCTGATGGGCCATGATAGGTACTCGGGTACTTTGATGGGCCGTGACAGGCACTCGGATGGACCGTGGCAGGTACTCGGGTACTCTGATGGGCCGCGACAGGTTCTCGGGTACTCTGATAGACTGTGACAGGTACTCTGGTACTCAGATGGTCTGTGACAGGTACTCGGGTACTCAGATGGACTGGGACAGGTACTCGGGTACTCTGATGGGCTGTGACAGGTACTCAGGTACTCTGATGGACTATGACAGGTACTCTGATGGACTATGACATGTACTCTGATGGACTGTGAGTGACAGGTACTATGAGGGGTGGTGACAGGTCCTCTTTATTGAGGGGGCAATCAGTGTGATTGGTGTACACTGTAAGAGGTAATGAGATGTTACCACAATCTCTTCCTCACACACGATCGGTGTGTGAGGAGGAGAACCCGGTAACATCTCGTTACCGCTGTTTGTTTACATTTTAGTGATCGCAGCTTGACAAAGGAGCGCAGCCGTCCTATCACCTACGGTATTGCCTGCTCAGGAAACGCGTCGCACCCTCTGTGACGTCATCTCCCTTCACCTGGAGCCCCGTGTGCATTCCACGCCTCGGATGAATGCGCGCTGTCAACACCTGCAGTTTTGGATACCAACATAGCCACCAGGAGTGAACACATCCTGACAGGACTCCCCAGTGTGAATGACGGGAATGACTACACATTGAGGCTCTTCTCCCCTTCGTTCTTATGGGATCTATACATCACCTGATTATCATTATTACAAAGTGAGTGCTTTTAACCATGTTTCTATTAAATATAATATTTACAGTCTACACCCAGAGGCACCTCCTTCCTGGACTTGCTCTGACTGTTCTGGTTCAGTCCGGGGTTACCCAGCTGCCGCTGGTCGCTGCCTACATACCGGCTTTGCTAGCATCTCCTGCTCTGGTGTCAATCTGCTTCCTTTTCTTAGGACTGCGACCCTCAGTTTCCTCTACCTAAGAGTGAACTTTACCAGCCAGCTACTCCGGCACTCATGCCACTCCATGCCATTCATTTGCAGGAGGTGCAAGAGAGGCCTCTACAACATTCCAGTATTCACCAGGTACATGATAGCCATGAAGCATATACCACATACATTTACAGAAAAAAAAGACATAAATTCCCAGCACAAACACATGAGACACAGAATAACACCTAGTTAAGTATCCATCAACCAAAAATGACCTTTGAGGCAGGTAATAAGGGGGCAGGGAAAGGAAAAAAAGCAAGAGATCAAGGAGAATGGGAAGGAAGGAGAAAAAAAGCTAGGGTGAGAGATGAGATTAGGCAAACATAGCCCAACTTGAGGTCCAAGGAGACCAGACTGTCATATTTCCAGAGACAGCCTTGATTAATATAAGTAAGTTTATACATAGGCAGGGCACCATCCATCATTGCTTCCTAGGAGGACACCATAGGTTGATTTGAGGAGGTCCATTTAAGGACTATATTTTTTTTTGGCATAATATAAAACATAGATCGGCAATTTAGCATGATGATGGCGCTGCTCATCCTCATGAATCCCCAGAAGGGCCCACTCTGATGCCGCGTACACACCGGTAGAAAAGGTCAGACGGAATCATTCGGTCTAATATTACGATCGTGTGTGGGCTTCATCTGACTTTTTTCTTAAAAAAATTCAGACGGACCTAGAAATAGAACATGTTTCAATCTGTCTGACGGGATCAATTTCTATCGGGAAAACCGTTCGTCTGTATGCTGGTCTGACGGCCCAAATGCGACGCAAGGGCAGCTATTGTCTACAGGCTATTGAACTTCCTTTTCTAGTCCCGTCGTACGTCATCACATTGAAAACTAACAGACTTTGGTCCGGTCGTGTGTGCTCAAGTCCGTTCGGTTGGAAGTCTGTCATAACTCCGTCGAAAGTCCTTCGGAACTCCGTCGGGAAGACCGTCTGACCTTTTCTGCCAAAAAGTCTGGTTATGTGTATGCGGCATGAGGAAGCTGGAAGTGACAACTGCAACCTAATATTAATTCATTCAAAAACATCCAGACAAAAGTTTGCAATACTTGGGCAGTCCCAAACATGTGCATTTAGGATCCTAGGTGATCGCGACACCAAGGACACTTCGGATCACCTATGGAGCCTCACAGGTGTGTAGTAGGGAAACTCTGGGTCCTGCCATTTATGTGGATGTTACTTTGACATATACCACCTACCTAAAAGTTGTTGCTGACCAAATACACCACTTAATGCAAACAGTATTCCCTGATGACAGTGGCCTCTTTCAGCAGGATAATGTACCCTGCCACACTAAAAATAGTTCAAGAATAGTTTGAGGAACACAACAATGAGTTTGAGGCTTTGACTTGGCCTCCAAATTTTCCAGGTCTCAATCCAATCAAGCATCTACGGGATGTGCTGGAAAAAGAAGTCATTGTCACAGTCACTGATTCATGCAGGCCCCATATTGCATCTTACATGACTTAAAGGATCTCCTACTGACGTCTTGGTGCCAGACAGCACAGCATACCTTTCAGAGTTTTAGTAGCGCCCATGCCTCTATGGGTCAGGTCTGTTTTGACGGTAAAAGGAGGACCTACCCAATATTAGGTCGGTGGCCATAAAGTTTTGGTTGATCGTTGTATATCTGTGGGAAAAGAAAAAAATATATATAGCCTTGTTTTTTTATTATTGATTATGGTTTATTTATTATAGCATTTTTATTCTTTTCTTTCGTACTAAATAAACACATTCCTTTTTTGTTCATGCATTCATTTTGCACAAAAAAAAAAAAGATTAAAAAAATGTTACAATAAATATATCATAAAATACATTTCCCGCTAGGTCTATGACCGTTTAAATCGTTATTGTAAAATGTAAGTTAGGATTTTTAATTACAATGTGCCTGTATGTGTTTATTATATACTTTCAGCTGCAGAACCAAATTTTGGAAAAAAACAACACAAGCAATAGACAAATTTACCATTTGACTAATCTATTTTCCCCTCTCCTGCAGAAAACAGAAATGATTGTAGTTAGGTCTTGTTGACACTAGGTGGAGCAGGTACTTTAATTAAATTATGAGTTCAAGTAGAGCTGCAAGAAAAAATAAAATGCGAATTAGCACTGCTTGCATAGTTACAGTTTTTGCTATTTAACCTTCATCAACAGGTTTGAACTGTTATCTTGCATAATATTTTGTTCAGTTTTGATCTTTTATATGGAGACCGCAAATACTTTAAAGACCAAATAGAACTTTTTTCCCTCAAAGTATTTTGCCACGGAATATTCCCCAACAGTCTTATTGACACACGTCTTACAGGGGCAGATTAATATATATATCTAAACCCAAAACAGAAATGTAATATATAGCAGCTCATCTGTACTTAAAAGTGGTGGCTGCATTTGTTTAAATTCAATTTTCAGGCTAAGAATATTTTCAGCAAGTACAGACAATACATATTGATCTTGCCAGAAATCCAGTGTTCCTATCACTTCCAGGGAGCTGAACCGGTATATAAACCAATGTTTTTTAAAAGGTGCTTTTATTAATAAAAAAAAAAAAGAAAAAACACAAAATGGCATGGAACAGGGTAACTACTGACGGGTCAGCAATACACACCGATATTAAAACACAAACTTGCATAGGTACAGAAAAAGCTTACTTGAAGCCCATCAGCTGGTGAAGGTACAACCCACAATACATACAATAGCATTTCCATTAAAAGCTAAATATAAGGGCACATATGTGACATATCCCAATCAGGGCATCATAATGGAATATTTCAGCAGAGAAATAGAATTAACAAGATTAGACCTCTATATTTTCTGATACAGTAGATGTCCAACAGGACAAAATTCTATCAAATTTCTTCAGACAACCCCCAGGCAATATAGGTCAATTTATACATATCAGGGTACTATTCTTCCTACCGACACCAACAACGGGGCACTATTTCTCTTACTGATACCAACAACGGGGCACTATTCCTCCTCCTGACACCAATGACAAGGCACTATTTCTCCAACTAATACCAACAACGGAGAACTATTCCTCCTACACAAACAATGAGGCACTATCTCTCCTACTGATACCAACAATGGTACACTATTGAATAAATAAATCTGGGTGAACGAATATCTGCGCTAACGCAAACAAAAAAAAAACAACAGCAGCCAGCACATATAATAAAGAAAAATATCCCTGCGCCAACCAAATAAATAAAGAAGGGAGGGTACTGCTGCAGACACTGAAGGGAATATCACAACCCAGATAAGCAGAGAAAGAATAGAATAGTGCTGCGGTGTACGAATAAACTGCAGAAGTGGGAAAGGTATTGAGCTACACTAACAGGAGGCAATAGTACACATAAAAGCTTTAGATGGAGTGCAATAAACACAAATGCATAAATAAACAAATAAAGCTATCTTCAATGCACAATAAGAATAAAATAAAAAAGAAGTCACAATATATTTCACAAAGAATGACCGTGAAAAAACCCTTTTCCAAAATAGAGTGCAAAATGTATAGTGACTCAGTATTGCTCCAAAAAATTTTTTTATAAAATTTTATATAAAATATATCAAAGAAAAATTGGTATATATAATGAATCACAGTATACGGTATTAAAAAGTAAATCACAAAAAATATATATAAAAGTCAATCCAAAAAAATTGAATAAAAATTAAATCAATGTCCGTGCAGCAGTTTCAGAAATAAAGTGCAACTTATAGTGACTGAATATCCATAAATAAAAATTAAAAATGTAAAGTACTGGTAAACATTTCTGCGCTGCAGTGCCGGTGATGAGTGGCTTCTCCCCTTCTGTGAAGCTAAATAAATGGGTGTCCCCTTACCTTACTGCTGTAAGGTAACAGCATATATATGAGAAGGCTTTGTAATGGAACAGCTATGTGTCCCCTGGAAAAACATCCCCAATATGGTCTCACAGATGATGTTGGTCCTAATAATGTAGCGTCCCCTTTAAGATCGCTGGAGGCGGTGAACCTCATAAACAGGGCAAGAGGGATGCTCGATAGTGTAGTCGTTTTAATTTTTTTTTATTGGTAACAACAGGTAAAAGATAGGTACTCACATTTAAGCAATAGTACACGGGCAAAACAGAAACGAGCAGCGAGCTTGTGCACATCACTTCCGGTATCTTGTTTCCCGACGAGGGTTCATCATGGTCACGTGACTTCGTCAGGGGATCCCTGACCTATACGCCGATAAATACGGTAATTCCAAAAAGCTAAATATAAAGATACCTGTGAACACTGCTCACTAGCATCCATCAAAAAAAAAAAAAAATTATTAAAAAATTATAAAATATAATTAACTATTGTTAATGAAACAATTTACATCCCACTGGACATTCATGCCGAAAGGGGTGTAACACTTCAAATCATATATCCAGTGAGTCTCAAGTTTAGAAATTTCCCATTTGGATACACTGCCACACCAATGAGGATTGAATCTGTCAATAGCCACAAAGGTAGTTCCTTTAGGCCGCGTACACACGCGCGGACTGTTTGCCCAACCTTGTTCGTCAAACAGTTTCGGCAAACAGTCCGCTCAAAATTTGCATGAGCGGACTTGCCCACACACGAGCGGACTGTTTCAACGAACTGTTTGCCAAACAGTCCGCTCAACTTTTGAAATGAACGGACTCGCCCACGTAAGGCGGAGGCAAACCCGCCCATTTCGAGCACGTGTACAGGTAGGCGGGGCCCGCGAAGGAGACGTCGCGGGCTCCGCCGCCTGGAATGGGCTTAAAGGGGAACCCCAACGCCGAAAAAAATCGGCGTGGGGGTTCCCCCAAAGTCCACACCAGACCCTTGTCCGAGCACGCTACCCGGCCGGCCAGGAAAGGGGGGCGAGCGAGCGCGCCCCCCCTCCTGAGCCGTACCAGGCCGCGTGCCCTCAACATGGGGGGTGCCTTGGGGAAGGGGGGGCCGCGCGGCCCCCCCACCCCAAAGCACCTTGTCCCCATGTTGATGAGGACAAGGGCCTCTTCCCGACAACCCTGGCCGTTGGTTGTCGGGGTCTGCGGGCGGGGGGCTTATCGGAATCCGGGAGCCCCCTTTAAGAAGGGGGCCCCCGGATACCGGCCCCCCACCCTATGTGAATGAGTATGGGGTACAATGTACCCCTACCCATTCACCTGTGAAATAAAGTACAAAAAAAAACAACACAGGGAAAAAATATTTTATTGCACAGCTCCGGGGGTCTTCCGTCTTCGGGGGTCTTCTCGCCGGACTCCTCTGCTATCTGTGTGTAGCTCTTTTACTAGCGGAGGAGTCCGGCTTTCTTCCTCCCCGCCGCCGGCCTCTTCTCCCGACTTCGGGGGTCTTGTCCCCCTCTTCGGTTATCGCTGTGCGGTCACTTATATAGTGACAATGGGGCGGTGTCACATGGTATATGTCACATGGGTTGGTCACATGGGTTGATGTCACATGGGGACTATGACATCGTAAGGGGGCGGGGTCACCATGTGACCAACCCATGTGACATATACCATGTGACACCGCCCCATTGTCACTATATAAGTGGCAGCGGAGCGTGTCCCTGGCATTCCGGCCGGAGAGCTCGTCGAGTCAACATCTCCAGGAGAAGAAGAAGAAGAAGAACAAGAACGGAAGGCGGCGGCGGCGGCGACGACAGCGGCGACAGAAGACCGGGCCACCGCCTGTAAAAGAGCTACAAGAAGGCGCGGTGGCCCGGCAGAAGAACCGAAGGCGGCGACAGAAGAACGGAAGGCAGCGGCGACAGAAGACCGGGCCACCGCCTGCAAAAGAGCTACAAGAAGGCGCGGTGGCCCGGCAGAAGAACCGAAGAGGGGGACAAGACCCCCGAAGTCGGGAGAAGAGGCCGGCGGCGGGGAGGAAGAAAGCCGGACTCCTCCGCTAGTAAAAGAGCTACACACAGATAGCGGAGGAGTCCGGCGAGAAGACCCCCGAAGACGGAAGACCCCCGGAGCTGTGCAATAAAATATTTTTTCCCTGTGTTGTGTTTTTTTTTGTACTTTATTTCACAGGTGAATGGGTAGGGGTACATTGTATCCCATACTCATTCACATAGGGTGGGGGGCCGGTATCCGGGGGCCCCCTTCTTAAAGGGGGCTCCCGGATTCCGATAAGCCCCCCGCCCGCAGACCCCGACAACCAACGGCCAGGGTTGTCGGGAAGAGGCCCTTGTCCTCATCAACATGGGGACAAGGTGCTTTGGGGTGGGGGGGCCGCGCGGCCCCCCCTTCCCCAAGGCACCCCCCCCATGTTGAGGGCACGCGGCCTGGTACGGCTCAGGAGGGGGGGCGCGCTCGCTCGCCCCCCTTTCCTGGCCGGCCGGGTAGCGTGCTCGGACAAGGGTCTGGTGTGGACTTTGGGGGAACCCCCACGCTGATTTTTTTCGGCGTTGGGGTTCCCCTTTAAGCCCATTCCAGGCGGCGGAGCCCGCGACGTCTCCTTCGCGGGCCCCGCCTACCTGTACACGCGCTCGAAATGGGCGGACTTTCCGAGCGGGAACAGTTTGCTCATTTCGAAAGTAGCCTACACACGGGCGGACTGTTCGCTCAAACACAGTTTCAGCGGACAGTTTTTCGGAATTTCCGAAAGACTTTGTCCGTCCAACTGTCCGCTGAAACTGTCCGCTGAAAGCCCACACACGGGCGGACTGTCCGCCCAAACACTGTTCAGCGGACAAGGTTGGGCGAACAGTCCGCCCGTGTGTACGCGGCCTTAGGGTTTTTGTTATGATACTCCAAATAATGTCGTGAAACAGTATGTTTTGGAAATCCCCTCTTTATATTTGCAATATGCTCGCTTACTCTGACATGCATGGCACGTGTTGTGCGGCCCACATTTTGTAGGCCACAGGGGCAAATAAACAAATATACCACGTTTAACGAGGTGCAGGTAATAAAAGTATTAATGTCAAAAACTCTCCCAGTGGTGTGGGATTTAAACTGGCATATTTTCTTATTAGTAACACAAACGTTACAATAACGGCAGGGGTAATAACCTTTGGACTTTTGAAAGAATGACACTCTATTAGGAACATACAAAATGTTTGGTGCTATTTGAAGTTTCAGAGGAGGGACTCTTCTGAAAATGACCTGTGGGCGCTCTGGAAGCACTGGACCCCAAAATTTGTAGTTTTTTAAAACGCCCCAATGTTTAGTTAAAATGTTCTTAATATCAAAATGTTGTCGTGAGTAGGTAGTAATCATTGAAAAATTGTAATCAATCTCGTTATACTGAGACTTTTTCTTATCCTGAAGAATAAGAGCTCGATCCATACTACCAACATCATTGATTACTACGTTTTAAATAAGCCTTGCAGGAGGTAAAAATCTTTTTTGCATGTGTGCGCTGTAATATTTTGTTCAACTGCCAGTATAGGTAGCTGTGTAATTCTGGGGGGCTCCATCAGAGCCCCCAGAACTGTGATCGGTCTATCACTGATAAATTACGGGCACATACTGATGATTGTGTGCTTGTAGGATGGGCTCCTGACAGTCAGCACTTTGAAGCCAAACACAGTGCAGAAAGATCAGGAGCCTTCCTACTAATCTTGAGTAACATAATCCATTTGGAACATTTTAGCTGAAAATACACTCAAGATGAACAGATGCTCTGAAGGCAATACATCTACAGCTAAGGGGACGTAATCCAAAGCATGATCTTGCATGACCAAGCATGATCTTGTACATCTGACATCAGTGCTCCTGGAATGGAATTGCTAGACAACCTCCTTAGTGGGACTCTCGTCTCACCATGGGGTGCCATAACATCCAAGTAGGCTGCTATGGACATAGTTACACCATTGGCTGTTGGATTAATATGCTAACAATAAACCTACTTATCCTTAATAAAAAATAAATAAAATCATTTTAGTAGTGTCCTTGGTAGGGTTAGGTAGAATTTTTTGTAGAACTACACTTACCAGTCTGCTGCTGAGTGCCCTGGGTCCAGCAACATCCAGGCAGCATACAGGCACTGCTGGGTGAAGTGATCCTTCACGTCACCAGTGACCAATGTAAGGGAGCGCTTTAACACTTACCACCAATATGAGTTAGCACTTCACCACTGACCACAAATTTAAGGGAACACTTCACCACTGACCACAAATTTAGGGGCACTACATCACTAACCATCAATTTAAGGGGAAACTACACTAACAAGTAAATTATGGGAGCACTACACTGCCCATGAATGTAAGAGGACACTACTCTATTGACAAGCAAAAAAGGGGCGTTGTTCCACCTAGGTAAGGGGGTACTACAGGTTCTATGTGACCATGCCCCCAAAGCCATGCACACTGCTCCCAGTGAAACGTCAGGCTAATTTTTGGCTTTTGCCAGATCAGCAGACCCTGACTACAAGTCTTGATTTTCCTCAGAACTTCTCCCTAATGTGAAGCTTTATCAATTTCCTCCACATCTCTTTCCACTTCCCACCCCACTCTCCCTGCCTGCTCAGCTGTTGATGGACCTGCTGCATGATGGTGGAAGACAGTGCCTTTCTCCTTGGCTTCTACTCAGCAGAATTACAAAAGGAAGAGAACATAACTTTTTTAAAGCTAACCACAGGCTCATCTTCCCTCAAGTTGAGGCATGAATGAGGTCTGTTGAGAGCAGCCAAACACAACTGTTGTAATACAGTGACATCATTACTAATTACATACAGTAGACTTTATTAAATGTGTTTTAAAGGTGTCTACAGAAAAAAGTATTTTGCATATGTAGCCAGGAACTGGCTATTTTTTGCCTGCAATTCAGGGACAATGTGCAGTGCTGTTGGTGTGGAGCTGTCTCTCTCTAGTGTTGGCTTGGATTCCATGTTTCATTTCCTAAAGACAGAGCCTAGAGTAGAGCAAAACATTGTGGGATGTGTAGTTTCAAATGCTGTGGTTTAAATTCTAGCAGGACTGGCCTGAACTACAACCACCAGATTGCTGTGAGAGAAGAACAGACTGCTGGAAGAGGATATAAAGGGGGCTGGTCTAGGCCTAGATCGTACTCTTGAGACCTCGGCCTGGATCTACCAGCAGGAGCTCTATGCCAGTGTGAGCTGAGGCCGAGTCACAGCCTACCTAGGAGAGAGTTACACAGCGGCATCCAGAGGGACATCTACGGACAGTATCGCTTTCCGATCCTTTATCACTACCTGCACTTCAGATCCGGGTAGGCCGCGGCACGGTGGTATGGAGGTCAGATGCAATTCCCTGAGCCAGGACCCAGAGGAAGATCCTGAAAGAACCATCATCTGCATCGCTACCAGCAATGTATGTTACACTGTCATGAGTGGGCACCTGCCCATTTAATCCTATAGACACTGCATATAGATATCATTGTCTCTGCCCAAATTTCTGATACTTGTAGTGCTACTGGATGCAAGTTTATTCCCCCCCAATTTCAAAGACAGTCAGTGCAGAATTAAAAAAAATAAATCTGAATTACACCCCCCCCCCCGCTCTGTTGCTCCTACTAGCTTAGGGGAGTGTATATTTTTTCCCATTATCTGTGCCCCTTTCTGATGATCATGTGCTGGTCGGAGCGGAGGGAATATTTCTTCAGTTTCGGGTGCATGCCCATCCAGCTCTGCTCGCATGTTCTTCTGCCTTGGCTCAAGACCCAGCCAGTCGCCTACCTGCTTATCGCCTTGCCTTCCCTGGCGGAGTCATTTTCCTCCACTCCCCACCCAGTAGTAGCCGGGCCCGGAGAGTAAGACTTGACAAGCTGTGAGGCAGGCGGCAGCGGCGATGGGTAGTGAGCGCTGATTGCCACCATTACTAGTAAAAAAAAAAATATGGCCCCGGATTTAATTTTAAAAATCTGGTCACCTTACTGTATGTAGACATCTGCGCTTTGCTCACATCCCTGTCATCTGTGGTCCAACTGGATACAATACTATTGAAACAACATATGTGGTGACCACATGTGCTTAGGTCATACAGGAAAAATCTGCAATTTCAAAGGGTTAATCACATACTAGCTAAATTTGCAATGTTACTATTAACCTCTTTTATCCTCTCTGCATCTTCACACGTGACTAGTGTTATTTAAAGAGGAAGTAAACCCTGATGAGTTTTTCATTCCCTGCAAAGGCAAAGCATAATGGACTACTATGTATCGCATAGTAGTCCATTATGTATCACTTACCTGACACAGGAGCCAGCGAAGTCACCGCTGTCCCCTGTAGTCTGGCGCATCCATATTCTCGGTGGGGTCTCGCAGCTCCGCCGCTGTCATTCGGCAAAGCCGCGATGACATCACGCATGCGCACGGGAGCCGACACGCGCGGCAGCTCCGCCGTTGAAAATGCCGCGCTCAGTGCGCCTGCGCGCCGCTGTCTACGGCGCATGCGCCGTAGACAGCGGTGCCTGTCTTCGGGCAAATATGTCCTAAACCATATAGGTTTAGGAGATATTTCTTGGACCTACAGGTAAGCCTTATTCTAGGCTTGCCTGTAGGTCAAAGTGTGTTGTAAGGGTTTACAAGGGGTCTGCTCTCATTCATCTGGAACTCTGTTTAAAGGAGCCAGAAAATTTAAACAAAACAATTTGCTGGAAGTTTTATCAGCTAGAGTCGGTGTTCCACAGACCTTAAACGCACTAATTGACTTGGCGATACAGATCGATCGTCGTCTGAGAGAGAGGAGAGCCGAGAGGGCCACAGGTTTCTCTCGCCCCAACCTGGATGCTTCCAAAGGCCCCAAGCCATTTACATCCAGCAACTGCCGCCCGACCCGGGGCCACGTCTGACACACCTGAGCCTATGCAACTTGGGGTCTTGCGACCATCTCTTACCCCCGAAGAACGTCAACGTCGGCGGAATAACAATCTATGTCTCTATTGCGGGGAATCTGGACATTACGTCAGGAACTATCCTATTAAGCTCCGCAAGTGTCCATCTATGCCTCCTGATCTCCCAGACTCTTTAATAAAGTTTTCATCTCACCTTATCATTTCTGTCTCCTTTCAGTTCCCAGGAAAGACTTTACAGACGCCCGCCATTATTGATTCCGGGGCATGCAGCTGTTTTATGGATTCATCCTTTGCTGCCCAACATCAGATTCCTCTCCTACCTAAGACCCGTGGACTCTCTATCCATTTGGCCGATGGCTCCGCTATTAAATCTGGTCCTGTAACTCAAGAAACTGCACCTCTATCTACTGTTATCTCTGGTTCGCATCGAGAACTTCTCCGGTTGGACATTATCACCTCCCTACTTTTTCCTGTAATACTTGGGATGCCCTGGCTACAGGCCCACAATCCAACCATAAATTGGGCTACAGGAGAAATCACTTTTTCTTCACCTTATTGCCAGAAGTTCTGTGGTTTCTCCGGTTTCCTGAGACCAGCAACCTTATTATCTATTGACTCAGAGATCGATTTACGTCAGGCCATTCCCGAAGTCTACCATGAATTCCTGGACGTGTTCAGTAAACAAAAGGCAGAGGTGCTCCCGCCCCACCAAGCTTATGACTGCCCCATTGAGTTACTTCCTGGAGCCAAAATTCAGTTTGGAAGGGTTTTCCCCTTAACAGAGGTAGAGCAGGAGAAACTCAAAGAATACCTCGAAGAAAATTTAAAGAAGGGGTTCATTCGCCCCTATATATAACCCCAGAACTAAGGATTCAATATTTTTCACAATTATATTCTAATAACATTTTAAATTCATTTCAAGAATTACAAAGATACTCTTTTTCCCCCCACACTTCTTTCAATATTTACAATTAGGACATGCCCTGCAGGCCTAATTTAAAGATAATAAGTTGAAGGTACTGTCAGGATCACTAAGTGATCCTGCTCCTCATTCCAGCATCTGGGTGTTGGCTGTTGCATTCTCTCTGTCTGTGTTCACCTGCAAGGTGATTGACGGTCAGTCAACTGATATAAGCAAACGGAACACTCTATCCCTTGCTTGTAATAGAGACAGAGTTACCTGCATTGTTCCTGATCAAGCCTCCTGTTTGTCTGCCCTGCTTTGCTGTTGGATTTCCCTGTGTATGACCCAGATGGTATATTGGACTATTCCCTGAACTCAGCCTGACTTTTACCTAGACTATGATTGGATTGGATATTGGATTAGTCCCTGCCTTTTACCTGGACTGTCATAGAACCACGCTATCTGTCTGCTAAACTGCAAGTAGTCTGGTGTGGTGGCCAGGCATTATAGCATTGTGTATAAGTCCTGGGGGCAACCAAGTACCGGTAGGCCTGCTTGCCTTAAGGGAAAGGGGGCTGCTATAGGTCACGCACACAGCAGCTAGCTATAGTGTCTGACCACCTGCATTGGAGTAGATGTGACATTCGTGACAGGTACAAACTATGCCCTAATAGATCTTATTGCAAAGACCCAAATTAAGAAGGGTCTTATTTCTTCTGTATATGGTTGTTTGATTGGGCAATCTCAGGGGGAGATTATTTGCCCTGCTAGAAGGGGATGGGAAAAGGACCTAGGAGATCTAACAGATGAACAATTGCAGAATATTCTGGAGTACAGTTAGTATTGGTATCACCTCAGAAGTCCCTAACAAAATTAAATATAATTCACAGAGTGTTTAGGGCTCCAGCTAAATTGTAACAATGGGGTAAACAAGATTCATCTGAATGTCCTCGGTGCAGGAGACCTTCTGCTGATTTAATACATATACTATGGAAATGTCCCAAATTGTTCAGGTATTGGCAAAAAATAGCGGACACTCTTAATCGGGTTTATCAAACACAGATGCAATTAGATACTACTAGGTTATTTAGAAAAAGATATATACATACCAGCAGTTAGGACAGCTAAATATCTCAGAGTGTTCCCAGTGGTGTAACTAGAACCTTCAGGGCCCCGATGCAAGAAACCATGAAGGGCCCCCCTGAACCCCATCCAGGGCCCTTCCCTCCGAGTCTGGTGGTGGAACTCCAGGGCGTGGTCACAGGTATGACCTTTGTGAGCCCTGTAGTTCCACCACTGGTATCAGTAGTTTTTTTTTATAATTCCTTTTTAATTTTTAGGTGCCCCATTGGGGGACTGTCCCTAGGCAGGATGGGGTCCCCGTCCCCAGAAGAGATGAGGCCTTTTTGTCCAGGGCAGATGAAGTTACTGCCCCCAGGTGAGAAGGGGTCCCAGTCCCCAGGGGAGGTGGGGGTCCCTGTCCCCATGTAAGAAGGGGTCCCTGTCCCCAGGGGGAGAGGGAGGGGGTATATAATGGTGTGTGGGGGATGGGGTCCTCTCACTCACCATGACCAAGCTGTAGGCCGCGCACTCATCCATGCTGGCCTGGGCTCCATCCAGTGTGCTGGATGGGCGATCAGCATATCGCCCAGAAAGACCTTTCATCATCTGTGTATGACGGGGGAGGAGGGGGGCTGGCAGACAAGCCTGCAGTGTCCTCCGGGGAGCTGGCTCTCATAGGGCTGCACTGCATCTGTGTGCTTAAAGTTTGTTTACCCGGGAGAAGTATGCAGTGCAGTGTGGGCCGGACTCGGGGGGGGGGCGGGACTCTGGCTGGGGAGAACAGACATCGGACTGAGCGGCAATGCATGGAGCAGGATAGGGGTACTCTGAGGAGCCGGCTGAGGACACAGGTCATGCGGGGAATGCACAACTAAAGAGCAGCCAGTGCGATAGTTGAGCATGGAGCTCTGCTAGTCACCCTCTACCTCCAGCCACCCGTGTGCATGGTGCACTGGTACCCCTAGCTGCCTATGCTGCTGCTGGCCATATGTAGAGGGGGCTGCATGGGCCCCCTGCATCACAGGGCCCGGTTGCGGTCGCGACTGCTGCACCCCCTATAGTTACGCCCCTGAGTGTTCCTACCTATAAGGAATGGCATACACACAGGTTAATGATACTTTATTAAAAGAATGGCAGTTGTTCCGGAATAGGGGTTTGATAATAATTTCCATAAAATATGGGATCCATTGTTAGGAATGCCCGGTATGATCCCTTTTATTATAGTATCAGATGAAGTCCCAGGGATGGATAGATCCTTCTCAAACTACAGAATGAATGGGGAAAGATAAGTGAAAAAATGGTAGAGGGATACGATTGGAATATAAATGTGAATACTGCTGTAATACTGTAACAGACTTATATGTGCTCTGCCACCACCATAGGGGTGTTATCTTCCGTGGGTAGTTATATGATTGGTAGGTAGCATAGTGGTGGGGAAAGATAAGGAAAAATGATGTGATCTCCATATGAATAAAGAATAGATTATATACAGTACAAATAATGCCGCGTACACACAACCGGACTTTCCGGCAGACTAGGCCTGACGGTCTTCTCGACTTTCGGGGAGTTCCAACCAACTTTCCGAACGAACGGACTTGGCCACGCACGAATGGACTAAGTCCGTTCTAAAGCCCGTTAATTTTGAACATGATGACGTAAATGGGACTAAACAAGGAAGTTAAATAGCCAGTAGCCAATAGCTTCCCTTGCGTCGTATTTGGTCCATCAGACCAGCACACAGACGAACGGTTTTCCCGATTTTAGTCCATCGGAATTGAGTCCGTAGATAGATTTGAAACATGTTCTATTTCTTGGTCCGTCTGATTTTTATTTTTTTTGAAAAGTAATCGGACTAGCCTACACATGATTGGATTGTCTGACGGACTAATCCCTTCGGACCTGGTTTGCCAGAAAGTCCGTCATGTGTATGCAGCATAAGAGTATACCAATAGGAAAATGATTGATTGTGTAGTTGTACTGGGCCTTTTCTTCCCTTTTTTCCCCCTCTACTGTGTTTTATTTTGTTATTTGCCAATTGATTATCAATGCATTTGTTTTGTTTTAAAGTGCTGTAAATAAAAAATTGGTGTTAATAAAAAAATTATGAATTAAAAAAAGAAAGATGGAGTACTGTATAGGCGAGGTCCCTCTGAGGTTATGGAGGAAAATGGCAGCTATTCCTTCCTGAGAAACTCCGTGCAACAGTCTTGATAGCTTTGCATGATGACCATGGACATTTAGGAACACCAAGAAATTTTAGTCTAGTTAGGCATAGGTTCTACTGGTCCAACATGAAAGGGGAAGACATTACCAGTTAGGGCTGCTCCCATGGGACACTTGCAGAGCCAGGAGCCCCTGGAATTGGTGTGTATTGACTTCCTATGCCTGGAACCCGATACAGGTGGAAGAAGTAATGTCCTGGTGGTGACTGACCATTTCACCCAATAAACGCAGGCCTATCCCACTAAAGATCAGCAGGCAACTATGGTGGCTAAAGTCCTCGTTGAGAAGTTCTTTGTGCATTATGGGTTGTCTGTTCAAATCCATTCCGAGCAAGGATGAGACTTTGAAAACAGGCTGGTTTATCAGTTGTGTGCTTGCTGGGCATAAAGAAGTTTCGGACCACTTATCACCCACAGAGGGATCCTCCACCCGAGAGATTTAACAGAACTTTGTTGAATATGCTGGGGACTTTGCCCACTGAGAAGCAACAGCATTGGGGGAATCACATTGCAGCTGTAGTCCATGCCTACAAACATAAGCGAGCTGACTGATGGCGATCACAACCTTATGTCATCTCTAAACAGCTTCCCGGATTGCTGGTCTATCAAATCTAACCTGAGGGAAAACCAGGGCCCTTGAAGATTTGGCATCAAAATTATTTGCTTCCATTGTCTAATACTGTCAGGGTGCCTCAAGTGCCCCCTTTGTCTCCCCCAAATTTAACCCCACCCAACCCCCTTCACGCCGACAAGCTCATACCCCCACTGTGACACCAGAAGAAAAAGAGGAAGATAGTGAGGATGAGGAAATAGTGCCTTACTGGCTGTGGCCTACAGCAACAGAGACAGATGTAAGGACCAGTGGAGTGAGAGGAAGAAGAGAACTGGCTGGAGCAGTGGAGAACCCATCTAATCAAGAGTTTGAGATCTTACTGTTATTTTGGGAAATTGACAGGATCAAGGTTAAATGCATCAGTCCAACTTCTGAGAAAGAAACAGGAGATTTGATCAACTTTACTAATGAGAATTTAATATTGCCTGAGCCAGATTGCCCTTCAGAGACTGAAGCTCCCCTTATGGGTAGAAAAAGTAGGGGATGTCAAATGCCTATCCCTGAGTTCACTGAGGAGGTTGATCTTTCTCTTCCACAGCCTGGCATTGAATCTGCAGCTACAGATCTTCCTTTGGAGTCATGCAGCCCTGTGCACATCAGGAGCCCAGCCGGGAACTCAATCCAGATGCCTGAAGAGCATTCCCCATCAGGTTTAGGCGAAATATAAATCCTCCAAAGAGACTCACTTATAATACTTTAGGAGAGATCTCTGATGAACTGATTCCTACCATCCAAAGGCATGTTCCCACGCCTAATCCTACTACTGTCGATTGGGTAGGGGGCGACTCTGCTCTGACATAAATGGGTGGGACATGGCAATTACCCTGGCCTGTCAGAAAACTGATTTTGAATTGACTGAAAGTTTATATAGATGGTTCCAACAAAATCTAGTTTTGTGTCGATATGTACTGAATTTAGATTGTGGCTAATATTATTATAGACTCATCAATAACCCTTTTTCTTTATTCATGTTTGATTAGTTCAATATTCCCACCTCTTTGGGGACCAAAGAATTTGAGGGGGGAGAATGTAGCCAGGAGCTGGCTATTTGTTGCCTGAAATTCAGGGACAGTGTGCAGTGCTGTTGATGTGGAGCTGTCTCTTTCTAGTGTTGATTTGGACTCCATGTTTCAGTTCCTAAAGACAGAGACTAGAGTAGAGCAGAACATTATGGGATGTGTAGTTCAGAATGCTGGAGTTTAAATTCCAGCAGGACTGGCCTGAACTACAACCACCAGATTGCTGTGATAGAAGAACAGACTGCTGGGAGAGACTATAAAAGGGGCCGGTTTAGACCTAGATCTTTCTCTTGGGAACTCAACCTGGAATTGCCAGCAGAAGCTCTGTGCTAGTGTATGCACTATATGCAGACATCTGTGCTTTGCTCACATCCCTGTTATCTGTGGTCCTACTGGATACAACACAATTGAAACAACATATGTGGTGACTACCTGTGCTTAGGTCACAAAGGAAAAATCTGCAATTTTAAAGGGTTAATCTCATACCAGCTAAATTTTCTCTGCTCTGCCATCAAGGATTATTCCATCCATCTTACTTTAAGTGCTAGCTGAAGATCTTCCAGATTCTGCGGGGTTACCATTAACCCCTTTTTTCCTCTCCTCATCTTCACACATGACTAGTGTTGTTTAACCACTTAAGGAACAGCCGCCGCAGTTATACTGCGGCAGGTTGGCTCCCCTGGGTGAATTGCCAGAGGCGATGTGCATGGCCACCCAGGATCGCTCTTGACAAAGACAGAACAGAGATGTAAATAAACAGATCTCCGTTCTGTCAGGGGAGGAGAGACAGATCTCCTGTTCCTACTGATTAGGAACAGCAATGGTTCTCCTCCTCCAGGTATAATGCCATAGATATAACCCCTATTTTGTAGAGCAGGGTTATGCAATTAGTGGACCTCCAGCTGTTCCAGAACTACAAGTCCCATGAGGCATAGCAAGACTCTGACAGCCACAAGCATGACATCCAGAGGCCAAGGCATGATGGGACTTGTAGTTTTGCAACAGCTGGAGGTCCGCTATTTGCATATCTCCATTGTAGAGGCTATAACTTTTGTGCAAACCAATCAATATACACTTATTGGTCATTAAGGGGGCAAATCCATCCGGTCCTTAAGTGGTTAACACAAGGGGTCTGCTCTCATTTATCTGGAACTCTGTTTAAAGGAGCCAGTGAATTTAAACACAACAGTTTGCTGAATTTTTTGTCAGTTATTTTAATGTTAATGGCCTGTGGGCTGAAGAGACAGAAATGAGTGGTCTGACATAGAACACAATGTGCCAGTCCCCTATCTTTCTGCTGCCTGTTTTTGTGACGGAAAACTCTAAATTGCCAAACTACATTTCATATTAGTGCTATATTGTTTTCAGATAAGATATCTTCATGACAAACAGTTTTATGTAATGCACTTTTATTTGTCACTTTTGCCACATTAAATAAACTTGAACTGCTTCACTGTTATTGTATAAGTTTCTTGTTATTGGTGTCAATGGGTAAAAATGACTGAACCCAGGGTGTCAGAGGTGTCAGAGGACTTGCAGAGTCAGGGCAACCAGTGGGGTACAAATTCTACCAGCGGCCCTCACGAGGGTAGCGCTACAGATAATTATTATGTTTTTGTTGTTTTGACCCATTCATTATGTAGAAAAGGTGACCAATTTCTAAATATAAAGTAGCTACAACCCTAACAATAAAACAAATAATGATGTATTTGTGGTATGACTTGCTTATTGATGTGTTGGCTTCTTTTATGGCTTTTATAAGAAAATACGTAGTCAGCTAAAAGAGCCTGGTTTTTTAAATTAAGCCAAAACCCTGGCTTGGCCACACTGGTTAACATGTGGGTTTGGCCATAAAGGAATACCAGTCGCTTTTAGGAAAAAAATATTGTAAAGGAGAAAATAAAAATGACTAATGTAGGGGATGTGTAGTGGAAGAAACTAGTCTTTAGCAGTGGCGTTTAGAAGAACATAAGACTAGAGTGAAAACTAGACCATACAAAATGCAAATTTGGTATTTTTTTTACCATATATAACTATATGAAGTATAATTATTTGTTAATTTAGTTACATCTATTTATTTCTTAGATAAGTAAGACAGATATATATACTGTGTTATCTAAGAAATATTTAACCTCTAATTTGAACAGTCTCCTCAGTATAGCTGAGTGTTATTAAATTCCCTTCAGTTTAATTTTTTTTTTTTACAATCTGATCAATTTGCTTTAAGCAAGTGTCAGCTATTATTAGCATTATAATTGTGGCCTGCCCTAACCCATAGGTGTCGGCTTTGATAATTATTCCAGGACAGATCCTACCAAAATCATGTGACACAGTGAGGCAGACAATATTAAAGAATATGCAACTTTATTCATTAGTGACTGCATGTTGAACAAATGGTTAATGCAAACAAAGCCGCTAGTTCATTTAAAAGTGATATAGTGATATTGGCATTATAATATCAACAAATGTGATGTAATAGTTTAATTTTCATAACTAGCTAAACTTCCTATGACATAAGTTCTGAACTTTTCCATCAGTATCTCAGCTCTCTACTGGGTCCTGAAAAACAAATTCCCTGCAACAAAGTACAATGTGTAGTAACTGATGCACTGTCTCTCTGTCTCTATTATATTACACCAAATAATGAACAAGTGTGTGGTACCACCTTGAGAAAGCCTCTTCTTGAGACAGTTTACCTAATCCAGCAGGCATGAAATGTATGTAGCTGAACAGTCTTTCTTTGAGTATGCAGTGCAATCTATCACAGTGTTTAGAGAAACAAATAATTGAAGATATGGCAGTTCTATATTGCAGCAGAGTAATGCATTTCTAGAAATCTGAGAGACAATCACTGTAGTACAAGGGACATCTTTGCACAGACCATATGGCACTTACAATGCATAAACCAGGCATTGGCTGAGAGCGCTGACCAGGAGCTGGTTGGCAGAACTTTTTTGGTCATGACCCTTCGATGGAAGACGGCTGAATGTTCACAGTTTGTACTGAACCGGCCAATGCGCCGAGCATTCGGCCCGTGTGTACTAGGCTTTAGGCAGGTAGAGCAAACAAATGTAATCTGTCCTAGCTTCTCTCTGCGCTCTCCTCCAAGTATGGAACAACAAGAATCTTACTAGAGAATCCAGCAGGATCCAGAAAATTCTCTCACTGACCCCCATCTTCCCAGACTCTTAGACTCTTACAGTACACAGAGCCAAAACTGGGGGAGGGGGGTCAGGGGGCACATGACCCTATTGCCAATTGAGGGGAGAGGGTGCCCAATTGAGATGCTCCAATGTCTGCAGTGCTGCCACTAGCTGAGATTTAGTTGGATTGGGCTGGACTGATCCAACTGAGTTCATGAGCTGCATATACAGAGAGCTGAGCTTACACATGACCAGCTGCTCTGTGAGTCCGCACTGCCACTGAATGCAGGGGAGCCAGGATCTGGCCCTGAGGACAGCCTGCTACCTTGCTGCCTTAAAGTCAGACCTGGACAGGAAGGTCAGCGGGGATGGCATTTTCTAGAACTGATCGGCTGTATTTTTCTCCTGCAACCGCTGAAAGCCAAATTCAGCAGCTGCAGAAGGCAAACACAGCTGATGGCAATCAGTTCCAGTATATGCCGCCCCCTCTGCCCCTCCTCTTGTGCTGTCTGGGTCTGCCCTGTCCTTTAACCCCCCCATGCAGCACTGCTGGCTCCCCCCTCTCTTCTCCCCACTGGGTGCTGAGATGTGTCAGGATGGAGAGAGGGGGAAGGGGCCAGTAAATATGTAATTTACCGACCCCTTCTTTTTCAAATCTCTCTCGGTACTGATCACTCACCCTGTACACTAATAACTGAACCATAGTAAACTGTGTTTACTATGGTTCAGGTTGTCAATGAACGGATAGCTGCTCAGCACAGAGCACTTCCCATTTGTTAATTGTCCAGTGCAGCTGAGGCTGCAGAAAAAGGGACTGGGGAATCTCTGTCCTCATTCCTTTTCCCTGTCTCAAAAGTTAAACATCAGGGGTTTAGACCCCTGATATTTCACACAAACACCTCAACAGGCTTCTAGAAAACTGTAAAAAAAAATACATTGTAAAGAATTTTTTTTTATAAAAAACAAAAAATAAATAAATACAAATAAAAAAACTACTGACACATCCACTGCCCTACTGACACCATCCACTGCTCTAATGACTGACACCATCCACTGCCCTACTGATGCCAACCTCTGCCGTACTGACACCGTCCACTGCTCTACTGACACCAACCTCTCCCCTACTATCATTGCCCACTGCCTTACTGACACCAACCTCTCCCCTATTGACTCTTTCCACTGCTCTACTGATACGACCCACTGATCTACTGACATAATGCACTGCCATAATCCACTGCCCTACTGACACAAACCTCTCCCCTACTGACACCATCCACTGCTCTACTGATACAACCTCTCCCCTGACACTGTCCACAGACCACCCACTGCTCTACTGACTGACACTGTCAACTTATAAATTAGGCCAAGATCATATTTTTACAGTGACATTTGTTTTAGTAATTATAGTAAATGTTATGGGTACAAGAATGCTTTTGTTTTATATAGCCATGCCCCTTTAAGCCCCTCCAACTGCTAATGCAATTTGTCCACACTCACTGTTCACTGTGGCACACTACGTGTGGCACACTGCTGCTCTCCTTGGGGCACCCAGAGGTGTTCCAGGTCTTTATAATCCTATAGTGTATACTACAAAAAAATAAAAATTAGCTTGAAGAAAAGGTGGCAACCCTAGTCGCAATGCCAGAAAGCAGCAGTGCTTTATGTGGAGATTTCAAGCCTCGCCCCAGGCTTATTGGGAGGGGCGCTGCAAGGAAGGAAGAACAGACACAGACCCGCTTCTTGGCTCCCTTTTTCCTTCCTGGCGGTGCCCCCCTCCTAGTCCACTACATAAGTGAGGCTTGAAATCACTATTACCAAAACTTTGAAATTACTAATATATATATTATTATTACCATCCTATGGCTTATCTATGTCTATATTACACTTTCCACTCTGGGCAGGGGACTGAAAGTGTATGGATTCTCTCTGGGGTGGAGGGAAGGGGGTGAAGGGGCATGCGCTGAACTGAATTATTGCCCCGGGGGAAAGAATGTCTAGCTTCGCCACTGACAGTACATACTGTAGTTATATACAGTAGTTATGAATAACTCTAAATCACAGCGCTCTACTCATCAAAAAATACATTATTTGTGACAAATTAATAAATTATAATGTCCCCTACAGTACAATATTATTATAAAAGTTAATAAAAGTCCATAAGTGCTCCTTGCAGTTTTCCTCTTGCTTGTGCAATAACCAATACTGTTCAAAAGTGCTCCGTGCAAATTGTACAAACCAAATACTTTAAGCTGCATTCACACCTTTTTTGCCGTGTTTTTTGCCATGATTTTGCTGCGATTTTGTATAGGTCAAAAGGTCACCAATGTAAAAAGCAGAAAAACGCCTTTAATCTGCCCAAAAAGAAGCTCATGCACTTTTTTGAGCTTCAGGCGTTTTGCTTCAGGTGACAGAACAAATGTGAACAGGGGCCATTTAAATAAATGGGATTTTGCTTGTTGGGTGTTTTTGATCTTTTGAGATGAGCGCTTTATGAGCTGAAAACTGTCAGGTGTGAATGGGCCCTTAATCATAAAGTACTCTGTCAATCATAAAGTGCTCCAGTGCTCGCCTTCACCTTGATGGGCCACACCACCACATATTAGAACTCATCAGACAAAGTTGACCCCCTGTTAGCCCCTGTACACACGGTTGGTCATTCTGCCAACCAAATCCATTGGATTTTGTCCGACGGATTTTGTCCGACAGATTTTGTCCGACGGATTGTGTCTGAAACTGTTGCATACGCACGGTCGGACCAAGTTGTCTGAAAATCCAATCGTTCAGAACGTGATGACATTATTTTGTTACGACGGGACTACGTTCACGCTAGTAGCCAATAGCTTTGGTGTAGGAATTTGATCTGAGAATGGTGGCACTTTGTCTGATCAAAATTCTCTACACATGATCGGAGTATGTCCGATTGAACCAGTTTGTCGGAAAATATTTCCAACAAGTTGGAAAATTGGGTCCGACGGATATTCTGACGGAAACAGTCCAATGCATACCACACACAGTCGGATTATCCTACAACACGATCCGATAGGACACATTCCGACGGATTCTCCGACCGTGTGTACAAGGGCTTAGAGTGGGTCAATCAGCGCTTTCCCCCAAGGTGTTAACCATCCAAGATAATACCACTTCTTCCTCACAACTCCATCAGGGATATCATAAAATCAGAGGAAAAAGGCTCTTTTTAGGTAAGCGACTAGTATTTACAGACATAAAATCCATAAGCTATTGTGCTCACATTTAATTGAGCATCCTGCCCTGCACCTGGGTTGTGTAGCATTTTGTCATGCAAGATCGGTTCCACTATAGTAAGTGCGAGCCCTGTTTGTTCTCCCGATCACACGGGTTTCTCTCCACATCCAGATGATATGCATTCCTTCCTGTAACTGCGCCTCGATGTACGTTTCTTTGTGCTAACGTCATCAGGAAGTGATATGGAGGCTATAGTGGCATCATGACGTACACAAATCTATGATAGCTGTGAACCCCAACCTTATATCTACCCAGAGGTGGCTCCCTCACAGTAAATGCATTTAAAGTGGACCTGAACTCAAAAATATCAAGATTTGCATTTTCATTGGAAGTGTAATTTGTGCCAAGCATTACCTTAAAAATTTACATTTTGTCTTGAATTTTTTCTGAAAAATAGCAGTTTGCTTCCTGATATGTGAGTGTGCCTAGTCACAAGAAAAAACAGGGTGCTCAATTCCGATTTTCTAAAGTTCACCAAAAATGTCATAGGGCACACTGGCTCTGCTTCAGCAGCACTTTGTAAAATGGGTACCACCCTCAGAAAAAAGGTAAAGGACCAGGGCTGAGACTCCACAATCATACAAACCAATGAGAGTGCTAAACAAACATCCAAGGTAATTTAATGATAACTTTAATTCATAGTGCGTTTTGGGGGCCAAACACTCTCCATTCACCAGGGCTACAAAACAAGTAAAAAATCAGAAACCTGCAAATACAAGGTCAAAATATTAACTACCCTCCGCCCCGCTTATATTCAAATAATGGGCAGGTGGGTGGATGTTATATGGCCTTCCCAGGATCGTGTCTCACACACGTGTCACATGCTGCACTGCGGTGTAATCTGTCACCTGCTGTGTTCTGTGGATGACAGACCAGTGTACCGGACCGCTGCCAGTACTATGTGAACGCTGTGCCCAATGATAACAGATCATATGGTAATTGTATACATTAACCACTTACAGACCGGACCATTTTGCTGGTCAAAGACCAGACTACTTTTTGCGATTCGGCACTGCGTCGCTTTAACTGCGACGTGGCTCCCAAACAAAATTGACGTCCTTTTTTCCCCACAAATAGAGCTTTCTTTTGGTGGTATTTGATCACCCCTGCGGTTTTTATTTTTTGCGCTATAAACAAAAATAGCGTGACAATTTTGAAAAAAACACATTATTTTTTACTTTTTGTTATAATAAATATCCCCCAAAAATATATAAAAAAACATTTTTTTCCCTCAGTTTAGGCCGATACGAATTCTTCTACATATTTTTGGTAAAAAAAATCGCAATAAGCGATTATTGATTGGTTTGCGCAAAAGTTATAGCGTTTACAAAATAGGGATAGTTTTATGGCATTTTTATTAATAATTTTTTTTTTTTTTTTACTAGTAATGGCGGCGATCAGCGATTTTTATTGTGACTGCAACATTGTGGCGGACACATCGGACATTTTTGACACATTTTTTGGGACCATTGTCATTTATACAGTAATCACTGCTATATAAATGCAGTGATTCCTGTGTAAATGACACTTGCAGTGAAGGGGTTAACCAGTGGGTGGCAGTGTAGGGGTTAAGTGTTCCTAGGGGTGTGTTACTAACTGTGGGGGGTTGGGCTTTCATTTAGTGAACACTGATCTCTGCTCCAATCACATGGAGCAGAGATCAGCGTCACTAGTTGCTGGGCAGAATGGAGAAATGCTGTTTACACAGCATTTCCGCCATTCAGCCGTCCCGCGAGACGATCGCGGGTATGTCCGCGGCGATCGAGTCCGCGGGACACGCGACAGGACTCACGGGGGTCCCGACCGGCACGCGAGCGCGCTGCCGCCGGTGTGCTCGCGATGGCAGGGCGGCATTGAAGATTGGAAGTACCTGTACGCCAATATGCCTGCCCGTGCCATTCTGCCGACGTACATTGGCATGCGCTGGTCGGGAACCGATTAAATGGATTCCATTTATGGCATTCATTGTGTATTTTTGTGTTGATCTCTGTGATTAAACACAATGATCACACAATACAGACAGAGCCAATCGCAGCTCATCTGTACCATGGGATTAGCTGTTCTACAACAACGTCTGTGGCAGAGACTTGTTCCTAATTAAGCACCTTGTTGGCTGCTAGGCCTTGTGAGAGAAGGACTGTCCAACTTGAGTGATCATCCAGTTGCGAATGGCTATTCTCTGGATATAGTCAAAGTAAGAAAGTTGTTCAATACATGACTTTGTCGGACCGTTTTGTCGGATATTCCGACTGTGTGTGGTCTCCATCGGACTGTTTCCGTCGGAGTGTCCGACGGACCAAGTTCTCCGACTTTTTGGTAAAATTTTCCGACAAAATGCTCTGATCAGACATACTCCGATCATGTGTAGAGAATTCCAATTGGACAAAGTGCCACGCATGCTCAGATCAAATTCCTACACCAAAGCTATTGGCTACTAGCATGAACGTAGTCCCGTTGTAACGAAATAACGTCATCACGTCGGATTGTCCGACAACTTAGTCCGACCGTGTGTATGCAACAGTTTCGGTCAAAATCCGACAGACAAAATCCGACGGATTTGGTTGTCGAAATCTTTGACTGTGTGTACAAGGGCTAAGAGTACCTGAACTTCCTTTCCAACCCTCTGATCCCATTTTAAGAGACTGTTTATTATCTACGTTCTGCAAATAAAATCCCTTTAAGTGGATCTGTTGTCAGTCTCTCGATTTACTGGGCCATCTACCACGGGACACCCCTAGACGTGAAGTGAGGAGAAAAGAAGGTAAGGGTAAGCCCAAATCTAACCAGCAGTTCCTTTGGGGGGTTAGTGCTACACACATAATGTCCCTTATGTGTCCATAGTGTCCCTTATCACCACCACATCAGTTTTATAATGACACTGTACTATACTGGTGACAGAATGTAAAATAAATTGTGAAAAAAGTACTTTAAACTTCTTAATTTTCCCAAAAAATTGTGACAAAAAAATAACAACTTAAAAAAACTTACCATACCTCTTACTCAATATCAAAGCCCCTGTACACACGGTCGGAGATTTCGACAACCAAATCCGTCGGATTTTGTCCGTCAGATTTTGTCCGTCGGATCTTGTCCGAAACTGTTGCCGAAAAATCCGATCTTTCAGAACGTGATGACGTAATTTCGTTACGATGGGACTACATTCAGGTTAGTAGCCAATAGCTTTGATGTAGGAATTAGATCTGAGCATGCGTGGCACTTGGTCCGATCAAAATTCTCTACACATGATCGGAGTATGTCCGATCGGACCAGTTTGTCGGAAAATATTTCCAACAAGTTGGAAAATTGGGTCCGACGGATATTCCGACGGAATCAGTCCGATGCATACCACACGCAGTCGGATTATCCGACAACGCGGTCCGATAGTACACATTCCGACGGATTCTCCGACCGTGTGTACAAGGGCTTAGTCTGTTTGTGTTCCAAAAAGGGGTTAGACTGATCGATAGCTTGTGTACTTATCTACAGACTAAATAATATACACTGAATTTTGTTTTACCAAAGAAAAGTAGCACTATACATTTTGCCCTAAATTTATAAAGAAAGATTATTTATTTGCAATTTTTTTTATAGTAATGAAGAAAAAAATAAAAAAATAATATATATATATTTAATTTGCGTACAGTGTCATCAAAGTGTCATGCAATTGTCATTCAAAGTGTGACAGTGCTGAAAGCTAAAAATTGGCCTGGGCAGGAAAGGGGTGCAAGTATTGTTAAGCAGTAGTCAAAAAGATAATTAAAAAGACAAATAAAAAAAAAATGCATATCAAACACAAGGGGTATATAGCATATCCATTCATTTGTAATATCTGATTCTAGTAAATAGCAGATGTACATATAAGTAAGATATTATTATCTTTAAGTCTGCTGTTAATAGGATCCAGATATTACATACAAATGGGTACATTCATCATATTTTCATTAACTTCATTATATATATATTTATATTTTGCCTTTATTATTTTTTTATTTATATTATCATTTTGTTTATAATTTTGTCCTTGTAGTTTCTGATTTGTGACCTTTTCATACGTATGTTTTTTGTAGCCTTGATGAATAGGGACTGTTTGGCCCCCAAAATGCATTGGCTCTATTTTGCTATAAATCAATTTTATCATTAAATTAATTTGGACTCTTGGATGTTTGTTTGGCTCTTTTATTGTATTATATGTATGTGAGATCAAAGCTAGGCTGCCTATAACTGATCGATTTCAGAAGATGCAGTGATTTCACAACTGTTCTGCTCACTGTCCATGTTGGAAGCTCTGACATGAGGAAGTAAAGCTCTGCCTCTAAATACAAACAAACATTCCTAGCTCACTTACCAGCTAACCTGCAAAAAACAAAATTGACTATGTCTAACAGTTCACGTTAAAAACAAGAGGTTTAGTCGCACACATTGGCAAATATATGTGTGGCCATGTCAAGGCACCCCAGTGTACTGCGGCCCTAGCTCTATAATTTTCGATTTGTAACACTTATATAATAATCAATAGATTAAGGGCAGGATTGCCTGGAGGTTTCCTACCCCTTCTTTAAGGTACAGGGACACACAGGACACTCAGCAAGTACACAATGGCGGCTGAAGGTATCCAGTGTATCCCCACACCAATTTACCAACTGCACAAACAGTATATCTAGCATTTGCAGTATGGAGCACATGGAAGGACAATGCACATCAAAAACAAACAAAAATTCCCAGCTCACTTACCAGCTAGCCTGCAACAAAACCAAACTGACCCTGTTTAACAGAAGCTTTGCCTCTACCAAGATTGCCACCTCCTTTTACAGACACACGCAACGCAAGACTAAGATGTGGTAAGTCAATATTGGTCACCAATCCTTTGACCTTTATCTGCCTTTTTTTATGGGCACAGCTTCCTCAGTTCAATTCCCTATTAAAGCTGAACCCTAGTCAGCAGATTAAAGTATTACAAAACTTTTTTATTTTAATTTTGGATGGAGTGGAGAGGGATTAGAACATCTGTCAGTTTTTTTTGGCTGTTTGTGCCCCTGTTAAGGACAGTCACCCTCTCTATTGGTTCTGTTTACCATTATTGAAAGTGAAACTAAAAGAAATTACCCAAATTTGGTGTTGTCCCCAGAATAATAAGAGAGGGGAAATCTTCTAATGGGTACACTAGTTCTGGTGACCTGGGAGTCCCCAAGAAATTCCCTTGATTTACAGGGATTTCCTCTTACTTCCTGTTTGGCTATGAGACGGGAACTGAAGGGAAATCTCCGCAAGGCGACAAATGTAAAAAACAAAACAAACAAAAAAAAAGCTGACAGGGGTTATAACGCTTTCTTGAGCTATACAAAATAAAAAAAAGTTTGCCTATAGTTCCACTTTAATATCCCATTTAGGTAACTCTCATTCCACTGTCCATATTATGAGGCTCTAATGGTTGTTAAATCTAGAGGGCATTTAATAGAAGGAATTAATAATAATAAACATTATTTTATACAGCAAATTTAAAGGTACAGTTTTAAAGTGCCCTGTCCCTATAGAGTGTAGATGTGTGAAGGACACACAGTAAACCAAGAATTAGAGGGGCAAAGTTTATGGGGGGCGGGGAGTAGGGTGGTAAAAGTTGAGACTGATAATAAGGTGGCAAATCCATATAGAACCTCAAAGGTAAGCTTGAGGATCTCAAAGTCAATCCAAAACCTGACAGGTGACTAGTGAAAGGCCCAAAGGATAGAATTAATATGACTATTTATGCTAGACCTAGTCAGGATTCTGGGAGACAAATTTTGGACATACTGTAGTTCGTTAAAGTGAAGCTCCTTACTCAAGCAAGTAGATCAGGGATATGCAATTAGTGAACCTCCAGCTGTTGCCAGACTACAAGTCCCATCATGTCTCTGCCTCTGGGTGTCATACTTGTGGCTGTCAGAGTCTCGCTATGCCTCATGGGACTTGTAGTTCTGCAACAGCTGGAGGTCCACTAATTGCATATCCCTGAAGTAGATCATTACAGTAATAAGGTTAGGAGAGCACAAATGTATTGATTAGCTTTTCCGCCACAGTGCATGATAACATACGGCATAGTGGAGCAATGATTCTCAAGTCGAAAGATGTTTTGACAACAAATCATAAGCTAATGTCCAAAGCCACGTCATGCACAGTCAAGTAGTCATGTGGCTGTCCCCTTACCAGCATCATCATGTACAATATAAGACCTGTAGGGATTTTTATCAGCTGACTGGAGTTTAGATTTCACAATAACAAAATACATTGTGCTGGAGCCTGGAGTCCTATTGCAACAGTTCAGCTGCAGGACACACTCATATATAATGTCTCATATAGAATCCATTATGTATAGTATATCCCTAGCGACACTGAAGAGCATGACACTAGAACAATAAGATTTTTTCTAATACATCTCCAACTCTTGTGATATAGAGGGGTTTCTCCTTTTATCTTATGGCTCCCACAAAACAAAAAATAATGATACAAAATAAAAAAGAAAATGACAAAATCTCTGTCCTGCCCCAATCTAGCCACTTTTGTCTATAGCAGTTCTCTGCCATCCTCCGTAGACAAGCTCGTCCTCTTCACTACTCACAGAATCAGGCCCGACCCCTACAACCTTGGCAAACAGATGACACCAGAAGTCTCAAAAAACATAGCCACGCTCTTGAGCGCCTGTGGCGTAAGACTAATGGCCTGTACACACGAACCGAAAGTTGGACGAGAAATACCACTTTTTACACGATCGTGTGATAATTGGATTGTTGGTACAGAGCTATTGAGGGCCCATCATGACAATTCATCCGATATTATTCCATCAGACAAGCACAAAAATGTTTGTTTAATCAGTATAGATGTCGTCCGAAAATACAGTACAAATACATTACAACACATGACATCGCTTCTGATTTTTTTTCTGTAATACAAGAATTTTCGTGACCTATTCAATTTCTACTTACGACTATTAAGTCGTTTGATATGAGGATCGTGTGTACGGGCCATTAGTCTCAGAAAGTCTTCAACCAATATAAATCTACCCTCCAAAAATGTATTCCTGCCTCCTCACTGCCAAACAGACCTAACACCTGCCTAACTATCTGCCCCTGCATCCTGTTCGCCTGCAAATGCTATGGTCAAACAATAAATAAAAAAAATCAATGAATCCACCAGCCTGAAAAATGTACTAAATTAACCACCAGCTGTTTTGTCCTTAGGACAAGATACCTGCCCTATTGAAGCAAGGAACTATATGTGAACACAGAGCACTGTAAATACCACCACCCCAAACCATCAGTGCCCCTTCTCCAGATGAAAGTAGCGCATGTAACTCCCAATAAAGATGTTTTCTTGGTATTAGAACCTCCAAATTGCCTTATTGTTAAAGTATCATGTAGCCATATAAAGATATTAGCATAGTTCTCTCTACAATGGGAAATAAGTTGATACAATAAGGCCTAAATAATGTAGATTATTTTCTTGAACATGGGAGCAAATAGCCACACCAGCCCCTATTTGAAATGCCAGTCATTAAAGACAAATAGTGCTGCAAATTCAGAGACTCAGATTATTGCAGTCCCCTTTGATTAAGCATATATTTCACATGAATTGCCACATAATGGATCCAGTATATTAGCCAGAGACCTGCGTTTCTGAGTGTGACTAGGCAGTAATCAGGGCCAACAGTGTGCATAAAGAGTTATATGTACCTCACAAATCTCACAAGTCACAAATTCCAACACACTCCACAAAAGGAACAGATGAAGGACAGGAGGGGTTCAAACAAAGCTACCCATCTGGGCTCTTACCGCTCGTATCGATCACCACCTCAGCCAAAGTAGGTTTCTGTTTCTATGGTCTCTCCACGTGGAGGCCATTTGGAATGAACTGTGATAGCTCTAGATTGCATGTTGGTAATGGCCGCTGGCTGTTCAAGTCTCAGGTGTATATTCCGGAGATGCTTCCTGGGGATATTCGGTCACATGACTTGCCATATGATGTCTGGAACACAGCTTTAGTTGTTGCGGGGTAGGCTATTTCATGCGCCACTCTTTAGATGTTGAAGATTGTAAATGGAAAAACCCTTACATTTCTGGATAAGAGGACACAATTGAGCTCAGTGTCGTGCTCTGCATCGAGTATGTCAACATGTTTCATGCACATCAGTGTACTTCGTCAGTACAATAGACACAAGCAAGCCTTATATAGGGAATACTGTACAATCAGTTTAGCTTGTCATATTAAATACTCATTGCCATCTTATAGTAACACTGCTAACTACATGATACATGATAAATTAACAATAAGGCAATTTGGAGGTTCCAATACCAAGAAGGCATCTTTATCAGGAGTTACATGCACTACCTTCATCTGCAGAAGGGAGACTAATGGTTTGGGGTGGTGGTATTTACAGTGCTCTGTGTCTTTTTATTACAATAATGTTATTGCTAAGTGCAGAATGTTTTTATCATTGTGGCTGGGTATAGTGAGAGGTGTAGTTCTATATAGAACATAGTGTTGCCTTTTATATTTCCCTATCATTGGGTGTGCATCTTTTTCATCCATAAAGTCTAATTAATTTCATCATAACGCTGTGGTTGACCCTTCCCTTGTCTGGCGTTCCCAGGACAATTTCTATTTTTTTTGTCCCATTTAGTTTTATTTTCAAATGCTGCGGTCACCCTCTGGCTCTATCCTACTCTCTCTAACTCAGATCTTCAATCTTTCCCTCTCTTCTGGCAAAATTTTGTGTGGCCACCATTATTTTCCAGCACTGCCTTAACTCTCTTGGGCATGGAGTTCACCAGAGCTTCACAGGTTGCCACTGGAGTCCTCTTCTGCTCCTCCATGATGACATCACAGAGCTGGTGGATGTTAGAGACCTTGCACTCCACAACCTTCCATTTGATGATGCCCCACAGATGCTCAATAAGGTTTAGGTCTGGGGACATGCTTGGCCAGTTTATCACCTTTATCCTCAGCTTCTTTAGCAAGGCAATGGTCATCTTGGAGGTGTGTTTGGGGTTGTTATCATGTTGAAATACTGCCCTGTGGCTCAGTCTCCGAAGGGGGGGGGGGTCATGCTCTGCTTCAGTATGTCACAGTACATGTTGGCATTCATGGTTCCCTCAATGAACTGTAGCTCCCCAGTGCTGGTAGCACTCATGAAGCCCCAGACCATGACACTCCCACCACCACGCTTGACTGTAGACAAGACACACTTGTCTTTGTACTCCTCACCTGGTTGCCGCCAAACGTTTGACACCATCTGAACCAAATAAGTTTATCTTGGTCTCATCAGACCACGGGACGTGGTTCTAGTAATCCATGTCCTTACTCTGCTCGCCTTCAGAAAACCATTTGCGGGCTTTCTTGTGCATCATCTTTAGAAGAGGCTTCCTTCTGGGACGACAGCTATGTAAAACAATTGAATGCAGCATGCAGTGTATGGTCTGAGCACTGAGAGGCTGACCCTCCACCCCTTCAACCTCTGCAGCAATGTTGGCAGCACTCATACGTCTATTTCCCAAAGACAACCTCTGGATATGACACTGAGCACATGCACTCAACTTCTTTGGTCGACCATGGCGAGGCCTGTTCTGAGTAGAACCTGTCCTGTTAAACCGCTGTATGGTCTTGGCCACCATGCTTCAGCTCAGTTTCAGGGACTTGGCAATCTTTTTATAGCCTAGGCCATGTTTATGTAGAGTAACAATTATTTTTTTCAGATCCTCAGAGAGTTCTTTGCCATGAGGTGCCATGTTGAACTTCCAGTGAACAGTATGAGAGCGTGAGAACGAAAACACTGAATTTAACACAACTGCTCCCCATTCACACCTGAGACCTTGTAACACTAACAAGTCTAATTGGGCCCAATCTGGAAATTTTCACTTAGGGGTGTACTCACTTTTGTTGCCAGTGGTTTAAAAATTAATGTCTGTGTGTTGAGTTATTTTGAGAGGACGACAAATTTCCATTGTTATACAAGCCGTACACTCACTACTTTACATAATAAGAATAACATATTACAGAATAAAATATTTACAAAAATGTGAGGGGTGTACTCACTTTTGTGAGATACTGTATGTATGTATATATATATATATATATATATATATATATATATATATATATGCACTTGATATTTAAAAGTTACATGCACTTGATATTCCTCAAACGTATAAAGTTACATGCACTTGATATTTACACAAAGTTACGTGCACTTGATATTTACAGCCACTTCACTCAAAAAGGGACAACGCATTTACAGTAGCTTTCTCCCAAGAGCGGCCTTTCATCACCCTGTCTGGTCAGGTACCAACCACAGCAAACGTGTATGCAAAGTATAAAGCATGCAATATGCATTACCAGGACTTACTGTGCTGCTTTAGTAATGTAATGTATTTATAGCAAACTTTACTTGGATAAAGCAACAAATTGTTTACTTATCCTGGTATTGCACTATAGCGTGCTTCTTTTTTGCATTTATGGGGTTCCCTGTGGTTGGTACTGAACTACCGGTAAGCTACTATACCTGCTGTGTTGATTTTTGAGTGAAGTGGTTGTAAAAATCCAGCAGATGACAAGCGCAGGTGACCTCATAAGTTTAAGGCGTCAATTTTTTTGGTAAGCAAATGGTATGTAGTTGTATGTAAATGTATGTTTTATGCACCAAAATGCACTTTCGCCTAAGTAGACAAAAAAACCTTGCACCGGCCCTGGTTCTAGGTGTTATCCCAGACTCTGAGCTATTCTTTGGGACAACATCCAATCACTGTTCAAAGCTTGCCCCCTTAACTTCTGCAACATCTCCAAGATATACCCCTTCCTAATCAATAACACCACAAAGCTTCTAATTCTAATTCACTCCCTGGTCATCTTTTGCCTACTGTAACTCCCTTCTCATTGGCTTACCATTACATAGGCTAATCCCCCTTCAGGCCATCATGTAAGCTGCCACTAGACTCATACATCTTACCAACCTCTCAGTGTCTGCTACCTCTTTCTGCCAATCCCTCCATTGGCTGCCACTCAACCAACAAATTAAATTCAAGATACTAACAACAACTTACAAACCATCCAAAACTCTGTCCCCAGCTATATCCTTGTTTCAAAATACCAGACCTCGTGCTTTCTAGCTGCCTTGTCACCTCCTCCCATGCTCGCCTCCAGGACTTCTCCAGAGCCTCTCCCATCCTCTGAAACTCTATACCCCAATCTGTCTGACTATTTCCTACCCTATCCACTTTCAGACGATCCCTGAAAACACACCGCTTCAGAGAGGTCTATCCCGCCCCCACCTTACAACTGTACATTAAGTTTCTACATCAGTCCATATCTCCCACAGTTATTACCTTTTGTATCTCTTGACCCTCCCTCTTAGATTGTAAGCTCTAACAAGCAAGGCCCTCTAATTCGTACTGTATTAAATTGTATTGTAATTGTACTGTCTGCACTTATGTTGTAAAGCACTGCATGAATTTCTTGCACTAAATAAATCCTATATAATAATAATAATAATAATAAAAACAAAAGTAACAATTGGTTCATCTTGTAAATTTATATCAATACTGTAATGGCATTGCAAAAAGACTATAATGTCAGCCCAATGATTGCATGGAATCCTATCTGCGACATATATACCTTTTGCATATTTATTAGTTTTCTATGTTCCTGAAAAACTTCTAACATTTTGTTATTCTTGGTCTCTGTAGATTGTTCTTTCCCCTTCGGACTTACAAATAGTGCTGGACATGTTGTCTGACCCTCCATTCTTCTAGATAAGACTTCCTTAATATGGCCAGTAAAGCAGTATTTCTTATGCCGCGTACACACGATCGAATTGTCTGGCGAAATTGGTCCGGAAAACAATCCGGCAAACAATCTGGCAGACTTTATAGCTAACAGACTTGGCCACACACGGATGCTCCGATTTCTGATTTGTAACGCGATGACGTACAGCACGTACAACGGGACTAGAAAAAGGAAGTTCAATAGCCAGTAGCCAATAGCTTCCTTCTCGTTACTTGCTTCAGAGCATGCGTCATTCTTAGTCCACCGGACTAGCACACTGACAAATGGATTGTCCGCTGAAAGCCAAGTCTGGCAGACAAATTTTGAGTCAAAACTACTTTCTAAGTCTGCCGGACTTTACGATGAAAAAGTTAGCTGGAGCCCACACACTATCGAATTGTCCGAATTGTACTGTGGTCCGACGGACCTAGTCCGCCGGACAATTCGATCGTGTGTACGCGGCATTACAGCTATTATGTCTGGGAGAAGGATCTCAGATGTCCAAGTGTCAAGCTGTAAACTAACTTAAAGCGGGAGTCCGCCGGGACTCCGTGTTTTTTTTTTTCTTTTTAAAAGCCAGCAGCTACAAATACTGCAGCTGCTGACTTTTAAAATAGTGACACTTACCTGTCCAGCGCGCCCGCGATGTCGGCACCCGAAGCCGATCTCTAGATCGTCTTGTCGGGTGCTGCCGCCACCATCTTTGGTATGGGAATCAGGAAATGGAGCCTTTCGGCTTCATTTCCCGGTTCCCTACTGCGCATGCGCGAATCGCGCTGCGCAATAAGGATGGTCCCCGCTGCCTCTGGGATCTGTGTGTCTCCCAGCAGGCAGCGGGGCACGTGCGAAAAGGGGCGGGCACTTGCGGAAAGGGGCGTAATCTACGCCCCTTTCCGCAGAGAGCTATCCCGGAAGTGGGTGCAGAATACCTGTACTGTACAGGTATCTGCACCCCCCTCCCCCCTGAAAGGTGCCAATTGTGGCGCCGGAGGGGGGGAGGGTTCCGATGAGCGGAGGTCCACTTTAGGGTGGACCTCCGCTTTATTGCTTCCATTTACAAACAGGGTAGCTCTAATCACCTCTTCTTAAACATTACATACTTAAATGGAGTATATCTTTAAGTACTACCTTTTTTATTAGCTGTTCCATGTGAGGTAATAAAATCCCCTTTAATATTGAGAATGTAGCCTGTTAGTGGCTCTTGTGGATTGGAATTACCCATGATTAGGGTTTGGAAGAAGGTTCTGACAGGAAACGGGAGTTTCAGATCCTTTATGCAAGAAATGATGCTGAAAAAACATACAGCCTGGCTCAAGTGTGTTAAAATGTCTTTTAAGAATATGACATTGCCTAACCATAAATGATCTGGTTGGTGATCCACTAAACAGCCATGTAATTGAGTTCTGTTATATTAAAACATTGGTAATTGGATGTTTTTTTTTGAATTTCTGACCCTAAATCGTTTTCAATTATTTTTATATGCTGCACAGCATAAAACACTCATCGTCCATAGTTAGAATTATGTCCTTGGGATATGGGACGATTCTGTGGGAACCCCCTCACCCCTTTAGAAAAAATGCAGGCATCTTTCCATCATCTTTTATACATCATTATGTTTAATTTATATAGGCGTACACAGCAATGCAGAAAAAGATACGTTTTGCAAAAATGTTTAACCGCTAGATTTACAGTAAGTGAAGTGTACTACATAAAAGTTATTTTAAATAGTTTTCATATACATAAAAGGGAGCCAGTAGTAATATTGCATTACTATTTTTTTTAAATAAAGGAATAGGACACATTGGAGGGGATTTACTAAAACTGGTGCACACAGAATCTGTTGCAGCTGTACATGGCAGGCAATCAGCTTCTAACTTCAACTAAGCTTTGACAATAAAACCTGGAAGCTGATTGTTTTCTATGCAGAACTGCACCAGATTTTGCACAATCCACCTTTAGTAAATCTCCCCCATTATGACAGACGTGGTGTCAGACCCTGGCCACCATTTGCCAATTTCTGAAAAATGGCTGGTCAGACTCACACCACGCTGGCACTGATACACGACGATTACACTTTCAGCCTCCCCCTGCACAACGATTTTCCAGTTTGCGGGACCACAACCTAAGTGACAGCAGACTGAGAGTGATTGTCACTGGGTTTGGTTATTAACTTGCTAATCCCCAAATTATCTGCCACCAGATAGTTTGTTGTAAATATCAAACGTTCACAATAACAATTATGACTTTTAATGAGGAGCTCCAGGCTCCTTCAGAAAAAATTAAAAATCCGCAGCTACAAAGACCGTATTTATTGGGATACTAACCTGTCCATGAATCCAGCAGTCTCTTTACCCCAGCTGATTTTTCAGTCATCTCTCGGGTGCTTCCATCGCCATTTCTTGTAGGGGAAATGTGTAGTGGAGCTTTGTAGCTTCACAGCTGGCTCCCTACTGCGCATACGGGAAGGGTGCTGTGCTTTTTTTTTCTTCATGTAAATATCTTTATTTGAATGTTATCAAAACTACAAGAAGTGCAATAAGTACAGCAATTCTAATCTAAAAAGCTCAGGGAAATTCATTCCTTGAGGGTAGATAACTTGGTCAACAGGTACAGTTTAAAGTAGTTCTAAAGCCTGAAGGTTTTCCACCTGATAAAAAAGCTTAACAGAAGGATCAGGCTGCCATTTTATGATTAGCAATTGATAATCAGTTTTTACATTTATAGAGTTTTCCACTACTGGCTCTTTTTTCTGAAAATGGCAGCACCATGGCTCTGTTGTTCCAATATTTAGATTCATTAACCCGCAGGAGGTATGCAGATAAGAATTTTTAATTTTTTGTATGTGCATACAGGCTCTGGCTTAGAAAACATTCAGACCCATGGGTCAGCGTTACAGCTAGGTAAAAAGCATTTTTAGAATGTTAGCAATGATATCTCCCGCATATCTATCATGAAATAATTCATTTAACACCTTGGCCGCAATTATACAAGTCATGTTCCAGAACATGGACATAGGCTGCCTCACCTCAGGCAGGTGCTGGTGCAGGTGGACAGCTCAAACTCAGCTCTTCCTCCTTCACTCTGAATGCTGGGGCCTCGCCTTGGCCTCATGACAGGACATCACTGGTTCACAGAGGCCAGGCAGCAGGCAAGTCTAGCAACCAGTGCAGCGGGCAGCAGACAGGTGCAATAAGAGAATCTATGAAGTTAGGGCAGCACTGCTGCTGCTGAATGTAACAGTAAGTGACTGCCACTGCCTCAGAGCTCCCCTTTGAGGCAGCTTGCGGCTCCTGGGTGCAATCGCATCACTAGGGTTGGTGTCACCTGGTACAGGAAAATTTTGTGTCACCCTCCTATTTCTGGGCCAGCAGCCCAGCATTGGAGCTCATTGGCGTATGATCTGGCTGTCAATAAGGCCTATAAGATAGAAGGTTAGACACTTTCCAGTGGCTCAGTCCCTAGGAGCAATAATGGATAATGACCGACAGGCCCTCTTACCAGATCCAGCAAAACAGCAGCAGTGATCCCTCCGGTTGGACGTTCACTCACTCTGGGTTGCTGACTTTGCTCAGTATTGTAGCATGTCTGTACCCTAGCAGTGGCTCAGTCTCTCTCTCTCTGGTGGTGCTGGCAGCAGCATGGCCCTCTCTCTGGTGGTGCTGGGCAGCAGCATGGCTCTCTCTGTGGTGGTGTGGGTACAGTGTGGCTCTCTCTCGGGCTTCCCCAGCACAGTCCTCCCTTTTTCCTGTAGCAGTCTCTCAGCTTCTTCTTGGGTTCCAGGTTCTCAATCCTTCCCCCCAGCAGAGTGCATGCAAGTCTGCTGCCTCTGGACAACAATAGGGCTGCCAATCTTTCGGAGCTACATGTCCCATGATGCTCCCCTTGCCTCTTCTGATTGGCCCTCCAATGTTGCCAAACTGGGGACCAAGCTGAGTAGCGAACCAGCTGAGAGCCGCTCTCTCTTCTCAACTGCTGACAGGAGAAAGGGTGGGTTTGAATGGGGGAGATCTGCTTACAGCCCTCAGCTCGCCTCTCTCCTGTCACAGTGCGGCTGCTTATGTTCACTGGCGGACTGAGTGTGGAAATGAGCTGTCTGTCACCACGTCACTCATGTCACTCTCTGGTGGGTGTCACCCGGGTGTAGGCCGCACCCCCCCATAGGAACGCCACTGCCTGGGTGCTGTGCACCCTGGGCACCCACCCAGGATCAGCCCTGAATGTCTGTGTGTGGGCACCTTGCTCTGGGGGAAAGGGGGCACTCATTCCGCCCCCTGTTCCCCCATGCGGACACCCGTAGCTACAGGCTTATACTGAGAATAAATTACACACAGATGGACTCTATTTACTAATTAGTGACATCTGAAGACAATTGGTTCCACTAGATTTTAGTTAGGGGTATCAGAGTAAAGGGGCTGAATACAAATGCATGCCACATTTTTCAGATATTTATTTGTAAAAAATGAGGAGAAACATTTATTATTTCCTTCCACTTCACAATTATGTGCTACTCTGTGTTGGTCTATCACATAAAATCCCAATAAAATACATTTAAGTTTTTGGTTGTAACGTGACAGAATATGGAAAATTTCAGACGATAGCAGCAATACCTCACATGTGTGGTGCAATAGATCGCCACATCGCCTCATTTAAGCACGGGACCAATGTGTGCATTCGCACATGAGCATGGAGGGACTGGGGTGCTTGAAATATATTATTTATTGGTGGGACCCTGATACACTAACAGATGTTTTTGTGCACTTGTACATTGACAGATTTTTTTGTGCACTTGTACTGTTTGACAGATGTTGATTGTCCACCGGCGGACACTGACTGTTGCAGATGTTTTAGTGCACTGGTACAGATGTTGATGGTACACTGTGACAGATGTTTTGTGCACTGGTATAGATAGATGTTCATGGGGCACTGTGAGAGATGTTTTGTGCACTGGTACAGATGTTCATGGGGACACTTGGACAAATGTCCATGGGACAGGGACAGTGATGACAGGGTTGCTTGGTGTACTGTGTGGGGATGGCTGCAGTGTGTGTAATCTGTGACAGATCTCCCTTACACAGGCTGCAGCATCCCCCTTGTAATGAGACCACTTGTCTTCAATATGCTTTCTTGTTCCTATTGTTCCCAGTGCCCATGACTCTGAAAGAAGCACACTTGTGACTTTAAATGGGCTTTATGGTACAATAGAGCATCTAAAGCAGCAAACAATTATAACAAGAGAGACAATATACAGAACTGTTGTAAAGATCCACAAACTAATGAGGTGACCTGACTAAATTAAATAAATCACCAACTAACTAACTAGCTTCTCAGTTCTCACACAAGGCAGCACACAGAAGGATGGGGCAACACAGGTCTCAATATTCACTGTTTCCATAGCTCCCAACTGTCCCTGATTTTGAGAGACTGTCCCTGATTTGGAGCAATGTCCCTCTGTCCCTCTTTCCACCTCATTTGTCCCTTATTTTGGTCTGATCTATATAGTTCTACATAAAATGCACTTTTTATCTCTCAAAAAGTGATAACCCAGGGCTAAATCTTTCATCCAAACTCTAAATTGCTGCATTTGTAAATTTTAAAAGCCAATATAAAGGAATAGTAGTGGTTAAAAAAGTCCTTGTGGATTTAATTAACCTTTTTTTGGTTCATTCTCCTTTAAGGGTGTGCGGCAGGGGGCAAGTCCTATGCCTACATACATTTGTTAGTAGGTGTCCCATCTCAAAATGTTGAGATGTATGTGTTTCCCCTCTCTGGGTCCTGAACTAACACAATAGTAGACTTGTCAGAAAGTTGATCTCCCTGTAGCAGCTCAGTCCACACAGGCATGAATGCAGCCTTAAAGCGGGAGTCCGCCGGGAGTTCCGCCGTTTTTTTTTTTTTTTTAAAAGCCAGCAGCTACAAATACAGCAGCTGCTGACTTTTAAAATAAGGACACTTACCCGCCCAGCGCGCCCGCGATGTCGGCACCCGAAGCCGATCTCTCGATCGTCTCTCGGGTGCTGCCGCCGCCATCTTGGGTATGGGAATCAGGAAGTGGAGCCTTTCGGCTTCATTTCCCGGTTCCCTACTGCGCATGCGCTGCGCAATAAGGATGGACCCGCTGCCTCTGGGATCTGTGTGTTTCCCAGCAGGCAGCGGGGGACTTTCGGAAAGGGGCATAGATCTACGCCCCTTTCCGCAGAGAACTATCCCGGAAGTGGGTGCAGATACCTGTACTGTACAGGTACCTGCACCCCCCTCCCCTCTGAAAGGTGCCAATTGTGGCGCCGGAGGGGGGGAGGATTCCAATGAGCGGAAGGTCCACTTTAGGGTGGACCTCCGCTTTAAGCCTGATGCCTAGGTTCACTTTCTCTCTCCAGCAGCAGCCAGCCAGAGATCCTCTTGTGCTTCTTTTGTCAGTCTACAGCACATTTCCCAAGCTGCGCCTGCAGCCTCTGTATCCACACTTGTGTGGTCCTCTCTGTGCAACTCTCAGTTTCTTCTCCTTTTTTCCTCCTGCTACCCATTCCTGCTCATTTCTGTGTATTCTTGACACTCTTTTACATTTAAATTGTATGTAAATACTAACAATGAGTATCTCTGATTTGCTCCCTTTTGGTCTCTTAAAGCGGGACTGCACTGCGGAAAAAAATATTAAAAGCCAGCAGCTACAAATACTGCAGCTGCTGACTTTTAATAAATGGACACTCACCTGTCCCGGGGTCCAGCGATGCTGGCAGCCGAGGCCGATCAATCGCTCGGTTCTCGGCTGCTGCCGCCACCCTTCTAGTGGGTGTAAATACCTGTCTTTGACAGGTATATGCACCCCTCCCCCCTGAAAGGTGCCAATTGTGACACCGGAGGGGGGGAGGGTTCCGATCAGCGGAAGTTCCACTTTAGGGTGGAACCCCGCTTTAAAGTGTTTTTAATGTCAAAATAGTTTATTTTAAAAACATAGAGCAGCCCCAGATCTCCTCTTCTGGGGTCCCTGGCTGGTACTCCCAGCTCCTTTTCTCTGTGTGCCACCATAGAAAGCTGCTTCCTATGATAGCAGACTGGTGGGCTTGGTCTGGAGTCCCACTGGCTGTGTCTATAGACACAGACACAAAGTTTTCCCCCCTCCCTCAACTCACAGTATTTGACTGACAGCCATTGGCTCCTGCTGTCTCAGTAAAGCTTGTGAGAGCGGGGAGAGGAGGAGAGAGCCGTTATAGACGGGAACAGCACTGGATCGAGATCCAGCTCAGGTAAGTATAAGGGGGGTAAGGGGTAATACACATACTAAAATGTTTTTTTTTTTTGCCTTAATGCAGGGAATGTTTAGGCTTTACAACCACTTTAAATATACTGTACCATTGAAAACATTTTGTCATTTTGTGTTGGATAAGTGCAAAATCATGTCAGAAATGTAGAGCAGGCCTACGGTATATCCTATGCGCAATTCCTGTGTTATGTCAAGGAGTTCTCCCAATTCTTATTTTGGACTTCAGGACAGCCCTGGGTAGGGTTGACGCCATTTCTTGTAATTTCAGTCAAGAAAAAGGCACTATGTTGTTAGTCTTTAATAAGAAATTAGGAGCTGGGTGTATTTCTGCCAGTCAACAGGTATTTTTCTGTACTTATAGAATCTTTAAAGGTATAATACATAGGGAAATGTGCATGTGTTGCAGAGCTGTGCTGCATATATATAATTTTTATTTTATGCTGTCATGGGGGGGGTTTACTAAAACTGGAGCTTACTCCATACAGGCTTATTCTGTAAAAAGCTGTAGTGGATTGGTTCTGCTCTTCTATTCTTAGATGAAGAATGTAGTCCAGTCAACCTAATTGTCTGTGGCTCAAGGGATAAGGACTCTTATTCTAGACATAATAAACTGAGGAATTTGCCCCTCTTTTCCTGACTGCTAAAACTCCCCTAATATTGGAAGGTATGCATTTTTTGTCCTCACAACAATAAGAAGAAAAATAAACTGACTCATGCATCTTATTGGCATTAATTCTTTTTTTCCAAATTAGAGTAAGAAAACAGTTAAAACGATTTCAATGAGTTCTTAAAATCCAATATTAAAGGTTACTAAACATGCATAATACAAGCAATACGAAATCATTTCCAGGCTTGTCAGGTGTTTGAACTCTTGTCCTATTACCCGCCTGTGAAATGACCACACATACTGTCAATAATGATTTCTTAGAAAGAAAGTTTGTTCAGTAAGATAACTCCCAGCAGTACGATTGGAACAGAAACCTTGACGGTCACATGAAACCTGTATTTTTCCATTGCAAAATCTCAGAACATTTATTGCCAGGCTTTCTTGAGTTGGCTGTATGATCATAAAGGAAACATTTACATCTTTATTAAGAAAACTAACAAGAGGAACAGATTATTTAGAAAATGCAATAAAGCAGTCAATAAAATTCATACAGTTCTTTGCATACAGTAAAATTAATGTTGATCTGTTTTTATGGGAACTGCCATTTTCACATTACTATTATTTTTTTAAAATTAATCTCTCTGTTACAGTTGAAAGAATGTTAAACTGGGTAAGGGCTTGCCCTTCCAAGCTGAATCACTGCCATTAAGATTATGTGATCCTTTCATTGGTTGCTTTTTTGATATGCGCAGATCCTATTACAGAAGCTTGTCAGGCAACAATCCATGCTACAGTTATATTAAAAGAGAAGTATGGACTTAAAAAAAAATAAACATTTAAACTCACCTAGGTGGATGAAGCATCGGTCCAATGCTGCATCTGTTCCCCGCCAGCTCTACACTGAGAACTGAGCAATCAAAGACTGCTGATCACTCAGTTCTCGGCATTTTGTGAGCAGAGAGCCGGAAACGGTCAGTCTTCTTCTTTCTGTTATGCCCCCCCCCCCCCCAGCACTTACTGTGGAATGGAAGGGGCATAGCTTTGGCTATATGTCTCCTTTAAATTCACTAAACTATGACATAATTATGCATTAGTGTTTCCAAACGCTGTTTACCTGGACAGAACTGTAATATGTAATTCTTTACTATTTCAGCTTATAGCAGCAAGAGCGTTGCATCAGTGTTATAGCTTTCTGTGAGTGGTAGAAAACTGAAGTGAAAAAGGAGCAAACTATAGTGGTGAAATCTTTCCATTGGTGTACATGTGAGATATAAAAGGCTTAAGGCCCGTACACACAATCAGACTTTCTGCCGGGAAATGTTGGATGGCAGGCTGTTGGCGGACACTCTGACCATGTGTTTGCTCCATCGGACAATTGTTGTCAGACTTTCCGCCAACAAATGTTCGCTAGCATGTTTTCAAAGTTACACAAGTCCGTCGCACAAAAGTCCCAAGTACAAACACGCATGCTCGGAAGCAAGGCCGAGCCAGAAGCGGTCGGTCTTGTAAACTAGCGTTTGTAATGGAGAATTAACACGTGGAATATTATGAAATCTCGAAATGCAGCACACAATAGCCCAAGATTCGGAAGCATCCGAAAAACAAATTTCTATGCTTCTGATTTGTGTACGAAATTTACAACGAAAACGTGACTGGTGTTTTGTTGACCAATCAGAGGTTTTCTTCTGCTGCTGAGTAGGGATGGGCGAACGGTTCGGCCCAAGCATAAGTTCAGGCCAAACGGTTGTTCTGCAGAACACCGAACAATATACAGTGTTCGGGGCAATTTCGAAAGCCGCCGGAACACTGTTAAAGTCTTTGGGACATTGACATTAAAAATTAAAAGTGCTAATTTTAAAGGCTAATTTTAAAGACCAGAAGAAGGGATGAAGAAGCAAGGAAAGACATTAATAAAGGAATTGTCAAAAAACAGCTATTGTCTTTTTTAACATTTTTGACACCTTTTTGTGAAATGGTAGGGGTACATTTGTACCCCATTACCATTTTACACAGGGGGCAGGATCTGGGGGTCCCCTTGTTAAAGAGGGCTTCCAGATTCCAAAAAGCCCCCCGTCCGCAGATCTTCACAACCACCAGACAAGAGTTGTGAGGATGAGGCTCTTGTCTCCATCAACATGGGGACAACCTTCCCATGTTGAGGGCATGTGGCCTGGGACAGTTCAGGAGGGGGGGAGCTCTCTCGTCCCCCCTCTTTTACTGTGGCCTGCCAGGTTGCGTGCTTGGATAAGGGTCTGGTATGGATTTTTTTTTCAATTTTGGCACGGGGTTCCCTTTAAAATCCATACCAGACCTGAAAGGTCTGGTATGGATTTTGAGGGGGACCCCATGGCATTTTTTGAAAAAAAATTGGCACGGGGTTACCCTTAATATCCATACCCGACCTGAAGGGCCTGGTATAGAATTTGGGGGAACCCCCACGCATTTTTATTTTACATTTTGGTTCTGGGTACCCCTTAATATTCATACCAGACCCAAAGGGCCTGGTAATGCACTGTGGGTGTGACTTTTATATGTATTGCCGAGATCCGACAATTCATTAATAGCCGAGAGTAGTTTTAAATTACTTTTTTTTCCTTTAGAAATGTCATTTTGCTCTCTTACTGTTGTAAACATGTGAAACATGCGCCACTTTACAGGCATACTAGAGACACCCCCAGGTACAAAATTTAAAGGAATATTTCACTTTTATTGTTTCACGTTAAGCATTATTAAAATCACTGCTCCCGAAAAAACGGGAAAAACTTTTTTTGCATTCATACATGTCCCCTGGGGCAGGACCCGGGTCCCCAAACACTTTTTATGACAATAACACGCATATAAGCCATTACAATTAGCACTTTTGATTTTTCATGTTTGTGTCCCATAGACTTTGACGGTATGAGAAAAGTATTTTTTGCTTTTTAAATTAATCATAACGAACGTTCGTAATTGTTACTAAAAGTTAATGAACCTAACGAAAATTCATATTTCTTACAAATTAATGGCTAATATGAAACTGAACGGAACAAAACAAAACAAATTTATTGACGGCGCACAATTCTCTTCTTTAAAGCGGGAGTCCGCAGCTGCTGACTTTTAAAATAATGACACTTACCCGCCCAGTGCGCCCGCGATGTCGGCACCCGAAGTCGATCTCTCGATCGTCTCTCAGGTGCTGCCGCCGCCATCTTGGGTATGGGAATCAGGAAGTGGAGCCTTTGCGGCTTCATTTCCCGGTTCCCTACTGCGCATGCGCGAGTCGCGCTGCGCAATAAGGATGGTCCCCGCTGTCTCTGGGATCCGTGTGTTTTCCAGCAGACAGCGGGGGACCTTCGGAAAGGGGCGTAGATTCTGCGGAAAGGGGCGTAGCTTCTGCAGATATCTATGCCGGAAGAGGGTGCAGATACCTGTACTGTACAGGTACCTGCACCCCCCTCCCCCCTGGAAGGTGCCAATTGTGGCGCCGGAGGGGGGGAGGGTTCCAATGAGTGGAAGCTCCACTTTAGGGTGGAGCTCCGCTTTAATGAGATAATAATGAAGCTGCTTTTCTGGTGATACTGATGGAGTTATTGCAAACACATTTTCAAAGGCTTTTTTTTTTCTAGTGATATCAAGAATGATATTATTATATATTTTATTTATTTATTTGTGCAAGTTACCACAACACTTAACCAAAAAGTGCATTCTATGCATCCAAAAAGATAGAAAATATACCAAATCAAATCATTATTCAACTAAAAAAATTATGTCAACGCAATAACTCCAAGGCTAATAACAAATAACACGTTATTTCCTCAGATTCCGCTACATGTCTGGTTGACGAATTGCCGTTCAGAAACAAACTGAAAAACAAAATGAAAAACGCAACCTGAAAAGCGCTAAATGAAAAACACGAAAAGAAAAGCGTGAATCAACACTCACCAAACTTCTAACACGAAATTAGCAGAAGGAGCCCAAAGGGTGATGCTAAAGAGCTGAAAAACCACGTAGTACGTCACTGAGTTCGTAATTGTTGGCCAACATTTGTGTGACCATGTGTATACAAGACAAGTTTGAGCCAATGCTCTTCGGACCAAATTCCATGATTTTGTTGGAAGAAGGTCCGATCGCGTGTACGAGGCATAAGAAGGAGTGGGGGATGAGGGGAATAAGTTCAACCTTCCCGTGCCTTCCAATGTTGAAATATCAGTTTGTGAAGAAGTTGACCTTTAAAGAAATTGTACAGTGGATTTGCATATATTCTCTATCATTTGGAAGTTTCAGTTAGAGAATCTGAAAATAAACGGCTTCTGTTGTGCTCCCTTTATTGAAAACTCATGGAATTTTGTATCTATATTAAAAGTTTATTTGTATGCATAGTAAAAGTGAAACAGTAATAAAACATCAGTTAAATCACTTTTATAACTTATAACCTTAAAAGTAAAATACTATTAAACCCAAGCCATTATAATTACCCTGTAAAAGACAACTATTGCAAACAGAGCACAGATATTGTCAAATTTAAAATAAAAGGAAACTTTAAAAAAAATCGCTCATAATTTTTTTAACATTTTATTTAATTTGGCAGAGAATAAAGTTTATACAGTACTTGGTCCCATTCTGATTGGTGGCATTATGGTCTCCTAAATGCACCTCTATGCTGGATGTAGCTCTTTTTTAGTGGAGGTGGAGATGGGAGACTCACCTAGAGCAGTGGTCACACACATTTGATCTTGACTGTTATTGAAAGGACCAATCAATTCTGAATGTTCATTGATAATGGTGAGAGATCACTCAGAGGTGCAGCTCTGTGTGTTCTGAAAGCATCTGCATTTACACACAGCCCTGGCCCCATCGCACATGGACAGCTGCCCTGGCCCTGTTATGGGCTGTGTAATCTTTTAGTGGCTGCTTTTACAGCCCCGCAGCACACAGCCACAGTACAGCTGCAGTGCTTTGTGATCTTTAACTTTTATAAATGAATGATGAGTGATATCAGGCCATTGCTGTGTATAACAGACCCCAGCAGCCTTGATTGTTCAATCATACTGAAAGATCACTTAGTGCTGTGGGGTTTTATAATATAGTTTACAAGCAGGCTTTTTGATCCATGGTTAATGGCAGTGCTGGTTTCCATAGTGGCCCATGCTGCCTGAAACCTTTCTAACAATATTTTTAGAGAATGGGGGGCTAAATGTCTGAATGCACTGCTTAGTAGGGATGAGCCGAACACCCCCTGGTTTGGTTCACACCAGAACCTTCGAACGGACCGAAAATTCGTACAAACTTTAGAACCCTATTAATGTCTATGGGACTCGAACGTTCGAAATCAAAAGTGCTAATTTTAAAGGCTAATATGCAAGATACGCAACAGACAACACCAGCAATAAGAGGTATCTTCAGGTATATACTGTGCTAGAGGCACACAACACCCACTTTAACTACTGCAGATGCCTGTATTAGAGAACACCAGCAATAAAGGGTAGATACAGGTGTATACTGTGCTGTGCTGGAGGCACACAACACCCACTAACTCCTGCAGATGCCTGTATTAGAGAACACCAGCAAAAAAGGGTAGATACAGATGTATACTGTGCTGGAGGCACACAACACCCACTAACTCCTGCAGATGCCTGTATTAGAGAACACCAGCAAAAAAGGGTAGATACAGGTGTAAACTGTGCTGGAGGCACACAACACCCACTAACTCCTGCAGATGACTGTATTAGAGAACACCAGCAAAAAAGGGTAGCTACAGGTGTATACTGTGCTGGAGGCACACAACACCCACTTTAACTCCTGCAGATACATGAGAAAAGAACACACTGTCCCTTCCTATCTTGCTCTTACCCTGCACGCCAGAACACACTACAGAAGGCCGGTGCGCTGGCGGCCTTATATAGTGTGGGGCTTGTACTAAACCCGCTGAGCTATAATTGGCCACAGGCATCCTGCCTGTGGCCAGTTATGGCTCTCCTCACTGCCGGTGCTGTGATTGGCCAAGCATGCGGAGTCACAGTGCATGCTTGGCCAATCATGAGCCAGCAATGCATTGCGATGGTATAGTGCATTGTGGGCCGTTCGTGCCACACGAATTTGGTGCGAACGGTCCACAAAGTTCTGAATTTGCCGAAACAGACGAACGGCCGATGTTCGAGTTGAACATGCGTTTGAGACGAGCACCAAGCTCATCCCTACTGCTTAGTAACAGATATGAACGGGACAAAATGCTATATGTGATTGGTCTCTTGAGGAAAAAATAAAAGGTAATTTTTTTGTAATGGAACTTCCATGAATTCTTGTCAGAATATGAGCCACAGCTATCAGTTTTTAACAGCAGGTGGGTCAGGGAACTAAAACTTTCCCTAGTGGAGTTCAGCAACAGCGGCACACATATTCAATCAATAACAAGTGTTTTTTAAGCTTTAGATGGACATGTGCATTTTTCCACAGAGTCAAACTCCAGACCAACATAGTTAACAGTTTTCCCGACTTTACTCCCTTTTTCTGTAGTTCTTTTTCTGTATCAGTGTGCAGCACTACCCCTATAAGGGCCGCTGGTGAATGTGGTCGTCTCTCACCCTGCACAACCAGGTACACAGATTTTTTTCTTACTCACTCCAAAGTCAAGAAACAGTCCTTGCAGCTTCGTTTTTTTTTGTTTTTAGGGGAATTGAACTTGGATAGTGAGGGTATGATATGAGATGCTCATTTGATCAGCAGAACTTGTGAGGGACTAGAACTCTATGCACTACAGTAAATACACACACTTTCCTCTTCTACCTCCTGCATAATCTTGATTGCAGCACAACAACTCCCAGAACCAGCTAGCGTGGGTTTTAGATCCAACACAGACTCAGCTGGATCTTAGCAGAATTCCCTTTGCAGGCAAGGACCACAAGTCCCTATTGTGTCTTTTGTCTATTGTGCTAGCTGTCCTATATGTGGTTAGTGCTCCCAGTATCACCTCTTCAGGCACTGCCAGCCCTCCTAGCTGTAGCTGCCTCATTCCACTGCCCATGCCACCACAGTCCTCCTGACTGGCTCTGCACCCATCCCAGACTACTCAATCCTAGTCCTTTCAGGCGAGCCTCCCATTCCTCCTCACTGTGTGTCACGCTTCAACCCTCCTGACTTTTCCTTATCCTCCTCAAGACTTGCCTGGCAATGTTCTCCTGCTGTCCTCTCCTTGCTCCCGTGCCTCCCGTGTTTTTAGAAGGTCCCGTCTGCACTCACTGAGCTAAGGCCCAAGGTCAACCCCCCCCCCCCCAGATTGGGGAGCTCCCTCAAAGGCCATGACAGCCTAACACTCCATCATCAGTTTCCACCCAAACTCTCCTCCCCAGCTGGATTGACCCAGAGTATTTGATGGGGATTGTCAGGGCCCTCAGAAAACTCCAGGTAGCTCCACCTTACCTCCTTTCTTATTTTTCTGGAAGTTTCCAGCATGTTTGAGAAGTAGGGCGGAGGTCTCAGTGATGCTACCTGTGAGTCATCCATCTCACCCTGGATCTCTGCCCAACCCAGGATAAACACAAACAGGTATGGTTGCCAGCCAAGCCTGCACAAATTTACCTACACTAAACAAAACACTTCTAGCACACTAGAGGGCGCTACAAGGGATTAAGGAAGTGCTGAAGCCATTGGAATACAGTAGTATGACAGCTAGGCAGGTATATTCCACATTTCAAGTTAACATTAAAGGGGTTGTAAACCCTCATTCTATGCATTTAGGCGAAAAATCTTCTGTAGTGCTGCAGTCCCCCAGGACCCCTGGTTTACTTACCTGAACACTGTCATCCTCCATCCCATCTCTGTGCCAAACGAACTTCACAGTGGAGGTAAGTATGACATGTTTGTTTTTTTAATAAAAAAAAATAAAAAATAAGGTTTTACAACCCCTTTAAAGCAGGCCTTCCCCTCAAAGGGTGTTTATCAATTCAATGGTGAATGATATAGCACTTACTGTACCCATTTGTTTTTGTTGCTAATGTGCCCAGGGAATGGAGAATGTTAAGTAGGAATGCTTCGGCTAGAAGGGTCCTCCAGGTGCTATATACATTTGGGATCAATCAAGGTAGCCAGATAGCAAACTGACAGGCACTCGCCTGTATTTCTGATATGAACTGCATTCATGTATGTCCATTGATTTGTCTGTATTCCAGATTTTCTGATTATTATTATGAAAATATATTAATTTTATATCTGTATTTATATTACTGTATTATTATTGTGTGCATTCAGATCATGGACTACTCCTAGGGGTTATTGACTATAAAATAATCTAAATCATTTTATCTATTTACATGTATTCATTATTTTTATTTTCAATTGACATGCTTCATTTAAAGTCCCACTTGCCCACTTTTTTCTTTATATTAAAAAAGACATAAGCTATCATTAGCTCTTCTGTCTCTAGACCCAGACTAAGGACGGGGACCTCAGGCCTGAACATGGATGAATTCAGTACATACAGCTGTACATAAGTTTCCTTGCTGCTGATGTGTGAGTATTGCAATGTCCCCTCCTTATGCCCTAACTGTTAAACCCTGTCTATGACCAATTACCAGAAAAATGGATAGGGGACTTGCTGCGTTACAATGCGCTGTTTGCCATGTATATGGAAATGTGCTACTGTATGAATTATGTGGACTGTTTATGTTATTTACAGTAAAGGATGTTATTCTGCAGGGACTTATGTTGTGTCATGTGGCTAAATTCCAATGTATATCAAGTAGATGCATTTTCTGCAAGGCCGCAGGCAGCCTGTTATGGCAAGACAATCTATCAGGTGTGGGATTAGTATAGCCACTTAATTATAAACAGCCAACAGGGGATTGAAAAAAGCAGCCTGAAGTAGCATTTGTAATAGTGGTGTAATAGTGGAGGGATTGGCCTGGGCTGATGCATAGCAGTCTTTCCTTAGTATACCTCCTTTGCCACTTGTATCATGGGCTTCGAAAATTATGCAATTCACTGAAGAGTTGTATCTGGAACCACACGAGGCCTTGAATTAAGTTTCATATGTGCCCCTGCCCAGGCCTAGGGCCATACAAGGGAGTAAAATAGTTTGGTAGAACTGTTGGGGCAACAAATCCTCAGGATCTGGTCCCTGTAAAGTTACAGGCCTCCAGAAATGAAACACCTAAACACCTCAATTAAACAGGAGTTACTACATGTTACACTACAGCCTGTTGAACCTATCAATGTAATCTAATAATCAGATGCAGAAGTGAGAGGGATCTGATGATGTCCTGATAGGCACCCATGAGGCTAGAACAAAGTTGGATGACTAAGAACTGTTACATGTTAAGACATGCTCTGTTGCTTCTTCTTGCTTCACCAGCATACACCAGGGACACCAGATTTGTATTCACGAAAATGCGTTTCACACATCTAACCTGTGATTAAGCACAGGTTGGATGTGTGAAACGCATCTTTGTGAATAAAAATCTGGTGTCCCTGGTGTATCCTGGTGATTTTTGATAAAGGCACTTTGTTTTGGAACTCATTGGATGATCGGAGAAACTGCCCATGAAAATACAGTGGCTGGCTGGGGCTGTAAGTTCAGTGTGTATGTGAACTTCTCCCAGTGCCCAAAGTCTCCAGGCACCATTTGTCCCTGATTGAAGAGGACAGAGGCTGGATATGCTCCGACCTCTACCCCATCCTCTGTGTCTGTCCACACTCCAACCCTTTTTGTTCAATGCATGGCAACACAGTACCTGTGAAAGGGATTGTATGGGCATGAGGGCAGCAGATTTCAAACAAAGCATGTAGCTTGAGACAGGTCTGTGCCCTGGGTTGACCATAATTATTCTGTACACTGAACAACCTCCCCCCCTCTATCCTCCTCTTTCCCCCCATCCCTACATCCTCCCTCCATCTCTTCTCTTTTTCCTCCTGTTTCTCCCCCCTCTCTCTCCTGCCACTCTTTCTCCCTGTCAAAAAAAGTGCAGTTAAAATAACACTTGTTTAATATTAATAATAGTAAAAGGTAAACAGAGCAACGTAGTCAATTCATAGCCCGAGTTTTGTAACCGGAAACAATAGTGAGAGAAGCCAGGACGTCAGGGAGCCAGAGATTAGTGTACTTCAGGACAGGCCGGGAAATCAAGAAATCTGAGAATCAGCGTAGTGGAACAGCAAGCAGGATCAGGAACCAGAAGGGATGTCAGCCAAGCAAGTCTTCAACAGGTACACAGGAGAGATACTCTGGATGTGTTGACCAAGGTGAAGGCAGAGAGGGACTGAACTGAACAGCTTAAGTAACCAGCAGAACTGATGATGTTCATCATCAGATGAGTCACTGTGGAAAAGATTAGAGATGGCAATTACCCAACAGCTGAGCCACCTACTCTGAGAAGGAAGGGCTGAGCCCAGCCCTGACAGTACCCCCTGCTCAATGACTCCTCCCCCTCAGAGGTCCACCAGGTTTGAGGAGAAAACATTGATGGAAAGCACAGAAGAGGACAGGGGCATGTACGTCCAAGGATGAGACCCAAGAGTGTTCCTCCAGACCTGTCAGAAACCATGAATCAGACCGAGACAGAATCACAATTAAATCACACTTGTTTATTAAATAAAAATAAAGAGGTAAATAGAAAAACCATAGTCAAAGCATAGCCAGAGTCCAGTAACCGGAGAGAGAAGTCAGCCAGGCAAGAGTTCAATAACCAGATCGGGTAGTCAGCCAGGCCAGAAGTCAGGGATCCAAGTAGAGCCACAGCAAGCAGGATAAGGAGCCAGAAAGGATGTCAGCAAGCCAGTCTTTAAATAGAACCACAGGAGATGGTTTCTTGTGTTGTGACCAAGGCGAAGGCAGAGGTGAAGTGAGCTGGACAGCTTTAAGTAGGCAGGTCAGACGAGCATGATCAGGAACAGCTGGTAACTGTGGAGAGAGATGAGAACTGGCAATTAGCCGACAGCTGAGTAGCCAGCCCAGAGAAGGAAGGGCTAAGCCAGCCCTGACAGTACCCCCTCCTCAATGACCCCTCTCCGATGGAGGGCCACCGGGCTTGAGGGGAAACCATCTATGAAACTTACGGAGGAGGACAGGGGCATGTACGTCCGAGGATGAAACCCAGGAGCGTTCCTCCGGACCATACCTCTTCCAATGCACCAGGTACTGTAAGCGCCCACAGAACCTATGGGAGTCAACAATGGATTGTACCTCATACTCCTCATGGTTCTCAACCTAAATAGTGTGAGGGCGTGGCACCGAGGTGGTAAATCTGTTACAGACCAACAGTTTCAATAAGGAGACATGAAACACATTTGAGATGCGCATACTAGGAGGAAGGTCCAACGCTTAAGCCACTGGGTTAATCCTGCGAAGGATACGGAAAGGCCCAATAAACCAAGGTGCAAACTTCAGTGAGAGAACACAAAGCCGGAGGTTGCGAGATGACAGCCAAACCCTGTCCCCAACCTGGTAGGAAGGCGCAGACAGGCGTCTGCGGTCAGCATGGAGTCTGTACCTATCATTAGCATGATGCAAAGCCTCCTGGACTTGTACCCAAGTGGAACGAAGGCAACAGAGATGCTCCTCTAACTCAGGAATACTCTGCGGAACAAACGAGTCTGGCAACATGGAAGGTTGGAAACCATAATTCACCATAAATGGAGACAATCGGGAGGCAGAATTCAAGGCACTGTTCTGAGAAAACTCTGCCCATGGCAATAGGTCTGACCAGTTGTTATGGTGGTCAGAAATATAGCAACGAAGGAATTGCTCCAAGAACTGATTGGCTCATTCTCCCCATTAGACTGCGGGTGATATGCAGAAGAGAAGCAAGCTGGATTCCTAACTGTGCACGAAAGGCTCGCCAGAAATGAGAAACAAACTGACTGCCCCTGTCCGAGACAATCACCTTGGGTAGCCCATGTAAATTAAAGATCTCCCGAGCAAAAATGGAAGCCAGTTCCTTAGAGGTAGGCAACTTCTTTAGTGGATTACAATGACACATCTTTGAGAATCGGTCAACCACCATAAGGATAACAGTGTTGCCTTGGAAGTTGGGCAACTCCACAATGAAATCCATTGACAGGTGAGTTCAGGGCCTCTCTCCATTGGGTATGGGTTGTAGGAGGCCCACCGGAAGGTGTTGTGGAGTCTTACTCTGAGCACACACGGGACAGGCAGCTACGAAGGCAGTAACATCAGCCCGTAGACTAGGCCACCAGAATTGTTGGGAATTGTTGGGAAATGGCCCAAATGAGTTGATTCTTCCCAGGATGGCCAGCTGCCTTGGGAGAATGGTAAGTTTGGAGCACAGCAGTATGGAGACTCTCTGGAACAAAACAGCGGTCACAAGGTTTCTTAGGAGGAGCATGGACCTGAGCAGCAAGAATTTTGTCACCCAAAGGAGAAGTAAGACTGGTGCGAACCGTAGCCAAGATGTGATCAGGAGGAATCATAGGAACCAGAACAGACTCAGACTTGGAAGTGGAGGAAAATTGTCATGACAAGGCATCAGCCCTTACATTCTTAGTATAGGGTAAGAATGAGACAATGTAACTAAAGCTTGACAAGAAAAGAGCCCATCACACCCTTCTGGGAGAGAGTCACTTAGCCTCAGACAAGCATGTAAGATTCTTATGGTCAGTAAGAATAAGAACAGGCACAGTGGTACCTTCAAGGAGATATCTCCATTCTTTCAGGGCTAAAATGATCGCCAACAGATCTCTGTCACCAATCTCATAATTGCTCTCAGCAGGTGACAATTTCTTGGAAAAGTAGCCACACGGATGCATAGCGGTCTCAGAGTTAGGACGTTGAGACAGAAGGGCGCCAACTCTAGTCTCAGAAGCATCAACTTCTAGGATTAAAGGCAACGTAGGATCAGGATGTGCCAACACAGGAGCAGAAACAAAGGCAGCCTTGAGAGACTCAAGCGCCTTAATGGACTCCGGAGACCAACTCTGTGGGTTACCGTCCTTTCTGGTCATATCAGTCAGGGGCTTGACCAGAGATGAGAAGTTACAAATAAACTTCCAATAGTAGTTGGCAAAACCCAGGAAATGCTGCAGAGGATGTAACTCCACGGGTCAAGGCCACTGTAGGACTGCCGAAAGTTTCTCTGGGTCCATTGAAAAACCAGCAGTGGAAATGACATAGCCCAGGAATGTAACCTGTTCACGATGGAACTTGCACTTCTCCAGTTTACAATAGAGATTGTTCTCTCTTTACCAGGTATTCATAATGGCCTGTTCTGGTATTAAACGCAGTTTTCCACTTGTTGCCCTCCTTAATGCACACAATATTGTATGCCCCTCTCAAGTCAAGCTTTGTGAAAACCGATGCTCCCTTGAGGCAGTCAAATAACTCTGTAATCAATGGAATCGGGTAGGCATTCTTAATTGTGACACGATCGAGACCCCTATAATCTATACAAGGTCTCAGTTCACCGCTCTTCTTTTTCACAAATAAGAAACCCTCACCAGCAGGAGATGAGTATTTGCGGATGAAACCTCGAGAAAGTGCGTCAGCAACATACTCCTCCATGGCCTTATCCCCCACCAAGATGGACAAAGGATAAACCCGGCCACGAGGAGGTGTGGCACCAGGTTGAAGGTCAATTGCGCAATCATAAGACCGGTGTGGAAGCAAACTACCCGCTTGACCTTTATGAAAGACATCACTAAAATCACGGTACTCCTCCGGCAGGGAGGGGAGTGAAGAGGTGCACAGGATCTTGGATGCCTTCAGGAAGCATGTCTCACTGCATTGTGGTGACCAGGAGAGAACCTCAGCACAGAGCCAATCAAAAGAGGGGTTGTGCCTCTGTAACCAAGGCCAACCAATAACCAGCGGAAATGTGGGTGAGGAAATAACTTGGAATTGGATTATCTCATGGTAAAGAGCCCCTACGGCCATGGACAACGGAACCGTCTCATGAATCACATGGGCAGGCTGTAAAGGTCTCCCGTCAAGAGCCTCAATGGCAAGTGGAGTGTCACGCAGCTGCAGCGGAATCGAGTGTTGCGAAACAAATGCAGCATCAATGGACAGGCCTGCAGCCCCAGAGTCGATTAGAGCCTTTATCTCGATTGGACAACTCAGCCCAAGAAAGGGTGACCGAAACCAGGGGCTTATCCTTCTGGATAACTGGGGACGAAACAACGCCACCTAAGGTCTGTCCATGACAGGACCTCAAGGTTCGGGCATTCCCTGGACGGGTAGGACAAAAAGTGACCTGTCTGGCCACAATAAAGGCACAATCTCTCCCTCCTCCTAAAGGCACTCTCATCCGCAGAGAGATGCATGAAGCCCAGGTGCATTGGTTCATCTTCACTGACTGACTCGGTAGCAGGAGGCATGGGAGGTGAGCGAGGCATGGGTGGGACTACAAAGCTTGGAGGCAAACGTACAGGAGACTTCCGCAAGTGCTCCTTAAGAGAAAGTCTTTCTCAGTCTGGAGTCAATGAGGATGGCAAATGAGATCAAGCTCTCCAGCTCAGTGGGCATATCTTGGGCACAGTTAGCACATGGTTAGGCCTCTCTCTGAATAAGTCCCAACATTTTACTAATATCCATTTGCAGGCAGGGGTCTGCAGTCCCCTTAGTTGTAGCAACTGATTTAGATGAAAAAGGATAGTTGTGCTAACTGATACTTGGTGGACTACTGATCCCAGAAAGTTCAATGCAAATCCTGCCAACCCTCCTGGCTGCAGCAACTTGACTCCAACGATACCACAGTCTCTCCCTCGGGCTTCACATCCAATCCTGGCATGTCTCTCTCTGAGCTTCTCACTGTGCTTCTCACTCACCGACCCTGGAATGGATCCCTCCTGCAGTGACAGTGCCTGGCAGTGCTCTCCACTGTTCTCCTGCTCCTGTTTCAGGACATCTCTCAATGACCATGTAGAGAGAGGTAGTGATGGACGAACTTCCAACAGGACGTTTCGCGAATGTGAACCACGAACGTGGCCAAAAGTTCACGAACCGCAAAGTTTGCGGCGGACCCCATTGACTTTAATGGCAGGAGAACCTTAAAAACCACCAGGTCATATTTTCAGCCAATAAATACTTACTAGCTGTGCACACATAGTCCCACAACATGGACACTGACATAACAAAAGTATTAAGTGAATCTGGGATTGACAATGACAAGCATTCTTTTTTTATCTGTGAAATTTTGACAATGCAGGAGCGCATGAAGGCCATGGAGGAGAGGCAAGGTCATGGCAGGCTATGAAGAGGGTGCAGGAGATGATCAGTGCCACAGTCAGGGCAGCGCAGTCCTGTGCCAGTGTCCCAGTGTGCCAACCTGTGCTTGAGCCCCTCCCTCTGCCCGGCCCTTACCCCCACCTATGCAGGGCTCCCACTGCGGTGGTCCGGAGGTGCCAGTACAGTGCTGATCCTCAGCCATGGTACTGGCACTACCTGCTGATTGGCCTCTCTGCTGCTATCTCCCTCACTGACACCAACACTGAGATAGAACACTGACACCAGCAGCGCGATAGAGACTGAGCACCGACACCAGCACTGAGATAGAGAGCACTGACACCAGCACCGAGATAGAGAGCACTGACACCACACCAGCACCGAGATAGAGAGAGAGCACTGACACCAGCACATAGATAGAGAGAGAGCAGTGACACCAGCACCGTGATAGAGAGCACTGACACCAGCACCGAGATGGAGAGAGAGCACTGACACCAGCACCGAGATAGAGAGCCCTGACAGCAGCACTGATACGAGCAACTGGCTGCCGGACACCAAAAATATGACACCGCTTAACCTCTTCAAATAGGAGGGTACCAGGGGTCTAAGTACATTGCCACCCAGTACTGGTCCTTGACCTTTATGCTTTTTATACGGGGGTCCCTGTTAAAACACTGGAGCATGAAGGCCCCCATTTGCACTAAACTGGAAGCGGTGTGGTGGCCTGGCTCCTGCTCATCATACAGGATAATGTCGTCCTCCTTGTTCTTCTCTCCCCATCCACGCACAACAACAGGGATCCCAGAAAGGTTTAAAGCATGCTCTTCTTGCTCCTCCTCATCTGCCCGGCACCATCCTCCTCTGACTCCTCTTCAGACTCCTATTGTTGACTTGTCTCAGATAGAGTAGCCCCCCTGGGAATTCATCCAGCATTGCGACTTCCTCATCTTCCTGCTCCTGCTCCTCCACAGCTTGATCAATGACACGACGCAATGCACACTCCATAAAGAAGGCATAAGGTACCATGTCACTGATGGCGCCATGGCTGTGACTGACCAGATTGGTGATCTCATCAAATGGCTGCAGAAGTCTGCATGCGTCTCACATGAGCAGCCACTGGCGCGGTGAAAAAAAAACAAGCTCCCCAGAATCTGTTCTGCCGCAGAGTTCGTACAGGTAGTCGTTAACTGCACGTTTCTGCTGGAGCAGCCTATCAAGCATGTAGAAGGTTGAGTTCCATCGCATCGGGCAATCGCAAATAAGACGTCTGACCGGCAGATTGTGTCGCCGCTGAATGTCAGCAAGGCGAGCCATGGCCGTGTAAGATCTTCTGAAATGGACAGAGATTTTCCTTGCCTGCTGCAAGATGTCCTGGACCCCAGGGTATTTGACAACTTATCGCTGCACAACCAAGTTTAAGACGTGTGTCATGCATGGCACGTGTGTAATTTTGCCCTGTTTCAATGCGCTAAGCAGATTGGCACCGTTGTCACACACCACTTTACCAACTGTCAAATTGAGCGGTGTTAGCCACTGATCTGCCTGTGAACGCAAAGCTGAAAGAGTGCAGGGCCAGTGTGGCTCTTGGCTTCCAGGCACAACAGACGTAGCACAGCATGGCAATGTCTCACCTGGCATGTCGAATAGGTTCTGGGGATCTTGGGCGACGCAGCGGAAGAGACGCTAGCTGCGGAAAAGGAGGAGTCAGCCGATTAGGAGAGGGAGGAGGATGGAGTAGGAGGAGGAGAAGAAGAGGCAGGTCTGCATGAAATCCGTGGCGGTAAAACCAAATCTACACGGGTGCCACGGGTTACATGCTTGAGGGCCATCAGAAAGTTCACCCAGTGAGCAGTAAAAGTTATATACCTTCCCTGCCCATGTTTGCTAGACCACGTGTCTGTGGTCAGTATCTTGGCACCGACACTGTGTGCCAGAGATACATTCACTTGCCACTGAACGTGGCCATATAGCTCTGGGATGCCCTTCTGTGAGAAACTATTCCTTCCTGGGACCTTCCATTGTGGTGCTCCAATGGCCACAAATTTTCAAAAGGCCTCCGAGTCCACCAGTTTATATGGCAGTAGTTGGCGGGCTATCAGTTCTGACAAGCCAGCGGTCAACCGTTGGGCGAGAGGGTTATTCAGCGTCATAATTTTTTTACGTTCGAACATATGGCCCACGGAAGCCTGCCTTTTTCCAGAAAAACGTGAGGATGGCATGATGGAAGGTGGAGTGGAGGACAATTGTGAGGAGAGAGGAGAAGGATAAGTAGAAGACGAGGCTGGACGGTGAGAGCCTGGAGTGTGGCTTTGTGGGTTCCGTTGCTCCCACTGAGCTCGATGATGGCAGCTCATGTGCCTTCCTAAGGCAGTCGTACCTAGATGAGTGTTGGGCTTACCGCAACTTATGCATTGACTGCAAAGATTGCAGATGGCAACACTATTGTCAGCAGTGGACACGTTAAAAAAAGCCCACACTGCGGAGCCATGTGCCGGCGTCCTGGGAGCGCCAGATGTGACCGTACATGGTTGATGCCTCGCTCCTGATACATTAGCAGTCTGCTTTGTCCATCCTGTACAATCTAAGTTCCGCCTGCTTCTCTTCCCTATCTGCTGGTCCATATCGCCCTCTGAACTCCCCTCCTCTTCCTCTCTTGTGTGCACCCACGTGACATCACTAGACACATCATCATCAACGTCACCTTCCCCACCACTATAATTAGAGATCTCGGAGTAGGCAGCAACAGCGGGGACCAACCTCCTTGGGCTGATCTGGGTACTGTCCTCAGACTGCTGAGTGGCGGTTGTTGCTACCTCCTCTTCCTGATCCAATGCCAAGAATGGCTGTGCATCGGAAATGTCTTGTGATGGATCGGAAAATAATTCCTGTGACTCAAGCGGAAGGTATATGGTGGTGGTGGAGTTGGTGTTAGTGTCTTTGGGGGTGCACACAGCAGAGAGTGAAGAGGGTGCAGATCGAGAGGATAAGGAGGGTGCCAAAGAGTAAGGCTGAGTGAGCCACTCAACCAAGTCTGGTGCGTCCTTTGACGTAATCGCACGCGCCTTCTGCAATTTGCCACTTTGGCTCAAGCCTGTTGCTCCTGCCCTACCCCTACCACCCCTGCGGAAGGGCCTGCCTCTTCCTCTGCCTGTCATTTTTTAAATGACCCTGTGACAAAAGTCTCTAGAGAAGTGCAGTATGTATGTGGAAGAAGGTATATAACACCCCGCTTCAATCTGTCGTTTTTGGGGGCCACTGGTCTATCACACCAGTTATAATACTTTTTTAAAATTGCGTTTGTCACTCTTTGTAGTATCAGCAGTCACAATGCTGCACAGTGGAAATGCACTATACTATGCTTTCTATATGTGCAAGTATTTTATACGTGTATTACACCCCTATATACTGCACACCAAATAGTACACCTATACCAGTCCTTCAAAGGACCTTTGTGGACCTAATAGTAGCTAGCTAGTAGCTAGTGAATTGCAGACTGTCCCTCCTCCAAAAACCAAAATGCCCCTCCCTACACTGAGAAACAACAGCTGCAGAATCCGTCAGCAGCACAGCAGTGCAGTGCACTATATATGCTTTCTATATTTGAACGAAAGTATATTATACATGTACAACCCTATATACTGTACACCTATAAAATGACCTTTGTGGACCTAGTAGCTAGTGATTTGCAGACTGTCCCTGCTGCTCCAAACACCAAACTGTCCCTCAGTCCCTACACTGATAAAAGACAGCTGCAGAATCGGTCAGCACTCAGCTCAGCAGTCAAGTATAATATGCTTTCTATATTTGAAAGAAACTATATTATACATGTACAACCCTATATACTGTACACCTATACCAGTCCTTAAAAGGACCTTTGTGGACCTAGTAGCTAGTGATTTGCAGACTGTCCCTCAGTCCCTACACTGATAAAAGATAGCTGCAGAATCGGTCAGCACTCAGCTCAGCAGTCAAGTATAATATGCTTTCTATATTTGAAAGAAAGTGTATTATACGTGTATAACCCTATATACTGTACACCTATACCAGTCCCTAAAAGGACCTTTGTGGACCTAGTAGCTAGTGATTTTCAGACTGTCCCTCAGTCTCTACACTGATAAAAGACAGCTGCAAAAATCAGTCAGTACTCAGCTCAGCAGTCAAGTATAATATGCTTTCTATATTTGAAAGAAAGTATATTATACGTGTACAACCCTATATACTGTACACCTATACCAGTCCTTAAAAGGACCTTTGTGGACCTAGTAGCTAGTGATTTGCAGACTGTCCCTGCTCCAAACACCAAACTGTCCCTCCCTACACTGATAAAAGACAGCTGCAGAATTGGTCAGCAAGCACTCAGCAGCACAGCAGTCAGCAGTGCACAATATACTTGAAAGAAAGTATATTCTAAGTGTATTACATAACCTTATATACTATACACATATACCAGCCCTTAAAATGACCTTTGTGGACCTAGTAGCTAGTGATTTTAAGACTGTTCCTCAGTCCTTACACTGATAGAAGACAGCTGCAGAATCGGTCAGCACTCAGTTCAGCAGTCAAGTATAATATGCTTTCTATATTTGAAAGAAAGTATATTCAACGTATACAACCCTATATACTGTACACCTATACCAGTCCTTAAAAGGACCTTTGTGGACCTAGTAGCTAGTGATTTGCAGACTGTCCCTGCTCCAAACACCAAACTGTCCCTCCCTACACTGATAAAAGACAGCTGCAGAATCGTCAGCAAGCAATCAGCAGCACATATACAGACTGCTCTATATACTCTGAACTGCAGTATATATACTATATGGACTGCACTATATACTCTGCAGAAATATTGGGCCTTAGGTGTTGGTAGTACCAGAGCACAGTAACCCCTCACAGTTACTCTTGTTGGGCACAGAAATGGGCCCTGCGGTTAAATATTATTTCAAAAATTGTAATTCCATGCCCCAGTCAAACAGGTGCAGAAAAATTGGGCCTTGGGTGTTGGAACACTGTAACCCCTCACAGTTAATCTTGTTGGGCATGGGAACAGGCCCTGCTGTTAAATAATATTTCAATAACTGTAATTACATGCTACAGTCAAACAGGTGCAGAAAAATTGGGCCTTGGGTGTTGGTGGTGCCTGAAGACTGTAACCCCTCAAAGTTACTCTTGTTGGGCGCAGGAACGGGCCCTGCTGTTAAATATTATTAAATTTTTATAAATGTGAGCCTATCAATGGAGTCTGTGGACAGGCACACTCTTTGATACATTACAAACCCTCCAGCAGCACTGAATGTGCATTCAGAAAGCACGTTGGATGCAGAGACCTCTGAAGATGCATGTTGATGCGAATCGCGAAGGGTAATTATAAAACCGACATGCCGCACCACCATATGGATGATCCAAGTGGCAATGTTTTTGATTTTTAGCTATTTTTATGTGTTTTATACCCATTTTTACCAATTTTTACTAAAATCTTCCTCCTTTTTTAAATAAATACTAAACCATGAGGCACTTAGTTACATAGTTAGTAAGGTTGAATAAAGACACCAGTCCATCCAGTTCAACCTGGGTATCATTGGTCCCTACCCTCAAATAGCCCACAATCCAAGGTCCCCAACTCACATTCATATACTAGGGCCATTTTTTTTGACAGAAGCCAATTAACCTACCAGTTTGTCTTTGGAGTGTGGGAGGAAATCCGAATACCCAGAGGAAACCAATGCAGGGAGAACTTGCAAACTCCAGGAAGGTAGTGTCGTGGGGACATATGGTTGCGGAGATCTATCCTGCAAGACATTGGAGCTGGTGGACATCCCCCTTCTCACCCATACTGTTTAAAAGAACCTTTCTGTCACATTATCATTATCCAGAGTGTTACCAGCAAGAATTAATGGAGAAAAACACAGCAATTCCCTATGATACCAATGCGAGTCTGCTGCGTTTAATTGTGTAGCCATTAATTTTGGTATTTCTGCATCCCACCTCCTCCCAGCTCACTCCAAAATATGTATTCTCTGATTGAACCAATTAAGGCAGATATACAAAGACCAACAATCATCCAGTTCAACAGAACCTCACACACATCACCATTGTGGATATATCCCTTCTTCCTATGGGGACCAGGTTATGCGTCCTGTCTTCCCCTAGCAGGCTCTTACCTCAGCTCCTGACACTGACACAATTGTCAGCCTGCAGTTTCTGGTCTCACGTGGTCTATGCTCCACCATTATATTTTGGTGCACTTGCCCCTGAAGAGTGTTTTACACACAAAACACACTTCCCTACGACATGAACCTACTTTTTTTTTATAGAAGATTATATACACAGAGATATTTAGACCATGTGCATTCTAAAGTGCTTTGTACTTATGTATGGTCATTGCTCCATATCACATCATGAGTTGCTCTAATGTTACCAATGTGTTCATTACTGTTTGTTAATCATGACATTGTTAAGCCCATTAATCTGGGCATCTACTATGATATTATGTCAACATCTTCAAATAAATGTTTTTGCCCAAATTTGACTGATCCTTTGGCCACACATACCCACCTCATGCAAAGTCCCAAAACCCTTCTTTTCCATATACACAGGGATGGAGATGTGTATACTTGCACGTCTCACACAAAGTCCCAAACCTTTCCCCATAGGCACGCTGGATGCAGAAAAGGTCAGTAGCTCAAATGCATATTGAGCAAGTTCTAGCCAGTGGTCCATCCTCAAGAACCAATAACACAGTGGATGCTCAGTTGGAAAGGTCTCCAAGTCTGCTCTTGCCCCTAGATATCCCTGCACCATATAATGCAGACGCTGCTGATAGTTGCTTGAACCTATCAGCTCTCGGCGCTGAGCACTAAAAATTTTTTAAAGGCATCGGTCAGCCGGCCACCTTTTCCACAGCTCTTCCTCTGACTGAACAAATCCTCAGAAACACGTTGTCCAGCACCAGGAAATGTAAACCTCAAGGTGTCCTGAAGATGTTTCATCCTCTGCTCCCTCTGCGAAGGCAGGATGAACTCTGAAACTTTACCCTTGTAATGTGAATCAAGAAGGGTTGTCAGCCATTAATGATCCCTCTCCTTGATACAACAATTCCTAGGGTCCTTTTGCAGGCTTTGCAAAATCAGGGTGCCCATGCAGCATAAGTTTGCAGAGGCATGAGATTCTGAGTCCTCTGGGTCACTAAGGATGATTTTGTCAGGAACTACCTCCTCCCAGCCACATACAACTCCTTGGGTTTCTGGGGACTGAAAACCACCCCTTGAAGACAGCTGCCTGTTATCCACATCCATGCTGACAAAATCCTCCTCCTCCTCTTCTTCCCGTGGGTTCGGTGGCCCTGCAGGAATGCTATCTGCATAAAGGGACCTTGAGAGGAAAAAAAAGTCCTCCTCTTCCTCCCACTGTTCTGCCTCAACTTCCCTTTCCATGATTCCATGAAGCGTGTGCTCCAGCAGGAAGACTAGAGGGACAGTGTTACTGATGCATACATTGTCGCTGCTCACCATCCTTGTGGCCTCCTCAATTTGTGACAGGACAGTGCATGGATCCTTAATCAATAGCCACTGGTGTGGCGAAAAGAAGCCAAGATCCCCTGAGCCTGTCCTGGTGCCATGCTCACACAGGTACTCATTTATGGCCCTCTACTGTGTGTGCAGCCGCTGCAGCATTGCCAATGTTGAGTTCCACCTTTTGGGCATGTCACAAATGAAGCGGGTGGTCGGGCAGGATGAATTTCCATCAGCCAGCCGAGCACTAGCATTGTATGACCAGCGGAAATCACCACAGACTTTTCTGGCCTACCTCAGAAGTTCCTGTAAGCCTGGGTACCTGGTCTAGAAACACTACACCATCAAATTCAGGATGTGTGCCAAGCATGGAACATAGGTCAAGTGTCCCTGTCAGAGGGCAGAGCGAAGGTTTGTGCCATTGTTGCATACAACCATTCCTGGCTCAAGCTGCCGTGGTGTCAACCACCTCTGAACCTACCCCTGCAGAGCTGACAGAATCTCTGCCACAGTGTGGCTCCTGTCCTCTAGGCAGACCAACTGAAGCACAGCATGGCATCTTTTAGCCTGACTGCTTGCGTAGCCCCTTGAATGCTTAGAGAGCACTGCTGGTTCAACAGACAATTTTTCAGAAGAGGCCACAGAGAAAGAAGAAGAGGAAGGGGTGGAGCAAAGAGATATGGCAGAATCACCAACAGCTTTTTGGAGGCATGGTGGTGGAACAAGCTCCAACACTGAACCCTGTACGGTATCCTCTCCAGCTGCCAGCAGAGTTACCCAGTGCGCCATGAAGGAAAGGTAACATCCCCGACCATGCTTGCGGGAATGGCCTTACATGACAAAAAATAGTTTTGGAACCTGGCAGCTGAAAATGTTGCAGTGCTAGCAATTTGGCCAAGCTAGCATTTAGATGCTGAGCATGTTGATGGGTGGGACAATATTGTACCTGCCCAAGAACTGCTGCACCACCAAGTTAAGGACGTGAGCCAAACAGGGCACATGGGTCAGTTGTCCCTGTTGGAGGGCGGAGAGCAGGTGGTGGCATTGGCGCAAACCACAATTCCTGGCTTAAGCTGGCATGGCGTCCACCATCTCTCAGCCTGCCCCTGCAGAGCTGACAGAATCTCTGACCCATATTTTTGCGTGTGTACTTGCATAGCCCCTTGAATGCCTACGGAGCACCACTAGTTCCGAGGACAAAGCACAGGAAGAGATCATGGAGGAAGAAGAAGAGGAGGGGTGGAGGAGAGAGGTGTGTCAGAATCACCAGTAGTAGCAATTTGGAGGCGAGGTGGTGGAACAACCTCCAACACTACTGCACCTTGTCCATCATCCCTCTCAGCTGCCAGCAGAGTCACCCAATGTGGCGTGAAAGATAGGTAACGTCCCTGTCCATGCATGCTGGACCATGAGTAAGCGGAAATATGCACCTTACCGCTGACCGCCCTGTCCAGCGAGGCCAAGACATTGCCTTCCACATGCAGGTAGAGAGTCGGAATCGCTTCCATTCGGAAAAGTGGCATTTGGGAACCTGCCACTGAGGAACCGCACATTCCACAAACTCACGGAAGGGGGCAGAGTCTACCAACTGAAAAGGCAGCAGTTGACGTGCTAGCAATTTAGCCAAGCTAGCATTCAACCACTGGGCATGTGGATGGCTGGGAGTGAACTTCTTTCGGCAGTGCAGCAGCTGGGGCAGGGAAATTTGCCTGATACAATCTGACATTGGTGTACCGATAGCAGATTGCTTGCAAGTACTTGGCTGTGACACACCTAATTCTACACCTTCATTCCTCTCAGTGCAGGTTTCAGAGACGAATAGTGGGGTTGGAGATCCCAGCTGATGAGGAGCAAGTAGAGGTCTGCTTTGTTCTTTGGTGTGGGTCTTTTAGGTATGTTTGCCAACGAACTGCATGGCAGTTCAACATATGTCTGGTCAAGCATGTGGTGCCCAAGTGGCTGATGTTTTGGCCATGCGAGATACGCTTGAGACATATTTTGCAAATAGCAGCGGTGCAATCTGATGCACTTTTCTCAAAAAAAGCCCACACCAAAGAACTTTTGGAATAATACGCCCTGCACATGCGGAGCTCTGTAGTGTGATGCAGTCGGTGTGCTGCCCTTAAGCTTGCTCCTGGAGGGCATCCTGCCTCGTTGGAGACATGCCTCCTCCTCCTCTCTCCTATCAGGCACCCATGTGGAGTCAGTGACCCCATCATCCCCTCCCTCCTCATCACTGGAGCAAACCTGGCAGTATGCTGCAGCTGGGGGAACATGACTGCCACATTGCTATCCTTCTTGGGCACCCCCTCTCTCTGGGCTCACGTTACTGCCTTCCTCTAGCTGGGTACCATCATCAGAGCCTTCAAAACGCTGGGCATCCTCCTGGAGCATGTACCCAACACTGTGGTCAAACAGTTCGGGGGACTCCTCAGGAGGACATGGTGGGGCTAGGGAAGGTGTGACTGATGCTATTGAGCCGAGGGAAGAGGCTGCGTTGACAAGCTGCTTTGCCAGACAAAGTATCCTGAGCCTGGATGAGAGAGGATGAGGAGGATGAGGGTGGCTTGGTCATCCACTCTGCCAAATCTTCAGCATGTTGCGGCTCAACACGGCCAGCTGCCGAAAAAAGGGACGAGCGTGTCCCACGGCCATGTGCTGATGAGGATGCACCATGTCCACGACAAGTACTGTTGCCTCTAGACACAGAGCCTGCTTGCCCTCTTTTATTGGCTTGTGAATGTCTGCCTCTCCTTGTTGGCCTTCCAGACATACTAATGGTCTGTAGGGAAATGTAGCTGCACAAAGCTGGGATGTATATATATATATATATATATATATATATATATATATATATACTGATTATACTGCAGGTAGCAGAATCAACTGCCTGCCTTTAGTGTTATTAGTATGAGAACACCAGCAATTGTATTGAGGTAAAGCTTTAGGTGCACACTGTGCAAAGGACACTAAAACAAAATACTGCAGCTCCCTGCCTGTATTTTTATGAGAACACCGGCAATTGTATTCAGGTAACGCTTGAGGTGCACACCGTGCAAAGGACATTAAAACAAAATACTGCAGCTCCCTGCCTGTATTTGTATGAGAACGCCTGCAATTGTATTCAGGTAAAGCTTGAGGTGCACACCGTGCAAAGGACATTAAAACAAAATACTGCAGCTCCCTGCCTGTATTTGTATGAGAACACCGGCAATTGTATTCAGGTAAAGCTTAGGGGCACACTGTGCAAAGGACACTAAAACAAAATACTGCAGCTCCCTACCTGTATTTGTATGAGAACACCAGCAATTGTATTCAGGTAATGCTTTAGGTGCAAACGGTGCAAAGAACACTAAAACAAACTACTGCAGCTTCCTGTCTGTATTTGTATGAGAACACCAGAATTTGTATTCAGGTAAAGCTTTAGGTGCACACCGTGCAAAGGACACTAAAACAAAATACTGAAACTCCTGTCTGTATTTGTATGAGAACGCCGGCAATTGTATTCAGGTAAAGCTTGAGGTGCACACCGTGCAAAGGAAACTAAAACAAAATACTGCAGCTCCCTGCCTGTATTTGTATGAGAACACCAGCAATTATATTCAGGTAAAGCTTTAGGTGCACACTGTGCAAAGGACTAAAACAAAATACTGCAGCTCCCTGACTGTATTTGTATGAGAACACCGGCAATTGTATTCAGGTAAAGCTTTAGGTGCACACTGTGCAAAGGACACTAAAACAAAACACTGCAGCTCCCTGCCTGTATTTGTATAAGAATGCCGGCAGTTGTATTCAGGTAAAGCTTTAGGTGCACACTGTGCAAAGGACACTAAAACAAAATACTACAGCTCCCTGCCTGTATTTGTATGAGAACACGGCAATTGTCTTTAGGTAACACTTTAGGCGCACACTGCAAAGGACACAGTAAACTAAGTGAAAATAGTGCAGCTCCCTGCCTGTCAGTATATTATGAAGAGAATAACAGGGACAGATCTAGCTAAACTGAATACAGTGTATAAATATATATAAAACACACCTGGAATGCATATGTTTCCTTTACACACTGTAACTGAAGCTAACTGACTCGCCTGCCTATTCTATCTAACTTAAATCAAATGACACTGTCTCTCTGGCTATCTCTATCCACCACTGCAACACACTACACAAGACTGCCACGCATGAGGCCTTATATAGTGTGGGGCATGTACTAAACCCCCTGAGATATAATTGGCCAAAGCCACCCTGGCTTTGGCCAATCATGGCTCTCCGTTTTTTCTGCGCTGTGATTGGCCAAAGCATGTGGGTCTTAGTGCATGCTTGGCCAATCAGCAGCAAGCAATGCACTGCGGTGCCGCAGTGAATTATGGGCCGTGACTCGCCACTCGAATTTGGTGCGAACGGCCCATAACATTTGGAATTCACCGACCGGGCGAACAGATGATGTTTGAGTCGAACATGGTGTCACGTATCAGGTGTGACCAGAGCTGTGTGGACAGCAACAGAGGAACAAACGCGGATAAGGTGAAAATATATAATTTATTAAGATATGTGAATAAATACAACCACCTCCAATATACTACAATGTGCAACCAAACAACCACCAACAGAAACCCACAAATAAAAAAATAGAAATATATACAAGTAAAGGGGAATACCAGAATCATAAACAGGGCCAGGCCAGGGTCGACAATGGGGGGTCAGCAGCTGGGGAAGGAAGACAAACAGAACAAGGAGAGGATGGATGGATCACAGGTGGGACAGGTCAGGTAAAAGGCTCAGGGTCCAGGGTTCAGGTAACAGACAGGAACTGCAACAGGAACCAGATCAGGTTCAGGTTCAGATGCAGAGATGCAGAGATTCACAGGTTCAGGGTCTGGGTCAGGGTGCAAGGAAGATACCAAGGCAAGGCACCAGTGTGTCTGCCGGGTACTTATACATACCTCCTGCAATTACTCAGGTGATGCCTAATTGCAGAAGATGATGATGGCCCCACACTGCCAGGAACCACCCGCTGGTGGACATCAGTACTACGGCCCAAGGATCATATAACACTACTAACAGGGGAAGGCTCCCCAGGCAGTTTCAGACTGCCAGGAGACACCTGCTTGTGGACCACAGTACTGCATTCCAAATGTCAGACAGTATAATCAGTGGGTGGAACCTTTCCCGACAGTATCCCCCTCAAAGGAGCGGCCTCCAGACGCTCCAACTAGCCGCTGCTGAGAAAAGTCCATGTTATCAAGCTGGACAACGGATGGAGGTACATCAAGCCGAGCAGCGGGCACATCAAGGCAGACAGCGGGCACATCAAGCCAGATAGTGGAATCCAGGTCATCGAGCTGGGCAGCAGGCTCCGGGTCATCGAGCTGGGCAGCAGGCTCTGGATCATCAAGCTAGGCAGTAGGCATGGGCACTTCAAGCTGGGCAACAGGCACGGGTACATCAAATCAAGATGTGTATCAGACAGTGGCACATCAGGCTGGGCAGCAGACAGTGGCACATCAGGCTGGGCATCAGACAGGAACACATCAGGCTGGACAGCAGACAGGAACACATGAGGCTAGGCAGCAGACAGGGGCTTGTCAGGCTGGGCAGCAGACAGAGGCTTGTCAGGCTGGGCAGCAGACAGAGGCTCCTCAGGCTGGGCAGCAGACAGAGGCTCCTCAGGCTGGGCAGCAAACAGAGGCTTGTCAGGCTGGGCAGCAGACAGAGGCTCATCAGGCTGGGCAGCTGACAGGAACACTTCAGGATGGGCAGCAGATAGAGGCTCGTCAGGCTGGGCAGCAGACAGGAACACGTCAGGATGCCATTGTGCTCTTGCTGGGTGTCCAGTGTGCTCCTGTTTCTTTAAGGGGGCTTGGGCAGTCTCCAGGCACCTGTCCCACGTCTATCCATTCCATGCATGTGCTTCCACTGTGGAGACACTTATAAACTTGTAGTGTTAGGACTGCAAGCAACGCAGGGTGCCGTGACAAGGCCTTGCAGCTTTCACATGCTTTTGCAAATGTGTGCTAACTAAACCCCTGCTTTTAACAGATGGTTAGACGGGTTAATTTGGTTGGTCAGCAGACTGTTTGGTGAGTTGAGGAATGGAATTGTCTTTGTTTTATACACATCAGGCTGGGCAGCAGACAGGAACTCATCAGGCTGGGCAGCAGACAGGAACACATCAGGCTGGGCAGCAGACAGAGGCTCATCAGTCTGGGCAGCAGATAGGGACACATCAGGCTGGGAAGCAGACAGGAACACATCAGGCTGGGCAGCAGACAGGAACACATCAGACTGGAAGGCAGGTACCAGGACATCAGAATGGAAAGCAGGCACATCAGACTGGAAAATTGGCAGCACAACTTCAGGCTGGAATATGGACACAAGGTCATCAGACCGGTCAGTAGGTACTGAAACATCAGACTGGATAGTAGGCACTGGGGCGTCAGACTGGGTAGCAAGCACTGGAATGTCGGACTGGGTAGTAGGCACTGGGGTGTCAGGCTAGGTAGCAGGCACCGGGATGTCAGGTTGTAGTGGATTAGCTGATGCGGAGGCAGGTTGGGTTACTGGCAGGATCAAATGGGTAGGAAAGAACTTCCATCTCTTTTTAGGTTTAGCTACTGGAGTCCTATAGGTTATTGCTGGACTGTAGGTAGGGAATGAAGCAGCCTGGAGAGGAGGGTTGGAATAAGGCAGGGAAGAGGTAACAGTAGCTGGGGAAGTTCTTGAGGGATTGCAGGCAGCTGAGAAGAGCAGGTGGGTTAAAGGCAGGGTAGGTGCAGGGAGTAGAAACTGGGTATTGATATTTGGTGGGAAGCAGGGTGTACTGAGCTGCGACTGAAGTTGCCATGGGTGAAGGGGAAAAAGAGATTTGGGCTGGCAGGTATCTGATAGCAGAAGTGGTTAGTTGTGGGTTGGCTGGGGCTGATTGTAGCATATCAGACCATGCTAAGAGTATTGGTTGCACAAACTGTAATTTACATTCTGTCTGTCTGACCAGGGACTGAACAGACTCAATGCACTGTTATCATTTGTTGTGAGCAGGCTGAATAGTGTTCACAAAAGTACATGGGGTCATCCTCCAAAAGCTATACCAGGGATATAACTTGATTAATATTAAAAGGTGGAGAAAAGTCCTCACAGCCTTTGGGAATACTGGGCAGGGCCAGCTCTGTACATATGTAAATTAAAGGCTGCACATCCCCAAACAGCAAACAACAATGATCCACCAGAGAGTGAGCTAAATGCATGATATATACACCTCCTGCAATTACTCAGGTGATGCCTAATTGCAGGAGATGATGTCGGCCACATACTGCCAGGAACCACCCGCTGGTGGATGCCAGTACTGTGGCCCAAGGATCATATAATACTACTAACAGGGGAAGGCTCCAGACTGCCAGGAGACACTTGCTGGTGGACCACAGTACTGCATGCCAAATGTCAGACAGTATCATCAGCAGGTGGAACCTTTCCTGACACATGGGTTTGACTCAAACACAAAGCTCATCCCTATTCCTGACCACAACGATTCAAAGACTCCTGTTTTTACCATTTGTTTGTGAATCCTCATTCTGCTTTGTTCAGAGAACAATGCTTACCCGGATTATACTACCATTCCTGCTGATGGGAGATTATCTGCAGGTGTACGCCATGGCACTCCAAATATGTTACATGATTGCTAGTTTCTTGTCCTTCTGTAGTGCCCCATTTCTCTAGGCTCAAGTTACTCCCTTCTTAAACCTGAGAACCAACAACGGAGCCTTCAAATTACTGCGCATCCTCCAGCAGCATGTAACTGACACTATGGTCAAATAATTCTGGTGACTCATGTGCATGATGGTGGGGCTACAGAAATAGTAACTGTGGACAAGGAGCCAGTGGAATAGTCCCCTTTGACAGCTGCATTGGAAGGCAAACTAGTATGAGCCTGGGTGACAGAAGATGAGGAGGATAAGGACGGCTTAGTTGTACACTATTATGACTCAATAACATGGCAAGCAGCACAAAAAAAGGACAAGCATGCACCGCCTGCAGAGGATGCACCACTACTTTTCACTGTAGACACAGAGGCTGCTTGCCTTCTTTTAGGGGCCTGTGAGTGTCTACCTCTCCTTGGTGACCTTCCGGAAATGATGGGGATTGTTTTTCTCACCGCACTACACTTTATTATATACTGTACACCGACTGCACTGTACTATATACTGTACACTTGCTGCACTTTATTATATACTGTGTACACTGCCTGAAGTGTATTAGAAACTGTAGACACTGTATTCTATACTGTGTTTACTGTATTATGTACAGTACACAGACTGGCTGTACTGTGTTATATACTGTGTACACCGCCTGAAGTGTATTAGAAACTGTACACACTTTATTATATACTGTGTACACCGCCTGCACTGTATTATATATTGTACACCGCCTGCACTGTATTATATACTGTACACTGGCTGCACTGTATTATATACTGTGTTACCACCTGAAGTGTATTAGAATTTGTACACACTGTATTATATATAGTGTACACCACCTGCACTGTATTACATACTGTACACCGGCTGCACTGTATTATATGCTGTGTACACCACCTGAAATGTTTTAGAAACTGTACACACTGTGTTATATACTCTGTACACCGCCTGTAGGGATGGGCCCGATCTTTGCCTGTTTGCCAAATAGCGATGGCTGAACTGGCCAAAGGCAGGGTGCCTTTGGCCAATCATGGCTCTGGGGGATAAGTCCACGCCCCATACTATAGAAGGTTGCTTACTCGATGGCCGTATATAGTGTTATAATAACGTAACAACATAATAATAAAAACAACAATAACAAGCAAAAGACTGTTGATTGACTGAGAAGTGTGTCTAATGGAGGTCTGGGAGCAGGGTGAAATGTGTGTATACTGTAACACATAGCAACCCTACGGGGCCATTGCTACAGTAACATTTCTTTTTGTGATTTTTTAATAATGGAATAAGTACCTGTATATCATATGAGTGGTGGCATTGTGCGCATACATATAGGTGATCGGGTCATTTGCGCTCTCATGTGCAATGGCATCACACACACATGTGTGTGCATGACATTGTAATGCTGGCAGGAACGCTCCACGGTGCCCATTTTCAAACAATTTATAAACACATACTGATTATGAAGCCAAGTGTATGTCTCTGAAGCAACTGGCCAATACCCCGTGAAACCGGTCAGGCTTTTCTTCTTACAGCCCACCTCTTCATTGGTGATCCAATATGGACTGATAAGTATACAATACATACTCTATACAGTATATTTATGCATGGAATATTATCTTTATTTGGATCTGAGCCAAGTCATGCTATATGGACCAAAAGCAAGAGCTCTGGTTTGACCACATGGATTGTATGCACCCAGACTTTGTGTACATTACCATATATGCCTGGGAGTACACACGGGGTTTAAACCCTCTATGATCCCATATGGACTGATTAATATAATATATGAACATAGGCAATATCATGCTAACTTTGTTGGAAGGTGGAATATAAGCATTAGCTTTAACCTGATCATATGGAATGTATGGACTTTAGTTATGGATACATGACTGCATATGCTCTATATTTCCTTTAAAATCCAAGCTTTATAAGCTCATGGCTTTCTAGAATGAGCCCCTATTGGCATGTGAGGGAGGTGTTTGCAGTGGAATATGAGCCTACCCATCTGTGGGAACTATACAGGCTCTCTAAGGCTAAGGGTGCAGCCAATGCAACATATGAGTCTCTATAATGCATACCATTAATACCTAAAGACTCTTTGCTTTATACACATTGGAATAACCAACCAATCTTCTCACTTGTTTAAACTTTGGAACTATGTATATGTTTGATTTTCATTGGGAACAATTGATTTACTTACTGGCTCAGTCCTGGGAATTAAATGCATTACTATCTACCATTTTTAGGATCACCTAGAATCCATCAAGTGTTTTGGACTCACTCATATTAATTCTACACAATTATTATGTTAATAAGGTATCAACATATGAGATTATACATATTATACATAAGTGATTCATGCTTGAGAGAGGTGAAGTGCATCTTTTTAATGTGTGTTTGGAATGTGTGTAGTGTGATATTGTCTTAAATTTGATACATGTAATAAAGTATAGCACGTTTTGTACATTGCCCAGAGTTGTTTATGAATTTTTCTGTTCTCTTTACTTTGTTTTGGTCTTGCTATATCTGAGTTTTTCTATGTATGAGAGTTGGTAGAGTCTAAACCAGGTTCTTTTTTTTTTTTGGGAGTTGTTTTTCACATACGGTTGTGCTCATAAGTTTACATACCCTGGCAGAATTTATGATTTCTTGGCCATTTTTTAGAGAATATGAATATGAAACTTTTCTTTCACTCATGGTTCGTGTTTGGCTGTATTTACTCTTTTTAAATCATAATGACGACAGAAACTAACCCAAATGACCCTGATCAAAAGTTTACATAGCCTAGTGATTTTGTCTTGATAACATGCACACAATTTGACACAAAGGTGTTTGAATGGCTATTAAAGGTAACCATCCTCACCTGTGATCTGTTTGCTTGTAAATAGTGTGCGCGTATAAAAGGTCAATGAGTTTCTGAACTCCTGACAGACCCTTGCATCTTTCATCCAGTGCTGCACTGACATTTCTGGATTTTGAGTCATGGGGAAAGCAAAAGAATTGTCAAAGGATCTGCGGGAAAAGTTAGTCGAACTGTATAAAACAGGAAATGGATATAAAAAGATATCCAAGGAATTGCGAAAGCCAATCAGCAGTGTTCAAACTCTAGGCAAGAAGTGGAAATGTTCTGCTGAAACCAAATTACGGTCAGGTAGGCCAACTAAAATTTCAGCCACAACTGCCAGGAAAATAGTTTGGGATGCAAATAAAAACCCACAAATAACTTCAGGTGAAATACAGAACTGTCTGAAAACATGTGGTGTTACTTTTTCAAGATGCACAATAAGGAGGCAGTTGATGGAAGATGGGCTGCATGGTCGACTCACCAGAAGAAAGCCATTACTACTCAAGTGCCACAAGGTATCCCGCTTACAATACACCAAACAGCACAGAGACAAGCCTCAAACCTTCTGTCACAAAGTCATTTGGAGTGATGAGACCAAATTTGAGCTTTTTGGCCACAACCATAAATGCTACATTTGGAGAGGAGTCAACAAGGCCTATGATGAAAGGTACAGCATTCCTACTGTGAAACTCAGAGATGGATCACTGATGTTTTGGGGATGTGTGAGCTATAAAGGCACAGAGAATTTGGTCAAAATTGATGGCAAGATAAATGCAGTATGTTATCAAAAAATACTGGAGGAACATTTGCATTCATCAGCCAGGAAGCTGCCCATGGGACGTACTTGGACATTCCAACATGACAATGATTCAAAACACAAGGCCAAAACGACCTGTCAATGGCTACAGCAGAATAAAGTGAAGGTCCTGGAGTGGCCATCTCAGTCTCCTGACCTCAACATCATTGAGCCACTCTGGGGAGATCTCAAACGTTCAGTTCATGCAAGATAGGCCAAGAATTTACAGCAAGTGGAGGCTTTTTGCCTAGAGGAATGGGCTTCTTTACCATCTGAGAAGATAAAGAGCCTCATCCACAAATACCCCAAAAGACTTCAAGCTGTCATTGATGTTAAAGGGGGCAACTTAAATTTGAAAAAAAAACGCATATTTCTTTGTTTCTGTGATAAAGTTTTGCAAATGATACATTTTTCTTCATAAATTTTGGTCACAATTTATACTACTACATATATTTGGTAAAATAACCCACATTAGTGGATATTATTTGGTCTTTGTGAAAGTTAGGGAGTCTACAAGCTGTGGTGCAAATCATAAAAAAATTGATCACACCTGATGTTCTGATGGCCTATCTAATTTCTTGCAACCCAAACAAGCCAGGGAAGTACAAATAACCCCCAAATGACCCCTTTTTTGAAAGTAGACATTCCAATGTATTTAGTGAGAGGCATGGTGAGCTTTTTGATGTTGTCATTTTTTCCCACAATTCTTTGCAAAATTAAGATTTTTCCCCCCACAAAATTGTCATTGTAATAGGTTATTTCTCTCACATGGCATGTGTATACCACAAATGACACCCCAAAATACATTCTGCTACTCCTCCTGAGTATTACGATACCACATGTGTGGGACTTTTCCACAGCCTAGCCACTTAGAGAGGCCCAAAATGCAGGGAGCACCATCACGTGTTCTAGGAGCATAAATTACACATCTAACTTGTTGACTACCTATTACACTTTTGAAAGCCCTGGAGCACCAGGACAATGATACGTGACACTGACATGGCACTGGTGACAGATGGCACTGTTATGTGGGACTGATGACAGATGACACTAATACGTGGCACTGATGACACGTGACACTGATGACAGATGGCATTGATACATGGCACTGATGACATGTGACACTGATAACAGATGGCACGTGATACTGACAGGTGGCACTGATGACAGATGGCACTGATACGTGGCACTGATGACAGATGGCACTAATATGTTTCACTGATGACACGTGACACTGATGTGGCACTGATGACAGATGGCACCAATATGTGGCACTGATGACAAATGGCACTGATGTGGCACTGATGACAAATGGCACTTATACAAGGCACTGATGACAGATGGCACTTATACTTGGCACTGGGGACAGATGGCACTGGGGACAAGTGGCACTGACAGGTGGCAGTGGGGACAAATGGCAGTGGGGACAGATGGCAGTGGGGACAAATGGCACGGACATGTACTATGGGCACTTTATTTTCCGTTTTTATTTTATTTTTACACTTACTCTGCAGCCGTTCGTCTCACCCTCCTCACACACTGTCTCTGTGTGAGGAGGGAGAGCCAATGATGAGAGATATGTTTACATATGAGATCATCTCTCATTGGAAGGTCCGATCGCGCTGTAAACGGCCGATGTGACTGGCCATTTACAGAGATCTGTGACTGGCTGTGTCCAAGGGACACAGCCAGCACAGAATTTCCCCGATGTGAACTCACGGGAGCACGCATCGCGGAAGTAAACAGGAGGATGTCCAGGGATGGCCTCCCGGCAATTGTCGTCCGCCCTGTAGCCCTTCTTTTGGGTATAGCACAGGCGCCTAGTGGTTAAGAACTGGGGTATGTAAACTTTTGTTGGGGTAATTTGGGTAATTTCTGTTGCCATTATGATTTAAAAAGAGTCAACACAGTTGACTGATAATAAATGGCTTCAGCCAAACACTAACCATGAGTGAAAGAAGTTTCATTCATATTCTCTGAAAAAGAAGGCCAAGAAATCATACATTCTGCCAGGGTATGTAAAATTATGAGCACAACTGTAAGTACATTTTACAGCTTCTGTCTTAGCTGATTGTTTAATCACTTAACGTTTGCCCAGCAGCTAGCTTTCATAGAGTGTAACACCCTCCCCTGGAATCAGAAAAGTCACAGTTTTTAGATGGACTAAGCCAAAACTCCAGCAGGGAGATATGCTGAGAAATATAGAGAAATATAAGGTGGTGTGTGATTTAACAAGATAGTATCCAACCAGACGAGAGTGAACTTTAAAGTGTTTGTTACCCTAAAATAAATTGATCCTGTCCCTTTAAAGCATGAATAACAGTACAGTGCTGGTGCTGTGTCATTTGGCCCCGTGTATCATCTGAAATACATGGCTGATCCTGCCTGGTTCTGCCCTCCTGCCCTGTAAACTGACCACAGTTTATCATGGTTGCTGAGCCCTGACACAGTGGTCAGTTTACGTGCCTCCGTCATCTGCTCTCTGCTCTGTCCTCCTCTCCCCCCTCCCTCCCTGCCTGTCATCTTGTGACAGTGCCCGCCCCTCCCCTCCTGCTGCTATAATAACTTTATCATTTTATGGCAAACCGTGTTATATAATGCAATGTCTCCAGTGTCTGTGATTAAAAAAATGCCCCTGCATACCTTATTTTCGAGTGCCGCTCGGCGCTCACATGACAGGCTGCCTCTCTCCTCCTCCCCATGACTGATATCAGCGGGGGATTCTCAGCCTCTCCCGCTGTAGCTGTCAAATCGGGAGGAGATACGGAGGCCGGTCACGTGGGCGCCGTGCAGTGCTCGAAAATAAGGTATACAAGGGCATTTTTTAAACAAAGCACATACACTTGAGACGTTGCATTATTCAACATGGGGTAGGGTTCACACCCACTTTAAACCTTTTTGGAAACTTGTACTGAGGAAGTATAGGATTGAAGCAAGTAGGTATTCATATAGCTTCTTCCTCACTCTGAATTTGATGATCTGCATGCTTGTTCCTGGTCAGTAACCCTAAGTGTACTAATGTTGTTGGATAAGCATGCCAACCAGGTAATTAGAATTTTCCGAAAGAAGTCAGCAATAGCAACCTCTGTTCTTTCTCTTAGTTTCCCTTTAATTTACATCAAATTATTTTTAGCATGGTATATTAGTTCAAATTCTTACCCAGTGATGTTAAGTTGGTTACACTCATTCCCAGTTGTATTTCATGGAAATGTGAGATGGAAGATGCAAAATGTGAGTTTTAAAGGCCTAAAGCATAACTGTACTTTAGTACATCTATCTTTTAATTTACTGCTCCCCCCCAGCACCCTCAAAGTCTTATCCCCCCCCATGTCCATGCTTTTTGGAACATTTGTGCTATGGCTTGTGGTAAGCCACACAGTCACAGCTACAAACTGTCTGTCCAGTCCCTTACTTCTTCTCATGCCCAGAAATATCTAATTAATTTCTTTGGAGATACTTCCCATTGTTGTGATGTATGGCACACAGCCTTTCTGTAGGACTGAATGTAATTGTTCCATGAATGCACAAAAAATGATCCATACCATGTGACTTATACAGAAGCATGGACAAGTAAGTATAAGACCATGTTGGTGTGTGTGTTTGTGGAGTTGGTAAATGAAAGCATAACTGTACAAAAGTACAGTTTTTCTTTAAATACATTGCTCTAGTGATATTTAAAGTAATGAATAGATCATACAAGACAATCAACGTAAAGTGATCTGTATTTTTTTTACCAGTTTGCCACAAAAAATGACATACTATTCCAAATATATCTCATAAAGTGCAGAAAGGTTGGTCAGCACTAATTAAAAAAAAAAAAAAAGAAAAATACCAACAAAGGCAAAAACTGTCTTTTGCACAGCTTATGGTCTTGCAATTAGACATTTATGTCTACATACATATAATGTTGGGAACCTTTTTCAAAGCTTTGGTTCCAGCAGACAAATTAATTAAGATGACAATATTAAAATTTAGATGGCACAGAGTTTAAAATATATGACATAAAAAACAATTCAAGAGAAATCTATTTAAACAAAAACTGTCATTTACTATGTTTAAAAATATATAGTTCATATGCTTTATTATATTTTAGTCAAGTACTTCATTAAAAAATCAATAGCACCACTTTACCACTCCTGGTCAGCAAAGTAACTGGTAAAAGCAAATCTGCTACATATTCAATGTGCTGTTTAATTGAGCACAACTGGAAAATGAAAATATGAATGATCATACCAATATATTAGCATTGGTTGCCCTTGCCCCTAGAATTTTAGCATACCTTCCCTTAATATCTCTGTAAATATCTTCATTTACCAAATGGATGTGTTTTCAAAAAAGGCACAGTTCAGTTTTTGAGAAAAGGGTTAAGACTATTTCTGAGAAAAGGTCTCATTTAGGGTTTATGAATCCCCCAAAAAATGGCTGATAGCCATTACATTAAATAAGAATTCCAGTTTAAATATTCTCTGGATTTGGATAGGGTGGGGAAGAACCCCTGTTGGGTTTCTATTGCCGTCATTCTCCAGGAAGAAATATTCTCAAGACATCTAAAGAAATATCCCCAAGTGTAAATCCAAGCCTTGATAATTTCTGACCAGTTCCAGTGTTAAATGATAAGTTTTGCTTCCTGTGCTTTGACAACAGTCTCCAGGAGACATAGGTGTGCACTTCACAAATGGGGACACAATTTTTTTGCCTAAGGCCTCTTTCACACTGACGTCCCGTTCAGGCCCGCCTGTCAGTTTTTCAGGCGGACCTGAACGGGTGCTCCATAGAGGTCTATGGAGCGTCGGATGTCAGCGGTGACATGTCCGCTGACATCCGACCCGCTCCGATCCGAAAAAGTGTAACGGAGGAAAAAGCTATTTTTCCATCCGTCTGCGGATCGGATCGGATGACGACGGGCACTGCGGTCCGTCGTCATCCGATCTCCCATAGGGGAGAGCGGCGCTGTGACAGGTCCGTCCCTGCACAGTGTGCAGAGACGGAGCTGTCATCTCCCTGCTCAGCGGGGATCGGCGGAGTGATCCCCGCTGAGCAAACGGATATCCACGGGGCGGATCAGAACTGATCCGCACCGTGTGAAAGGACCCTAAGTCTTTTTAGCGTTTTGCCTTTTTTTATTTTTTATTTTTTACAATTCAACGTCATAGCTTTCCTTGCCAGACTTTTAGAAAAAAAGAGTAGAAAAAAGACTTTATGGCTAAATTGGGGAATGACAGCAAAATACAGCATTGTTATTTCACTGTACATAAGTCCCTATGAATAAGGAAGCCTCTGGCTAATTATTCTCTATAAGCAAGGCTGAGATAGAGCCACCTGGTTGCAGGTTGCAGACACAATAGAGTCGATTTATCAAAGAAAAGACTGTTCACTTAGCAGAATGAATGTTTACTTTGAAAGGTGAATGTTGGTTAATAGGGCAAACCTGTGTTCACTTTGAATACCTTTAGTGAATCAACTCCATAGGGTCTATTTAACAACTAAATCAACTAAATGAACCATGCAGTGTGAGGATACTACCAGCCCTTTAACCTCCCTGGCGGTAATCCCAAGTCTGGCTCGGGCTGGAATTTCAGTACCACGAGCGGTAACCCAGAGCCAGACTCGGGATCGCATTGCTGGATACAGGGAGACTTACTTACCTTGTCCCCTGGATCCAGCGATGTCTCCCCCGCTGTGTGTGCGAGCCGTCCTCCGCTCGATTCACACAGTGCCCGAGTGCCGCCGAGCTCCGTTCCCTGTGACGTTACGACGCACAGGAGCGGAGATCGGCGCCAAATTCAAAAAAGTAAAAATACACAATACACATACAGTACTGTAATCTTACAGATTACAGTACTGTATAAAAAAAATACACATCCCCTTTGTCCCTAGTGTTCTGTCCAGTGCCCTGCATGCACATTTATATTATAAATACAGTTTTTTTCACCTGGAATTTGGAGATTGTCCATAGCAACCAAAAAGTGTCCCTTTATGTCAAAAGTGATTTTAGACCAGCTAGAAAACAGCGATAATAAATTATAATCACTTGCACAATTGAGCGATAGCGATTTGTGGGGAGATCCTTCATCAAACACTACATCTAATGACAGCGACAATTCTGCAAATTTCAGTGTTTTTGGATTTGATTACATTATTGAATAATTTTTATTATTATTTGTTATCATTATTTATAGTTATTTATTATATTATAAATGCTATCATACCCGGGATATCTACTAGACTCTTGTTTGAACAGATTTAAGAGAGTTATTCCTAAGAATTGCAGGCCTACAATATAAAACGCCAAATTTCCATGCAAAATAATTGTACCGCTTTCAGCACCTAAAATCAGAAATAATTATGCCGCCAGGGAGGTTAAAGGTACTAATCATTAAACATTAGCCCAATTCTGCCTGGTCTGAACAAAGGCCATTTTATTATATGTACAACTGGTCTATAGCTATAAATAAAACATTGCACAAATTCATGGATACAGTGAGGTTTTAAACTATGGCTTGAATCAAAATTGTAAAAGTGCCTTCATCTCCCAGACTTAAGGATTTAACATTAATCTGATGTAAAATTTCTTTGCACTATGCAGTGCATTGCTTCAGATGCCCCTAAGCAGTATTATCAAATGATCTCCGCCCACCCCATTGTCACAGGCAAATATTTTCTCACTGTATTACCTTTGTCATGTTGCTAGTGCAAATCTGATTAGATATAATGGCAGACAGGGAGATGACTGCCTGGATGTGTCTGAATGTATTTGCTGTAATGCCAGAAAATGTAAATTATATTGGTGATGCTTGTATGTTACTACTTAGAGTTGTCTTATTGGGAGAAAGTAAAGTTTAGTTTACTGTGATAAACACTCCTAAATTATGTTGTAGCCTGAATGTTTTATAAAACAGTTTGACATGTTAGTATGAGTATTCTTCTATAAAGGTGCCTGTAGTACTAAGTAACTCCAATTGTGTTTTCTTAATTTTTGACAATTTCAGTATTTTAAAAATTGCTGAAGAGATTACAGGACTTTTAGTAACTCCAAAATCAATAATTGTAATACTTTTAGCATGTAAAAATGGGCAGCTTCTTTCCCATAAACTGAAAGTTCCTCCTCTTTAAGCCACATATGGAACATGGGTCATGATTCAATGGATTGACGTAAATTGACCCTAGGGATCTGTCCTTTCTGACATCTGCTGTACAAATTAAGCGCAACAAAACTGTTAAATGCTATACAGAAACTTTTCTGCAAGTTGACCGAAGCAATCATTTAAATGCTATGACAGGACCCTCTCGAAGAAGGACTGTTTTCATTTGGTTTGTTTAAATTAGCTATTGCTAACCATTTCCCCTCAGTTCTGATGCTGACAAATAACTTTCAGTGTGAAGAAGGAAACTGGCCTGGACTTCTACTTAAGAAATGACAGACTGTAACTGCTGAGGAAAAAGTCTCTATACATTCTGTGGTTTTTAGAGAAAAAAAACAAACGTATAATCAAATTGCACACATTTAATATCCTAGTTTGTAGTGATACTCTAAATGATCTCAATGTGTATTCCATTATATCAGCACAAAGCCTTAGGTAAAATCCCATGTCAAAACGCCAGCTATTGCCAGCAACAGCACTGTTCGATTTGGTGCGACGCCAAATTTGCAGTGCTGCACCGATTCCCAGAAGTCGTTCCTGTACTACTTTTGGTGACTTCGGGGGCTATTTGAATAGAAATCTGTGCATGAACCCACACAGATATCTGTCAAATTGCTCCCGAAATCAAACTGCATTACTGGTTTGAAATCGTGCGAGTTCAGCTGAGCTCGCACGATTTCAAACCCGCCCTCAATGTGAACCTGGGTTTAGTAAGAGTTAAGTAGGTAACCCAGTGTTTTACAACTCCTATTTCTGAGGGCTTCTGGACTTTGCATTTGATCACAATAATGCAATTTTCATCAGTTTTTTTTCATTTTCATTTACAAATGAAAATCACGGGGAGGATGGAGGCATTGTAAATCAACAACTGAATGATGGAAACAGGATTGATTTTGGTTGAGGCAGTTCTCTCTTGCTCACAAGTGATTAAAATCTTAAATGTATCCCCACTCTAAAGCTGGCCATACACATTTGGATTTTTGTTCGAAAGTTCATAGAAAAATTGTTCATCAGAACATTCTTTTGATTAGAATTCCAGACAAATTAAACTGATTTCATTACAATTAATACAATGTCCCCTCAAACATAAACTACATTCACAGATAGAATTTTGTTAGTTTCCATCATGCTTCTTTGAACTTTCTTACCACTACGAAAACAAACTTTGATTTAATCCTACTAACCATTAGAAAAATTAACAAATGTTCCAAAAACAAATGTTTCTAATGTAATTCTGCTAGTGTATGGCCATCTTTGGGTTCAGCTACATGTATGATTTTAATTGTTTGTGAGTTTTTTAAGTAAATTATTTAAAGAGGCAAATCCAAATCAGTTTCCTCTGGCACTAGGATTTTGGAGTTTCAGGAGAATTAGTACAGGAATCCCTTGGGTGTAGGATGAGCTAAGTGTGCATTAAAATAGGGGTTCATTTTTTTTAGGAATGTCAAATGTATTATTCTTCCTCAGAGGTACACTTTAACATTACTAACAACCTTAGAAGGATTTGTGTATGGTATTGACAGCTAGCTTCATGAAACTCAACCACATAGAATTAAATTTCACTTTAAGTAGTTTTAAGGGATGCTGAGCAATGGTGCAGTCATCTTTCCAAAAACATGTAACATGGTTGTTTGAATGTATAGTATAATGTTCTGCATTTAAGAAAAAAAGGTGCAACTCTACTTTAAAATCTAACTATGTTGAGGTTCACATTAAGTCTACTTACTAGCTTACATTTAAATGGCAAATACAGCAATAAGGCCACAGTATTAGCCTACAGAAAATGTGTTTGCTTTTACCAGTTAGCGTTCTTGACCAGAACATCACACAACACTCACTGCAACATACGGTAGCACCATTGTACTATTTTACAGCTCTACGTACCTAATTATATATGTGCATTAGTGATATACAGGTTACTACTTTTGATTGAACACAAATGTTTACCACTGGACAAATAACTAGCTTGTTACCAAGATAGATCAGTGACCTATGAGCCTAGACAAGTGTTTAACTGCTGTATCATAATATATTCAAAAATAGGTGGATAAATTTAACCATTTTTTGTGAAATGTATGAACCCAACCCATACTCAGAGAATAGTAGGGATTCAGGAACATCAGGAGAGGGAAAATAAATCTTTTCTGCTAATTCTACTGGAAATCAAAACTGTGCAAATACAGAAGGTCAGGCAAACAATGGTATAGGACACTAGATACTAAACAGCCCAGGTAGAGAAGTGCAAATATAAGGAACTCTCAGACAAATCTGGGTCAGGCCTCCAGTACCCAAAAAACATTGATTAATTTTAGTGCAATCAAGAAGGCCATTTATTCTGGACCTCTAGGGAAAACAGGCTATTAAAACAAATGCTTGTGCAGGACATGTTTAACAGGTGAAAGATTACAGAGCACTAGTTCAGTTATGTGAGTTGTTATGATTCTGGTTGGAATGCACATCAACGGCATGTGGAATTGCATTGTTCAGAGGTCGAATGCCCATTGATTGAGAGAAGTGTTGTCTTTCCCTGTTTGATTTTACTTTTTAGTATTACATTCTGCACATGCCACATTCATTCTTCAAGACTTTGAGCGGTAACAGCATCTACATCCTGAAGCTTCGGCTCCCTGTGTTTCCTCTACTTGCATTCTTCTGATGCACTTCCTGTAATACACATACATAGACAAATGGTTACACAGACTGTCACTATTATGTATCAATGTATGTGTTGTAAAGAATATTTACAGTATAAAATGAAACAATAAACAGTCTCAAACAGCAGAGGCAGCACAAATTGGAATGTTGTGTCCCACAAGGCAGCAGGAATGTGTATATTCTGGTTCAAGTGTAGAATATAATTTTTTATATGTAGCCCTTCCTCCTTACCTCCCTGCTCGCTCTTTTCGAAACTTTTTCCTACTTGCTGCAAACTTTTGTCAACTCTGCATCTTAAACAACAACAAAAAAACCCCAGTGTTTTTCCCCTTGACTAACTGTGCATCCAGAACTGGTTTATAGCACACATGCCTTCTAATAATATACAGAAGTCTATTTCAAATTGAATTGTACTGTTTTAGGCTATATCTTCAGTTAAGTTTATGCACACCATGGCTTCCTTGGTGCTTGGCTTGGGGGACCAGTGAGAAACTGAAACCTAACAGGTAATAATAGGGAGGTGGGCTTCATCGTGTATTATCCTTGGCCTTCGGCGTGCTTGGATAAGGGTCTGGTATGGATTTTGGGGGGACCCCCACGTCGTTTCCCTTTCCCTGGACGATAAAGCCACCATGACGCAGCGGAGCAGGAAGAAACATCCATCGACTGCGCTCCAACTGCCCGGAAGTGCTGGGAAACCCACAACACCACCGGCTACTTGTCAGATGATGGATGCTGGAGAGTCTACTCAATAGCTCATTTGGCAAACTGTGAAAAGCTTGGGTTCACTCGACCATGAAACTGACCTAAACCCCAAGCTCAACCCTAGTTACCCTACCCTTAACCTTACCCTTTTTTTAACATATATCAGAATCTCTTATTCTTTGGAGAGAATGTGTAGTGCTGGTTTACACATTTTTTGTTTATTTTGGTCAGGATTGAAAAAAAAAAAAGAAGGAAATACTGCTTATTAATATTTGACATTCTTCTTTTCAGGGGTTGGAGCCAAATGTGAAATAATCTCATTGTTTATAGAACTTATATCTTAAACTGCAATTTCCATTTGCCAGTAAATGAGTCAAAGGAGTGACTCAGACCTTATAGAACAGCTATGTCTGAGGGTTTCAGCCAAACTGAATTTTAGGGCAGGCAGTGGCAGCTGTCTTCTCTAGCTAATGATTCATGTTGTGAGAATGCTTGATTGTGTATTAAATAATTATTTCTTAAACAAAGATTGTACAGTATCTCACAAAAGTGAGTACACCCCTCACATTTTTGTGAATATTTTATTATCTTTTCTTATCTATTTATTTATCTTTTCAAGTGACAACACTGAAGAAATGACACTTTGCTACAATGTAAATTAGTGAGTGTACAGCTTTTATAACAGTGTAAATTTTCTGTCCCCTCAAAATAACTCAACATACAGCCATTAATGTCTAAACCGCTGGCAACAAAAGTGAGTACACCCCTTAGTGAAAATGTCCAAATTTGGCCCAAAGTGTCAATATTTTGTGTGGCCACCATTATTTTCCAGCACTGCCTTAACCCTCTTGGACATGGAGTTCACCATAGCTTCTCAAGTTGCCACTGGAGTTCTCTTCCACTCCTCCATGACGACATCACGGAGCTGGTGGATGTTAGAGACCTTGCGCTCCTCCACCTTCCATTTTAGGATGCTCCACAGATGCTCAATAGGGTTTAGGTCTGGAGACATACTTGGCCAGTCCATCACCTTTACCCTCAGCTTCGTTAGCAAGGCAGTGGTCATTTTGGAGGTGTGTGAGGGAAAATGGTTAATTGGGCCCAATTTGGGCTTTTTCACTTAGGGGTTTACTCACTTTTGTTGCCAGCGGTTTAGACATTAATGGCTGAGTGTTGAGTTATTTTGAGGGGACAACACATTTACACTGTTATACAAGCTGTACACTCACTACTTTACATTGTAGCAAAGTATCATTTCTTCAGTGTTGTCACATGAAAAGATATAATAAAATATTTACAAAAATGTAAGGGATATACTCACTTTTGTGAGATACTGTACACATAGATCAAAAGCGAACATTTTAAAACCCATAAATGTTAAAACATTTAAATAAAGTTGACTCAAAATCACTATTGTATCCCTTAGTGCTCTGGACATATGAGGGATTTTCATTAATGCGATTTCTGCTTTCCTGACAGATGGGAAACCTTTTTCCAAAAATCACTAAATTTACTGTGTAACAAAATCAGAACTTTTCTCAGTGTTTCTGACTTTTAAACTGAGAAAGTGCAGTGATGGTAAAGAATTAGAAATCATTGATTTTTAATTATACCACTGGAGGCATGAGAGGCTCTGAGAAAGTCATAACACCTGTCTGAGACCACTTTCACATCGATGCTAAATTACCTTCTGGGCTTTTGGCATGTCAGTGTGACGTTGAGCACGTACAGATCGTGCTGACTTTGCTGGTTTGGCAGGAGCGCAATACATCTCTAGCCTCCTCAGATCACAGCTTTGAAAGCAGCATTCATCCACTATTCCTCTGTGATGAGAACGTCGACTGCTGTATCCATACCCTACTGGCTTGCCTGGTGGGAAAGGAAACATATGATAAAATGAACAACATCATCAAGAAAAGTTGTTGAATAAAGGCAGATCATGCCTAGAGGTTGGAAAAAATCATGTTACACATAAATTGATCTTTAGGGGAGTTAGGGAAATGTACTATTGTGATCCAAATAAAGGATATGTGAAAATAAGCATTCATTAAACCAATCCGACTGACATTTATAAGTCAGTTGAACTGTTCAGTTGAACCAAATGAACTGACAGTTGTATGGCAGAAGTGAAACAATAGACTCGGAGCATACTCCAAATTCAGTTAATTCTGGATAATGAGCATGTGATATATGCATCTAATTTTTAATTGTTAAACGCTCCTCTAGCCTACTGTCTGCACTGTTGTACTGTCAGGAAGGGCATGCCAGCACCAAAGATCGCTGCCGAAGAAGGCGACCTGTTACCTCTTCATGTCAGGAAGGGCATGCCAGCAACCAAGATGGCTGCAGAAGAAGATGACCTATTACCTCTGCCCCTGTCAGGATGCCATTGGTGCGCATGCACCATGTGACAGCTTTTGCTGCCCAAACAGTGTTCCCTGTGTAACCTGCAATTACTTACCTGCCTTCTGTTCCTGTTGTGACCTGGCTTGCTTCCTGACTCCGCTTCTGCTTCAGCCCCTGTTCCTGATGTGCCCGTTGTGTATGACCTGGCCTGCCTGTACCTGCCTTCTCTTCAGCCTTGAGGGTGCCACCATCCCTTCTGCTGCATCTGCACTCCTGCCTGTGGAGACCGATTGTCTACTTGTTCCAGCTACCTGCCTACCACTGCTCTGGGATTCCTACAGACACCTCTACAGCCCAGCAAAGTTCTCCGATCCAGCTCCAGGTTCAGCAATCCCGCCAGGCACTCGTGCGACTCTGCATCTCGGTGCTTCCTGTCAGCGCTATCAGGGGCTCCAAGACAGAGTTGTAAGAGAGGGCATCCTCTGCATATCAGGCTCCATCACCAGGTATGTGACATGTACCTATAAATTTTATTTAATGTCTTGCATTACATGAGCAGGCAGTGAGCTGCCACAAAACTATTGGAGCAGGGATGAATTAGGATAGAACGGAGCCCTAATTAAAGTAGCAGCCAAAACTTTTTTACTAACATTAATGTAGATAGCAATTGGCACCAAAAGTGGACCTATTTGCATTGTCTATGCAGGTATGGCCCATCCTATTAGACATCAGCTGCCTACAAGTGAATGCAATGTAAGTACCCACATTTGATATAGTATCAGCCTCTTGCTGACCCTGTACAGCAGGGATGGAATGTGAGGGGAGGGGGCAGCACATGGAGCCAATATGTGCTGACAAAAAGCACAGATAGTGACAGAGAGATGAGTTTGTCAATATGCTACTTTCTATTTCACTGTCTAGTCACAAACTGGGGTAGGTCAAGGATGACTTGAGCCCACAAGACACTGAATGATGCTGGCAATTAGACAGAAAATAGTTCTGCAGGAGAAACATCTAGGTTGAAAGCAAATATTGCAGCAAAAGTTGTTTTTGTTTTTAAATGTTTAATAGTCTATCGATGTTTTTTTTAAATCTTTTTTTTGGGGGTGAAGTTCTGCTATAAAACATTATTATTATAGATTAGAAAGTTAATGAAACAAAAATCAATATAAATCATAAGTTTTGTTTATTTCCAAAACTTTTTCCTGGCTTGTGGAAGAAAGAAAAATTATGAATAAAATGTAAGGTGACTTTTATTAATATTGTCAGCATTAGGTCTCTTTCACACCAGCAAAAAAAAAGGACAGGCGGACCCGATCAGACCATCCATAGTTTTCTATGGGATGGTGGATGTCAGCAGACATGTAGTCCTTTTCCATCTGACCGTACCATTGAGGAGAGCTGGCTGTGTCCGTTTCTACTCTACATAGCAGAGCGGACGTGGACCTGTCATCTGCCTGCTTAGCGGGGATCAGTGAGAGATCCCCTGCCGAGCAAGCGGGTCGCTTTAACTTATTCCGCTCCATCTGAGAGGGGCCTTAGGCATACTGAAAGACCAGTGATAAGGAGAGAGAACAATTCAAGTAAAGTGTGCAACTGTCTGCTACAGGAGTTGCGCAAATGTCTGGAATAAAACATCAGATCCTCATGGCTGAGACTGGTAGAGTTGGAAGAATTCCGCACTCAGAATAGGTCCCCATTGAAGTGTGTAATAAGTTTGTTTAAAGACATTCATTATATCAAAGCAGTCCAGCAGATCCCAGAATCTCAGAAGATGCTTGTGCATCTGGAAAACCAGCAGAGCTAATATTGCTACAAATGATTGGTGATACCTGTAGATGTGTCTCTTAAAGTGGTTGTAAAGTCAGAAGATATTTTATCTTAATGCATTCTATTACTTACCTGAGCCCATCTCGATCCAGCGATGTTGCAGGAGTGTCTCGGCTATCTGGGACTCTCCCTCGTCATTGGCTGAGATGGCAGCACAACGCCATTGGCTCCTACTGCTGTCAATCGAAGTCAGTGAGCCAATGAGGAGAGAGGGGGGGCAAACAGTTTGAAAACAGTTCGGAACATACGAGAGGGGGAACTCCAGACTCCTAAGAACCAATGAAGTATCTATAGTTCAATAATAAGAGGAACTCCGGACTCCACATATTTGATATCTTAACAATGGCTATGTTTCTGAATGGACACAAAAGCAGCGGCTTAGCATGGGTGCCCCCATAGCAAGCTGCTTGCTGTGGGGGCAGGAGTGAGGGGCCAGGAGTGTGGGTGAGGGACCTGAGAAGAGGAGGATCGGGGCTGCTCTGTTCAAAACCATTACACAGAGCAGGTAAGTATGACATGTTTGTCTAAAAAAAAATATAGACTTTAGTATCTTTTTAAGGCTCTAACAATTTATATTGGTAAATCTATTATGCTTGCTGTTAGACTAGCAGTGGTAATATTAGAATATTTAGGAATAGAAACATAGAAGAGTGAAGGCAGAAAAAAAACAATTGACAATAGTTTTATTTTATTTTTATTTTTAACCTTTTGTCTAAGCTTGTCCCAAGTGAAATGTTTTAGTTTACTACATTTTAAAGGAGCATACTGCTGCCCATTCACTATTCGATCAGCAGGCCAGGGTTATATTTTATCAGGTGATCTTCGCCAGGTTGCGCTGCTGATGTAGTAGTTAAATATCTGTTTTGTCTGGCAGGAGTGCCTGAATAACAAAAATAGCTGCAAAGAAATACAAATCCTGTGGCAGATAAAAAACAGATCCGTGTGTGTTTTTCTTATGTTTATTTAACTGCTTGCTTGGAGTTTGGCTTTAAAGTGGATGTAAACCCTTACATATATCCAGTGAAGTGACTGACCTCGGGTGATGCACAGAGATTAAACAAATCCTCCTATATAAGTTGTACCTGTTTATCTGCTGCACTCTCATCTCTACAGCCGTTCAAAGTGCAGAATTTATACAACTTGTCTCAGCTTTCAGAAAGCAGGGGGCGGGGAGGTCTGTTACACTCTGGAGGGCTTAGTGAAAGCTGACTGGAGTGAAGGGACACACCGCCTATACACTGCACACAGGAACAGAGCTGAGGCTGTCAGTCACAGGCTGTATGCTGGAGCTCCCTCCCTAGTCATCTTTTTACCTCTTGGTGTCAAAAAAACCTGTCAGAACTTAGTGACTCATGCACATAACAGAGGAACAAGGCAAGCAGAGAGAAATGACACTTAAGCTTTGGATTTTCCGACTGGAATTGTGTTATGACAGGCTGTTGGCGGAAAATCCAACCGTTTGTATGCTCCATTGGACAATTCTTGTCGGAATTTCCGCAGACAAATGTTGGATAGCAGGCTTTAAAATTTTCCGCATACAGTTGTGTTGTCGGATTTTCCCAGCGTGTGTACACAAGTCCATCGGACAAAAGTCCAAAGTACAAACATGCATGCTCAGAAGCAAGGACGAGCCAGAAGCGGTCGGTCTTGTAACTTAGTGTTCGTAATGGACAAGTAACATTCGTGATGTGGCAAATTATGAAATCTTAAAATGCAGCGAACATTCTCTTCTTCTTTAATGGGATAATAATAAAGCTACTTTGCTAATGACACTGATGGAGTTATTGCAAACTAATTTTCAAAGGCTTTTTTTTTCTAGTGATATCAAGAATAATATCATTATGCTTTTTTTTTGGACAAGATACCACAACACCATTATCCTGTAGTTTTTAAGATCACAAATACAACTATGTTGATTTCTCTTGTCAATTTTACATTGTATTTTTTTTAAATGTAACCGCCTACTCCCAAACTGTCATTTGAAGTAAAACACATAGCCAAGTATTATTCTCCACAATTTTTTTTATTGTGCATTAAAAAAAAGAAAACAATAACATTAGACATGCTATCTGCCAATAGAACTTAACCAAAAAGTGCATTCTATGCATCCAAAAATATAGAAACTATAAAAAATCAAATCATTATTATTCAACCAAAAAATAAAATAAAAGCCTCATACATGTGTCCTGCTTCTTAATATAGGGGGTCAACAATGCCAAGAGTTAGTGAAAACAGGGGTCAGTCATCCGGAGATAATTCCGAAAATCATCCTGATTATTCTCCTGGAGCTCCCGCAGCAAAGGCATCTTACATACTTGGTCATGATTAATAAAGCAACCAATTTTTAGTCCAAGAACTCCTCCTCCTCCTGTTCCTGGACTTTGGTCAAAGCAATAACTCCAAGGCCAATAATAAATAACATGTTATCTCCTCCGATTCTGCAACATGTTTGGTTGATGAACGGCCGTTCAGAAACAAACTGAAAAGCGCAAACTGAAAAGCGAAAATTGAAAAGTGAGAAATAAAAAGCGTAAAATGAAAAGCACGAATCAACACTCACCAAACTTCTAGTAACACGAAATTAGCAGAACCAAAAGGTGGCGCTAAAGAGCTGAAAAACCACGTAGTACATCACTACGTTCGTGTTTGTTGGCCGACAATTCCTTGCCGTTCCTATGCAAGAAAAAATCCAGGTACACGCCTTCGGACAAAAGTCAGAGGTTTTGTCTGCAGAAAATCTGATCGTGTGTATGAGGCTTTAGTGTTCTGGATTGAGAACACACTACAGAAGGATATGCTTTGTTTATATTTCTTGCCAGAGGTTTACAACTACTTTTAGCCCATATTGCTGTGAATCATTAGAATTATAAGTCATCACAGCTTAATGTTAAAAAATGGCTGCAATGTTCATCATAAAAGCAGACAGCTGGAAACTATGAATAAAGTTTGTCTTTTAACCTGAGAAGTGTTTAAAAAATGTACACATTGTGCATCACCAATAGTCCAGTATGGATGGGTTCCAGGCAGATCTGAAATCAGCATTTCATTAAAATCCCAGACAAAACAGTAAGTTTATTACATCAGGTCAGTAACAGGTCACGTTTAAAGAATATCCAAGCTAAAGAATACATGAGTCACTCATTGGCTGAGTTTTTTGATTCAATGAACAGATGTTCAGTTAACAAACCTTCATAGTCACCTTACCAGTGAACAAAAATGTGGCTGAAATGCCATTGTTTCACCAAGTTACTGCCGGTTTATTGATTGTTATTGGTTGTTATTGGTTACTAAGAGACCAAAATGTAAAATCAATTTGATTTATCATATTTCACCTATGGCTTCTATATCTCCATTAATAATTCTTGGGGAAGGTCAACAATATTGTAGTGACAGGTGTAATAGAGGTTGCAGCTGTGATCGGGTATTAATAAAGAAATACACAAACAACTAAAATGCAACTACTTGGAATTTTCAAGGTACTGTATAGAAGTCAAACACGTGTCAAAATAAAATCCAATATATAATATTTAGAAGCATCATATTCATTTTTTTACAACCAGAAAAATACAAGTCTGATATACCATCTCATAACACAAGTAAATTATATTTGTAAAAGTATAGAACGACACTTTTCTTATTGCTTGTTGATGGGATTGAGCTCAACACATTTTAAGTACTTCTTCGGGAGCTGATGAGGATGCTTAATTCATACAGTTCATATTGTCCATAAGCCAGACAATGATGAAAACATACAATTTCTTGCCTTTGTTGGAGGGAAACTGATAACCACAGACTGAGCTGCGGAGCCATAAAGGACCTAGGAAATACCTAAAGGCTTATCATTAATCCCAAAGTGCTATTCTACAGTATATCACCACAGCTTACTCCATCAGCATAGGGATGTACTCTTTTTACTCCCTGCAGTTCGATGTGGATACCTATATAAGTACTGTATTTGGTCCTCATGCACACTGGATATTTTACAGCTGCTTCTAGAGGCATCTAGCTTATTTTTCCTGCTTCTAAATGCCCCTCCATGTTAGCCTATGTGTCCATGCATGCATAGCCTTTTAGTAGCGTTTAGTGGCAGGAGCTTTTGGAGGCAGACTGCCAGTGCGTCCAGGAGCAGCAGAGTTTCAGCAGAAAAAAACGCTTGATGCTAATAAAAGCTGCTAGAAACGAATCTAAATGTTAGTACTTGAGCAATAATTCATTTCAATGGCCACAATAAAAATTCTGGCCAATTAAATTAAACGCTGTTGGCTGCCCAAAAAAACGCTGCTGGCTTCTAGAAGAGTTAAATAAATGTTCTGTGTGTATGAGGCCTAAATGTTGTCAGGGAGAGAACAGGGACAATAATATATATAATATATGATGGTCTTTAACCACTTGCCGCCCACCCACAGTCAAATAACGGAGGAGCGGTGCGGCTCTCATTCTGGGTAGATGTCATATGACGTCGCCCCAGAACGGTCACTCTCTTGTGCCTGCGGGGGCACTCAGCACAATCACGGCCACGCCACATTCCTAGAAAATGGCGTTACCCTGATCTCTATAAAGAGCCAATGATGGCGCTATTTAACCATTTGATCGGATGTGTCCCATCACAGCTGGGCACATGTATATGCAGGAGTGACGGTAATCGACGCGCATCGCCTCACACTGGCAGGGGAAACCCGAACAGGTAATTAAGGCATCAATGCCCTTATTACAGTAAAGCCCCAGTGCTATCAATCAGTGCCCATCAGTGCCACCAATCAGTTCCCATCAGTGACACCAATCAGTTCCTATTAGTAATGCTAGTCAGTGCTGCCTTTCTGTACCCATCAGTACCTGCTCATCAGTGCTGCCCATCAATGCCCATCAGTGCTGCCTATCCCTGCCCTACAGTGCCACCTATCATTGCCACCTATCAGTGCCCACCAGTGCCACCTATCAGTGCCCATCAGTGCCACCTATTAGTGCCCACCAGTGCTCATCAGTGCCACATATCAGTGCCGATCAGTGCCACATATCAGTGCCGATCAGTGCGGCATATTAGTGCCTCCTCATCAGTGGCCCCTAATCAGTGCCCATAAGTGCCACCTTATCAGTGCCCATAAGTGCCACCTCATCAGTGCCCATCAGTGTAGCCTCTTAGTGCCCATTAGTGCAGCCTCATCAGAGCACATTAGTGAAGGAGAAAAATTACTTATTTACAAAATCTACTGACAGAAACTAAGAAACACTTTTTGTTTTTCAAAATTTTCGGTCTTTTTTTTGTAAAAAAAAACTCAGCAGTGATTAACTACCAAAAGAATGTATCTGGGTACAGTGTAGCATAACCAAGCAATTGTCATTCAAAGTGTGACATCTCTGAAAGCTGAAAAATGGCCTGGGCAGAAAGGGGGTGAAAGTGGCCAGTACTGAGGTGGTTAAATAGTGGGGAATGGATTCCCTCTGAGTGGGCTGCCAAATCTCCTGGATCGAAACCAGTCAAAAATCCAAACTTTAAAATATATGGCTTCTATCCAAATATTGTGGTAAGAAATCTTACACAGATAGGAATAGTTTGCACCCTGTGTTCCCAGTTTCCAATAAATACTTGACCAAATGGAAAATAGGGAGTCCATCCGAGTCAGTAAAAGGATTAAAGTGATACTAAAGTCTCAGTCTTTTCAATTAAAAATAACAAACATGTTATACTTTCCTGCTCTGTGCAGTGGTTTTTCACAGAGCAGCCCAGAACCTCCTCTTCTTGGTGCTCCTTGCCCCCATAGCAAGTTGCCACTTTGTGTGTCCATTCAGACATGGAGTCACGGTTCAACCACGCCCCCTTTCTCTTCTCATAGGCTCACTGAGATTAATTGACAGCAGCAGGAGCCAACAGTGACACGCTGCTGTCCCAGCCGATGAGGAGGAAGAGACCCGTACAGCCGAGTCTCTAGTGCAACATTGCTGGATCAAGATCGACTCAGGTAAGTATTAGGGGGCCTGAGAGGGGCTGCTGCACACAGAAGGTTTTTTATCTTAATGCATAGACTTTACAACCACTTTACATAGTTCTAGTTCACATGTGTGAGGGGTTGATCTGCACTAATGTGTCCACCTACGTTATTCAGCCAATTGATGACAATGGCAGCATTTAAAATGCATTATGTTTAATAGCACACAAAACATGAAAAGCTGTCAATTCAGCCCTAAAAAGCAATTTTATACTTTCAGATTTGAAGTCCCATGTTACAGGTTACTGACAGAAATTGAAAACTTGGCAATTGTAATGGAAGTCACCCTTAGCAAGAGAATCTGCTTCAGAGCTTAGTGAATACTGTGAAATTTAAATTTGCAAGTAATACCAATTCACGTGTAGCTGAGGCCCAGTGCAAACTTTGGCTGAAGAAGGCAATCTATCTTACAATCAAATGGTAATATATTGTAAACTCATTGCAATAACAACTCAAAAGCTATATATCTGAACTCACCTAAAAAATAAAAAATTTTCATGGCTACATTTGACTTGCTGCTAAGTCGTATTACTTTGTGCAAATGGCCTTGGTTTAGTGACCAGGTTATCCAATATCCAGTAATATTGCAGAATGCATCAAAAATGAATCTTGACCTATTTTTGTTGTGTTCATCATTACTAAATGCATGAGAGAGAGCAAATCTGGATTCACACAAAACTGTAAGGTGTCAGCGAGGACAAAGCCTTCTGCTAGATAAAAGTACTTTCTTTTACTATGTTAAAAATGTAATTTACAAAATAACGACCGCACTCTTGGCTAACAATTCACATTAATAGACCTGACTAAGTAAATCAAATAGCAGCAGGGGAGCAGTGGAAGGGGGCATGGTATAATGTGACATTGGAACTACTTGTTCTGGCATAATTTAGCTAACACTCTCAAGGGAAGGGGATATGCTATGGTTTTACATAGGAAACCACATACTGAATCATATAATTCTATAGAAAAGAACTGCTCTAAAGGGCGCGAGCCCCGCTAGCACAGCACTATTTTTTAGACCAGGTCAGATTCCAGGGTAGAATGTGAGATCAACAGCCAAGAAATTTTCACTGGCAACAGAAATGCTTTGCATGACAAAATCACTTTTCTAGGAAATTGACTAAATTTTTCAAGGTCTGAGATAAGACAATTAGATAGCATTTTTTTCTGCTTAGTTTACATTTTATTTTTCAACTGTGAACATTTCACAGTGTCACTGTAAATATTTCAGGGGGATAGCATCATTGTAATAATTTGAACAACGAAAATACTGTATATGACATTGAATATGAACAGTTAAAGGTTAACTCCAGACAAAATTTTTGTTTTTACATTTTTAAGTGGAGTGGAGAAGGGTTAGAACCTCTGTCAAATTTGAATTGCTTTCTCAGTTCCTCATTCTTCCTTTTTGTCTGTCAATGATCACCTGTGGAGGAAGTTAAAAAGGAAATCTCAAAACTGGAACAGCAAGTGGTTTTCTTCCTTATTGTTATATTGCTATCTGTATCCTCCGTTGTAGGGATAAGTCCTCATTTTCTGTTTTGTCTAAAGCCATTCAAATAAATAGTAAATAAGGGAAAACCTTTTCAACAGGGACGCAAACAGCAATATAAAATAAGCAGAAGATCTAGCCCTTCCACAGTCTATCGTAAACTAAAAACAACGGTCTGGCTGAAAATCAGCTTTAAAGATATAAATCCTGAATAATAATAATAATAATAATAAAAATGGATTTCTAACCACTTACAAAGTGGAATTGAAAAAGTCCTGGCATTCAAAGCACACAAACTTTTGTATACATGACCAACTTTTTAAGGAACTAGTAGAACTTTATAATTCTAAAGCAAAGGTCTCTAAACTGGCTCATTGGCCTAATCTGGCCCTTTAATGTAAGGGGACTCACATGGGGGTTCTTATTTAAAGGGTCTTTCATGTAAGAGGGACTATGATGGGGATTCTGATGCATGGGGGCTCTAATGGGAACTTGCTTTGTTTTACTGAAGTTCTTTTTTCTGCTGCTCTAAATCATAAAATGTTGATTAGGGACAAAAAATACTAAACTTAATAAATAATTTCAATTTAATCTGTTTATTTATTTATTTTTTTAAATCAAGAATGTTTATTAGAAAACACAACAAATAGAAAAAACTTTACAGCTTGCTGTTAAGGCACAGAATTTGTCATACGGTTCAATTACCATTGCAAGAGGTATATTCATACATTACTCTTAGCATCCAATACCATCTCATACTATACAATTCAGGTATTTCTTCTAAAGGCTCTGATTATATATATATATATACATATATGTGCTGTATATATAACATATACCCTGTTTCCCCTAAAATAAGACCTAGCGTGATTGTCGGTGATGGCTGCAATATAAGCCCTACCCCCCAAATAAGCACTAGTTAAAGTCATTGTAGGTCTTATTTTCAGGGTATGGCTTGTTTTCGGGGAAACAGGGTAGGGCTTATTTGGGGGTAGGGCTTATATTGCAGCCATCACCGACAATCACATTAGGTCTTATTTTTGGGGAAACAGGGTAGTGAAAACCATACGTGAAAAGTCCTCACAGAAAAAAAAGCCAAAATTAATGAAAATTAATCAAAATTAAGACCAATGATGGAAAGTCCATGAGTTGATTGAAACACCAGCACCCATGCAAAATAAATTAAAAATGTCAAAGAAAAATTTTGTTTTGAAAATTATAATAAGTCCATCCGTGAGTGAAAAATCTTTGAAAATGTGAGCCGTATCCAATCCACCACCAGTGTATAAGGATTTACTTCTTACCAGAAGTCTATGACCCCTGTCACAGAGGGTCACAGAAAGCTTGCAATACCAATAGATCTCTCCTGGACCACCAGACGATCTTGTTGATCTCTTTGTTGCACAGCCTCCAAACTATAGGCAAAAAACACCCAGCATTCTCTGATCCACCTCTCATGAACTAAAAAGCTTTTCGGTATGAAAAATAAAAAGCTCCAATAGTATAAAACCCACGATTTATTGAATATAAAATAAGCAATTGCACTTACAACAAGTAAAAAGTTCCAGAGCCTTAAGTCTAGTGGGGTCAGTCGACACGTGCAGACAAACCCGTCCTTCCCGGATCTCCATCCACAAACACAAGGTGACGTCAGCGCGTCGCTCCTCCCTACGCGTTTCATAATAGATTATGTCATCCAGTGCCCCTGCTTGTGCTTGTGTTTTAGTTACTTTTCAATGTATGGTATATAATACTGTATTTCTTTATTGACGGCACAATTTTTGGGGTATTTTTCACATGATTTAATTATTTTGTGTCACTGGCGCAATTTTTTCACTTATCCATTTACCCTTACTGTAGTTAGAGTTTCAGCTTCCAATAGATCTATTTTTCCAGCCATTTATGCACCTTGGGTGCATCTTTCCGTAGCGCAGTTTTTTTTCTCTATAATCTATAAATCCTGACTGGTCCGAGTGGATAATGGAGGAGATGGTGCTATTAAGTCATAGGGCCAAGACCTTTACCCGGTTTTAAGAGAAGTACAAAGTTAGCTCTAGTCATGGAGTCAGGCAGGCACTGACATTCTCTAGCATAACTATGGTCCTTTAGCAAACATGGCAGGATAATTCCCACATATTGTTTGTTTACTTCCCTGGGAAGGCCATCATCCCCAGGGGCCTTAGAATTCGGGAAGAGGCTAAGTCCCTTTTGTAATTCCTCAAGTTTAATCCGGGAATCCAGAAGTGTACGCTGAGAAGTCGACAGCCCAGGCAGCTAATCTGTTTATTTTTAAATCTCAATTTTTTTTGTAATTAGTTCAAAACAGTCAGCACAATCACAACATCCAATGTATATGTGTATATACAATGCTGTGGAAAAGTATTTGCCCCTTTCTGATTTTTTATTTTTTTTTGCATTTTTGTCACACTTAAATAATATCATCAAGCAAATTGTATTATTACACAAAGATAACCCGAGTAAACACAAAATGCAGTTTTTAAATGATGGTTTCATTTATTAAGGAATAAAAGCAGTCCAAACCTGCCTGGCTTTATGTGAAAATGTAATTTCCCCTAAACCTAATAATTGGTTGTGTGTATATATAGTGAAGTAGCGCTAATTAGTAAACAAAACACTACAGAAGTTTAGCCACTTTTTATATTTCATTAAGCACCTTAATATCACACACTTTATATTAAGCACTTTACTCGCCATCTATACACTTGTTTTTTGGTAGCGTATTAGTACTTTCTTTTTAATAATAACTGGTTGTGCCACCCTTTTTGGCAACAACTACAATTAAGCGTTTGCGATAACTGGCAATGAGTTTTTCACATTGCTGCGAAGCAATCTTGGCCCACTCTTCTTTGCAGAATTGTTTTAATTCAGCCACATTGGAGGGCCTTCAAGCATGAATGGCCTGTGTAAGGTCATGATACAGCATCTCAATTGGATTTAAGTCTGGGCTTTGACTAGGCCACTCCAAAACCTACATTTTACTTTGTTTGAACCATTTGGAGGGGGACTTGCTGTTGCGTTTCGGATCATTGTCCTGCTGCATAACCCAAGTGAATTTGAATAAATATGATGTTCTTTTTATGAAATGCTGTATTCGTTTTATGCTAGTTGTAACGAGACACACACCTTTCAAAAAGTAAAATTTTTGTCTCATCAGTCCACAGAATATTTGCCTAAATGTCTTGGGGATAATCAAGGTGTTTTTTGGTAAATGTGAGATGAGCCTTTGAGTTCTTTTTTGGTCAGTAGAGTAGTGGCTTTGGCCGTTGAATTATGAACACTGATCTTACCTGAGGCCTGCAGTTCTTTAGATATTGTTCTGGGTTCTTTTATGACCTCATGGATGAGTAGTCGTCATGCTCTTGGAGTAATTTCTGTAGGCCGGCCACTCCTGGGAAGTTTCACCACTGTTCCAAGTTATCTCCATTTGTGGATAATGGCTCTCCTCGTGGTTTACTGTAGTTCCAAAGCCTTAGAAATTGCTAGAAATTGCTTTGAAACCTTTCCTAGACCGATACATGTTTGTTTCTAATCTGTTCTTTAATTTTTTTAGATTGTGGCATGATATGTGGCTTTTTGTGATCTGTTAGCGTGCTTCATTTTGTCAGACATCTTCTATTTATGTGATTTCTTGATTCAACAGGTCTGGCAGTAATCAGGCCTAGGTGTGGCAAGTGAAATTTAGCTCAGCTTTCTAAAAAATTGTGGTTAATCACAGTTCATTCATGATTCAGCATGGCAGGGGGCAATTACTTTTTCACATAGGGCCATGCAGGTTTGAACAGCTTTTTTCCCTTACTAAATTAAATAATAATTTAAAAACTGCATCTTGGATTTACTCTGGTTATCTTTGTGTAATATTGAAATTTGTTTGATGATCTGAGTCATTTAAGTGTGAGAAATATGCAAAAAAAATCAAGAAAGGGGCAAATACTTTTTCACAGTACTGTATATCACCAGCCGTATTTGCTGCTAAGCATCACCAAGTGTTTTTCATTACACTCCACACATGTTATGATGTAGCGCAATACAATTCAAAAGAATAAAAAATTGAATATTTCCTTAACTAAAACAAATAATCACAAAACATCCCAAAGTATCTTACCAAATAAAAAATAAATGGGATTTATTATTTATTTGGTTACATACTTTGAGATGTTTTGTGATTCTTTGTTTTTGTTGAGGAAATATTTGATTTATTATTCTATGTAATTGTATTGCGCCACATCAGAATATTTATATGTTTTTTTTTTCAGCTTGTGAATATTTGTAAAATATACAACATGACACGTGTACTGATAGAATTTGGAAAGCCTTTATCTAAAGCAAAGGGATTTGTGACAATGCTGTTATTCAGTGCTATATTTTGTTATTTTGATGTTGAGATCAAGATGAGTAAATGTGTATTATCAGTAAATGTCTTTTTCAAATCACTAATCTCTAGCTAAGGTTTTTAGTGGTGTACCCCAAGGTTCAGTAATAGGACCCTTACTTTTTAATATATTTATAAATTATATAGGGTTTGGGATTAAAGTACCATTATAGTCTTTGCAAATGACACCACGCTATGCAGTAGAATAACGTCCTTACAGGATGTCTCCAAACCTACAAGCCGACTTCAATGCACTGTTTAATTGGGCGACTATGTGGCAAATAAGGTTTAACCCCTAGCTGCCCACCCGCCGTCATTATACGTCGGCTGTTTGAAGAGGAATATCGTTGTTATGGCAGCAGCTAGCTGCCATAACCCCGGTATCCTCTTTTTCAGCAGGCGGTCGGCTTTCATATAAAAGTGGTCTCTGTGGAGGATTTACCACAAGATCACTTTTATCAGTGGCAGCAGACGGACTCCCACTACGCTTCGGTGGTCTCCACCGCTTACTGGACCCGCCGGTAGAGGCGGAGAGGATTGCATCCTTCCCTCTCTTTGGCTGGCTGCCGAGTGAGGGGAAGATGGCCCCCACTTGGCTCCATAGCATTGACTGGTTGAAGCAACGTCAAACATCACTTCCGCCCAATGCTCTTAAAGGAGAATTTTTTTTTTTAATGACATTTTCTTTTTTTTTATTGCCCTTTAGTGTAAATATGAGACCTGAGGTCTTTTTGACCCCAGATCTCATATTTAAGAGGTCCTGTCATGCTTGTTTTCTATTACAAGGGGTGTTTACATTCCTTGTCACATTAAAGGTGGAAAAAGTTCTAAAATGATTTATCTTTGTCTCATTTGTTTACATCACAGAAACCTGACATTTTAACGGGGTGTGTAGACTTTTTATATCCATTGTATATGAGATTGTATGATTTTTTTATTTATTGGTTGAACTAGATGGAATTTTGTCTTTTTTCACCCTAACTATGTAATTATATAATCTAGGGAATAATGGTTAGGTACTATCACCAGCATAATGATGGCACATTCAATAAAATAAGCTAAATTGAATATTGCTGGTATGTTGACTTGTGCTGTGTCATTTGACCGCCGTAACACCTGTAATACCTGGCTGATCCTGGCAGTTTCTACCCTCCCCTATGGAAACTGGCCACAGTTCATCATGGCTGCTGATCCCTGACACCATGGTCAGTTATGTGCCTCCATCATCCGCAGACCTCCTGTCCTCCTCTGTACTCCTGTGTCGTCCTCCCCCCTCCCCTCTCTGCCTGTCTGCTCCTGTGTCAGTGCCCGTCCCCTCTGTTCCTGCTGCTCTCATAACTGTTAAACCTTTATATAAGCCCCTCTGTGCCCTAATAACAAGTGCTACTGTCTGTGTGCTTTATTAAAAAAAAGCCTCCTTTACCAGATTTCTCAGCAGTTCCCTGCGATCACATCACAGGCCAGCTTTTTCTCTCCTCTCCTCCTCGCATTCTGGCTGATGTCAGTGGGGGGAATCTCAGTCCTGCCCACTGCATCTGTCAGCCATGCAGAGGAGATGTGATGCAATTGCAAGGAACCACTGTGAAATCTTGTAAAGGAGGCATTTTTTAAACAAAACACACAGACAGGAGCACTTGTTATTAAGACACAGAGGGGCTTATATAAAGTTATATAAGTGAGTTAACAACCACTTTAAGGCAATACAAGTTCCTTGTTCTCTGCATATGTTGCAGTTACAGATATGATGTATAACATCATACAGGACCTAAGACCTACTTGTAAACTTGCAAACTACATTACAGTGCAAGGCTTGAGTGTATAAGTTCAGTTATTCAAATGTAGCATGTACAAGTAAATACAGTTTTGTATGTGTTACTGGTTGTATGGCATTACACAGTATATTTGCATTTCTGTAAATAGATTTGGTGGTTAAAATTTGACTAGCTGGATGATATTTTAACTTTCTAGTATGCTAGATTAACAAAAATAGCCAAAAAGACACTCATTGTGTTGATTTTGCCACTCTGCAGTGTACAACATGTGAAGTCAAGCAGAATTTAGGTGTCCTTTGAACCATGACACCTTAGCTAAAATGTCAAACAATGTAAGAAATACTAAAAAGGGAGAAATACAAATGTTTCATTTTTTTTTAAGATAGCCTGGCCAATTATAAATAAAAGCTACATGCTCAGATTCCACAGCTGATCTCCGTGGATATAATTCAATACCTTTCCTAGCAGGGCCAGACTGGGCTACCGGGATACAGGGAAATTTCCCGGTAGGCCACCTGCCCCGTAGCCGTTTTTTAGTAGCGGCTGCATTGCTCCCCTCTCTCCTCTGGATCACAGAGCTGGCCGGCTCTGTGCTTGGCGGCCGCGCTGTAACATGTCCCCGCCCCCCTAGACAGGCTCCTGTGATAGTAGATATCAGTGTTCCGCCTATCACACAAGCCGGTCTAGGGGGGGCAGGGCCGTGTTACAGCACGGCCATCGAACACAGAGCCAGCCAGCTCTGTGATCCATAGGAGGAGATGCCCGCCCTGTGTGCCTGGATAGGAGCTCCCTGCCCCCCTAGTTCAGCTTGTGCTCCCTGCCCCCCCAGTTTACCTTGTGCTCCCTGCCCCCCCAGTTCACCTTGTGCTCCCTGCCCCCCCATTCATCTTGTGCTCCCTGCCCACCCAGTTCCCCTTGTGCTCCCTGCCTCCCAGTTCACCTTGTGCTGCCTGCCTCCCTGCCCCGCCAGTTCACCTTGTGCTCCCTGCCCCCCCAGTTCACCATGTGCTCCCTGTCCCCCCAGTTCACCTTGTGCTCCCTTCCCCCCAGTTCACCTTGTGCTCCCTGCCCCCAGCTCACCTTTTGCTCCCTGCCCCCCAGTTCACCTTGTGCTCCCTGCCCCCCAGTGCTCTCCTCTCCCACCACACTCTCCAGCGCCCCCCCACAGTTCTCTTCACCCCTGTTCTGTCTCCCCCAGTGCTCTTCAGCTCTCCCCATCACTCTCCAGCCCCCACTCCAGTGCTCTCCAGCCCCCCATTCTCCCCACCCCTGTTCTTTCTGGCCCCCCCGAGGCTCTCAAGCTCCACCCATCGCTCTCCAGCCCCCCACGTGCTCTCTACCCCCGTGCTCTCCACCCCTGTTCTTTTTGGCTCCCCCAAGCACTCTCCACTCCCCCCTCCATTTTGCCCCACCCATGTGCTCTCCAACCCCAACAGTGCTCTCTGCCCCAATATTGCCCTCCAGTCCCCTGTGCTTTCCACCCCTGTTTTTCTGCCCCCCCAGTGCTCTTCCCCACCCCACACTCTTAGCCCCCCCAGTGCTCTCAGCCTGCCGTGCTCTCCACCCCAGTTCTTTTTTCCCCCCCAGTGCTCTCAAGTCCCCCCCAGCACTCTCCACTCCCCACCCCTGTGATCTCCACTCCCCCCTGCTCTTTGCCCCCACCCATGTGTTCTCCAACCCCGCCAGTACTCTCTGCTCCCCCTTCTCTCCAGCTTCCACCCAGTGCTCTCCACTTCCCCAGGACCAGAGGACAGGCTGACTGGGGCCGGAAAATGAGGACAACTGAAGGTGCAGGTGGACAGGGAGCACTTCATCTCACAGCAAATAGGAAGGAGCACTGTTCCCACCCAAAACAAGAACAGACCCTGCCTGCTGCTGGCCATCATGGATATCCTGCTGTCAAGCAAAGTACCATACCAAGCATCAACAACACACCTTCCCACAGACAAGTACTGCAGACTGGGGCATGGGGCACAGGAGGGGATGCAATGATGGGTACAGTGAGGCTGCATTCACCGCACAGTAAAGCTGCATTTGATGGGCACAGTGAGGCTGCATTGATGAGCACAGTGAGGCTGCAATGGTGGGCACAGTGAGGCTGCATTTGTAGGCACAGTGAGATTGCATTCATGGGCAGATTAAAGCTGCATTTGGTGGGCACAGTGAGGCTGCATTGGTGGCAATGGTGAGGCTGCATGAGCTCTTGCATCAAGTCTGCAGTTTCTGACCATCTCCTGTATCATGTCTGTAGTCTCTGAGGGAGTCTGGAGAGGAGTCAAGAGTGCGAGCACCGCCAGGATGGTGGTCATGGGAGGAGTCAGGCAGGTGTGGACTGTGGCGAGGAGACTATAGATTAAAACCAGAGCCACCAAGCTGGAGCCAACTGACTGAGCCGTGCGCAGTGCACCTGAGAGGAGGTCAGTGACAGCACCGCCAGGCCAGTCTAAAGAGGGAGGGAGGTCACTGATGTAAGGGGGGAGTGAATACGATAATGTAAGGGGGCACTGATATAAAGGGATTCCCCCTTATATTAGTACCCCCCCTTACCTTAGTGTATTCTTTCTGCGGAAGGTGGTCCCCCTCCACGTTCGGAGTTCCTGGGGTCCACCTTGATGATTGACCACTTACCCCTTTTAAATGGAATTTGCATATATATATATATATATATATATATATATATATATATATATATATATATACATATATGTATATATATATATATATATATATATATATATATATATATATATATATATATATAAAGCCCTATGTGATTTCATACCTATATATATATATATATATATATATATATATATATATATAATACTCTTCAAATGTGCTTTAAGATGTGTGGTTTTCCCTTTCATGAACAAGAAAATAATGACATTATGCTGTTGTGCTGGTATAATAATGCTATGGGGCTGGTATGAAATTTTTTCCAGGGCTGGATTTTATTCCCAGTCCAGCCCTGTTTCCTAGTCATCTTGTATCAAAATGCATGGTTTTAGTCTTTTAAAGCCTTTTAGTCCTCTCAAGTCAAGCCTCTAATTTAAAGCTATACTAGCTATATCCACAGCCCAGTACACCTCAACGGATGGCTGGAGTAGTTGCTCACACACATTGTTTTGCTTTACAGATGGGTAAATGCTAACCTCATAGGGCTTTGAGATGAGACTTTTTGCAGAGACCAGGCACATATTGGCAGATTATGTGGTCAACTACCTGCTGATGCTCGTTTTGCATATTTGATTCAGCAATAGCTTCACTTTAACAGTTATATGCATTACTAAACCCAAAAGTCAGCATATGAAAAGCACAGGGCACTTTTTGTTTTCCTGGGGAATTTTGACAGCTCTTTGATTTTAATACAGTTCTATTCACAAAATATTAACCACATGAGCATATTACTTAACCATGACTACTGTTAAGGACATTTTCAGATGATTTTATAATGGACATCGTATAGAGGATCGTTCCTCATAGACAGAGTGATTAATGAAATTCCATGTAACGTTCTTGCGAACGTCCATGCAATTTACTGCCAAAGGAACTCAAATGCAAATTCCTTACACAAATCCTGATGGATCACTCCAGCTCTGAGAAATAATGTCTTCTTCAGTTCAGCAATGTTTGGCTCCTTATCACAGTATATAGAAAAAGTTATGCTGTTGAAAGGATTTTTAATCGTATCTACTATATATAAAATACAAGCTATTTACTGCTCTAGTAAATGATTCCTATTGCTCTTATCAGGAGATTCCAATTAAAACTTTAATGATGGCCTCACACAGAGTTAAAATAGTGAAATGGTAAGATGGACACAGACTAGGTCAGTAAAAGCATGCTACTTTTGGGATCCGAAAACCACTGTTACAGAATGCTTAATTCATTTGCATGCACAGTAATTATGTGTCCCTAGGACTTAACGGAGAAGTATGGGCTTTTAAAAGCAGCAAACATTCATGCTAACCTCTGTGCTGCAGCAACTGTGATGCTGCAGCTGTCACACATCAGCCCTTAGACCAAGAACTGAGTGATCACATAACTGCTGATTGATCAGTTCTTGCTCTGCTCCGAGAGGAGAGCAGGCTGTTAGTCGCTCCTCACTGCTTTGCCCCTACAGCACCGTGTCACCCATCTGTGTGCTGAAAGTTTGTCAGTCAGGCAGCAGACTGCATCCAAAAAATATTGTCAGGATCCTTCCAGAGCCTGGAGCAACTCTGCCCTTTCAGCTGTTAGCAGGCAAAAGCCCACTGTAAGTTGACTCTGTGTCACAAAAGGGCAAAATAATTTGACTCCTGTGACCCAAAAGAGAAGTGTGGCAAAAAAGCTTTGGCCATACTTCTTTTTTAAGTGCCAAATTATCAGATCTTAACAGGTGACTGTTCTCCAGTGAAGGATTGTAGAGTAGTCAAAATTAGTATCCAAATGTCATTACTGCTAGACTGACAGGTAATGGCTAAGCCAAGGGGTTGAGAAAGGATGTAGTCCATAACTGTCAATTGGAGCAGTTTGCATGGAGGCATGTTAAAACACTGGAGACTTAGGCCACAGCATTGTGTGTGAGAGTGGACTAACCCTCCAATGTGCTGTCATCAAAGAATATTTTAAGCCTTGCTGAAGCATATCGCAAGTAAAAAATATGCTAAAAGGGCAGTATTTATATTACTGTTTGTGTCACCTTACTGCATTACAGTAATACATACAGAAAAGGTTCAAGTGAGCTTTAAGCAACTTTTACAGGTCCTGTCCCTCCCCAATTGACTGGACAGTGAAAGCAGGAACAGCACACTGATGAGCTCATTTCTGTGTCACTTTACCATCACATTTTTTTAGCACATGAGCACTGCAGCACAACTGGCTTGCTGTCCTGCATTCATTCATAAAATGCAAAGAATTATCTGAATGGTTCCCATGCCCAGCGACCAGCCTCCTCTTTTTACAATGCAGGATAGCATCCCCTTGTCAACCTGGAAGCAAATGGAGATCACTGAAGTAATGGTGTCTACTTTAGTGATTTTCAGTTTCCAACAGCATCAGTCAGATATGTCATATACATAGTTAAATTGGCCTAAGCTGGACCAATGTAACTCTATATAACATGCTGATGCAATGAATTATACTTTAATAACTGCCTTGTTTAATAATGTGTAATAATGACATTTTGCGTTTTTTATTTCACATGCCATTCCATGTTGACATTTACATACAAACGTCAAACTGTTTAGCAGAAGTCACAGTGACAGGGGTTGGAGCAAATTATAACACTATCAGCAGTACTTTTTTAAAGAGTATTTAAAAAAAGTGAATACACAGTGGCAATTCTTTATGCTGCTGGCAGTATTACAGTTTGTCCCAGCCTTTGCAAATGACACATTGTTGGACACCATGATCTGCATGTAAATGTTGAGAAAAACATATTTATATGTATATGAAATAATACAATGGATTTATACACTGAATGCGGTACCATATACTAGTAGCAGAAAACACTTTTTATTGTTTTTATTTGCTGTACGGATCACCTATGAGCAACCATTTTAATCCTCTTTTTAATTTGATTTGGTTTGATCTTACTAAATGTGCACTTGAATGTATTGATCCTTTTGTCTTTGCTAACTATGATTTTGTCCTTCTCGAGGCAGTACATGTGGCAGATTGAGTTTCTCTCATTGTGTTTTAAGTTGGCCACACTTATGTAGCCAGCATTGTTCCCATTGGTATAGTGATAGCTTAGCAATGCACATTTCATTGTGGTTGTCAAAGTGGGAGCTTATTTCATAACAAAAATAAGACCCAAGTTGGTGTAAATCAACAGTTTAACACAGTATTTCCAAAGCCAAGCAGGAAGGAGTACCAAAATGTTTGTCATGGAGATTGATACAAAACAAAGACATTTAAAAATGGTCAGTATATATTTGATAATAAGCTTCTGCATAAGCGAGTTGCGTTGTTGGCCCCTAGCATCTCCTAAGTAGGAAACCAGATTGGGTGTATCGTGTGTCAGTGATCTGAAGCTTCAACATGTATTCCCTGTTGTATTACAGGTCCTAGGAGTGGTTGCTTAGGCTTGCGCTTTTCTAAACTAACAAAAGATAATAAGAAAGCAAAGGGATTTAAAAGAAGCAAAAGCAGCCAAGCATTTGACGTATCCTTGTAATAAAGTTTAACCACACAAGGAAAAAATCAGATCTGTCTTAGTCAGGGATAAGTTCTTTACTGTTTAATTGCAAGGAAACGCACTTTAAAAGGGCTTTACAGAACACACATACTTTGTGGGCCAGGGCTCAAATCTGCAAGTGCGCATTCTTTGGAAGCTTCCCAACATGTACTTGAACATCAGACAACAGCAAAATTGGGAGGATCAGATAGAAAAAAATGACCTTGTGTTTACAGTTAAACATGCATGGTTGCCAGAGATCCAAAAGGGCAATTCTTCTTAAGGCTTTTGAGTTTATATTGAAATTGAAATATAAATTGTTAAGATAATCCTTGATGATTAAATTGTATAGCTTCTCCGCAACAGATAGTTCATTGGCATCTATCCATAACATCTGCAGAAAATCTAAGGGTCGAGGCTCAGATTCCTAGCAATAGTGACTCATCTTTTTTTCTGCTGTGGCAGACAAAAATCTTTTTTTTTCTTCATTTTACAGTAAAATTATGAAACTTTGCATGCTACTGTATTTTTGAAATGCAAAATAGTAATATAAGTCAGTATTCATAAAACTGGTAAACTTATGAGTTGTAAACTTGGTTGGCATAAAGTCTTCCGACTGTCTCCCATTAATGGGGCAGTTACAGTTTTCCAGCTCACAAAGACTCATAGGTCAGTGACAGTGGGCCATGTGTTTTTGTGAGCTGGAAAACTCACAAATTAACAGATAAGAAAGCCTACATGTTTTGGGGGCTTAGAGGTTCCAACCTTGATTAGGGCTTGGTTATTGTTATAGACAGCGCATACTGAACTTGTAAGTCAGGCGTGTTTATGAAGGAGATTTAGAAAGTGTTTTTTAGAACATGACAGGGCAAGAAGGATTTTGCTCTAGATTCAAAGTTAACAGCTGTTAATTAACATACTGTTAAAGAGGAAGTAAACCCATTGATTAAACAGTTTCAAAAAACAGTTACATTTCCGTCACATGCCAGGAATGTAACGGTCACATTGTTTGTGCTCTCAACCAAACTGTCAAACCATCCAATGCATTGCAGATTCCAGTTTTCTGGTTCTTGGGAGAGAGGCCGTTCTTCTATTGTGTCTGTAGGTGACAGGTACCTGGCAAAACCTGTATCCCCAATTGGATGTGTGAGCGTACAATTTTGGCTGAATTAGGTTTTAGTTAACTCACAGTTCTTTATGGTTTTGTTTTCTATTGTACTTTCGAGCCTGGGTATGCCCAAGAGGCTCTGTTTTGTAACATACATTTTGAAAATTTCAATAAAAATAACCTTCAACAAAAGTAAATACACCTCTAAGTGAAAATGTCCAAATTGAGCCCAAATTGTCAATATTTTGTGTTGCCACCATTATTTTCCATCACTGCCTTAACCTTCTTGGGCATGCAGTTCACCAGAGATTGACAGGTTGCCCCACGAGTCTTCTTCCACTCCTCCATGACGACATCACAGAACTGGTGGATGTTAGAGACCTTGCGCTCCTCCACCTTCTGTTTGAAGATGCCCCACAGATGCTCAATAGGGTTTAGCTCTGGAGACATGCTTGGCCAGTCCATCATCTTTATCCTCAGCTTCTTTAGCAAGGCAGTGGTCATCTTGGAGGTGTGTTTGGGGTCATTTTCATGTTGGAATACTGCCCTGCGGCCCAGTCTCTGAAGGGAGGGGGTCATGCTCGGCTTCAGTATGCCACAGTACATGTTGACATTCATGCTTCCCTCAATGAACTGTAGCTCCCCAGTGCCGGCAGGATTTTACTCCATAGCAACATATTGTCTTACCAATAGTTTGTTTATTTAAAAGTTCCTCCTGTGTAGTTGTGGGCTGGTCCCTCATATTTCTTGTGATCATCCTTACCCCATGAGGCAAAATTTTGCATGGAGCGCCATACTGAGAGTGATTGATGGTTAGTTTTTATTTCTTCCATTTGCAAATAATCAGTCCAACAGTTGTCTCCTTCTTACCAAGTTTTTGCTGATGGTCTTGTAGCCTATTCCAGCCTCGTGCAAGTTTACAATCTTGTCCCTGATGTGCTTTGACCGCTCTTTGGTCTTGCCCATGATGGTTAAGCTTGAATGGAAGAAAGAGCTTCTGTGGACAGGTGTAGTTTCTACACATAACGCGCTGTCATTGGGAGCACCTTCTTAAATTCACAGGACTAATCTGTGTACCACATGAGCACATACTGTAGCCAGTTTGTGGGAGCCAGAATTATTGTTGGTTGGTAGGGGATCAAATACAGTAAGTTCCTTGATGGTAGGGGCTGAAGTGCATGTACAATGTACTGTATATGTAAAGTGCTGCGTAAATTGATGGTGCTATATAAGTACCTAAAATAATTAAATAATAAATAAAATTCTCTGAATTGCAACTCAATGTTTTTTTTGGTTGATATTCTGTCACTATCATTTAAAATACACCTATGATAAACATGATAAACTCTAAATTTATTTGTAAGTGGGCAAATGTATGAAATCTGCAGGGGATCAAATAATTATTTTCCACACTGTACATGCCTAAAGTAATTTTAAAGTCTAACTGTTTTTACCTTAATGCATTCCCTTCCTTAAAATAAAAAATGCCCCACTAATTGCCCCCCTCTGCCTCTCCACCCCTAAACATATACATCCTGACTCCTCTCAGCACTGCGCTTGCTGAGGGGACACCTGCAGCAAAGAGAAGCAGACTTCCAGAAGAATAGGTAAGGGTCCGCTCTGTGCTTTGCAGTTGCACAGAACAGGTAAGTTTACCACTTTTTTGTTTTAATGACAAAAATATTGGCTTTAACACAAGAAAAAAAACATTTTCTACTAAAGTAAAGCATGACTGTATGTATTTGAGATTTTAATGTTATTTTCCCCAAACTACTGCATGGTTACACACATAACATAAATATATATTAAACCTAATCCAGCTATTAAAAAAGTCAATTTGAAATATTGGAAACAATTTCTGCTTGTATCTACTGAACATATTGCTCCATGGAAACCCTGGTGATTTATAAATAATGTCTTGTGTATGAAATATAGCACTGCCCATTTTCAGTAATATTTATACAATCTAGTCAGTCAGCAGCGGTTTGGCTCATACCTCACTGTCTATAGCCTAATCTAATTAGATTTCAATGAATTTTAAATGTTGTGAATGTGATACTAGAATCAGACTTCATACTAGAATGTCTTAACTGCCAGAATACCCTGGAAATCATTCCAGTTAAAATTCCTTGATCTCACATTTATGTTGTCTACTATGTGATTTGCAGGGAACTTTATTATTTACTTAAAGTGTAACTATGGTCAAAATTTAAAACGGTATATTTGTTTCCCTATTGAATTTCAATTATTTCTAGACTACTCCTATTAAAGAAGAATTCCAGGTATGGATATTTTTACATAGTTACATTAATCCATCACTGCCCTGCCTCTCCATGTTGTCCAATCAGAGAACACTTTGAACTCATTGAAAAAATGCAAAGTGAGCCAGCCCCTTGTGTGGGCAGAACGTTTGCATATTAACAACTTGTTAAAACTGAATAAAAGATATTGATACTGAAAAAATGCAACGTGATATCTGAATGGTTCCTGTGCCAAGCGGCAATCTCCTGTGCTGACAATGAAATAGAGCAGTCGCTTGGGACAGGACCCAGAAGCTAGTGGAGATCATTGTAGTAGCCATGTGTACTACTGGTAAAAGAAAATGAGGGGGTGGGCTCAAATAATTAATAATACAGAGATTAGTAAAAAATGTCAGTACTATTAACATCCACATCTCACTGTTTGAAAAGGGGTAGGTCAGCAATGAAACATGTATCACACACAGTAGGTGAAAAATGATATATTTTATACAGAACATGAACAGCTCAGTTATTTGAAAAGAAGTATTACACCAATAAAACAAGCATAAAATTACAGACAAAGCTTTACAGTGACAATCGATACTAGCAAACGATGGAGCTTCTGGACCATAGAAGACAAGCAGCAATATCACTGAAAGACAATAAGTTCAAACACCAACAAACTGGCTAACTACTTAAAAGTACAGTATACCAAATATTACCAATCCCAGGGGATTGGACAATGGCTGAAGTCTCTCTTAGGCCCCCCTCTTTGAACCTGACCTACAAGGGTATAGGGTCTCTCTATCTAGTCTCTAGGTCCAATCCCCCAGTCAGGCATCTCCACAAGTGTCCCTTCTCTTGCTATTCTTATACTAGTTCCTTCCCCTTTGCTATCATTGAGGAATCTCTGCTTGGTCCAAACTACACAATCATATCTTTTTGGAGAAAGTGATTAGATGGAATGCAAGTCTAACTTATGGAGGCCATACATTATGTAAATTGCCTCCTGCCATGCTATTGTATCCTGACAGCGGGACGATTCGGGCCATCAGAATACAATGAACACTGCCGGCAGTTATAGCTTCTGGTAGTGATTATACTAAAAAAATAGACATGCTGGTTTACTGAAGTCGTCGATCGATAGTTCAACTTCAATACAACCAGCCTGCCCATAGATGGATCGAAATTCATCCAATTCCTGCTAAACTGGAGAGATTTTGATCCATCTATAGCTAGCTTTAATGTGATGACTCTCCAATATTATTACAAGAAGAATTCCTTTGTGGAATTGTGACATCTTAAGCTGGCTCACGTGCCACATGTTGGGTGGTATTGACCTGTTCAATAAAAAAATGGTCAACATTTGGCCTGTGTGTACTACATCCCACCTCCTTCTGTTGAAGGGGTATGACTGAAAAAGGTCTGCTGAACGGCTCCTGATTGGCGCTCTCAGCCAATGGCTATGAACGCTAACCAGAGTGAAAAGGCAGGGAGCTGTCCCCCCATCAGAACACAAAAGAACAGCAGGGGGGGACTGCTGTACTAGTGTAGCACCCTCTAGTGGTACTAGGATACGTACAGTAGGTACATTTCCAGGCTTGGCTGGCAGCCAAATCTGAGTGAGTTTTTCTTTTGGGTCAGGGTTGAGTGACTCAGGGAGGGCTGGATGACTCACAGGCAGCATTACTGAGACCTCCCACTTTTTTCCATACCATGCTGTAATCTTCTGGAAAGGAAGAAGGGGAGGAGAGGTGGTGCTGTCTGTTGTATTCTGAGGGCTGTCAGAACACAATAGTACAGCAAGCTCAGTTTTTTTTCCATTCAACCCCCTAGGTTGAACAAAAAAAATCTGCCTGTTTATACCAGGCATAACAGTTTATCATATTCATCGAAAATAAACAATGGAAAAAAAAAATGCGCTAGCGCTCAAAATTAGCATATAGAGCAGCCAGCACAACAAAACAATTTACAAGCAATGATCATAGAATAATATGCAGCTCTCAAATATACAACCAAATAATAATACAAAGCTGTGTGACCAGATGTAAAAAAATAATAAAATAGTTAATAATAAAATAAATAAAAAAGGTTCCTCAGTCCTATAAAGGGATTTTTTTTTTTTTTTAAACGTGAAAGTACAAGGTGTTGTAAGTGAATACAAATTAATTGTAAAAAGTCATGTGGTATATCCCATATAAATATAATAATTGCATACATGTAGCACACCCCACATAGGACCCGCTAGTGAATTAGTATTCTCCACCCTCACAGCCAGGCACACCGAATCTCCACAGTATCTAAGAGTCATGAAACAGTCCAGTGCTTGTTTTTATGTTTTATTGACGGGATAAAACTTGGATAGGGATTTGGGAAATTATGGGATGCCCTTTTGACTTTAGAATTCTTCAGGGATAACTTGGCTAAGTACAGTCTTTATACATTCCTCTTCCTCCAGCACATCACTTGCTTGCAGAAAATAACACAGATCCAGCTGGAACATTGTTAGATTAATCTGGCAAGGCAAGATTAGCAAAAGCCCTTTATAGGCAGGGACCGTGAGTCCCTTTGGTTATGTAGAGGAAAGTCCAATGTCAGAGGCGTAACTAAAACCTTTAGGGCCCTGGTACAAGAAACTATAATGGGCCCCCCTGACCCACCCTTCCATCTGAGCCTCAGGCTTCCAATTTTGGGAGGGTGTCAATGGTCATCCTCCCAGAACCCTGCTTCCCGTGTACCCCTGGGAAATGCATCCAGTGCAATCACAGTGGCCCTTTACCATGTGATCAATTGATCACATGTAAACTGACTTGCTGGTTATCAGCAGTGCAGCCTATTCGTGCCACTTATCAGTGCTCATCAATGCCGCCTATTAGTGTCCATCAATGCTGCCTATCAGTGCTCATCAATACCGCCTATTAGTACCACCTATCAGTGCTCCTCAATCTCGGCTATCTGCATCCATCAGTGACACCTATCAGTGCTCATCAGTGTCCATCAGTGCCACCTATCAGTGCTCATCAATGCCCCCTATCAGCGTCTATCAGTGCCCATCAGTGCTGCTTATCAGTGCTCAATGCCTATCACTGCCACCTATCAGTGCTCATCAATGCTGCCTATCAGTGCCGCATATCAGTGCTCATTGATGCTGCCTATCAGTGCTCATCAATGCTGTCTATCACTGCCCATCTGTGCCACCTATCAGTGCTCATCAATGCCACCTATCAGCGTCTTTCAGTACCCATCAATGCTGCCCATCAGTGGTGCCTATCAGTGCTCATCAATGCTGCCTATCAGTGCTGCATTTCAGTGCTGCCTATTAGTGTCCATTATTTCTCCCTATCAGTGCCCATCAATTCCTCCTATCAGTGCTCATCAATGCCCCCTATTAGCATCCATCAGTGCCACCTTTTATGATGGTAACTTCATCACTGCAGGAATAATGAATTATGAATAGAGTTGAGAGTTTGAGATATACTAAAGTTCATTCTCAGTTCAAATCAAACCAGACTGAGGCTGGGTTCGCATAGCAAGAGAATGTGACCGGCTCTCTATGAAGCCAGTTCACATGTCTCCAGGGAGGGCAGAAATACTGCACTGAAACGCTGTTCATCTTTGGCTCCATTTCAGCGCCAAATTCAGGCGGAGATTCTGCCATGATTCGCCCCTAAATCGGACAACAGGGACGCACAGCGTTCTTGTGTGATCCGCAGCTGGTTCCAGTGTGAACCGAGCCTTAGCTTTTGTACACACGGTCGGACATTCTGACCACAAAATCCGTTGGATTTTTTCAGACGGATTTTGTCCGAAACTGGTGTTGCATACACACGGTCGGACAAAGTTGTCGGAAAATCTGATCGTTCAGAACGTGATGACGTTCATTCATTATGACGGGACTACGTTCAGGCTAGTAACCAATAGCTTTGGTCTCATAATTTGATCTGAGCATGCATGACACTTTGTCCGATCGGAATTATCTACAAACGATCGGACAAAGTCCGATCGGATCATGTTGTCGAAAAATTTTATATCCAGCTCTCAAACTTTGTTGGTCGGACATTCCAACGGAAAAAGTCAGATGGAGCCCACACACAGTCGGATTATCCGACAACACGGTCCGATCGGACATTTTCAGTCTGAATTTCCGACCGTGTGTACACTTGTGGATTTGGGAGTCTCTACAAATAGGGTTTGTGAAATTTTGTTTTGCTTCTCGCTGGACTGTTTTAGTGATATTAGATGATTCACCTACATTCCTTTCCTGATCTGCTTTGCACCAATGTATCCTCAACTGGACTATGTGGCAACTTGGGGGTTGTTTAACACAATGGTAGTGCATCACAGTGAGTCCAGTCCACTGCAACTCTTTTCAGGGCCTTTTCAGCCCACTTTTATTTTAAACAGCAAAGAAAAGTTCAACAAAAGACATCAGTTGCCCACACAGGGGCTCAGCTCTGTCTCTGTCCTGGTGCAGCCATGCACTTCTCTGCTCCCTTGTAACACACACTCTGACTCCCGGGAGGGTGGAGCCCTGAACTCTGACTCTGGCACTACTCTAAATCCAGCACACACCTGGCCTAAACTGCCATTTTACACAGTGGCACGGCCCCGCCCTGCCGCAACTGTTATGCATTACCTGCTATGAATGCCTAGTACAGACAGGTGATTTAAAGTATAATTACAAGCAAACCTTTTTTTTTGTTATGTTTTGTTTTGGATGAAGTGTAGAGAGATAGAAGACTTTTCAATTTTTATTGCTGTCTGTACCCCCATTAGGGAGATTCACCCTTTCTGTTTCTATCCGTCTAGCTCTGACTGATGCTGGCGGTGTCAAAGAGACAGAGGTACTCTTTACCATATTTACTGTTGCCCCCTGATAGTGCCCTTCTGGCATTCAACGCAGCACTTGTCCCGCCTTTTTAAGGTGCCGGTTCCTTTGACGCCAAATTTTTCCTGCTGGGTGTATCACCGATACACATTCCCAAACTGCACAAGAAACTACTCAGACACATCCTTACTGCATGCGGTCTGGTTGCCCTCAACTGGAAGCCGAGCTCCCCACCTTCCCAAGATGCTCTGTATGCCTGAATAAAGGACTTGGAGCTAATGGAAAAAATGACTGCTAGAGTACAGGATATGCTGGAAACACATGATAAGTTCTGGAAGTTGTGGCATCTTCGGGAGGACCCATCTCAAGCTACTGGATGAGCTAATGTGCTATTTCCCTACCATTCCTTTATTTCCTCTTTTCCCCAAGTACCCTCTTTCCCCTACCCTTCTTTTTCCTCTTTTTTCACACTCTCGTTTTCACTTTATAAGCTTGTACCTCAGTTGTTACAAACTCCATATGTTACCCAACAGTTCAGGGTATGATCTAGCACGGCGATCGTGCCTATTGCTATTACGCTGCTTGAACTTGCTGTACTCATGTTTCAGTATTACTTGGAGCTTACTTTGTTCTGTTCTTGTACTATTCTCTGCTGAGATGATAAATAAAAACAGTTTTTTGAAAAAAAAAGTGAAAGTAAAAGAAAATCCCAAATTTTGGGTTGTCCCCAGAAAAGTAATCAAGTCTTCCAATGGTTACCTGGGGGACCCCAAGAAATTCCATTAATTTGCAGGTATTTCCTCTCACTTCCTCTTTAGCTATGGGACAGGAAGGGAAGATAAATCTCTACAATGGGACACAGATGGTGAAGAAAAATCTGACAGGGGTTATAATTCTGCCTTGCTCTATCCCCAAAACATTTTTTGCCTATAGTTCTACTTTAAATGTGACTGTTTTTGATTGGCTTGTGAATTTTGGAGAAATTAGTGTTACACTGCGTTCAGTATGACTCCCTTCTCCCCTCCATACAGTTTTGGGTCTATCAGACATCATTATCATACATATAAATATCAGTATTAGCATCATCCAACACGTGCTGACAACCTTTATTACTCCTTTTTTCTATATTTCAGACAACTTTGTGTACTGAACGTATATTGATGTCTGATTCTCTACCTCAGATGTATAAAGATCCATAGCTACAGCAATCAGCAATGACGTTTAAGTAGATCAACTATATGCATTCTCTAACATTATCACCTCTTCATTGCACTAGTAAGTTACACATATAATATTTGAACCACCCTTAGTGGTAAATGCAATGAAAAAAATGGCAATGAAAAGTTTAATCAATGTGTACGAGCTGCACTGAAATAACTCTTTTCTGCTGTCCTCAAAGCAATACCGACTATGTCCACATCTTGATTTGTACACTTGTGTACATGTACAGGATGGCACCAAAAAAGCACCAAAATATAGGTTCAATGCATGATGTTATTTGAATTAGGATTGCTATAAATGAGTATTCCAACCCATTCATACTTAGGCTAGGTAACTGATATACACCAATCATCCATACCATTATGACCATCCACCTAATACTGAGTAGTTTTCACTTTGCCCCTAAAACAGCTCTGACGCATTGAGGCATTGACTCCACTAGACCATAGCTCCCAACTTTTGAGCATGGCAAAAAGGGGCACGTTCTGAAGTGAAGAGTTGATGTGGTCATATTTTTGGTTTTTAAAGAAGCGTGATCACATTGCTGCTACTTTTGTTGCTTTCTGTCTGCTGCAGATATTTCACACTATTATGTACGTCAAACACCTGCTACAGAAAAGGTTTAAAAATAAATCCAAAAATGTCAGTCTCAAACCAAAGCGAAGATTGTTTTTTTTCTGACATTAGTCACAAAGGACATTGAAGAGATGTAACACTCTTGGGGACCTAGCAATCTGTCACAGAAACATCGTCAGGCCCTATTGCATTTACAACAAAGAGAAAATGTCACTATCAAATCATTGGTTAAGGAGGGAAACATCATTCTCATGGATATCACCCAATATGTTAGTATGTGTGAAAAAAAAATTAAATTGAAAGAACCAATAACTCCATATTTTATGCACTAAGGAAAATGTACAAAAATCTTTCAGACCCACCAGGAAGATCCATAGTTTCTGGCAACATTTGCCTAACCCAGAACACGAGCATTGTTATTTTTGACTATTTAAGACCTCATGTGGGGGTTTGCCCTCATACCTAAAAATTGTACCTTCTCACAATTTTAGATAATGTATACATTACATCTGATACTGTATTGGTATCCATAGATGTGGAAATCCTATATTTGAGCATTCCATGCGTAAAGGGATTCGAAGCCATTTGTATGTTTCTAAACGAAAGTGGTGATTGAGTACAATGACTTTATCTGATGCATCCTTGAGCTTATTTTAACACACAATGTGTTTGTGTTTGGAAGCTCCCGCTACCTCCAGGTGCAGGGAGTGGTGATGGGGACTACATGTGCCCCATTGTATGCAAACTTATACCTAGGGGGTGGGAGCACTGGCTTTTTTTGTCAGAGAACATGTCAATGTACCTCCGTCATGCTGAGATATGGCAAAGGAGAATCCACCACATTATTGCTTATTGGACTGGGCAGAGGGTGTTGAGGGCATTTGGTGAAGCCCTCAGTAGAATTCCTTTTAACCAATTTTTCACTTTGTCTTATGATAGAAATACGCTTCCATTTTTGGATTTATGTATCTATAGGGACATTGGCAATAAGGTTTCAACTAAGCTTTATTGTAAACCTACAGCCAGCAATTATTTTATTCATTCAAACAGTGCACATCTAGAATATGTTGTTCACGGGATACTGATGGAACAGTACCTCAGGGTCCATCAGAACTGCATTGACCCAGACATTTTTGAAAAACAGTCATCATAATTATGTGATAGTTTTCTAAGAGCAAGGGTCAATGGTCAGCCGAGGGGTTTTGGTATTTTATTGTAGAGCTTGGATAGGGAAAGGAATATAGTGGGATACTCTGAACTCAACTAATTACAAGGAGAACAGCTTCTTGAACTGTGGAATTACTTCATGATACACGGTACACTCTTGATCAAGTCCTTTGCAGGCAAAATGAACAGTTGCTCTTTAGGACACTAGCCAATATCCTAGTATAGCCAGTATCCCCTTTCTGGTGAACAATGTAGCTGATTTTCCTAGCGCAGAGAGGGTTAGTTAGAGAACCAGGCTCCAAGATCTTTACAGTCTGTACTCACAAGGCCTCTGGATGGAATGGTATCCTCCTTCAAATCTTCCAGAAGCACCCTGTCAGTCAGATTTTCAGAACTCTGGTCAGCATTTCATCTCTCAGGCCTCCCACCCAAGGCCACATGGCAGCAGGTCCGTAAGAGGGCACAGCACCCCCTCCTCAGCTGATCTCTCCTCTACAGGAAAAGACCCCTTTCCAGTGTTTGATCCAATGAATAAAAATACCTTTCTCAGCATACATATGGGCCCTTATGCTTGTAATTGGCTGAAGTGGCATCCATATTCATGCTGCTGATCTGCATGAGTTCATCCAGCAACTTCCAAGTTAATACAGAAACAAAAGCAAGGTGAAACACACAGGATTCCCTAGCTAATAATGTAGTTTTCCTGTTAAGCAGGAAAGCTGCTATGTTTTACCTCACATTCTTCTGTTAAACAGGAGACCACACTATACTATGTGCATCCTAGCAACCTATCTTGGAGAGTGCTAAATTTCATTAATAAATGTGTTTAAAGTATTAAAGGCTTTTTTTGATAATTTCTGAATGATATTTATTTCCTAGTGTGGACCACTATCCACTATATGTATTGTGGGGTGGATCCTGAAGAAATGAATACATCTCGAAATGCAATGATCAAAGACGCCATATACTGATTGTTTGTTCTCTGAGGTATAATCAAAGTCTCATTGATTCACACCCTTCTTCCACCCTGTTCCTAGCGGATTAAGTGGTAGTTGGTTTATTTTCTCATGCCTTATATTTTATGTATTGGGAAGCTCTCCTATACCATTGGCGAATGAAGTATTTCACACTACACAATACTTTGAATGCATATGGCTGTTTTTGCCGTAAGGTAAGGTGGCAATTTTATCTCAAGTGGCTCTCTCTATAGTCTGACATATGCCACGTATACATGACCGGACTTTCCATCAGAATAAACTCTGACGGTCTTTCCGACTGAGTTTCTGACGGAGTTCCGACCGAATGGACTTACCTACACACGATCACACCAAAGTCCGTTTGTTTTGAACACGATGACATACAACAGGACTAGAAAAGGAAGTTCAATAGCCAGTAGCCAATAGCTGCCCTTGCGTCATATTTGGTCCATTGGACTAGTATACAGACGAACGGTTTTCCTGATAGGAATTGATTCCGTCGAACAGATTTAAAACATGTTCTATTTCTAGGCCCGTCAGACTTTTTGAAAAAAAAAAAGTCAGCTGAAGCCCACACACGATCAGAATATCCAATGAAATGATTCTGTCTGACCTTTTCTGCCGGAAAGTCCGGTCGTGTGTACGCGGCAATAGAAGTAACCTCTTAATCATTCGGCTGCCTCTTGTTGCTAGGGACTTAAGTGAAAAAAAATCCTAAATATTTAAATTGCATTCTGGTAGGAACAGCTCAGGCTGTGAATAGATGAGTGCAAACTAGAGGAGTATTGCATTGGTAGGCATGAAGGAGTGAAAGATAGTAGATAGCAAATGCACTGCAGCAAATGGTACACTGATTTAACAAAGAAATAGTGTGCTTTCAGCATGCAGCGCTATATTTAAATGCTTGAGAAAGGAAAAGGAACACAGTGTTTTATATAAAAATTTCTTTATACATGATTTATCGACAGTTTGGTTTTACCCTTGTTTGAATGTTGGAAAACTGTAATTCATGACACATATAATCAAAATGCCCCAGGTTACATTTTATGTGTAATGAAATATTAAGGAAGTTATGCAATTCCCAGAAGATATAAACAGTAACTGTAGCTTATTTGACCTCAGTAGTTTTATACATTCATTATAGTCCATGCCTGGCTTGCTTTATGATTTGTTTTCCAACAATGAGATATGCTTTATAATGAAATATAAATTTATAGTCATAAAGCTGACAGGACTACTAATATTTGTAATAATTCCATGCTGCAACATGGATAAAGATGTGTGAGGAAAGGTTACATTTGTGAAAAAGTAACTGTGCCAAATGCTTAGAGGCTACAATGGCAAAATTAAAGTCACAGCTCCGGAGATATAAGCAGTACAGTCACAAATGCTATCCATTTAGTAAACCTGGGTAAGGTCATAACTTGGCAGGGCAAAATACTGTGATCTTGTGGGGAATGATCTTTTCATCTGACGTAACATAAGCGTATGAAGCTAGCTATACACCTAAAACTTTTTAGAAACGTTGTCATCTTTTCATTACCTTTCAGTTGAAAAAAATGCTGTTTGATAATAAATGAATCTAAGCAATATGTGGATGATAGATTACTGCAGACTTTTACATTTTATGTAAAATTTCTTACAATTACAAGCTCATAGGAACTGTACAGCATTGCCATTTATTGGAACAGGCTGGATGGCGTGTAATTCACCTTAGGCCACTCAAGAGTTAAATAAATAGTTTTGGTGGACATGCTCTTTAAAGTAGAGCTCCAGGCTCATTCAGAAAAAAATAAAAGTCAGCAGCTACAAAAACTGTAGCTGGTGACTTTTAATATTAGGACACCTACCTGTCTCACTCAAACTGATTTTTCAATCGGCTCTCGGGTGCTGCTGCCACCCCCTTGGCTAAGGGAAACCATCAGTAAAGCCTTTGCGGCTTCACAGCCGATTCCCTACTGTGCATGCACGAAGCACACTGCGCTTTGTAAATGTCCCAGTGGATGGGGAAGGAGGGGGGTGGTGAATTTCTGGCTGAATTTGCCGTAGCGAACTCATCCGGAAATGGGAACTGGTACCTGTCAAACCAGGTACCTGCTCCCCTTCCCCCCGAAATGTGCCAAATGTGGCAGCGGAGGGGGAGGAGGCAGACAAGCTGAGCTTCCGCTTTTGGGTGGCGCTCCACTTTTAAGCCGAACAGCTTAGTGGCCCTGTTGCATTTCTTGATAAATACTAAGTGCACTGCATCCTTAGAAATCTTTCTGAGGGCAAGTGCTAAATGAAAATGACAAGTGTATTGCACAAATAATTCTGCATATTGGCACACCCAACTATAAGAAAATTGTGGTTGTAAAGGTAAAAGGTTTTATATTCTCTTCATTAAAGTAAAAAACCTTTTAAGTGCAGCTTCCCCCCCAGCCTCTCTAAATACTCACATGAGCCCCATCTCGGTCCAGTAGTGCACACATCTTACAGTAGTTCTACTCCCCTCTCCTGGTTCTCACAGGCTCAGCTGAGAGCAGCAAGAGCCATTGGTGTCTGCTGCTGTCAGTCAACACCTGTGAGCAGAATGCGGGAGGGAGTGCGGGAGGAAGTGGTGTGGGGGTGAGCTGGGCTGTGTGTCTAAATAGACGCAAACAGCTCAGCACGGGAGCGAGCCTGCACGTGTGCCCCATAGCAAGTGGTTTTCTATGGGGGAACCTGGTGGGGGGAGGAGCCGGGAGCGCAAGTGGGGGACCTGAGAAGGGGAGGATTGGGGCTACTCTGCAAATCAAGGGAACAAAAGGTTCATAAAGAAGTTCCTTTATTGAATATCTTTCAAAAGGTACCCAGCGACATACACAGAGCTCCCAGGCGATCAGCAGATGCGTCTACTGATTGGCTGTGAGCTATGTGTATGTCTTGATGTAGCTTTTATAGGATATTCAATAAAAGAACTGCTTTCATTCTTGGATGTGCCCCTACTTTTTGTTCCCTAATATACTCATTTAGGTGTGGACCAGGCAGGCACCCATACTTTCATTAGCAGCTCGGGATCTTACAGGCTGCCTTTTGAGCAGTGTGTACCCAAAACCATTGCACAAAGCAGGTAAGTATAACATGTTTGTTATTTTGATTATGAAAAACGTGAAGCTTTACAATCACTTTAACTTGCAACACAGCCTCTATTTGCAAAATGAATGGTAGCCTCAAAAGAAATGATATCCTATGTGCCTTCTGTCCACACACACCTAGAACAAGTTCAATATATATATATATATATATATATATATATACACTGTGCCTTGAAAAAGTATTCAAACTCCTTGAAATTTTCCACATTTTATCATGTTAAAATGTATTTTATTGGGATTTTATGTGATAGACCAACACAAAGTGGCACATAATTGTCAGGTGAAAGGAAAATGATAAATGGTTTTCCATTTTTTTTCTCCAAATAAATAGGTGAAAAGTGTGACATGCATTTCTATTCAGTCCCCCTGAGTCAATACTTTGTAGAACCATCTTTTGCTGCAATTACAGCTGCAAGTCTTTTTGGGGATGTCCCAGCTTTGCACCAGCTTTGCACATTTAGAGAGTGAAATTGTTGCTCATTCTTCTTTGCAAAATAGCTCAAGCTCTGTCAGATTGGTTGGAGAGCATCTGCGAACAGAAATTTTCAAGTCTTGCCACAGATTCTCAACAGGATTTAGGTCTGGTCTTTGACTGGGCCATTCTAACACATGAATATGCTTTGATCAAAACCATTCCATTGTAGCTTTGCTGTAGGTTTAGGGTCGTTGTCCTGCTGGAAGGTGAACATCCACCCCAGTCTCAAGTCTTTTGCAGACTCTAACAGGTTTTCTTGCCCTGTATTTAGCTCCATCTATCCTCCCAGCTTCCCTGTCCCTGCTGAAGAAAAGCATCCCCACAAAATCATGCTGCCCCCACCAAGTATCACTGTTTGTTTTCCGCCACACATATTGTTTTGCTTTTAGGCCAAAAAGTTACATTTTGGTCTCATCTGACCAGAGCACCTTCTGTGAAATGTTTGCTGTGTCCCCCACATGGCTTCTCGAAAAACTGCAAATGGGACTTCTTATGGCTTTCTTTCAACAATGCCTTACTTCTTGCCACTCTTCGATATAGGCCAGACAACTAATAGTTGTCCTGTGGACAGATTCTCCCACCTGAGCTGTGGATCTCTGCAGCTCCTCCAAAGTTACCATGGGCCTCTTGGCTGCTTCTCTGATCAATGCTCTCCTTATCAGGCCTGTCAGTTTAGGTGGACAGCCATGTCTTGATAGGTTTGCAGTTGTGCCATACTCTTTCCATTTTTGGATGATGGATTGAACAGTTCTCCTTGAGATGTTCAAAGCTTGGGATTTTTTTTATAACCTAACCCTGCTTTAAAATTCTCCAAAACTTTATCCCTGACCTGTCTGGTGTGTTCATTGGCCTTCGTGATACTATTGTTCACTAAGATTCTCTAAAAAAAACTCTAAGGGCTTCACAGAACAACTGTATTTATACTGAGCTTAAATTGCACACAGGTGGACTCTATTTACTAATTAGGTGACTTCTGAATGCAATTGGTTCCACTAGATTTTAGTTAGGGGTATCAGAGTAAAGAGGGCTGAATACAAATGAATGCTATACTTTTCAGATATTTATTTGCAAAAAATGTTGAAAACCATTTATAATTTTCCTTACACTTCATAATAATGTGCCACTTTGTTTTGGTCTATCACATAAAATCCCAATAAAATAAATTTAAGTTTTTGGTTGTAACATGACAAAATGTGGAAAATGAAAAGGGGCATGAATACTTTTTCAAGGCACTGTATATACTAGATATAGGGAAATCAATTTACTCAATGCCCCAGTTTAACTCCTGAGCTACAAAGCATAAAAAATGTTTTAAGCTTCCTCCCATGAAACCTTATTAATTTATTATACTTACTCCGTCTTTAATCTTAAAACAAATTATCCGTATTTATTTATTTTTTTAACACACACTTTTTTCCCCTTATAATCAGGGGAAAATCGTGGGTGCATGTTATACGCCGAACCGCTGCCTCAGTGGGGAAGGAGGGAATGGAAGCCGCCGAAATAGACAGAGCCGAGTGTACTGTGTACTCGGCTAGGCTTGGCTCCGCTCGCAGTCGTGCCCAGTCCTGCCTCCTAGCATTTACATCCCGCCATTGGACCGGTGATGTGTCCATCATAGGAGACAGGCCAAGGGGCGGGACTGGGTGGGACTGCGAGAGGAGCCGAGAGGAGCCAAGTACACAGGACATCCTGCTCTGTCTATCTTGGCGGCGGTAACATTTAAAAACATCATGCTGCAATTTTGGGCAAGGCTGCGGATGGACACTGTTGGGCAAGGCTGCGGATGGACACTGTTGGGCAAGGCTGCAGATGGACACTGATCATTCTGCAATGATGGGCAAGGCTGCAGATGGACACTGATAAGGCTGCATTGATGGACATTTAAAATGTAAGTTTTTTCCTTAAACTTCCCTCCTAAACTTGGGGTGCATGTTATACACTGGCGCGTGTTATACGCAGATAAATATGGTAAATAAAAAATCTCATTTGATTGTCTACAGTACAAAATCAAAGGTGATGGTTCAGCCGCAGATGTGGTAGGAGTCTGGGAGTTAAATTTTTTCATCTCCTCTCTTGTCATGTTGTCCTACATAAAGAGTGTCAGATGATATAACCATTCTTGGTGATAATTTGTAAATGGAGCACAAAGTTTCTGTGGACTGCAGGAAACCAGAATAACAAACAAATGGATAGCTTGGAATGAAAAGAGAGAATTCATTACCCCAAATCCCTTGTAGGTGATAACAAGGTGACAACCCAGCACACACACTAGCAAGCTAGTAGTGGATTTTTGGATGAAAAGAAGTTCATCCAAGGGTCTGAACGTTCATGATTAAAATGTCAGATTCCAATTTTATGGCCATTTTTACACATATATTCATACTATCACTGTTAACACTTGCTAGATGCAGTTCGACTGCATCTCATCTTCTTAAAAGCACTGAACAGCCTGATGCTCCAACTTTCTCTTAATAAAACATAGTAAACCAAAGTCATTAAATAAAGATAGCTTATCAGATTTTACAGTGTCAACTTCCTTATGAACGTAGAAAGAATATAGGAAAAACATGAGTAGGACAACACACAGCATTAATGTTGTATTCCTTCTACATCTACAGCCTTAGTGATGGGAAGTATGGAACATTATATAATAGAGATTGCTTGTCTCATTGTATAGATGGAATGGAAACAAATCATTAATGGGAACAATGATAAAAATGGTAGATGGACTTTGAAAAAGATTGCTAGTAAATGTGACGTCATCCTTCAGGCTATACCAGAACACTGCACATTTAGCTTTGGTGAAAGCAAGGAATAATACAGTGTGAGAACACTGAGTAAAGGTACTCAGCATTTCATAAAGAAGAAGCCATTTTAATGTTAGTGTCACGTTTCTCTGCATACTCTAGTCTCAAGGGAACAAAATCCATTTTCAGTAGCTTTCTGCTGAATCTCTTCATGCTGCGAGTCACCAATTCCTCTATGCCAAGGAAAATATATCTCTTGGAAAAAAGAATGGATATAAAAATAAGCAGCAAATATGCAGAGCAAAATAACTTGCCCATGAAGTAGCTGATGATTAAGAATTTGACAAATGGAATAAAACAGGACTAAAATTCATCTTCATAGGATGAAGGATGAGTAGGCTTATTAAACAATTCACTCAGATCTCCAGTCAAGTTGCTTCTTATTGCTTCACTAGATACACATTTCCCCATGTTCTTTAGTTAGAAAAATGCACATTTAAGATATACCTGTACTTCACATCAGTTTTAGCTAACTCATTCTCTAAGGTGAGCACAAATGGTTTGCTCTACCTCAGTATCTAAAGCCTCGTACACACTATCGGATTTTCCGACGGTAATTGTGTGATAACAGGCTATTGGCAGAAAATACGACCATGTGTACGATCCATCGGAGAATTGTTTTTGGATTTTCAAATGTTGGAGGGCAGGCTTATAAATATTCCACGGACAAATGTCTGTTGTCGGATTTTCCGATCATGTGTACACACATGCTCAGAAGCAAGGACAAGCCAGAAGCGGTTGGTCTTGTAGACTAGCGCTCGTAAGGAAGAATTAACATTCGTGATGCAGCAAATGATGAAATCTCGAAATGCAGCACACACATTCTCTTCTTCTTTAATGGGATAATAATGAAGCTGCTTTTCTGGTGATACTGATGGAGTTCTGCTAAATGTATTTTAACATACTTTTATTTTCCAGTGATGTCAGGAATAATATTATTTATATTATTATTATGTTATATTATATTATATTATGCTTGTTTTTTTTTGGCAAGTTACCACAACACCATTATCCTGTAGTTTTTAAGATCAAAGATACAACTGTGTTGGTGTCCCTTGTTAATTTTAGATTGTATTTTTTTTAAATGTAACTGTCTACTTCCAAACTGTCATTTGAAGTAAAACACATAGCCAAGTATTATTCGCCACAATTTTTTTATTGTGCATCAAAAAAAGGAAATAAACAAAATTAGACATGCTATCTGCCAATAGAACTTAACCAAAAAGTGCATTCTTTGCATCCATGCATCCAAAAATATAGAAAATATACCAAATCAAGTCATTATTCAACCAAAAAATTAAATAAAAGCCTCATGCATGTGCCCTGCTTCTTCATATAGGGGGTCAACAATGCCAAGAGTTGGTGAAAGCAGGGGTCTGTCACCAGGAGATAATTCCTAAAATCATCTGGATTATTCTCTTGGTGCTCCCATAGCAAAGGCATATGACATAATTGATCACGATTAATAAAGCAACCAATTTTTGCTCCAAGAAATCCTACTCCTCCTGTTCCTGGACTTGGGTCAAAGCAATAACTCCAAGGCCAATATTAAATAACAAGTTATCTCCTCCACAACATGTCTGGTTGACGAATGGCCGTTCAGAAATGAACTTAAAAGCATGAAATGAAAAGTGCGAAAAGCTACTAACATGAAATTAGCAGAAAGAGCCCAAAGGGCAACCTTTCAAAGGTGGAGATCTACTTGACTAACATAAAAGAGCTCAAATATCACTGGGATTCAGCGTCGTTTTTATTAATTTTTTTTTAAAGAAATTAACTAGGAAGGCCTAAGTAGTAAGGAAAACTTACATACAAGATCAGCTGATGCAATTAGGCACAGAATTTGCATTGATCTCATTCATTGATTGTTTTATTAAAAATTAGTTGTGATGCTTGGTACTGTGTCATTAGTGGAGTTGGTACTTAAAGTGTTACTAAACCCAGGACCCTGCATTCACTATATCTGGTCTCCCACAGCAATTTTTTAGTAAATATAAACTGCTAAATAGCTTTTCTCGTCATCAGTATATAGCAGTCTTATGGCTGCTATCAGTGTCTGGTTAATGCCCATAGAAGGAATTTTCATTCTACTCTGACTGTCCTATGGGGCTGCAGGACCACTGGCCCTCTGTCTGGACACTGCTGATTGGCCCTGTGCCAATCACATGCACCCTCCCAAGAAAAAATAAAAATGAAGCACGTGCAGATTGCCCCCAAGGCTCTGTAATGTCAAGAGATGGATTGGGGACTGCGGAAGAAGAGGAGGATCACAGAGGACAGGATCAAACAGTCTTTTTACAGTGCAGATGATTAACCCCTTAGGCTCCACAGTGAGTACAACAAGCATGCTTTACTGCATATACAGACTGATTTTACTGTTGTGAGTTTAGTAACAGTTTAACAATGCAGACACTCTTCCTCGGTATGACCAATGAGAGGTCAGTGACAGTGCCAGACTAAGTCTGGACGCTTATTTTCATTTCTAGAAACTGTAGGATGAAAAGGATGAACAAAAAGAAAATTGAAATTTACAGCACATTTCTCTACTGGCTTTACTTTTATGATTGTAGACTACCAGCTGTGTATCACTGGTTTAGACTCTTCCTGTTGGGTTTTAAATGTACTTATTCAGTGATCACCTGGGGAGCAATTAAAAGAAAAGAATGCTACCTGCTACTTCCAGTAGCTAATGACAGTTCTGTACATTCAGCTGTGCTATAATGGCTCTGATGGGACCATAGCCTCATCCATAAGCTCTACTCCATCTGTGCAGGGCAGTTATAAAAAGAACCAGCATCTGGAAAAGTACAAGTAAACCAGACAAAATGTCAAACTGTAGGTGTGACAGTTCAATAATTTAGCACAATTATAATTCTAACAGTATCATTATTACACCTTATGTAGACACTTGGTGAAGTATCTTTTCCCTGCAGAAACCACTAACCCTTTGTAAAAAGTTGTCATTTATATAGCGTACGAAACAAAACCTGAGTCAAATTTAGTGTCTGTTTATGAGAGGTCTATTTTTAGAAAAGTCTCATTCTTTACTGCAGTTCTAGGAAGTGAGATAGGACTCAGCATGGCTCACAGCTGGAGAAGACATTGATTCAAGGAATCAGTCTCTCACCTATCAGCTAAACATAGAGTGCAGAAAATTCCAGCATGGTCTTCTGGATCTATCATGAAGCTATAAATGTCATCTCACTGTAGCACACCTATAAGTACATACTGTAGCTCTGCTAACTGTCCCTTTTTTAGAGGGACTATCCCTGATCTGGAACAAAGTCCCTCTGTCCCTCTTTCCTCCTCATTTGTCCCTCATTTTGGTCTGATTTATATAGTTGTATATAAAATGCACTTCTTATCGTTCAAAAAGTGTTTACCAGTACTAAACCTTTCATCCAGTCTCTAAATTGCAGCATTTGTAGATGTCAAAAGCCAATGTAAAGGAGTGGCAGTGGTTTAAAAAAAAAACATTTGTTTAACTAATCAATCTTCTCTATAACCCCCCCTTTACGGGGTGTGCCCTATGCCTACATACTTTTGCTAATAGGTGTCCCTCGGTCCCATTTCAAAATATTGGGAGGTATGTAAGTGTTGGCTGTGGTACATATGTATGTACACCTCCTACCTGAACTTAGTGATCGGTAAATGCAGTGAAACAGAAAATTGTAAATAAGATGATGTAACAATATTCAGCAGCTGCTTGCTGACCTTAAAATGTAATTGTTAATGCAAACAGAGCAACAATCAGACACCACCAGGCTAGGTATACAACATAGCAGACAGGAATATTTTGAGCATGGTGATAAGAACAGCAAGCTACTAGCGATGTTGGCACAGCAGGATAGGCCCTTAGCGGTTATTTCAGAAATACTAACGGCAGAAGGAGTATTGGTTACCTCTTCGGAGGACATTCTATCTGCTTTTACCAGGTTTTATACCTCTCTATATGTTTCCTCACTTCCTGATGGATTTGACCCCAGTCCTATGACCTCCATGTTGGACACGCTAGCATTGGGGTGGCTCTCTGATGCAGAGAGACAACTCCTTGTCTCAGAGATCACATCAGAAGAGGTGGCGATGGCCATCGGGTCTTTCCCGGCTGGGAGGACCCCGGGGCCAGATGGACTACCCATAGATTACTATAGAGCCCATGTGGAGCTACTTGCCCCCAGACTGGCTCAGCTGTATCGAGCCTGTCTTCAACAGGGATCCCTGCCATCCTCTATGAGGGAGGCCCATATTGTTCTCATTCCAAAGCCTAATAAGGACCCCAAGTTGTGCGCCTCCTACAGGCCAATAGCACTCCTAAATTGGGACTTAAAAATACTAACCAAAATACTGGCCACTAGACTTAATAAAGTGATTAAATCTCTGATTGACCCTGATCAAACGGGCTTTATGCCAAGTAGGTCCACAGACATCAACATCCGTAGATTGTTTTCGAATATTCATGCCCCCCACACTAATCAAGGCACTAGGACCATTGCCACCCTTGATATGGAAAAGGCATTTGATAAGGTGGAGTGGGTGTATCTGCGGGAGGTGCTCAGATGAATGGGCTTCCCACTGAAGTTTATTGCCTGGATGCGCACACTGTACACCGGTCCCCTAGCATGCATTCAATTGAATGGCTCCCTGCCTCCTCCATTCCTCCTGCAGAGGGGCACCAGGCAGGGATGCCCTCTCTCCCCGTCCTTGTTCGCCCTGGCCATGGAACCTATTGCGGAGGTCCTCAGGAGCTCGGCCGAGGTCCGTGGCCTTAGGGTGGGCTGGCTGGAGGAGAGAGTGGCTCTCTACGCGGATGACTTACTGCTTTTTTTAAACGATGCTGGTGACTCTTGGACTTGGACTCATGGACGCATTCTCCGCCTTCACCGGGTTAAGGGTGAATTGGCATAAGTCTCAGCTTTTCCCGGTGGACGAGGGGGCCAGGTCCTCCTCGTCCCCCTCTACCCCGCTCCAATGGGTGGATAAGTTCACCTATTTAGGTATCATTATTTCAAGAGGGGGTAGGGATTTTGTCTGGCTCAATCTTGAACCTGTCCTGATAGGGATTAAATCCAAACTGAGAGCGTGGGGCAATCTTCCCCTTTCCCTCATTGGGCGCATCAACCTTCTAAAAATGAAAGTACATCTTTAGGAATTCCCCACAATGGCTGAATAAAACCTTCTTTAATTCTCTTAAACAACTTTTCCTTTCATTTATTTGGGGGTCTGGATCGCCTAGATTCAAGTATACCAAGTATACCACTCTGACCAGGCCTGTGGATAGTGGAGGCTTGGCTCTCCCGGACTGCCACAAATATTTCTTGGCCCCTCAGCTTGTAACCGTCCACTGGTGGTTGCAACCGGATCTGAATAATTCTGCTACGGTGTTGGAGGCGGCTATAGTGCGGTCTCTGGAGGCCTTGAAAGGGTTGGTATTCAGGGGGCCAAAACACCTCATTGCCTCATCCCTTCTATGTGCACCACTATGAGGTCGTGGAAGGTGGGAGAGGTGCTGAGGGCATCCCTGCCAAACACCTGGTCTCCTCACACCCCCCTGTGACTGAATTCTAACCTACCACAATTTACTACCATTACGGATCCACAGGCCTGGGCCAAATACAAAATACTGACTCTTGAGCATGTTGTCACCAATGGGGAGCTTGCTCCCTTTCATGTATTGTGTATCAAATTGAATGTGCCTGCATGAGCCCATTTCAGGTATTTCCAAATCGCCCATGCGTATAGATGTCAGTTCTTAGGTCAACCAATTATAATGGAATACTCGGAGCTCGAATCCATCCTTCAAGTGAAGAATTTGGAGAAACCCACTTCTCAGATTTACGGGTCCCTACTGGTTGCTGCCATCCCCGAACTGACCTCCCTCCGCAGGAAATGGGTGTGGGACATACCGGGGCTGGACGAGGACAATTGGAGGGAAATTTGGGATTTTCCGTTTTCTCCCCTGGTCTCAGCTAGGGACAAATTGGCCCAATACAAAATTATACATAGAGCTCACTACACACCCCACAGGCTGCATCAGATGTCACCAGCGCATTCTCCGGCGTGCTGGCGATGCTCTTATCAGCCAGGGGACTTCTTTCACATTTTCTGGGCTTGCCCAGCAATTGTACATTACTGGAAGGTGATAACTACTGTCACTAAGACTAGTGTTAGTTATGATCCTATATATTGTCTGCTGGGGCTAGTGGAACAAATGTCCATTCATAGAGCTAGGAAAATACTCATATCCCTAATACTGTACTATGCACATAAGGCCATCACGGTGAGCTGGAAACAATCATCTCCCCCCTCTGTCAGGTTCTGGAAGGGCCTAGTTAATGCCAGTTTGCCCCTTTATAGAGCCACCTACACGGGGAGGGGTTGCCCGAAGAAATTTGAAAAGGTGTGGACCTGTTGGTTAGATGATAACACTACGGCAACTGATGCAGTAGCTAACCCTTAGATCAACATTACGATTATAATATGGTAGTAGACTGACCCGGGTGTTCCTATGTAATTTTATCCTATATTTATGCTATTGAGCACAGATTCTCCTGCTGTTAACCTCTCCCCACATTGAGGTATTAATAAGTTAAGTTTTGGTTGTTGTCGGTCTGCCCAGCTGAGGCCTGTTGTTGCTTTGCAGACTGATTATGTTATGATGCCTGATGTTCCCTGCTGCGGTCTGTGGCCGCATCAGAGATTTTGCCCCTGTGTGGGTATTGTTGGCCCCTGTGTGGGCAATTTTCTATGCTAAAACTCAATAAAAAAAGATTTTGCAAAAAAAAAAAAAACAGCAACAAGCTCAATAATTATATTACACAATAAGTGGAATCACAGTTTTGTCATTAGAACATCAACAAATGTATTATAACAGTTCACTTTCCCTTATCTAGATAAGCTAACTGCAACGTGGCTTTTGATGAGCTCACACTTCTGTACTGGAGCATCTAACTACTGCACAGTAATATATTTCTTTTCAATGAAACAAAGAAACAATTTATATACTGTGGGGATTATTTATGAAAGGCAAATACACTTTGCACTGAAAGTGCACTTGGAAGTGCAGTCACTCTAAATCTAAGGGGTAGATCTGAAATGAGTGGAAGCTCTGCTGAGTTTATCATCCAATCATGTGCAAGCTAAAATGCTGTTTGTTTTCCTTGCATGTCCCTCTCGGATCTACAGCGACTGCACCTCCAAGTGCACTTGCAGCGTCAAGTGGATTTTCCTTTATTAGATAACCCCCTCAGTCTCTTGAAGATAATGCATGCTGAAGAAATAACAGGTGTGCAGTCCCTTTAAGATAATTCACGTTTTTTTCCTTTGTTTTAGCCTGGTAGTCCTGCCATTAACTCACTTCCTGTCCTAGGGTGACAACTGAACTGAGCAGCTATGTCATCCTAGGACTATGTTAGAACAAGGGGAGGTGTAGTCCACAGAGAAAGCTGGGAACAATGCTAATTGATAACAGTCCAGAGGCCGAGAATACAGGAAGTTACCAGCTCAAAATATTTCTACTATTTATTTTTAGACTCATTACACAAATTTAATAAAACGCTCTCAATTATATATTTAACAGATCAAAAAGAGAGCAAATAAAGGAAATGTTTTCTTAGTGTTTACATACACTTTAAAGCAGAACTAAACCCTATCCTTTACAGCCAGGGCAGCTGCCATTTTAGGTTGGCCATACACGGTGTAAATTTCTTTCCTGCAACCACAACCACAATTCCCCCATTAACACAGACAGTGTTGACAGGGGGATCCGTCCTGCTGATCAATTGTCTTCTCCCAGCAGCCGGGGGCAGGATCAGGCAGGGAAAGGCCATCCCGGCTGGCAGATAACAGTGATTATCGCTAGCGGGCATAGCAGCCGCTAGCGATAATCACAAGAGAATCCTGTAAGCTGGTTGTTCCCAAGTTGATTGATCAATCATCTTGGTACAATCAGCCTGCCCATTAATGGTTCAAATCTCAGCCATTCCAGCCAAGATTCAAACCCGTGTATGGCCAGCCTTAGCCTGTGCTTGATCTGCAGTTGCCTTGGTACTGCACATGTGATCAGTTATGACAACAGATATTTAATGGCTTGACAGTTTGTTGAGAACACAGGCAACTGCAACAGTTATCACTGACAGGATGTTTTGAATGTGACTGTTTTGAGTAACAGTTAAATCAGTGGGTTTAGTACCACTTTAAGTCTCTTTCCAGACAGTTTTCTTTATTCAGTAGATATTTTTGTATAGCAATATTCTGTATGTCTCCTCTTTGTGTAGCTGAACATTTTTTACATAATTGTGCAGTGCAGTTTATCACCCTATGTCTGGTCCTGATGAGATGAACAACTAATTGAAGAAATGGCAGCTCTGTATTTTAGCACAGTAATGCAATGTTAGCAACACAGCATTGTAGCACCATAAACGCCTTTGCAGAGACCATGTGTCACTTACAATGCAACCATGAGCTCTCATCAGTCCTCTTAAGCTGGCCATACATGGATTGATCTCCATTTCTACTACATGGTGCAGCAAAGGCAGTAGTGTATTTAGGTTTTGTGCTGCCCTAGGCCTGAATAAAATCGAACACCCCCTAATTTAAATATGACACACCCCTTCCTGTCAAGGCCACACCCCTTGTTGTTTAAGACCCACCCTGAAATTATTGAGTGGGGACACTAGTTCTGAGGGCCTGGGGGAAGCAATGGATTCCCTTAATTTGCATAGATTTCCTCTCATTTCCTGTTTGGCTATGGGGCAGGAAATGAAGGGAAATCTCTGCAATGGGACAGGGATGGTAAAAAAATAAACTGACAGGGTCTATAACACTCCCTTTTTCTATCCAAAATGAAAAAAAAAGTGTTGCCTATAGTTCTACTTTAAGCACAAATTTCAGATATATTTATGGAGAGGCCTAAGAAGATATGCCAATGGTGCAGCAGAAAACATATAGCACAGTGAGGATGGTTTGTGGTCCAGGATGATAGGACAGTCAAAAGAAGCAACAGCGTCCCCCACAATTGCGAAATGCCAGCCGCCCACATACCATGCGGACGCTTAATGGGGATGCTAGACTAATTTGCTTCTCAGCCCAGTCCGCCCCATAATACTGGCGCTACACAAACAGTCGGTGGGGACTCATTCCGTGCTGCCCCCCTGCAAAGTGCTGCCCTAGGCTAAGATACAGCATTGAGCAAAGGGGTACATGGGACAGGTGGAGGTAGTGCTCAAAGAGACAGACTACCAGACCTACTTTATTTTGTATTATCACAAAAGGAACAAGATAACCTTGAAACTGTATAGAAGGAAAATTACAATAACAGATAACATCTACGGGAAGTTTGATGCCCACGTCATGAAAAAGGGTATAGATCTAGAATACATCTATCCATTCCCAGCATATGTGCTATATCAGGATGTGTTAGGCATTCACTCCTTTGACCTCTTTGTGGGTGATCTAGTGGCTCTCTACTGGAGCTTTCTTAAACAAGTGCATGGAGACCTACTTATGTTATATTAAAGTGGTTATAAACCCTCCCCCACAACTTTGTCCCATGTAAATCAGCATAAAAAACCCTAATGAACACTGCTTGTAGATATCTCCATACTTGCTTAGTATTATTGTAATCCTTGTTGTTCTGTAGAATGAAGTCACTAAGCATGCCTAGATCTCCCCTGATTTAAGGCACACTCTCTATGTCTTATCTATCTGTTATCAGGACTTCCTACGGCACACCACTGAACTCTGCTAATCACTCAGAGCTTCCTCCTACACACCATGTGACCTCACATAGTCTAAATATTGTCCATTACTGCAGTCTTATCAGCTGAAGCTGATAAGTCTGACAAAGGGAAACATTAGACATCGGCACAAGTAAATACTATGAAATAAACAAGTAAGCTATGAACAGGTAAGCAGGGTTGCCATAGAAACGTTAGACTGAGAAGGAGGCTTGGTTAACAGTACAGGAAGTGCTCAATGTAAGGGCGGAAATACACTCCACTGTGGACTCAGAAAACAATACTTAAGATGGTGCTGCCTAACCCCTGGAAACATGATTTTTTAAATTTCTTTAAACAGCAAGTAATATGCAATTTGGGCTGGATTACAGTGGCTATAGTTTGATAATGACTTATTATAATGGACTAAATGAAAAGAAGCATCAGATTGGGAGAGTTTACTTCCTCTTTAAGGGTCAATAGGATTTGATGAGTGAGCACTTTTTAAGGGGCACGCTGGAGCATAATGCATTGACAATCAGAGGTGGTGAAGAATTGCCACATTAGTCAGCATATTTGTTGTACAGTTCCATGTAAGCACTTCATGGACTTTATTGCCCATTTCTAATCATTTATTGTGATTTAAATACTTTTGTGGCATGTTTGTACTTAATTTTACTATACTGTATGTTTTGCACAGTGACTGTTGGCACACTTTTTATTGTATAATATTATTTATTGTACATAGGATTTAGTTTAGCACTGCTCCACTTGATTTTATATATCCATGGAATGAAACTCAACCGGTTCAGGTGGGACCGACTAAATATGGATCCATGTATGGGCACTCTGGTTGTACAGAATTTGATCTACCCCTGTCACACTAGGTCCTGTTGGATTTTCCCTGCTCAATCAGTAAATGTGTGAATGGGGGAATTGAGTCAGTTTTTTTGTTCAACCTTCTAGTTGAAAAACTGACTAACGTAAGGGCTGCCGTAAGTTGGCCATAAACTATTTTTTTGTTTGTTTTATGGCCTGAATGAAAAAAAAAAACTCAGATTTCTCCAGCCACACAAACAAGGTGCCAGAATATCCTCATCAGTGGCTGCGGCTGACTGGCTGAAGCTGCTGGTTGAGGAAAATTTTCCAATCTGTCCCTTCGACAAAATTCGACCAAACAACCAACATTTGTCTAGTGGGGGCAGCCACTCCCTGCAGAAGGGGCCACATTTTGGTTAGTGTATGGCCACCTCTTTGCACTGTACTGGCACTGAACAGTAATCTGAAAGTTTCAGCAGAACATCTCCCTGAAGTTTCTCTTGGCTACCCTGTTCCAGACTGTGCTGCCAAACTGTCCTCCATCTGACATCACATCCACATTCCAGTCTGCCACATGTTTCCCTTTCTTCTTTAGCCATCCAGCAGGTAAAATTACAGTGGCCCTTTTAGCGTAGTCTGAAATCCATTACTAGGAAGCTGCTAGGAACAAAATGTCCTCTAGTAGCAGAAAACAATCTGTGTGAAATAGTAAAGCTTTGCTGCCATATAGCTGATTCAAATTGTAAAGTGAAACAGTTTTGTTGAAAGCCTACATAGCAACAAAGCAAATATCTCTGAGGTGGCTACATCCAAACTGTTAACAATTCAACCATGAGAGTTAATAACTTAGAACTGAAAGACATAATAGTTTATTGTTGCAAAAAAAGGATGTATGGGTGACCAGTTGTTGCATACACGAGAATTTGCATGATCTTGCAGCATCTGCCATCAATCCAGGTGATGCCCATAGATTGACATACAGGTACCAGCAGTTTTGCAGTCATCTCTAAAATAGTATTACTGCTTTTACCCTGGTGTTTTCTTAGAGTAGTTGTACCTCTGTCAAGTTTTGCTGCTATCCCAAGCTCCATTAGAGAGATTATTCTCCACTTTCTCTTCTGGAGACAACTTTTTACTAGACAGGAAGTTCTAATCCTTTCCTACTCTACCCCCCCACCCCCCAAAAAAAGAAAAACTTTGGGTAAATATACCCTTTAGGCTTGTAATAAAACTAATTTTCTTTTGCAAGGCTCAACTACAGTTTGTATATTACTAAGTGAACTTGATCTGCCTTCCTTATCTTTGAATTTCAATTATAAGTTATCTTAGGTACATTTAGGTATTCTTTACAGATATCCTTCATATCATTCTTCAATAGTTTCCGTGGTTATAGGGAGAGGGGAATAATTATGCAAATATGAAGTGCTGCGGTTGGGTGCAGGTGCCTGCACCTTCATAAACCTCCCAAACCTTCCTGTTATGGTCAAATGCCAGTGTTAGTAGTGTCAGAGCTTGTCAATAAACCCTGCTATTACAATTACACATTCCTATTGACCCATGACTATGATGGTTAGACTCACTGCCCAACGTAAATATGCAAGAGGTCAAAAGAAGTGGACATGTTTTGGCTTTGCCCATTAAAACTTAATCTGCAGACATGTAGAGATATCTTTAGGTGCTCACATTTTATACCTGCTACAAAGTGACAGATTACCACACAAAGGAGTGCCACACAAAGCACGAAGAGTCCAAATAATATTACATATCCTTTAAAGTATAGTCAGCATAAAAATCAAGCCAAAGCTTTTCAGGGACTCTAATGCCCGGATTTTCTAATGGAAAATGTGCGATCGGATCATGTTGTTGGAAAATCCGACCGTGTGTGGGCTCCATCAGACATTTTCCGTCGGACTTTCCGACGCACAAAGTTTAAGAGCAGGATCTAAAATTTTCCGACAGCAAAATCCGATCGCATTAATTCTGATCATGTGTAGACAATTCTGACAGACAAAGTACCATACATGCTCAGAAAAAACTAAAGCCGCGTACACACGGGCGGACTGTCTGGCCAACTTAGTCCATCGAAACACATTTCAGCGGACAGTCCGCTCGTGTGTGGGCTTCAGCTGACTTTTTCAGCGTGCAGTCTGGTGGACTAAGTATTTCGGAATTTCCGTAATATTGTCCGTCATACTTTGGTTTCAGCGGACAATCCACTCGTGAGTAGGCTAGTTCGACGGACTAAGTATGGCGCATGCTCAGAAAGGATTTACACGGCGAAAGGTTGCATTGCTGTGTATTGGACTTCCTATTTCTAGTCCCGTCGTACGTGCTGTACACGTCATCGCGCAAGCTTTCGACGGACTGTTTGTGCATCCGTGTGTGGTCAAGTCCGTTCATTCGAAAGTAGGACGGACTGTCCGTCGTATTGTCTGACGGACTAAGTTGGCCATACAGTCCGCCCGTGTGTACGCGGCTTAAGAGACGAAAGCTATTGGCTACTGGCCCGTTTTTAGTCCCGACGTACGTATTTGACATCACCTCGTTCAGAACGAACTGATTTTCCGACAACTTTGTTTGACCATGTGTATGCAACACAAGTTTCGGCCAAAATCTGACGGATTTTGTGGTCGTAATGTCCGACCATGTGTATGGGGCATTAAGGTTTCCCTTCATCAATACCCTATATACTGTAAGCCCCTGATCTGGAAGGTGCTAGGCTCAAAGGGATTAAAAATACTCAGAAGGAGTAGTGCAAAATGCGCTAGATTAACTTCAGCAGCCGATTTTAGCTGCATATTTTGTGTCAGTAAGTAAGGCATCCATTATTACTCTTTACAAAACTCACTTGATTACTACTTTCATGTCTGCCAAAATAAAAGGTCGGCCAAAATAAAATTGCTGGTCATGATTTATTATTGCACATTTTAGATCATTAAAGCTGTTCCTACTGCTTTACTGAATAGTCCCTGTAATGCCACTCAACTAGAAAGAACATGTACTCTCTTAGCTGTATTTTTCAGTATATTATCCTTATTAACTGCTGCATCATGGATTCTTGAATGCTTACTTCTGCAGAAATGTGGCACCCATCCCAGATCTCACTACCACCTCTGTAGGTACTGATGTACGACATCTACAAGGATCAGACTAAGACACAAAGAAAAAAATGCATATGCACGTTACATTGTAGTGTCACCACCTGACAGCCAAATGCATTTTGTATCCAACGGTGGATTTTAAGTCCCCTAGCTAGTTTAAATCAGTTCTCTGCAAAACGCTCAACAGGATTAAAAAATCCAGTCATGGTTTGCCAAGCAAATGTCTATTCCCTGTTGTTCCTAAAACACAGGTCCTGATGTTTTATCAGTTCCAGATTAAATATATCTATAAAACTCTCACTATGTTTGCCAAGCAATTTAGAACAGGTTTACAATGTACTTTTTAACACAGCTGAGAATTCTACTCATAAATTTCAGGACCGATTTGCTGCAGTTGGGACTTCTAGTCTGTGCTGACCTCTAACATAAAACCTATTCATATTGAACAGATAAATAATCAGAGAAAGTGGCACTTATCTGACATCCCCCCTGTCATTATTATGATCAGTTTTTACTCTGGAATTGTAGATTAATCCCCGGTGGGCCTGCTTTGACGCAATATAAAAGGTTATGTTGTACATCTGCAATTCCTTAAAACATGTTCACATTCCATCATGCAACCCCTACTCTGAGTAGCATTGGGATGACAGCCTGACTCAGACATTACAACAGAGGCTCTAAAGGATCATTTATCAATGAAAGGTGCTTCATAACACTCTTGCACTCTTACATGAAACCCACTTAGAGAACTGGGCACTTATCTATGCAGTTCAGTTGATTGGAATGTTTGATATAAACTAACCATGAGCTTTATTCATCAGCTATCTAAACACAGCTTATACAAAGCCCGTCTGTCAAATGATGCTGCCAAGGATAACAAGTAGCTATTACATAGGGTATCCATCCATCACTAAGCTGCTGTAATTAGGAAATAAAGAAAAAGAAAGCATTAACCTCACAACAAATGAATGTGCTTATAGACAATTTTTACAATAATTATTAAAAATGATCGTTACTGCTACTGCAAATGTTCAGGTTCAGTTTTTGCATGAGGTCCAGAGCAATGATGTGCAGATATCATGTCTCCTATTATTCTTGGTGAGTGAGTTGTCAATCTATAGAACCTAAAATAAGTGCAATAAATGACCTGAAAACCCCAAAAGATTCTTATGATAAACCAGATTGGGCCATTTCTTCTAGGGGGTCATAATGAGTGCCTCCTGCAGACAGAGGAGTTTGCTGTTGCACTTAAAGTGGTTGTATACCCTAATTATTAGTTTTTACCTACAGCTAAGCCTATAATAAGGCTTACCTGTAGGTAAAATGAATATCGCCTAAACCTGTACGGTTTAGGAAATATTCACTTTGGATGCAGCCACTGACATCAGCGGTGCATGCGCTGTGAATGCCCGGCTGAAGCTCAGGCAGACCTTTCTGGGAAGAAAACCCCCACACACATACTTAGGAGGGGCGTCATCGCAGCTCCAGCCACTCACATCACTGGACCCGCGAACCTGGAAGACACGCAGAGGGCAAAATGTCAGCTCCCTCAGAGTGGACTGGGATTGGATGCCTGGTTCTAAGGTAAGTATTTCATAATGAGCTAGTATACTAACTCATTATGCCTTTGCCTTACAGGTTTTATTTATTTTATTTTTTTCCTGTGGGTATACAACCGCTTCAAAGGTTCTCCTTGGTTTAAGCATTCAGATGTACTGTTTTGACTTTTGATAACTAGTTATATCCATTCTAATGTTAATTGAGGCTGGGTTCACACCTATGTGAATTGGATGTGGATTTCGCCACATCCAATTTGCATGACAAGAGATTGTGACCGGTTCTCTATGGAGCCGGTTTACATATCTTCGTTGCGCTTATGGAGTGGCTTGCACAGAAACACTGTGTGTCTTTGGCTCCATTTTAGGGCCGAATTCAGGCTAAAATTCGCCCCTGAAACAGAGAACAGGGACGCATCAGACCACTGCTGCAAGCCGCATCTGTCGGAGGTGTAAACCCAGCCTTAATATCTGATCTTACATGGCTCATTTAATACGTATAATAAAATATACATGGTAATTATTTTTCATGAATACATTTATACTATGTTTGTTTCTGTACCATATTCTTTAAATAACCCAACTCAACAATTCATTTGTTCAACTGTATTATAACTTTGTACCTTCAACTCCCATTTACAACACATTTTTCTTAAAGTGCTGTATTTACTTGTGCCACCATTTTATACCAAATAAAAATTTTGTAAACAAAAGAAAATCACTATGTGATCAGGACCTGATTTGTCATTCTCTTTTCTTTAGAGAAAACGTTGGCATAATTATAACACATGACTGCTACTTTTTCCACAAAAGAAATATCACGTATTAGGCAACAAATTAGAGACCATACTGTGCAACTCATGTAATGAATGCAATTATGTATCAAGAGCACACTGAATTGAGTTAACTGGTGGCATACTTGTTTGCGAATCAGTAACTCAGAATATATTGAAATCATACCCACACAGCCCACATTTTCAACCACAGGTGAAGTGAACTTATTCAAATGCCTACAAGCTACAAAACAATAATAGGCGTAAACACACCATCATTATTATACTTGTCATACTATTCAGTTTGAGCCAGGAGTTAAATTATAAAGGGTTGTTGTAACTGCAAACCACAGGGTCCCATAACACAAATGTTATACCTTGCCTCCTCACCAGTAGAGTTACGTTCGACTTGAACATTGGGTGTTCACCTGTTCGCTGAACAGCGAACATTATGCGGTGTTCGCGGCAAATTCGAAAGCCATGGAACACCGTTAAAGTCAATGGGACACTAACATGAAAAACCAAACGTGCTCATTTTAAAGGCTTATATGCAAATTACTGTCAAAGCATTTGGGGACCCGGGTCTTGCCCCAGTGGAAATGTATAATTGTAAAAACTTCAGTTTTTTCAGGAGCAGAGATTTTATTAATGCTTAAAGTGAAACAATAAAAATGAAATATTCCTTTAAATGTTGTGCTGGTGGGTGTCTATAGTATGGCGGTAAAGTGGCACATTTTTCCTGTGTTTAGAACATTGCCACAGCAAAATTACATTTCTAAAGGAAAAAAAGTCATTTGAAACTGGTCACGGCGGTAATGAATTGTCATGTCTCGGCAAGATGGATAAAACTCATTGAAAAAAATGACATGGCCCCCCCTCCCCAGTCCATTAGCAGGCCCTGGTATGAATACTCGGGTCTGGTATGAATATTAATGGGAACCCCAAACCAAAAAAAATATTGCATAGGGGTCCCCCAAAATCCATAGCAGGCCCATTGGGTCTGGTATGGATATTAAGGGGAATCCTGCACCAAATAAAAAAAAAAGATGTAGGGGTCCATACCAGACCCTTCGGGTTCTTAATATTTTCTATTGTCTTCCTGATTCTCCTCTCGGCCAATGAGGAAGTGGGTCCTAAGACCTGATTGGCCAGGGGTTCTCAAGACCCACTTCCTGTTCATTTTGGGAGGGGAAGCAATGGCCCTGGAGCGAGGTCTCCAGGTTTGGCTCATACATGCTCACATCCAGCACTCCCCGGCTCAGACAGTGGAGGGAGGAGGAGGGGAGATCAGAGTGCCATCCCGGCCAGGACTCGTCACCTGCCTCCTAAGAAAAGGAGGCCTCAGATCACTGCCTTCCCCTCCGTCCTTCGCCCGGGTGGGTTGGGGGGATGCCCCCTCCCCGTCTCCCGCTGAGGGGGGCGATTATTTGCCGCCTCCCCAAAATATTCAGCACCAGCCACCACTGTCTCCATTATACTGACTTTCTAATGTGACATACACCTTCACCATCACCATGTGACTAGACTTTCAGCTGTACACACTGTACAAATATTTAGATTGTGTGTACAAAATTTCACTTAAAATAGGTACTAGACACATATCCCCTGGAGAAACTTAACATGATCCCCCACATTTCCATAATCTGGGAAGCATATAAATTGGTCATCAGAAGCCACTGCATTCAGGAAGTGATCTAGCGCTTACACCCCAATTTCTCTACCCTGTGGAAAATCATACATCTTTGAACACAATCAAGAGGCTTAGACCTAGGTAAAGTAGAAAATGCGGTCCTGACAAAACATTTTTACGGTAAGGGCAACAAAGCAAAAGCATTGCTAGCAAAACAGCCAATCACAGTGATCACATGATCGTCGATCCTTCCTGCCCCCTAGGGTAAAGACGAACAATTAATGAAAATCCTAACAACAAAAAGACGCAACAAGCTGGATACATCTAACGCTGTCTGGAGTGCATGGGACACCTACAGGATCCAAAAAGTACTGCTGGATAGCTCATACCTCACCATACCCATTCCCTACTTACTTCTTTTTGCCTTTCATGTTAATTTATTTCTCTCTCTTCTTTCCCCATCAACTTTACTATGTTTATAATGCTATTTCCTGCCCTCCCTCCACTGATTGTGTGCTATAATGAACTTCATAATGCATCGAACCTGCTACTATTGCAGCAATGGACAATTGAACTGCAAGACCACTAAGAAGTTATACAACAGAATGAATTAGTACAAGGTATTTCTTGTTTCTTTATTTGTTCTCACATTTCCTGAACATTTTATACATAGATGCTTAGCCTAATTAGTATGTAAACAAAGCATCTGTTAAATGCCTCATATACTTATACATACTCTGTATCCTCCTTTGATGCTGATATTATCTTCTTTTTCAATATTTTGAAAAAAAAAACTAAAAACTAAATATACATTATAAAATAGCCACTGATTAGCAGCTGATATCCAGGAAATTGCTAACAGCTGACATAGGCATTTACTAAAAATAAAACTTTCCAACCAAATGAGGATTGGCGGCTGTCTATAAATAACCTTCATGCCTGAATATTCAATCAGCAGAAAAATATTAGGAAACTCTGGATCATACATATTCTCAGCAAGCTCGTTAAATCATTTTTAAGGGTGCAATGATGAGTTTTCATGCCTTCAGTAAGTTTTCTCATAGTAAAACACCATGGTACTAAGATTGCTCTAATGGTATATTCGCAGGGATCTCCAAACTACGGCCCTCCAGCTGTTGCGGAACTATATGTCCCATGAGGCATTGTAAAACTCTGACATTCACAGACATGACTAGGCTTGATGGGGATTGTAGTTCCTGAGCAACTGGAGGGCCATAGTTTGGAAACCCCTGGACAGTATCTATCCATATGTTTATATTAGTAATTTGACAAAATTCACACATCATAATTAAGTTACATTAGCAAACTTCAAACTGAAATTGAGGAAATATATTTGAACTAATAAAGATCTTTCAGGTGTAAAATTAACTGTGAGAAATTTACCAAGCAAAAATGAAAGATTGTTGAGCAACTAATTTCATACTTTTAATAAAATCTATGGTGGTAATAAATTCGATCAATCACAATAGACCAACATTATGCTAAGTGACTGAATTGAGTCATTCTGTAAAGCTCTCTCTCTCTCATTACAAATAATTGGATATTAACAAAGTTCAATAGATCAATTTTGCCATTTTTTTATGGAAGGACATTTTGTTTTTAAAATTAAAAAATATCCTCACAGTCAACAGTTTAGCAACAGTAAACAGTTTACAACAGTGATAAAGACAAAAGGAATGTCCCCAACTAGTACCATCGCCCATACATCTTTCCTTCTATCCCTATCACAGTGAAAGATATTAAAGGAAGAGTATGTTTAAATGGAAATACATTGGGGAAAATACCCAAAAAGGCAGCTTCAGGTCACAACTCTTGGTATGACTAATAATGGAGCAACTGTGAGGTTTATTTACTAAAACTGGAAAGTGCAAAATATGGTGCAGGCCTGCATAGAAAACAATCAGCTTCCAGGTTTTTTGTCGAAGCTTAATTTAATATTAATAAGCTGAAGTTAGAATGGCTCCCATGCACAGCTGCATCAGATTTTGAACTCTTCAGTTTTAGTAAATCAACCCCTGCGTGTATTATAAAAGAGGCAAACGTTACGATTTTGCACACTATGGAAGCATTGGTAAAGATAACTCAAGTCACAAGTCCTGCATTTTTTAAATTTAATTCTGGTAAGACTAGCCGGGGGGGGGGTTATATATATGAAGGGGAAGTCTTGGGTGGAGGGTGATGAGGGGGGGTTCAGAAGAGAGAGTTTAAGGGACAAATAGAGAAAGCGGTGTACCGGCCTTAATCCGCAAGATGCAGTCTGTAATTAGAAGGTGTTTTCTTTAATCGAATAGACAAGCTTTTCGGTGGGCTGGGGAAGCTGTTGGGCTGTCATTCCTTAGAGTGCCTTGGGCAGCTGGCGGGAGGTAGTGGGGTGTAAGAGAGCAACGGGCGAATATCCTTAATGGAGGTTGTGTGTCTTGTTGGCGGTAGGCAAAAGTCACTGTACCAGAAAGGTAGGTCTATTACTGGGATCTCTAGGATATTGCAGAAATGTTCCAGGTCTTCAGGGACTCTGAGGTTTGCTGTGCGGCCTTGGCCGTTTACAGAGAGACAAAAAATAAACTTTTCTGTGCTGCAGGGTGATATTTTATAGATCCTGGAAGATTTTTACTTCTGCGCCCTGTGACATCAGATGGCCTCTGTTGCGGGCTTTCCCAAGGATTTCTTCCTTCTGGGGGAAGCTAACCAGGCAGCAGACTACATCCCTTGGGGATCTGTGTCTCTTCCTCGGGTCTGAGTGCTCTGTGTGAGCATTCCATCTCTATTGGGGCGTCTGGGGGCCTCTCTAATAGGTCGTTAAATAAGGCAATAGTGGTGCGAGTAAGCTGCTTGGGTTCAATGGTTTCACACAACTCTCTTGCCCTTAAGTTGTGGTGCCTGCCATGGTTATCAAGATTTTCCAGATGTTGGTGGAGCTCTCGCAGGTGGATGGAGTGAGACTCAGTGACTTACTGTACTTGACATAGTGAGGTGTCATGTCAGGCTGTCATTCTCTGCACCTCCCTAACTCTGGCACTGATGTTATGTATGTCATCTCGTATGTCAGAGATGGTGTCAGGCTAGGTGCAGATAACAAGTAACAGTTCAGGTGTGCTGATTATACAAAGAGTTCAAAGCACATACCATGAGCAGGTCTAAGCAGAGCAGGTCAGCTGGGACTTGTAGTACACCGCTGTAGACGAAGGTAGGTGATTGCTGGACCTTGTAGTTCACTGCTGTAGATGAGGATAGATGAGTGCTGGACCTTGTAGTTCACTGTTGTAGATGAGGATAGATGATTGCTGGACCTTGTGGTTCACTGCTGCAGATGTGGGTACTAGTAGAATCAGGCAAAGCGTAGTCTAGGCAAGCTGGGTCATACACAGGTAGATCAGAATCCAAACGGTACAGAATCAGAAGCAAGCAAGGAAGGTCAAACAAGCCGGGTCAAACACGAAAGTCACAGAGCAAATATCAGCTGGATCAAACACAAGTGAACTCTAACACGAGCGCTGACTGAATGCTGATACAGGTGATTTAAACGTGAGCTGGCCAATCACTGTTGTTTCCCAGACACAGGCTGTGTCAGGTGAGTTGTGCTGGGTCCTAAAGGGATTCTAGCACTGACAGTACCCCCCCTTTCTCGAGGGGTTGCTCCTGCACCCCCAGGCTTACTTGGATAACGGAGATGGAACTTCTTCTTAAGTCGATCAGCATGAAGATCACGAGCTGGTACCCAAGATCGATCCTCTGGGCCGAACCCTTTCCAATGAACAAGATATTGTAAGGAATTGCGCACTTGTCTGGAATCAAGAATAAATGCCACTTCATATTCTTGACTGTCCAACACATCCACAGGTTCTGGTTCATTTACTAGGAGGCTGGAATGAACAGGTTTCAACAATGAAACATGAAAGACATTTGGAATGCGCATGGATGGGGGCAGTTTTAATCTGTAGGACACAGGATTAACAATCTCCGAGATTTCATAATGACCATCCTTGGTGTTAAAGGCCGTCTTCCATTCATCGCCTGCATGGATTCGCACCAGATTATAGGCTCCCCTTAAATCCAGTTTGGAGAAGATTTTGGCTCCCTGGATTTGAGAGAACAACTCTGTGATGAGAGGGAGAGGATACCGATTGGGAATGGTTATTTTATTTAGGCCTCTGTAATCAACACAAAGTCGCAGTCCTCCATCCTTCTTCGGGACAAAGAAGCATCCTGCTCCTGCGGGAGAAGTGGAGGGACGGATGAAACCCTTAGCTAGGTTTTCCTGGATGTATTCTTGCAAAGCAAGATTCTCTGGTTCAGACAGTGGAAAGACTCTCCCTCGAGGAGGTGTAGTGTCAGGCAAGAGGTCAATGGGACAATCATAACTGCGATGAGGAGGTAAAGTGTCAGCAATTCCTTTAGAAAACACATCCCGAAAGTCCTTATAACAAAGTGGAATCTGTTCTATTCCCACTTGACAGGTATCAAGTCGAACAGGGTGCTGGATGCAGCTCTTTTTACACTGATTGGACCAAGCCAGAATATCTCTTGTTGGCCAGTCAATTACAGGATTGTGCTTCTGAAGCCAAGGAAGGCCTAGGATCAAAGGAGTGGATGGAGAGTCAATGACAAGACAAGAAATCTTCTCCCAATGAAAAGCCCCTAATTGTAACTGGAAAGGGTTGGTGGATTGGAGCACTAGGTCTTGTGAGAGAGGCCGATTATCCACAGAGATCAGGCGGACTGGACAATCTAGAGCATGAGTTTCCAGGGACAAAGAGGTGATCAGAGTTTTATCAATAAAATTCTCAGCTGCTCCAGAATCCACCAAGGCCAGCAGTTCATGAGCCCCTGTCCCAAAGTGAATGACAGCGGGTAAAAGTATACGATTGTCCCCCTGGGGAGATGAGAGTAGACCTAAGGTGACCTCCCCGCAATCACCTAGGTCCTGGCGTTTCCCGGACGTGTAGGGCACGAACGGAGCATATGACCCTTGAGGCCACAGTATAAGCAGAGTCCCATATTACGCCTGCGTTTGTGTTCCTGGGCAGATAACCGGGTGGAGCCTAACTGCATAGGTTCTTCCTCAGATTTGGCACTGGAGATGGAATAATCAGGTGGTAAGGAAGGTATACAGTTTGCCACAGCCATCGTTTGTTCTCGCCTCCTCTCTCGCTGGCGGCGGTCAATTCTAATAGCTAGACACATAGCCTCCTCCAGTGAGGCTGGATAGGAGAAGTTGACCAGAGCGTCTTTAATCGCATCTGAAAGGCCAATTCTAAACTGGCTGCGGAGAGCTGCATCATTCCAGCCAGATTCCGGGGCCCACCTGCGAAACTCTGAGCAATACATTTCAGCTGTGGTAGTTCCTTGTTTTAAGTTACGCAGGGTCGATTCTGCAGTAGCAGCACGATCTGGATCATCATATAGCAACCCAAGGGCTTCAAAGAAGGCATCTACTGTTAGTAAGGCTGGATGGTTAGGTTCCAGGTTAAAGGCCCAAGCCTGGGGGTCACCCTGTAGTAGAGAGATAATGATTTGAACCCTCTGAGTTTCAGGGCCAGACGAGGATGGCCTCAACTTGAAATATAATTTGCAGCTGTTTTTAAAGTTGCAAAACGCTTTACGGTCACCAGAAAACCGGTCGGGCAAAGGAATTTTTGGTTCAGATGGAGTTTTAGTAATGGTGGTAGTAGAAGGAGATTGCACCTTGGTGAGCTCTGTGGCCATTTCCTGAACTTGATGCGATAAACGGCAAAGTTCTTGTGTAAACAACTGAGCCTGTTTAGGATTCATGATAGGTTTCCCTTTATGTATTGGCTCGTGTTAATGTCAGGCTAGGTGCAGATAACAAGTAACAGTTCAGGTGTGCTGATTATACAAAGAGTTCAAAGCACATACCATGAGCAGGTCTAAGCAGAGCAGGTCAGCTGGGACTTGTAGTACACCGCTGTAGACGAAGGTAGGTGATTGCTGGATCTTGTAGTTCACTGCTGTAGATGAGGATAGATGAGTGCTGGACCTTGTAGTTCACTGTTGTAGATGAGGATAGATGATTGCTGGACCTTGTGGTTCACTGCTGCAGATGTGGGTACTAGTAGAATCAGGCAAAGCGTAGTCTAGGCAAGCTGGGTCATACACAGGTAGATCAGAATCCAAACGGTACAGAATCAGAAGCAAGCAAGGAAGGTCAAACAAGCCGGGTCAAACACGAAAGTCACAGAGCAAATATCAGCTGGATCAAACACAAGTGAACTCTAACACGAGCGCTGACTGAATGCTGATACAGGTGATTTAAACGTGAGCTGGCCAATCACTGTTGTTTCCCAGACACAGGCTGTGTCAGGTGAGTTGTGCTGGGTCCTAAAGGGATTCTAGCACTGACAGATGGCTGCCGAGAGAGTATTTTTTATATCTGCTGCGATCTCATGCAGATCGTTAAGGCTGAGTGCAGATGTTTCTCTCGTGCCCACTGCAGCGTTGTTCCTTTCCTGTGATCGGAGAGGGCTGGTGCTGGGAGAGCAGGATCTCCATGAAGAGGCCTGTGTATCAGACATGGCACTCCTCTGCCTTTGTGTGCAGAATAACTTCGGGATGTTACCGCTCAGCTGGCTTCCTAGGTCTCGGAGTGAGCGGGACCTGGTAGCAGAGGTGCTGCAGTTTGTTCTCCCTGTCATTCCGTGTGTGTTACCACTGTTAATGAGACTGCAGGGCCTCGTGGTGTCAGAGCTTGGGAGTTAAGTGGCCATCTCAGACCAGGACCAGACCACGCACCTTTTTTTTTCTTTTTATAAGTGATCACATTCCCTTTGTTCTCAGCTGCATAATAGCTAGGGGAGGAGAAGCAGTGGCACTTTGAGGTTCCCAGTGAATGGCTGTGCAGCGGGGGAGTGTCAGGACAAGTCTGACCATTGGAGAAGAGTACACTGAGTTCCCAGCATAGCTAGAGAACTGACTGTTGTGTGCTCTCCTGCTTAGTGTGGTCAGGTTTTAATAGGAAAGCAAGGGGACTGACAGGAACACCAGGGATTTCACACAAAGAAGCAATACAAAGAAAACAGTATACTTTCTAATACATGGTACATCAGGCACATATCAGGCATATGAAATGTTGGGGTAACAAACACTTTAACATTTACAGTGATATTGCAACTGTAATTTCTCAGATATCTGGATCTCAATGTGGTACATAGTATTTCTAGTATTTATTAGGGGGAAAAAATAAAAAAGTAAAATCGTTCCCAACTAGAATCTTATATTACCAATTTAGCAATGTACATCTTTCAGATCTAAGTGCAAAGAGTCCTAGATGAAAAGTGCTGTACCCATAACAACCAAAAAAATCTCTCCTGTATTGCTTTGGCTTCAATAAAATGATTATTGATTATGCTTATTATGGGTTTCTGCAATTTGCACATGGCATATTGCTCCAGGGTTCTCGGAACATAATTTATCACTTACAGTTTTAGTATAAGAAAAACCTGAATCAGCACGCAAGTTGTTTGGTGTACTTAAAACCTCACTTCATTTAATCAAGACTCCGATTCCTAGAAATATTTTTATTAAAGGCATTTTTTGTGGCAAAAGCCAGGGCTGGACTGGAAAAAAACTCCATATAATCTACAAATTACAAACTTTGTTATGATTGGAGGATTATATGTGTAGTTTACCAGTTTGAGTTTGGCTGGTTATTTGATGGAATATTTGCTGTTGGAATTTCCATTCTATTATTTCTCTCATATTCTGCCCCACAGTGCCCCACTCTTCATAACTATAGCTATATAGTACTTTCTTACTAAATATAATCTGGCTGACTGAATTGTAGAAAGAAGTTCAATATAAGTAGCATTCAATGAATGTAACCCAATATTATTTTTACACCGGCTGCATAGTATATACAATATTTACTATAAATAAATAAATATAAATATATAGTAACTGTATACTGTGTGTATATATATATATATATATATATATATATATATATATATATATATATATATAGTGAAAAATCAAGTATAAGAAAGATAAATAATAAAAGAATGTATTAGAAAGTACTATAAGATGGAAATATTTTCTTATACATACAGGAAACCATAGAATGAGATTTTTCTACTTTATCTTGGCAATGATGTTCAGTACATTTTAATAGGGAAAAGCACCAAAAAAAATAAGCCAAGAAAAATTAATTTATGTCAAAACTACGTCAATTTTCTAAAATAATGAAATTGGATATAAGAAGTATTTATTCCCTGCCAATTGGTTTTCCAACCTTATTACAAGTAGTTTTATAATTACTATATTGGGTTTCCTAGCAATTCCTAAAAACCTTTTTTGGAACAAAACATGATATAAAAATAACTTTTATTCTGGATGTGTTAAGGAACATATGTATTTTCTTCACTTCAATTTGCATTCTTTAAACATGCATGACTCATAAGTCCCAGCGTAATAACATATAGCCATAGAGGTTGTGTTCATAGTCAATATCTCCAATTAGTTAAATTAAACTCATAAGTAAACTTACAATAGTATATTATGGAAACTTGCAGACTTTTTCAAAAGATAAATGTACTTTCAAGTAAGAAAATCTCAACTGGCCCACACTCCCTGTCATAACATATAGTGAAATTGACCTTACATCACCCCTTCATCAAGTTCTAAGCACTTGAGACATTAACATCAGGCTTTCTCAAGCTGGATATTGACATAATAAATACTCTTTAAAGGGTGGTAATCCAGAAATTACATACATTGAAACATAATCATCTGTACATAAGAATACAGAGTTCAACCTGGACAAAAAAAATCAGCAGTGTCTCAAATGTACGCTCTTGTCTTCTGAACCTAGGGAGACAAAACTATATCTAATAAAGTAGCAGTTGGAACAATTAAGGACCTCACCCCTGCCACAATAGGGCAAGCATGGTTTTGTTGTTTGTGTACCTTAGGTAACACACAGTATATAGAACTTGTATAATCTAATGTTGAACCCAAAGATACTGGAAGATCTCTTTAAAAATAACACAATAGTTTAAAACCATATAAATGGTATAACATAACCTTATTTTCAAAGAAAGCACAGGATGGGTGGCCAATTTTTCCATACACCTTCGCATCTGATAATTGATGAAGGATTCCCCCCAACATTGGATCCTTACTAGAATTTGAAGAATATATGAACAGTATTCATTCACAGATACATGTTAGCATTGTGTATGATCAAAAATCTATTTAAATTTTGGACACTTCAGTGATGAGGCTGGATACTGACAATGGACCTTTTTGTTAAAGTTAAAATCTAAGATCAGGTGTTGGCTTTTGATAATTTTCATCCACCTTCTGTGTTTGGAACAATTGTAAGAGCCAATTTACATCAGGAGGTCTATCATTTAAAATTGTTTTTTAACCAGGGTTATCCACCCAAGGTGATTCTTTTTCTTATTAAAATACATTGGCATGTTTTGCAGACAGCATATCCTGATATGCAGAATGTGACTGTTCAAGCATTTAGAATAAATCCTAATATCTGTGATAAAGTGGTATGTGTAGACAAGTCTAGATGTGAGTTGGTTCAAACATTTCTAGGTCCAACCAGAACAGGTGTGATATACTCTAAATATAATAATTTAATTACTGATGCTGACTTTTGTAATTCTGATGGCATGAAACCTAAACTTACAATATTAAACATCCTCTTACTTCTCAGAATACTCATACTGGGGGAGATTTTTACTAAAACATATGGACATAGAATCCTTCTATGTGCAGTATCCCCCCCAGCCCCCCCAATACTTACCTGTGCCCCCTTCTGATCCAGCGATGTGCACAAGAGTCCCAGCTCTCTGGGAACTCTACCTCTTCATTGGCTGATACAGCAGCGGGAGCCACTGACTTCCGCTGAAGTTCAAGGAGATAGATCAGGTGCCCTATCCAAAATGAGGGGGTGAAATTATTTCTGCTCTTGAACGGAAGTCTTTTGGATTTTGGATTTTAGAATTAAACCCGTTGCCATCTAAAGGATTAAGCTGTGGTTCTGATTTGCATCTGTTTTTGTAACATGTATTTTTTATTTTATTTTTGCTTTTCTGTTACAGATTTATTCTTAAAGTATTGTATATATACTTTTGCTGATCTTGCTTAGTGATCATTGTTTACGCCTCCTGTTGTTCTATTTTTATTTTGTTATTGTATTTGAATCTCTTAACAAATTGTTACTATGTTTCAATATATGTCATATCTGGCTTACCTCCTTTTAAGGAGTATGCCTTATGTCAGTATACTGCTTTAAAAAAAGATCAGGGATGCCTGAAATGTCAGTGCTGTGACATATGTATGGGTGAGATATATATAGAGCTCACTTTTACAATGCAACCCCTTGCGCAAAAAACAAAAACAAAAAACAAACAAACACACACACACACACACACACACACACACACACACACACACACACACACACACAGATAGATAGATAGATATACAGTATCTCACATAAGTCAGTACACCCCTCACATTTTTGTAAATATTTTATTATATCTTTTGACATCATGTGACAACATTGAAGAATTGACACTTTGCTACAATGTAAAGTAGTGTGTAACAGTGTAATTTTGCTGTCCCTTCGCAATAACGTAACACACAGCCATTAATGTCTAAACCACTGGCAACAAACGTGAGTACACCCTTAAGTGTAATTGTCCAAATTGGGCCCAAAGTGTCAATATTTTGTGTGGCCACCATTATTTTCCAGCACTGCTTTAACTTGGGCATGAAGTTCACCATAGCTTCACAGGTTGCCACTGGAGTCCTCTTCCACTCCTCCACCTTCCATTTGAGGATGCCCCACAGATGCTCAATAGGTTTAGGTCTGGAAACATGCTTGGCCAGTCCATCACCTTTACCCTCAGCTTCGTTAGCAAGGCAGTGGTCGTCTTGGAGGTGTGTTTGGGATTGTTATCATGTTGGAATACTGCCCTGTGGCCCAGTCTCCGAAGTGAGGGGATCATGCTCTGCTTCAGTATGTCACTGTACATGTTGGCATTCATGGTTCCCTCAATGAACTGTAGCTCCCCAGTGCCGGCAGCACTCATGTAGCCCTAGACTATGACACTCCAACCACCATGCTTGACTGTAGCCAAGACACTCTTTGTACTCCTCACCTGGTTGCCGCCCCACACGCTTGACACCATCTGAACCAAATAAGTTTATCTTGGTCTCATCAGACCACAGGACATGGTTCCAGTAATCCATATCCTTAGTCTTCTTGTCTTCAGCAAACTGTTTGCGGGCTTTCTTGTGCATCATCTTTAGAAAAGGTTTGATGGAGTGTGCGGCGTATGGTCCGAGCACTGGCAGGCTGACCCCCACCCCTTCAACCTCTACAGCAATGCTGGCAGCACTCATACCTCTATTTCCCAAAGACAACCTCTGGATATGACGCTGAGCATGTGCACTCAACTTCTTTGTTCGACCATGGTGAGGCCTGTTCTGAGTGGAACCTGTCCTGTTAAACCCCTGAATGGTCTTGGCCACCGTGCTTCAGGGTCTTGGCAATTTTCTTATAGCCTAGGCCATCTTTATGTAAAGGAACAATTCTTTTTTTTTCTGATCCTCAGAGAGTTCTTTTCCATGAGGTGCCACGTTGAACTTCCAGTGACCAGTATGAGAGAGTGATAATGATAACACCAAATTTAAAATACCTGCTCCCCATTCACACCTGAGACCTTGTAACACTAACAAGTCACATAACACCAGGGAGGGAAAATGGCTCACTTTGGTTGCCTGCGGTTTAGACATTAATGGTGGTGTGTTGAGTTATTTTAAGAGGACAGCAAATTTACACTGTTATACAAGCTGTACACTTATTACTTTACATTGTAGCAAAGTGTAATTTCTTCAGTGTTGTCACATGAAAAGATATAATAAAATATTTACAAAAATGTGAGGCTTTTGTGAGGTACTATATATAGATCTATCTATCTATCTATCTATCTATCTATCTATCTATCTATCTATCTATCTATCTATCTATCTATCTATCTATATCTATCTATCTATCTATCTATCTATCTATCTATCTATATATATATATATATATATATATATATATATAGATATATATATATATATATATATATATATATATATATATATTTATATAGATATATTTATCTATCTAAGCTTTGTGTTTCAGGCTTGCCTTTTAAGAGCATAGCTTAGCAACTTTCTGAACAGTCCTCCATCAAGCCTTTGTAATGGTGAAAAATACAGTTCTAACATTCCAGGAAAAAATGACAACATGAAAAATGATTTCAAATGTTCCCTGTAAAGTATTTAAGATGAACCTAATTCTAGTTGCCTCAGTCTTTTTGATATATGCTTCTTCGTGTCATGAATTACAGCAGAATTACAGCATGTACAAAGGGAATTGTAACACTAGTTTCAGATTATTCATGTTTGATTTCCAACATGTGGAATATTGAGCCCTTTCTACTAAAATACTGAATATGCAGGGTATGTGCACATATGTACTACCAGAGCAGCAAATGATTTTAATTAAACACTGTGTGGTCTTTGTCAACTGTACAATTTGGCCTAGGGAGTAAAACGACTAATCAAAGGTTACAAAGCAATTATGTCAGGAAAGGTATAAGACCATGTGCAAAAAGTTGTGTCCAACTGCTAAGAGCAAATTGGCAGAAGTCATGTAATTCAAGGGTTTTTCTTGGTATTTTACGTCTAGAGAAAAGTAAAGGTAGTCTCGGTGCCAAGAATCATGTTGAAGCTTGCCAAGTGCTTCTTTAGATGACTATTGCCAATAAGAGACTAAACAATGCGTTAAATCTGAATAAAACTGACAGTAGTTTAAATAATCATGTCAAGTAATCATTCTTTGCAGTATTTTCCACTCAATTTAGTTTAACATTGGAAGTGATTTCATCTGGTACATTAGCCCAGTTCATTGGAAATCAGCATTATAGCCACCTGAAACATTTTTTTTTGAAACAATATATTTAATAGCAAAATCTTATGTTCTTTTATTGTTTTTTTTTTCCCCTCAGGTAAAAGATGTAACATGCACAAACTATCTTTTATATTAAAGTCATACTATTAAAAATCATTAATTAGGCCTAAAAAATGCAAACAGGATATGGCCTTCCTGCCCTGGCTTCTGTGTTTCATCCAGAGAGCTGAAATACATCGGACCGTCCAACTGCTTAAAGTATAACTGAATGCAAAACTTTTTTTTTCAGTTTTGGATAAAGTGAAGAGGGATTAGAACACCTGTCAGGTTTTTATTGCTCATGCAAACACTATATTGTCAAAATTATTGTGACATATGCCTTTACACACACATGAAGTTTAATTTCATTACAGTCTTATTCCATAGGGTTCAATACTGAGTTGGCCACCCTTTTGCACCTTGCTTTGTGTACTGGTACGCAGTCATGTCGGAACAGGAAGGAACCATCCCCAAAGTGTTCTCACAAAGTTGAAAGCATGAAATTGTCCAAAATGTCTTGGTATGCTGACGCCTAAGACTTCCCTTCACTGGAACTAAGGGGCCAAGCCCAACCCCTGAAAATCAACCCCGAACCATAATCCCCCTCTCCACCAAATGATTTGGCCCAGTGCACAAAGCAAGGTCTATAAAGACATGGATGAGCTATATTGGGGTGGAGGAACGTGACTGGCCTGCACATAGTCCTGACCTTAACCTGATAGAATACCTTTGGGTTAAAGTAGAGCAGAGACTGTAAGCCAGGCCTTCTCGTCCAACATCAGTGCCTGACTTCACAAATGCGGTTCTGGAAGAATGGTCAAACATTCCCATTGACACATTCTTAAACCTTGTGGACAGCCTTCCCAGGAGAGTTTGAAGCTGTTTGCAAAGGGTGGGCCAACTCAATATTGAACCCTACGGACTAAGACTGGGATGCCTTTAAAGTTCATGTGGGTATAAAGGCAGGCATCCCAATACTTTTGACAATATAGTGTACATTCCAATTAGAGCGCCAGACAAATATCTTAAAGTCCAAGGTTTTAAAGTTAAAATTGATTTATAGCAGAAAAAAGCCAACATATTTTGGGGACCAAAGACATTTCCCATTCATCATGGCTACAAAACAAGTACAAATGCAAATGTCATGAATATAAAAGTAAAATGTCATGAATATAAAATTACATTTACAAATAAAAAATAATAATGAAAAAAATCAAAGTGTATATACCCATTTGCATATGCCATATTATTCCAGCAAATAGTAGACTTAAAGATACTATCTTCTATACATACACAAGGTCACAATACTTTGTTATCAAACAGTAAGACTGTAATACCGCGTACACACGACCGGACTTTCCAGCAGACTAGGTCCGAAGGGATTAGTCCGTCGGACAATCCGATCGTGTGTGGGCTAGTCCGATTGTTTTAAAAAAAAAAAAATCTGATGGACCTAGAAATAGAACATGTTTCAAATCTACCCGACGGACTCAATTGAGACGGACTAAAATCGGGAAAATTGTTTGTCTGTGTGCTACTCCGACGGACCAAATACGACGCAAGGGAAACTATTGGCTACTGGTTATTGAACTTCCTTATTTAGTCCCATTTACAGCATCATGTTAAAAGCAAATGGACTTAATAACAACCGTAGTCTGTTCATGTGTGGCCAAGTCTGTTCATTCGGAAAGTCCGTCGGAACTCCGCCAAAAGTCAGTTGGGAAGACCGTCGGACCTAGGCCGCGTACACACGGGCGGATTGTCTGGCCAACTAAGTCCGTCAGACAATCCGACAGACAGTCCGTCCTACTTTTGAATGAACGGACTTGACCACACACGATGAACAGACAGTGCGCTGAAAGCTTGCGCGATGACGTGTACAGCACGTACGACGGGACTAGAAATACGACGTCCAATACACTGCAATGCAACCTTCGGCCGTGTAAATCCTTTCTGAGCATGCGCCATACTTAGTCCGTCCAACTTGCCTACTCACGAGCGGACTGTCCGCTGAAACCAAGTTTGGACGGACAATATTACGGAAATTCCGAAAGACTTAGTCCGCCAGACTGTCCGCTGAAAAAGTCAGCTGAAGCCCACACACGAGCGGACTGTCCGCTGAAACACGTTTCAGCGGACTAAGTTGGACGGACAATCCTCTCGTGTGTACGCGGCCTTAGTCTGCTGGAAAATCTGGTCCTGTGTACGCGTCATTACAGAATGATAGGCATCATCTCAATCAAAACAGGACAACATTATAGTCAACATATATTAAATGGGGGTTTATTAAGACCCCTTTCACACTGGGGCGTTTTTTGGGCGTTTTTCAGGCGTTAAAAAAAGCGCCTGTATAGCGCTTGAAAGAAGCTGCAACTGCAATCCCAATGTAAAAGCCCGAGTGCTTTCACACTGAGATCCCTTTCACACTGGGGCATTTTTCAGGTGCTTTAGCTTTAAAAAAAGCACCTGTAAAGCGCCTGAAAGAAGCCGCAACTGCAATCCCGATGGAAAAGCCTGAGTGCTTTCACACTGAGGCGCTGCGCTGGCAAGGCGTCAAAAAAAGTCCTGCAAGCAGCTTCTAAAGCGCCCCTTCCCAATGAAATCAATGGGAAGCACCTGTAAAAGCGCTATTGGCAGCAGCATTTTGTGGGCGCTTTTAACCCTTTATTTGGCCACTAGCAGGGGTTAAAAGCGCCACAATAACGCTCGAAAAACGCTGGTAAAGCGCTTCTAGTTTAAGCAGCGCTTTACGAGCGTTTTTTGGGCACTGACATTGTGAAAGGGCTCTTAAAGCACTTGGGCTTTCACATTGGGACTGCAGATGAGGCTTCTTTCAAGCGCTTTACAGGTGCTTTTTTAACGCTAAAGCGCCTGAAAAACACCTGAAAAACGCCCCAGTGTGAAAGGGGTCTTAATATATGCTGACTGTGGTATTGTTATGTTTTGATTGGGCCACCTAAATAGTATTCTTTTGAAACACTGAACAAATAAACGTGAGCAGTGTTCAATCCTCAGATATTTAAAACTGAATTCCAGTCATCTTATGTAGATAATGTTTCAGTTCTCCCCCCATATAGTAATGAGTTAATGCTTGTTTAATCTGGGGGAAGGTGGTGTAATTCAGAGTAATGCTTACAGTACTTTACTGTTTGGTCTCATACATTTCTTTCCCACCAGCTTTACATTGGATGACCGGTCCACAAAGCAGCTTTTCTTCTCTAGTCATGTGGTCACTTGTCACCATGTAATTGCTGGACTAGCAGTATCTGAGGTTGTTAAGACTCTGCCTACATTCTGAGGCTGAAGTGGGATTAAAGAAGACACTAGCTGTTAGGGGAAAGAGAAATATGGTAAGTATTCCTCTCTCCTTTTTCACCCCAAACTTACTAAGCATTAGACCCTTACCATATGGGGCGAAAGGTGGGGAGGACACCCAGCTGATTGAAGTTCATCCTTAAAGTGGATCTTTATCCTGTAAACAAAAATGTAAAAGTCAGCAGCTACAAATACTGTAGCTGCTGACTTAAAAAAAACACACACTTACCTGTCCCAGGGTCCAGCAATGTCCTTACCCGACCCGGCTCTTTGTCAGTCTTTGGATACAGGTGCCGGCATCTTAACTGTGGGCAGCCGACTGTGACTGCTTGTGGCTTCAGAGCCAGCTGCCCACTGTGCATACGCAAGCTTTGCTGCACCCCATGAATAGTCCTGCAGTCTCATGTGACCTGTGACATATCCCAAGAGCCTAAATATTGGAGGGGGGGGGGGGGGGGGGGGTAGGAAAAGTGGAGCTTTTGGGTGAAGTTCCACTTTAAGTGTAATTTCCTGGAATGTAATGCAGTTCAAGGTAAGAAAGTAAAATAAAGCTGCATAACACAGAAGTTAAAACCCCAAATAAAACCATTCAAGTCCTATTTGAGGATTATAATAAGCTTGACCACTCACAATTGGAATTTAAAAAGATCACAAAATGATTTCAAATTAACAATTGCACAATATACGGAAAAAATTCTACAAGTTGTGTAGATTCCAGAGATGTCCAATTTGTTCAGGTCTGCCTGGCCCAGCAAATTCAACCCCAAAACAAATTGATGCTAAAAGAAGTCTCTAAGACCCCCCTAAATTTCATAGCGGGATCTGCAGGTAAATCTTGCAGCAGTCGGAGCTAAAGTGCATGAGTCTACAATCGGAATAAGATTGCACCAATTTAACCTGCATTGGAGGTGTGCCGGGAACATATGTGTGCACATCCTATCGCATTAGGGTGTGCACCCTAAAGCTCAAACACCCGTGTGGGTGAGTGTCTACATATACATGACCCCAATACATTGTTCTCCCTGCCGCTCCAGTAAAAGAGAAGTGCGTAAACATTTAACATATAGGCAAAGACTAGCTCTTCTGGAATAGTGTGCTGTGGGCTGATGAATCAAGGATAGAACTTTCTGGCCACAGTAGCAGTAAACATGTGTGATACAAACTGAAGAAAACATTTCAGAAGAAGGACCACATACGAACTGTGAAGCATAGTGGTGAATATGTAATAGTTTTGGGTTGCTTTGCTGCTTTAGGGCATTGGCAGCTTGCAGTCATTGGGACAACTATGAATTCTACATCATATCAAAGTTTTCTTGTTGAAAATGTGGGACCATCTGTCTGAAAGTTTGAGTTGAACCAGAAATGATTGTTTTAATGTGATAATTATCTGAAGAACACTAGAAAATCCAGCAAGGAATGTCTTAAAAGGAAGAGTTTGGGAGAAAAAGACTAGCCTAGTCAAAACTCCAATTTAGAATGTTGTGATGGGATTTTAAATGGCCAGTTCAGAAAAGGAACCCTTCACACACCTTGCAAATGAAGAAATATTGCATCGAGGAGTGGCCAAACATTTCACCTAACCAGTGTCAGAGACTGGTGGGCAGCTATGCAAAATCCCAACATGTAATTTCTGCTTTAGAGGCAATGCCAGTTTCTGGGCCAAGGGTGTACTTAGTTTTCTCAATACACTATTAAAGGCAAATCTTGCTTGCATAGGATTAGATAATATCCTCAGTGTGTCACAGGCAGGAGGAAGCATTACCTCATTCTCACTCTCCCTTCAGTGATCAGACTGCAACACTTAAAGTTTGTAGGAAGCCCTCACAATGCATTTTTTTTTCTGCAGAGACATATATACCAGACCCTCATCAAAAATAAGGGTCTGCTATGTATTTTTAGGGGGACCCCTACGTCTTTTCTTTTTTTATGTAGGGATCTCCCACATGGGCGTCCGCAGAACTTTTTCCAAGGGGGGGGCATAATTTCAAGGCCACTTATGCTCCGCCCCTTTTCGACAATCTCATGAAAATCTTTACACTGGTAATACATATGTGTTATATAACAGATAATTCATCTTCACTTTGTATTGGAAGTTACTCTGACTGTGTTCCATGCCCATATAGCCTAGAGAATGTACATCTTTTTACATTGCAATACATCTGTTGTGGCCATATTTTGATCTCATACTGTCACTGTATAGACTGTTTTCATCAAGATAAAAATATGGCAACAACAGATGTATTGCAATGTAAAAAGATGTACATTCTCTAGGCTATATGGGCATGGTAAGCAGCCACCTGAGTAACCTTGCGGACACCCATGCTTTCAAAAACCAGCCCTGGAAAAAATTTCATACCAGCCTCACAGCATTATTATACCAGCCCAACAGCAAAACGTCATTATTTTCTTGTTCATGAAAGGGAAAAACCATACATTTTAAAGCACATTTGATGAAGAGAGTATTAGATATAGATATGAAATCACATAGGGCTTTATATATATATATATATATATATATATATATATATATATATATATATATTCAAATTCCAGTTAATAGTGGTAAGTGATCAATCATCAAGGGGGACCCCAGAAACTCAGAACGTGGGGGGGGGGGGGGGAACCACCTTCTTCAGAAAGAATACTCTAAGGTAAGGGGGGGTGGGTTACTAATATAAGGAGGAAACCCTTTATATCAGTGCCCCTTACATTATCGTATTCACTCTCCCCTTACATCAGTGACCCCCGACTGGCCTGGCGGTGCTTTCACTGACCTCCTCTCACGTGCACTGTGCAGGGCTCAGTCAGTCGGCTCCAGCTTGGAGGTTTTATCCTATAGTCTCCTATCCACAGTCCACACAAGTCTGACTTCTCCCATGACCCCCATCCCGGCGGTGCTCCCACTTTTGACTCCTCTCCAGACTCCCTAAGAGACTTCAGACATGCTACAGGAGATGGACAGAGACTGCAGACTTGATGCAAGAGCTCAATGCAGCCTCACCAGTGCCCATCAAATTCAGCCTCACTGTGCCCACCAATGCAGCCTCACTGTGCCCACCAAATGCAGCCTCACTGTGCCCATCAAATGCAGCCTCACTGTGCCCACCAAATGCAGCCTCACTGTGCCCACCAAATGCAGCCTCGCTGTGCCCTTCAAATGCAGCCTCACTGTGCCCTTCAAATGCAGCCTCACTGTGTCCATCAAATGCAACCTCACTGTGTCCATCAAATGCAGCTTTACTGTGCCGTGAATGCAGTCTCACTGTGCACATCATTGCAGCCCCTCCTGTGCCCCATGTCCCAGTCTGCAGTCCCTGTCTGTGGGAAGGTGTGTTGTTTATGCTCGGTACAGTACCTTGCATGCCAGCAGGATATCCATGACGGCCAGCAGCAGGCAGGGTCTGTTCTCGTTTTGGATGGGGACGGTGCTCCTTCCAGAGGATTTGTCTGCTGTGAGATGGAGTGGTCCCTGGCCACCTGCACCTTCAGCCGTCCTCATTTCCTGGCCCCAGTCAGCCTGCCCTCTGGTCCTGGGGAAGTGGAGAGCACTGAGTGGGAGTTGGAGAGAAGGGGGAGCAAAGAGTACTGGCGGGGTTGGAGAACACATGGGTGGGGGCAAAGAGTGAGGGGGAGTGGAGATCACAGGGGTGGGGAGCGGATAGCGCTTGGGGGAACTTGAGAGCACTGGGGGGGCCAACAAGAACAGGGGTAGAGAGCACGGTAGGCTAAGAGCACTGGGGGGGCTAAGAGTGTGGGGTGGTGAAGAGCACTGGGGGGGGCACAAAGAGCAGGGGTGAGTGGAGAGCAATGGGGGGGAGCTTGAGAGCACCAGTGGGGGCCAGAAAGAACAGGGGTGGAAAGCACGGGGGACTGGAGAGCACTATGGGGGGTGGAGAGCACATGGGTGGGCGCAAAATGCAGGGGGAGATGAGAGTACAGGGGTGGGGAGTGGAGGGTGCTAAGGGGGAGCCAAAAAGATCAGGGGTGGAGAGCACGGAGGGTAGAAAGCACTGGGGGGGGGGGCTGGAGAGCACCAGGGGGGCAGATAGAACAGGGGTGGGGAGTAAGGAGGGCTGGAGAGCACTGGGGTGGGGGCTAGAGAGTGATGGGGAGAGCTGAAGAGCACTGGGGGGGGGAGAACAGGGGGGGAGCATTGGGGGGAAGGGAGAGCACTGAGGGGAGAGCACTGGAGGGGAAAGAACAGGGGGAGAGAGGAGAGCACTGGGGGAGAGCACTGGGGGGAGTGGAGGGCACGGGGGGGGGGGGAGAGCACTGGGGGGAACAGGGGCGGAGAGCACTGGGGGGGAAAGCACTGGGATGGTGGCTAGAGAAGGATGGGGAGAGCTGGAGAGCAGCAAGAACAGGGGAGGAGAAAACTGGGGGGGGGGCAGGAGAGTGTGGTGGTGGTGGAGGAGAGCACTGTGGGGGGGGGGGGCAGGAGAGTGTGGTGGTGGAGGAGAGCACTGGAGGGGGTGGCAGGAGAGTGTGGTGGTGATGGAGACCACTGGGGGGGCAGGAGAGTGTGGCGGTGGAGAAGAGCACTGGGGGGAGGCAGGAGAGTGTGGTGGTGGAGGAGAGCACTGGAGGGGGTGGCAGGAGAGTGTGGTGGTGGAGGAGAGCACTGGAGGGGGTGGCAGGAGAGTGTGGTGGTAGAGGAGACCACTGGGGGGGGGCAGGAGAGTGTGGTGGTGGAGGAGAGCACAGTGGTGGAAGAGAGCATGGAGGGCAGGAGAGTGCGGTGGTGGAGGAGAGCACTGGGGGGGGCAGGAGAGTGCGGTGGTGGATGAGAGCACTGGGGGGCAGGAGAGTGCGGTGGTGGAAGAGAAGAGCACTGGGGGGGGCAGGAGAGTGCGGTGGTGGAGGAGAGCATGGGGGGGCAGGAGAGTGCAGTGGTGGAGGAGAGCACTGGGGGGGCAGGAGAGTGCAGTGGTGGAGGAGAGCACTGGGGGGGCAGGAGTGTGCGGTGGTGGAAGAGAAGAGCACTGGGGTGGGGCAGGAGAGTGCGGTGGTGGAGGAGAGCACTGGGGGGCAGGAGAGTGCGGTGGTGGAAGAGAGCACTGGGGGGGGGCAGGCGAGTGCGGTGGTGGAGGAGAGCACGGGGGGCAGGAGAGTGCGGTGGTGGAGGAGAGCACTGGGGGGGGGGCAGGAGAGTGCAGTGGTGGAGGAGAGCACTGGGGGGGTCAGGAGAGTTCGGTGGTGGAGGAGAGCACTGGGGGGGGCAGGAGAGTGCGGTGGTGGAAGAGAAGAGCACTGGGGGGGGCAGGAGAGTGCGTGGTGGAGGAGAGCACTGGGGGGGCAGGAGAGTGCAGTGGTGGAGGAGAGCACTGGGGGGGCAGGAGAGTGCGGTGGTGGAAGAGAAGAGCACTGGGGGGGGCAGGAGAGTGCGGTGGTGGAAGAGAGCACGGGGGGGGGCAGGAGAGTGTGGTGGTGGAGGAGAGCACGAGGGGCAGGAGAGTGCGGTGGTGGAGGAGAGGAGCACTGGGGGGGGCAGGAGAGTGCGGTGGTGGAGGAGAGCACTGGGGGGGGGCAGGAGAGTGCGGTGGTGGAAGAGAGCACTGGGGGGGGGTCAGGAGAGTGTGGTGGTGGAGGAGAGCACGGGGGTCAGGAGAGTGTGGTGGTGGAAGAGAAGAGCAGGGGGGGGCAGGAGAGTGCGGTGGTGGAGGAGAGCACTGCAGCCCCCCTCCCCCCTCGATCTTCCTATCCAGACACTGTAGCATGGATGGGCATCTACTCCTGTGTATCACAGCGCTGGATGGCTGTGTTCGGCGGCCGCTCTGTAACACAGTCCCGCCCCCCCAGACCGTCTCATGTGATAGGCGGAGCGTTGATTCTCTCTACTATCACACGAGATGGTCTGGGGGGACGGGACTGTGTTACAGAGCGGCCGCCGAACACAGCCATCCAGCGCTGTGATACACAGGAGAGAGCGGACTCAGAAAAAAAAATAATGCAGCATGGCGGCGGCGGCGGTGGCAGTGGCAACACCTTGGGGATTCCAGGGGGGGAACTTGACCCCCCTTGCCCCCTGCTGCGGACGCCCATGATCTCCCAATAACATATATATCAGACCCTCATATAAGATATGGGTTTGATATAGATGAAGGAACCCCAATCCATTTATTTATAAACAGGAGCAAAGGGACCAGTTGTCATTTTCTAGCAATTTAAAACCCTTTTTATTTTCTTTGCAAATTTCAGTTTGGCTTTAGTATGTTGTATCCGTCATAGAGATATGCTACTTCACATGCAGGTTAAGGGCACCACCAAACATGTTATTTTAAAGAATTTAGCATTTTAATGTTGCCCTTAAGATCTCTGCTCCCTGCCTAATAGAAATGTTTTAACTTTTTTTGTTTTGTATGTACATATTCTGCAGGCCAGCAGGCAGTTTTGTTTATTGCTGAAGAAACATGTAAGGGTTCCCATTCATTTCAATGGATGCTTCAATGGTGCCATTGGAAGGGCAGTGAAAAAAGTCCTGCAAGCAGCATCGGACCTATTTGGAGCTCCTAAAAAAGCACCTCAAAAATGCCCCTGCCCATTGAAATGAATGGGAAGCACTTCAAAAGCACCCGAAAAGTGCATGAAAAGCACTTAAAAAACACTGCAAAATGTTTTTATTTGAGACACGTGATCTTAAAAAAAAGCGCACAGCTAACGCTGCAAAAACACCGCAAAACCATCGCAAAAAACACCAATTTTTTTAATGGGCAGTTTTCGAGCGCCTTGGTGGGAAAGGGTTCCTATGGAATATCTGGAGTCTATAACTTTAATACAATTCAGTCCATCTCTAACAGCCTGTTCTTTCATTAATGACACTGACCTGACCAAGCCCACTTCTGTATCTACAGGTATGTGAAGAAATTCATCTCAAACTTTTTTTCCATTTTCCAACTGAGGCACAGAAATCTTAGCTCTTTTCCTATTCATTTCTATTGCAACAGAATTTTGGCAACACTATCTTATGAAACAACTACTGAATAGCTCATAGTAAAAGAAATATCTCCTAAAGTCCAAAATAAAGCTATACAATCCCAAGGGTTAATGCAGAGTATGGCAGGGAATCTGCCAGGTGTTGCAGAGTAAGGCTAGGAAGCTGCTGTGTAGCATATGTAGCATATATAGAGCTCACCAGGAAAGTCTAGTACCGATTCCAGAAGCGGGATGATATCAGCCCATCAGTCCCTCAATGTAAACACACAGCAGGTGTTTCTAAGCTGTTAGAACCCTTAGCGGTGTGTTTTAGATGTATTAAGCTTTAGGTGCATTTTACATTTGTTTTGGCTGCATTACTATTGAACTCTATATAACATGTGTTTTCATTGAAGCCCATCAAAGATTCATCAAGCAGAAGTTTTTTTTATGGTATAGCACCTAAAACACACACAAAATGCACAAGCGGGAAGGGGGCCTTACTTTCAGAGACTTTGTGATCTTTGAGAATATATTACTTCATAGCACAAGCAGATTAAAGATGGCTTGTTTAAAGCTCTTTTACTACGTTAGAAGAATATGCAAATATTTTAATGTTTATAGACCAAACCTGTTCCCTGTTTTGTATTTGTGTGCATTAACCAGCATAACACTGATATTATATGACCATTCACTTGGAGAAGTACATTTGTTTTTTTTTATCTGTTAAAAGGTCTGTTCCAACAATTGTAAAATACAAGCACCTCACACAGACAACAAACATATTACACAGCTTCTATCCCATCAGAATTGTCAAACTATTCAACTTAAACATTTATCAGCATTGTTTAATACAGTTACTAACTTTATTCAACTCAGATCAAAAGACAAATTCTAAGCATGTCACACGACTTCTCATAACAGGACACATACACTTACAGCTAGAACATACTCTTACAAGTTGAAAAATCACAGTCCTAACATCCTAAGCTCATGCCACACATCCTATATTACTGTCATAGCTGCAGGACTGCCTCTGCTGTTAGCATTTTCAGACACAGTCATTTTAATCTTACTCAGCGTTTAGCTACTGCTTCTGCAGATGAAGCCACCATGGGGGAATGACCATCAGAAATTCACAATAGCTTGGCAGATAGTGTGTGCGACCCTGCCAAGGAAGAAACTGCAGTGACCTTCTACCTTTTCATATAATTGATAGGGTAAACTGACCATTTTACTGCATCTCATGTATGTATGCCCTTCATTTATTGTCAGTAACATACAAACACACAAGAAAATAATATAAGTTTACTCATCTTACAGTAACTGGTAACAACATAAGTCAGTGTCATGGGTGACAAAAGTCTCAGTTCAGCATCAGTCCTGTCCAATCAGAGACCCCATAGATCAGTGATGGCAAACCTTGGCACCACTCTACTGACTCATTAGTACCTTTAAAGACCATATTTGGAAATTTTCCAAAAGCTGCTAATCACTCTGTGTCCAGTACAATCATTTAATTATTTTAAAGCAATAAGAATATGAATTACTATTAATTAAGCTGGTAAATATATTGACCATTGCCCTTATAATACATAATTTTAATCTAAATATCAATCCAGTCTGATAAGTCCTTTTTTAATCGTTTTTATGTAGCGTATACCAAGGATGAACTGTAAAATTGTTGTTGTAGTTGTAAATCTTGGATAGATTTAAAAACTTTTCATTTTTTTAATGCCTATCACATTCTCATAGCCAAGGAAGATCCATTTCATTTGCTGGGGCAACCTACAGTATTATTGGCACAACTGATCATTTAAATAGCAGAGTATTATCTAACCATTTTGGCAACCCTCTTTGCAGACACTTCTAGGGTATGTACAGTATGTAAATCTACTAATTGAATTCTCAATGTAAAGTAAGGTATTTGGGAGTCTTAATAGACTATACAATTTATAGAATATCGTAAAGTAACCCATACAATTTTTGGTGGTTGAGTGGGCCTCTTTAAATGGAGTGGAAGACTGCAAATCATTTTTGATCTATGCCACCACGGTTTATGCAATTTTGGTGCTCTGTATGCTTTGTTTTACCATAAGTGAGCCTGCCTATCATTCTTAGCTTGACTTCCAGACAACCTGGTTTATGGCATTCTTGCCATCGACGCTTATATATTTTATTTCAACTTTTAAAGTATGCTATGTTTTTCACAGGGCTTGCTAAAGCCCAAGTACCCAAGCTAAAACACTGTGCATTGTGCACGACATATCTATTCCATCTATTCCACACATTATGAGCAAAAGTCTCAATCCTAGTCCCTAAGACACTAAGCATATCTTTTTTTAATATATTTTTGGCTTCTTGCCTATTTTTTTCACAAAGTACATAGAAATTTAAATTTTCAATGCTAGTGCTTTCAGCTTAAAATACAATCGACAAAGAGTTGTAATAATCATGGCAAAGATAACCTCAAGGTATATTCCAAATATATAGGGTCACAAGGAAAGTAGTGCCAGAAGGTAGCTGTGTCTGAACCTATTACTGAACATATCTATGAATTAGAATAATCATTTTGTTCTTATCATGCTGATTTTGTCAGGGTACAGCAATGGGGACCAGCTTTTTCCCTAGTTAGGCTAATTTCTTTACAGCCATATTTTCATGTGTTTGAATAACACTTTAAATTGAAACTCATCCTATTTGCCAGAAACATAGATCACATGAGTATTATCTGTGAGTTTTGCAATGTGTGGTGTACCAACACAATTACCTATTTGGTTACCTATTTGGTATTTTCATTACATGTTTTGATAGGAAAATAGAAATGTAGACAATATCTTTCATTGGCTGAGTATATTATGAAGTGTAAACTTTCAAAAATACTCATTTTTCTCATTTAGGCCTATGTTAAAATAACTAAGAAATCATACAAATATATTCATAAGTAGAATGGATATTAAACAATACAAGTTAATTTAACCAATGGCAAACAAGGAAACTGTAGAGACAAAAATACAGATGCTTTTTTAGTTCTTTTTATGAAACCATGTCTCAAAAGCCTCTTATGTATAATCCTGGAAATGGAGCATTCCTGCCATTATGATCCCAAAGATGGTGAAGTATAACCTTGACATAATGCATTTTAAGGCTACAATCACTGAACTTTCTAAATAATTAAAAAGGCATTAAAGTGGAGCTACACCCAAAAGGGAAAGGTCTGCTTGTTTGCACCCTCCACTGCCACATTTGGTACTTTTTTGTGGGGGAGGAGGGAGTGGGTACCTGGTTTTGACAGGTACCCTCTCCCACTTCTGGGTAAGATCACCGTGGTGATCTATGAGTATCTTTGGCCCCTCCCCCCACAGCCTTCAAGGCCACAAACAGGTCCCAGAAGACTGCAGGGCCATTTATAAAGCACAGTGTGCATGTGTAGCAGGAAACCAGCTGTGAAGTCAGAAGGCTTCACAGCTGGTTTCCCTTTCCTAAGATGCTGGCGCCTATGCCTGAAGCTGATTGAAAAACTGACTCAGGTGCCAACATTGCTGTATGCCTGGACAGGTAAGTGTACTTATATTAAAAGTCAGCAGCTACAGTATTTGTAGCTGCTGACTTTTAATATTTTTGGGGGAAAATGGAGCTCTTCAAGTCCTATTTTGGTGCATTTTCTGCCATTATTGCTACAGTGGATGTGATTTATTCTTGTCTTTATTCTTGTGAATTATTACCGGTAATTGCTGAATATAAGGCCATAAACAGCCTGCGTCTTTTACTTGACTGCTTGTATGCACACTATATAAGGCACCCACTAAAAGAATTTACAGTCTAGTGCCTCTACTTAATTTTCACATGGACGATCCTTAGGTTTTTTGCACAGCCATGGAAGGGTGCCACATCAATGAGCTGTTACAGCATCAAATATCATATACTTTTATAATGAATATTTATTCTGTTGCAGCAATGAAATTCTACAAATGAGATTTCTGACATGAGTTTGCGACTTACAACAATTAACAATTAATTAATTACTATATTAATTTAGTGTGAGTGACTAGTTATGCTAAAATATTGCGCTAACTGCGGTGCACATGTACAGCAGTCACTAATTTATGCTGAACTTTGATTACATTTGTGCAGCTATCTCTGGCCTATAGATTATGAACCATTTGCAGGTTTATTATTTGTTGCATGCAATTTTAACCACTTGCCGACCGCCTCACGCCGATGTACGTCATCAGAATGGCACGGGCAGGCATAAGCACGTACATGTACGTGCTTTGCCTCCCGCGGGTCGGGGGCCCGATCGGGCCCCCGCCCGGTGCCTGCGGCGGTCGGTTTTCGTTCGGGAGCGATCCCGGACGAGGGGACGGCCATTCATTCATGGCCACCCCCTCGCGATCGCTCCCGACGAATGGAAATCCCCGGTGACATCACTTCCTCTCCTGTAATGTAAACACAGGAGAGGAAGTGATGTATTCTCTCCTCCGTGTCGGTATTTTTCGTTCCGACACGGAGGAGAGCGGATCAGTGAGTTGCACCAACACATCCCACACACAGTAGAACATGCCAGGCACACTCACACCCCCCCTTTACCCCCCGATCACCCCCCCAATTACCCCTGCCCCCCAGTCACAGTGACACCAATGTCATTTTTTTTTTTTTTTTTTTTTTTTTTGCATTGGTGTCATTTGTGACTGTAATAACTGTTAGGGCAGTTAGGGTTAGCCCCCTTTAGTTCTAATGTACCCCCCTAACCCCCCCAATAAAGGTTTAACCCCGTGATCACCCCCCGTCGCCAGTGTCACTAAGGCTGGGTTCACATTGCAGCGGTTTATGAGAACGAATGTGATTCGCACCGCACTGCAGTGCAAATCACATCCGATCTCTGTGCGATTCGAGTTCAGCCATTCGCCGCACCCGCCGCACCCGCCACACCCGCCGCACCCGCCGCACCCGCCGCAAATTCGCACGGGACCCTTTTTTTGGCCCGCAGCAGAATCGGATCGCATGGGTGTTCACACCATGCGATCCGAGTTTGCAGATCGCACTGCGATATGCGAACTGATCTGGGGGTGTCAGTAACATTTCACTGACACTCCCAGCAGTTCGCATAGGGCAGTGTGAACTGCCGCCGGGAGGCATGCGATGCGGGAACCCGCCGCGGATTCGCGGCGTTTCCGCATCGCTCCAGTGTGAACCCAGCCTAATAAGCGATCATTTTTCTGATCGCCGTATTAGTGTCACAGGTGACGCTAGTTAGGCAGGTAGGTATTTAGGTTCGCCGCAGCTTTTTATAGCGCTAGGGACCCCCATATACTACCGCATAAAGCCCCCTGATTGCCCCCTAGTTAACCCTTTCACCAGTGATCACCATATAACTGTTACAGGTGACGCTGGTTGGTTAGTTATTTTTTTATAGTTTCAGGGCACCCGCCATTTATTACCTAATAAAGGTTTAACCCCCTGATCACCCGGCAGGTGTCATTTGTGACTAATAACTGTTAGGGCAGTTAGGGTTAGCCCCCTTTAGTTCTAAGGTACCCCCCTAACCCCCCCAATAAAGGTTTAACCCCGTGATCACCCCCCGTCGCCAGTGTCACTAAGGCTGGGTTCACATTGCAGCGGTTTATGAGAACGGATGTGATTCGCACCGCACTGCAGTGCAAATCACATCCGATCTCTGTGCGATTCGAGTTCAGCTATACAGATAGTATGGCTGAATTCGTGTCGCACCCGCCGCACCCGCCGCAAACTCGCACGGGACCCTTTTTTTGGTCCGCAGCAGAATCGGATCGCATGGGTGTTCACACCATGCGATCCAAGTTTGCAGATCGCACTGCGATATGCGAACTGATCTGGGGGTGTCATTAACATTTCACTGACACTCCCAGCAGTTCGCATAGGGCAGTGTGAACTGCCGCCGGGAGGCATGCGATGCGGGAACCCGCCGCGCATTCGTGGCGTTCCCGCATCGCTCCAGTGTGAACCCAGCCTAATAAGCGATCGTTTTTCTGATCGCTGTATTAGTGTCACAGGTGACGCTAGTTAGGCAGGTAGGTATTTAGGTTCGCCGCAGCTTTTTATAGCGCCAGGGACCCCCATATACTACCGCATAAAGCCCCCTGATTGCCCCCTAGTTAACCCTTTCACCAGTGATCACCATATAACTGTTACAGGTGACGCTGGTTGGTTAGTTATTTTTTTATAGTTTCAGGGCACCCGCCATTTATTACCTAGTCTCACTAGTGTACCCCTAAATTTAGGGGTGTCTACTTTCTAAAATGGGGTCATTTGGGGGGGGGGGTTTGTGCCATCTTGGCATTTTATGGCCTTCAAAACTGTAACGCCCTTAGAAAGCCTGAAGGCGGTGCTTGGTTTTTGGGGCCCCGTACGCGGCTAGGCTCCCAAAAAGTCCCACATATGTGGTATCCCCGTACTCAGGAGAAGCAGCAGAATTTATTTTGGGGTGTCATTTCACATATGCCCATGGCATGCGTGAGCAATATATCATTTAGTGACAACTTTGTGAAAAAAAAAAAAAGTTTGTAATTTTCCCGCAACTTGTGGCAAAATATAAAATATTCCATGGACTCAACATGCCTCTCAGCAAATAGCTTGGGGTGTCTACTTTCTAAAATGGGGTCATTTGTGGGGGTTTTGTGCCATCTTGGCATTTTATGGCCTTCAAAACTGTAATAGGTAGTGAGAAGTGAACTCAAAAAATTACGCCCTTAGAAAGCCTGAAGGCGGTGCTTGGTTTTCGGGGCCCCGTACGCGGCTAGGCTCCCAAAAAGTCCCACATATGTGGTATCCCCGTACTCAGGAGAAGCAGCAGAATTTATTTTGGGGTGTCATTTCACATATGCCCATGGCATGCATGAGCAATATATCATTTAGTGACAACTTTGTGAAAAAAAAAAAAAAAAAAAAAAAGTTTGTAATTTTCCCGCAACTTGTGGCAAAATATAAAATATTCCATGGACTCAACATGCCTCTCAGCAAATAGCTTGGGGTGTCTACTTTCTAAAATGGGGTCATTTGTGGGGGTTTTGTGCCATCTTGGCATTTTATGGCCTTCAAAACTGTAATAGGTAGTGAGGCGTGAAATCAAAAATTTACGCCCTTAGAAAGCCTGAAGGCGGTGCTTGGTTTTCGGGGCCCTGTACGCGGCTAGGCTCCCAAAAAGTCCCACATATGTGGTATCCCCGTACTCAGGAGAAGCAGCAGAATTTATTTTGGGGTGTCATTTCACATACGCCCATAGCATGTGTGAGCAATATATCATTTAGTGACAACTTTGTGTAAAAAAAAAAAAAAAATTTTTTTTTTGTCATTATTCAATCGCTTGAGGCAAAAAAATAAAATATTCAATGGGCTCAACATGCCTCTTATCAATTTCCTTAGGGGGTCTACTTTCCAAAATGGGGTCATTTGGGGGGGTTTTGTACTGCCCTGTCATTTTAGCACCTCAAGAAATGAGATAGACAGTCGTAAACTAAAAGCTGCGTAAATTCCAGAAAACGTACCTTAGTTTGTAGATGTGACAACTTTTGCGCAAACCAATAAATATACAATTATTGACTTTTTTTTTACCAAAGACATGTGGCTGAATACATTTTGGCCTAAATGTATGACTAAAATTGAGTTTATTGGATTTTTCTAATAACAAAAAGTAGAAAATATCATTTTTTTTCAAAATTTGCGGTCTTTTTACGTTTATATCGCAAAAAATAAAAATCGCAGAGGCAATCAAATACCATCAAAAGAAAGCTCTATTTGTGGGAAGAAAAGGACGCAAATTTTGTTTGGGTACAACATTGCATGACCGCGCAATTACCAGTTAAAGCAGCGCAGTGCCAAAGTGTAAAAAGACCTCTGGTCATTTACCAGCAAAATGGTCCGGTCTGAAAGTGGTTAATCTAGCAAGCACATATACAGAGGCTATTCCATGAATATAAAAGATTGACTGTAGGCTTGGCTTAATCCATGCTTAATTGCTGAAAGTGATATATATATCTGCTTTGCAGTTTGTGTTCTTTTTTGTGTCAGGATATTTTTCAGAATGGATTACATGTGCCGTGCATGACTTATAGCCTGCCTTTAGGAGAACACTGTATGTTTGCTTTATGTGTGTCCACTTTATATGTGTCTTGCAATTATGTTATGTACGTGTTACTAAGCTGCATGAATATGAATTGAGTGCATTACAATCAGAGGTGATGGACACAAAGGGAGTTATTTACTAATACCGAAATATATATATTTACTAATGCAAAATATACTCTGCAACTCTGCATGGAAACCAATCAGCTACCAGATTTTATTGCCAAAGCTTAATTGAGCAAGCTAAAGTTAGAAGCTGATTATCTACCATGCACAACTGCACCAGATTCTGAGTGCACCAGTTTTAGTAAATCCCCCCCAAAGTAACAACTGATTGTTTGGTTCTACTTGATGATATATTTTTGAGTGATTTAGCTTTTCTTCATAAAAATCTAAGTATATACTAAGAAGTGATGCAATAGGAACTGTTTCTTGTTTTTTTGTTTTTAACCTTTATTGGGCAGTTCTGGAAATTTAATAATTCAGAAAAAATAAAGTTTTAGTGTTCTAGATTTGTTTGTTTCAAGGAAATGTTTAAAAAAAAGTGTCTATATTATATGTATTTTAATTCACCTTTTTATTATTCATATGTCCAATATATCATTTTTAATTCATGATGTTATAGATACACTTCTCACTGTTTCCTGAGAAAATAACGTTTGTGAACCTGTTCTCTTTCCACCACAGGAATCTCAAATAAATGGAATTTAAGTACATATAATTGACTGTATACTCCAAAAAAAAAAAAGTGGTAGTAAGACAGCAGTATGAAGGGAGGAATGACTAGAATGACCCCATTTAATCTATTGACTTGTATATTAACTATTTAATCTGGAATCTTTGTATTAAATAAAAAACATATTTTAATATTAATATAAATTGTTTTTCTGTAACCGGCACGTTTTAGTATTTGATATATTTCGATGATTCTTATGTCTACTGGGATGTGGGGGCAAGACCACCAACAATTTCAACTTCTAATGTTTTTGAACTTTTAAAGTGCAAATATTAAAAGGATTTATTATCCTATAATTACCTTAAAAACAGTATGGGGGGAGGAGGGGCAAACAATCCAAAAAACAAATATGGAAGAAAATATACATTTCTCCTTTTTTTCAGCTAAATATAGGACTGAAGTCAAAATTGTCACTCAGTTCTGGAAATGAGTTCCCTTTTAAACTATAAATACACCTACTCTCCACCCTAAATACATTTAGATTGTGATCACCCTTCCCAGGATCCACATGCAATCTGTCTAGAGTGACTACTTACAAGCATGTTTTTAAGTGATTTGGCTTTCCTAGGCTTTCCTAATGGTCCTTCTCCAACAACTGATTTTAACTTATTATCTGTTTGTAGGATTCCCTAATTCTTCTATAATATTTTTCATCTGCTTGATTACAAAAGGTGGCCATCATCCTCTTTTCGTTCTATATAGATTTTTTTATTCTTTAGTAAAATTATCCTTTATTTAGAGATATCTGTCTACAGGTAATCAAATTCAAGTATCTTTAAGATGGTGGCTATTTGCTCTAAGAATTTTGTTTCTAGCTGTCTCATTTGAATGCAGTAATTACAATTCTTTCCTTGTTAATTTCCATTAGTAAAGATAACCACTAAATTCATACAATTTGTTTTCAATATCTAAATGAATTCTTTTAAGCAGGACTCTGTCTCTGTCCACAATAGCATGAAATCATCAACACGTGTATGTCAAATAGCTATGTACTTCACATATGTTTGTAAATTATCATTAGTAAACATGTGCTCCCCAGGTACAGACTAGAACAGAATGGTGCACACATCATGCTCATTGATGCAACATTAATTTGGGTGTGATGGTTCCCACCAAACATGAAGTTGTTATAAGTTAGTATGAACTGCACCATCCTTGAAAAAAAAAAATTATACTCCTTTTTGCTATGCTAAGTATTTTAACACCACCTTTAGATCCATATCATGGAGGAAGTTTAAAAAAGAGCGATAATGCTCAAACCTGTGTGTGTGTGTGTGGGGGGGGGGGGGGGGGGTAAAGTAATTGGAAAATGAATTTTTCATAAAAAAGTAAAAATCTGCAGCTTTCAGTAAAATATTACCTAGTGATACTGCCATTGAGGAGCTTTTTCAGACACTTCCAGTAATAGAGCGACAGAGCTTTGTGCCTGTCCCCCCCTAGTTTTATGGCATTTTTATTATTATTTTTTTTTTTACTAGTAATGGCGGCGATCTGCGATTTCTATTGGGACCGCGACATTATGGCAGACACGTTGGACACTTTTGACACATTTTTGGGACCATTGTGATTTATACAGCAATCAATGGTATACAAATTCACTGATTACTGTAAAAATGTCACTGGCAGGGAAGGGGTTAACACTAGGATGATCAAGGGGTTGTGTTCCCTAGTGTGTGTTCTAACTGAAGGGGGGAGGGGACTGTGTAGGGGAGATGAAAGATCGCTGTTCATACTCTGTACTAACAGATGATCTGTCTCTTCTCCCCTCAGAGAACCGGAAACTGTGTGTTTACATACATAGATCCTGGGTCTCAGTGTGTCAGCAGGGATCACGGGAGCCCGGCATTGATCGTGACGGCCGGGCACTCGCATCAGCTCTGGGGGAGAGCAATGGGCGTGCACACCCCTAGTGGCGAAGCGATGTAACATAACGTCATTTCGCCCAGCAATGCCATTCTGCAACAGTAAAACAGTGGTGGCTGGTCGGCAAGTGTTAATATGAAAAAAATAATAAAGGAAGATCTCTCTGTTTTTTTTGCAGAGCTAAAACATTCATGAGGGTTGGAGGAATTTGAACAAAATAAATTATTGTGTAGTTGTGCTTTAAAGGCGTTTAAACCTTTATTTATTTTTTTTTAGCCCATGCGAGCTGTCATATTCTAAAGCACTAACATAGATAAAACAAATTTAAGGTTGAAAAAAAATCATCCTATTTGAGTAAAATATTCCACAAACATATCATATGAACATTCTCAGAACTGCATATTTTAATTTTTTTTTTGCTGAAGAATTAAAATCAACTTATTAGGAAGGAGTTCATATATGTATGTGTCACAGGGGAATGCAGTTTATGTATCTGTTTTCACAGTCTGTGTACATTCAGGGAAGAAATGTGCACGCTTGCTACTTTAGTTGAGAATTGTTGGGTTTGAACACACACATAGCAGAACTTTCCTGCAAAAGGTCAGATGTGTCAAAAACATGCAACAAGAGCATGTTAAGAGTTTTCACCCCATATGTTTAGAGGATACCGATGTAGTAACTAATGTTGACACAAGTGACTTATCTGTTGAAATGGTTACTGCAGCAAGTGAGCAATCTGCCTTTGTAAGTGCAAATTAAAAGGATGTACAAATTCACGATCATGCAAGGACCTGTAGCAGGTAAAAGATTCTGAATACAAGTAACAAAATTCCGCTGCTCACAAGTTATTTCCTACAGCCATAATTGACATGATGTGATGCAGATGGTGGTTTTGATAAAGCATGGATTTTCGAGTGAAATACTTCAACCTTGTCTCCCCCCTGTCTGTCTGTGTTTAGTTGTTTTTATGGACTTTTTGATGTTAATAAAGCCGAATTGCATCATGCGGGAGTGCAGCCATCCGATTCTTTTGTTCGCAGTTAAAAGATTCCACTGAATTATTAGACAGGCACCGGAGGGTGGCTTTAACTTGAACTTTTCTAAACAGAGCAGACTACTGCTTGGACCTTGAAGAAGGGGGCACATCCCAAAAGCTTGTCCTAAAAATTTGGATGGTAGGGCAAATAAAAAAATATCATGGACAGTACTCAATTGTTCTTTTTGCAAAGGCACTAATACGGCTATAATCACATTTAACATATTCAAAACAGAAAAAGGGTTTGCATACAGTCAACCTGCTTACAAAGTTGTACTCACGAAAAAAATGTCTCTGCAACTTAATAAAGACACTAGGTAGCAGTATACAGTAACACAGTATCTATAAGGCTCTGTAGCTGCAGATACTAGAGAATGACCACTGTTTCAGTAAACAGTACAGCACAAAAACAGCTACTTGTGCTTAGACAAGGGTAGGTCTGGTTACACAGGCGAACTACTGGAAAGATCTTAGTGCTGGCACCACAGTCGAGTGGTTACAGGTGTCCCAGGTCTGGTACCACAGGAGGGTGGCTAGAAAGGCAACCCCCCCCCCCCCACTGGAAGCGCAGTACTCTAGTAGGAATTGGCAGTGCTCCCTACAGTGGCTGGGTCTTCTGTAGAAGCTATGTTCTGTTGGGCTCCTGTCCAGCTGCCTGTGTATTGGGGCAAACAGTGGAGGACCAAACAACTTGTTGCAGATCACATGCTCTGCCACCTCTCCCTTATCAAGAATAGTCTCTCTGAGCTCCAGAGGGTGGAAAACAGAAAAATGTAAATTACCCATGCTTCTCCAGGAGCCAATGGGCTTGTGGGAACCCAGGGGATTGCAAGAGAAGGAATTAAAGGAAAGTTTAAAAAAAATGTATGTGAGTATAATAATATAAAATTATTAGATTGCTATTTATGAAGTATAATACTGGCTTTAATTTATTAAATTCCAACCAAATCACATTTGTTATCTCTCAGTTAATTAAATATCATTCTGCTGTATATCTTTAGGACAAGTGCTGAGTTTGTGGCCTTGGTCAGCTTGTGCATTATGGCCATAGCCTGTAAAATTTAGTGCAGTAATATGAATTCTTCCTTTTAAGATTTGCTCTCAATAACGATTCATAAGATTAATAACTCCTCAAAAATAAATTAATGAAAGCCTACACAATTTAGACAGGTCATATGTTAAAAAAGTGCAGAGCTTAGCAGTGAGAATAGCATATTAAACTAAAATTAGCTTGAGATTAACATATCATTTTTGAAATTATATTTACATTTTGATTTCTCATGTAAAGTATACATTTGGTTCTGCCTCTTTCAGATCCTTCACATCCTTAATATTCTTTCAATGTGATAGCTAGGTGGTCTTTTTGACCAATAGGGAAGAAGAACAGGCATGACCAAGCTAACATTTTACAGGAAAAATTGAGGTTTTCGTATAAGCAAACACAATTACTAAACTGCAAAAACCTAAACAATATACTGCATAACTAATAAATATTAGATATCCAGTACTAGGTTTCAAATCCACAATAGAATTGAAATTGTTTTTGAAATAAACCTTTTCTGAAGATTTCATACAAAAACAGAATAGCATCACAGCATACACAATATTGCAATATAGCTTTCCTAGGATGTTTGGATGGATAATAGTGGGTTAAAGATCTAATTATTGTTGTATAACATTAGGTCTAATAACATAGCACCCACAGGGACATCTCCTTTTAAGACCTTAGGTTTGGCCATTGATCGCTAAGGCCTTTGAAAAGGAAATGGACAATCTAACAAGAGCTACTATGTGAGCACAATACTTAACTTAAATGGAGATTGCAGAATGAGAAGGAGAAAAAGTTCCATCCTAGGGTCTTGGATTATAGCAGATGATTGATCATTTGGTTGCACTCCTGGCAGAATATGGGAGACCATCATGGGAGAATGATGCTTGGAGCCAACAGAGAGACACTTGCCAAAATACAAATTCACCAGAACCCCTTTTATAGAAAACGTGTATGGAAGATCATCCCTTAAAGCTTTACTCAATAGGGTTGATTACTGTTTAATTAATGAACTAATTGTTAAAGCTTTAAGCGGTTGTAAACCACAGATGTTAAAAAAAAAACCTGCAAGGCAATGTTATAATATATATATAAATATTAAATACTCACCTTGGAACAAAGCCCTCTAGTGCTGTAAAGTTACCGCTGAGAGGGCTGACATGTTCCCCCTGTTTTTCTTCTGGATTCCTGATCTCTGGCACTGTGATTGGCCAGAGCTACAATGATGTTACTCCTGCACATGCGTGCGGGAGCCCTCGGTCTTGACACGTAGCCCTGAAGGTCCAGCAAGGTATGCCAGACCTTCAGAGCACATGCGCCAGTGATGTCACTGGCTACATGCAGGGTAAATACTTTCTAAACGGTGCAGGTTTAGGAGATATTGATTTTATCTACAGGTAAGCCTTATTATAGGCTTACCTGTAGATAAAAATTACCAAGCAGGGTTGACAACTGCTTTAACTGCACCTTAGGTGCAGCTAAATTTAAATAAGAACACACTCACTATTTGTCCCCCCTGCCCCCAGTCATATACTCACCTGGGCCATTTGTCAAAAAATTTCCCTGCCAGGCATGTGCATGTGTTGTGCAATCCCAAGAAACTCTGCAATGATGTTAGCAACATTTTTCTACTTTGGTAAGAAGTATTGTACTAGAAGTTGGGATGGTGTGTGTGTGTGTGGGGGGGGGGGGGGGGGGTAACTTCAGACACACATAAAAGTGGAACTTAACCTACCAATTTACTAGTTTCCAAAAACCCTTAAACACAAGGCATGCCACTGGTGTGCTTATGTCAGTTCTCAACTGAATTTGTTATCCCTCAAATGGCTGTGTCATAGCTAATCTCATATGTAGTGCCATTGTGACTACTTTTCTAAATAAAGGCTATTTGTCTGTAAAGTATAGGAGGCATTTATTCTGCTTTAAGCAAGACTGAGGTCAGTGACAAGCTAAAGTGGGGTATTCAGTGTAGATGGCGCTAGTGAGATAGGGAGAAACAAGACTGAGGGAAACAAATCAAGTTTAAGTCCAGGTGGAGCATTAGCAAATTCTGGAAAAAAAGAGTTCACTTACTAAGATTAGTCTGAAAGCAGCAAAATCTGAACTTTGAAGATAAATTGACTAATCAGGATGAAACAGGTTGACATACACAGTTGTACCCCTGCAGGTGGACCAGACACCCTGAATATTTAAGGTAAATAGAGATTGAGCCATGCAGGCTCTGAATTGAAATCTCCAGTTTCGGAAGAACCAACAAAAGGAACCAAAGAGCATTGTGCAGCAAAGTGATTTTGGGAAGAGAGAGAAGAGTCCACATAATGAAATTGCAAACACTATGCACTCCAAAGACAAACACCAACAGCTCAGCTACGTTAGAGATCAACAGTCTGAGTTTAGACTCTAAAACTGACATTATATGTCTGTCTTGCATGGCCAGTGTGGTGACACAACGTATGCATGTTTTAATAATTGTAGCATGCCATATATATATATATATATATATGTATGTATATATATATATATATATATATATATATATATATATATATATATATACTCTATATTGCTAAAAGTATTGGGACACCATCCTTTACATGTACATGAACTTTAATGTCATCCCACTCTTAGAGTCCATAGAGTTCAATATTGAGTTCTCCCACCCTTTTCAGCTCTAACAGCTTAAATGCTTCTGTCCAAAAGGTTTAGGAGTGTGTCTATGGAATGTTTTACCATTCTTCCAGAAGCACATTTGTGAGGTCAGGCACTGATGTTGGATGAGGAGTCCTGGCTCGCGGTCTCCGTTCGAATTCATTCCAAAGATGTTATATTGGGTTGAAGTCAAAGGCCGAGCCCAACCCCTGAAAAACAACCCCACACCATAATCCCCCTCCACCAAATGATTTGGACCAGTGCACAAAGCAAGGTCCATAAAGACAAAGATGAGCGCATTTTGGGTGGAGGAACTTGACTGGCCTGCACAGAGTCCCAACCTCAACCCAAAAGATCCTTTGGGATGAATTAGAGGGGAGACTGCGAGTCAGGCCTTCTTGTCCAACATCAGTGCCTGGCCTCACAAATGCGCTTCTGGAATAATGGTCAAACATTACCATAGAAACCATGTCGACAGCCTTCCCAGAAGAGTTGAAGCTGTTATAGCTGCAAAGGGTGGGCCAACTCAATATGGAACCCTACGCACTAAATCTGGGAGGCCATTAAAGTTCATGTGTGTGTAAAGGCAGGCATCCCAATACTTTTAACACTATAGTGTGTGTGTGTGTGTATATATATATATATATCCCATATACTGAAAAGGGTGAGGTGTATCAGGGTAAAGACACACGTGCAAAGCAATCAGGCCTTTCCACAAGCCATATATAAAGAAAAAAGAGGGATTGCTGCACAAGTAAAGTGTTTATTCAAAAAATAATATAAAGTTACATAATTTTCATGTTATGCAAATTAAGATAACAGTTTCAGGCTAAGACGATAAGGCCCTTCTTCAAACCAAATGCATAAACAACATCAAAATAAAAAAAACGCTACATATATTCACATTAATCATCTGGAACCATTTAATTCATTTAGCATTCACTGAGTAACCATAATCATATAAATTAGCATAATGATGAAACAACAAGACCATCAGGTATAATGTGTTCCCTGCACATCATGAGGATACCAGGATAAAAAAAAAAGTCTGAAAGCACATCAACACCAGATTAGGATAAGATTTTTTAAATATGTATTAAACAACATTAAAGATTCAATGTCGCCCACCCATACTGCAAAGGCATCATCTATAAATCTGTACCAACAGGCATAGTTTTTTTATGAATAAATCACAACTATAAAAGAATGCATTTTCTATCATATCCATGAATGCATTTGCGTATGGTGGGTGGTGACATTAGTAGGGAGAAATTTTCTTCCAAGGCAATTTTTAAAAGAGCTAACCCATACCGCAAAGGAGTCATCTATAAATCTGTACCAACAGGCAGTTTCTTATGAATAAATCACAACTATAAAAGAACACATTTTCTATTTATATCCATAAATGCATTTGTGTCCAGCACAGAGTCAGTCACTATGCCTATTGCCAAGTATTTGGAATTTTTTTTAACTCTTTTAATAACACATACTCATTCCCATATACAGGACACACAACATTTTTTGGAGAAAATTATAAATGTACATAGTAATAATGACTCTCTTCTGGTTACTTGGGACGTGGCTAGTTTATATACAGCTATCCCCCATGAATTTATGCACTGAGGCATAATACCGGCTATTAATTAATTTTAAAAAATATGATTTAGTTCAGATATCCTTTTTGTTAGATCTTTTAAAAATTGTCTTGGAAGAAAATGTCTTCCTTTTCTACTTTTGTCCTACTTATTATTTACAACTAGCCGGGGCAGCTATGGGTTCTAATATCACCCCTCATATGCAAATGCATTCATGGATATGATAGAAAATGTGTTCTTTTATAGTTGTGATTTATTCATAAAAACTTTGCCTGTTGGTACAGATTTATAGATGAACCCTTTGCGGTATGGGTGGGTGACATTGAATCTTTAATGATGTTTAATACATATTTAAATAATCCTATCCTTGGTCTCAAATTTAATATGTGCATTAATAAGACTAAAATCCCTTTTCTTGATACCTGTTTAAGTATTAGTCTTGGACAAATCATTAGTGATTTATATAGGAAGCCCACTGATCAATTATCAATTTGTTTTTATCCTCCTGAGTCTATCCCCCGGAGCCAAATGACACATATATCTAGAATTGTAGGTGACACAGAGATTTGTGAGGTGAGATTGGATGAAATGGAGGGCAGACTCTGACAGTGGGGTTACCCTAGAGAGGTTTGTTAAAAGAGCACGAAATGATATGCATTGTAAAAAAGTAAAGACCGTGGGTCTCAGAATGCCATTTGGTCCCAATATTATCCCTTCTCGAATCGTGTATTTAATATAGTCAAGAAACACTGGTCTATATTATCTGAAAATTATCCGTTAGTTCCGGAATTTTATTCTTCACCTTTACCTTTTATTGTTGAGGAAGAACCTGATCAATTGGTGAAGTCTGACCAATATTGGCCGCAAACTCCACCAACTACATTTTTAGGTCCACGTAATAAGGGTTCTTACCCTTGCTTAAATTTTATCCATTGTACTAATATGAGAAAGGGTAAATCCTTTTCTCATCCACACAAACATTACAGTATAGCAATAAAGGATCACTACACATGTCTATCCTCTTATGTGGTTTACATTATTAAGTGCTCATGTGGGTTTTTATATGTGGGTGAGACCACTCAGAAGGTTAAAGAATGGATCGCACGGCACAAATATTTGATTAGGGACAAATTTGACAAATTGGCACTAGTAAGAATTTTTTTTGGAAAAGGGACATCATGTATCACAGCTAAAATTGATGGTATACCATGTAACTGACAAGCTGGGAATAGAGAATTGGCTATAAAAAATTAGAAGTATCTTGGATACACCGTTTAGATACTTTGAGCCTGAAAGGGTTAAATTCCGATGTTGCCTTATATTTATTCCTGTAATGGGGTAATATATGCATGCATTTTTATTTTTTATTTTATTTTACTTTTTATTTCTTTACTTTTTCATTAGTTAATTATGATTTTTTTGTAATGTGTAGCAATATCCTCTGATTATATGTCTGGTTCAGAATCAAAATTGGAGTGCACATATATATATATAGATATATATATATATATATAGATATATATATATATATAGATATATATATACATATAGATATATATATACATATAGATATATATATACATATATATATATTTTTTTTTTGATGACAGGTGCCTTATCCTGGCATCCTCATGACTTGTGGGGAACACATTACACCTGAATGTCTTGTTTATGCTAATGCTAATTTATATGAGTATATGATTATGGTTACTATATGTGTATATATATATATATATATATATATATATATATATATATATATATATATATATATATATATATATATATACCCCAAATAGTTTCTTTATTTTTTCATCAAATAAGTGTATTGTATAAGGAAAGGAAATTAGTCAATTCTTAGGAATTGCTTAGGCTTAACAATCTAGTGAACTCTACACTAAGTCACCTGCATTGTACACAAATGCGATGGAAAAATCTAGTCAGAGGTTACATTTTCTAGCTAATGAGCAATTTCCAGGCTGTTAAGTGTATTCCTAAGAAAACATCAAATTCACATTTTGCAGTTGAGAGAACTGTAAGAACATGACTGTGGGTAGTTTCCACTCAGCAAAATGTTTTATGCTGGGCTTTTCCTAGAAGCTGCAAGGTTTTGAGCCAGAACAGTTGTAACTGGTGCAGTACAATAAAACTAGGACTGTTTCAAAACAATAGAATAACTAGTAAATAGTACAGCTTGCTTTTGTAATTAAAACATTGAGAAATTAACACAGCATCACATTTAGAATACACTTATATAAAGTATATGAACTTAGTGAAGTAGTACGGTAATTGTAATGGTTCATTCATAGAGACTAATGTCATGGAAATACAAATAGGAACTTCTGGTGTTACTTAAAAGTCATTTTTACAATTAATAGAAACAGGTCTATTTTACAAGTAGAAAGGTGCCCCATATCCCCTAGTTATTAGCTTTTTTCTGGTGCCAAGAAGGTTGGACAATCTTCTAGGGGTGAGAAGAAAGGTTACACATCTTTTAACCTCACCTATTATTGAATGTGTCTACTTTTTGACTAAGAGCAGAAAACACATTGATGGCTAATATGCTGATTTACAACAGAGAAGGGGTAACACAATGCCCTCTCCATTATAAACCGCTAAGTGATACACATCCATGTATGGAGTCTACAACCCCACATCCATGTATGGAGTCTACGACCCCAACAAGTCCTCCCTGGTGTATCTAGAGGCAAATTGATTTATGTTAGAGCACCTCTGCCGGGGTTTATTTTGTCTGCATGTGTACCATTGGGAACATTTCCATTCATTTTCTGTTCTAAACATGCAAAAGGAAGTTAGGGGAAAGCTAACAAAGTAAGTGAAATTCATTCTAATGCCCCATACACAGGATCAGAAATTCTGCCAGCAAAACTCAGATGTGAGCTTTTGGTCAGAAATTGCGACCGTGTGTATGCTCCATCAGAATTTTGCTGGCAGAATTCCAGCCAGCAAAAGATTGAGAGCAGGTTCTCTATTTTTCGGTTGGATAAAGTTCCTATCCGAAAATGCGTTAGTCTGTATACAATTCGGACACGCAAAAAAATCACGTATGCTCAGAAAAAATTTGACGCATGCTCGGAAGCATTGAACTTAATTTTCTCGGCTCGTCGTAGTCTTAAAGGTCGAAAGAGAGAACTTTTGCGTGACCGTGTGTGTGCAAGGCAAGCTTGAGCGGAATTCTGTCGGAAAAACCATCCAAGTTTTTTCTGATGGAATTTCTGATCGTGTATATGGGGCATTAGACAGTTATTCTTGTACAAAAATTTCCTGTTACCTCTTGTTCTAAGGACAACTCTAAAAGTTTGGATTTGCCCTAACTTTCTTTCTCATTGACAATGGTCACCAGTAAAAACAGTGGGGACACAGCAATAACAATCTAAGGGTCAAACCTTTCCTCACAATACCCACAACTAAAAAATGTTTTTTGGCCAGAGATACACTTAAGCATAGCAGAGAGAAGATTTGATGAGGAGAGCTGGTGATGTGATGTGACAGGCCATGTAACCAGTCTCTCCTACCAGCATTTTTTTCTGCTCTCATTCATTTTTATTGCACTCCATTGGCTTCAGAGAACCAAAGACAGTAAAATGCAATATATGTTTGTAAAACACACTCCTGTGCTTTATAAATTAGTGTTTGTTTTTAAGCAGCCTTACTGCTGCTTTTAAAAAAGAATCCGATGCAATAAGTTCATAGTTTTTGATTACTGTGTGAACTATAGCCTGCTTCCTTATGTTTATAAATGTTGTACAGAGTTATAATCTTGAAGTTATAAGCAGTTTTAAAATGGTATAGTCACCCAAGTTCTGGTGAATTCCTAGTACAGAAAATTTACAGTTACAGACATTATAAATTTGATGAATATGAGCACTGAGCTAAAATGTGAGGACAAAGGGTATGGGTATTCACTTACATATTATTATACTGGGTTGTTTCATGAGCTTTACTGACATGAAGCTGAAAATGTGAACTGTTACTTTAAAAACATTGTGAATCAAAAAATATTGTCCAAAGGTATCCATACCCAGATCACAGTCAAAAAAATATTTATGTAATGAAAAATATAGCAACTAAATTGATAATACTCAATATGGAAAGCATACATAGTCAAGAGGCAAGCAAACTTGCAGATTGTTTTGCAAAGTATGTAACCTTTTTTATCTGTGCAAATGTAATAAAAACTATTTAAAGGTAGAAAAAAAAAAGAGGGCAAGAAAATATCTGAAGCAACAGCATTGATAACCAAATTTGTTGAAATGCCAAGTCTATTTACAGTAGAGAACACTGAAATTTTGTAAGTAGTTAAAACAAGCAAGGACCGCAAGCGGGTTTCAGCCCTTCTCTCTGTTATGTAAAAAAGTGAAGTAGAAAGTTGTAGATTAGTAAATGCTTACCTATTCTGACATCAGCTATGTTAAGCATGTCGTGGCTAAAGCAGATTACAAAACTGAAGAGGATACAAACCAAATTCAGAATATACTATGGAACTAAAGGAAATATGGTTGGTTGGAGTTTCAATAACACCATTTAGAACACAGCTAGCAGTTAATTTAAGCTATGATTTGTAGAAGGAACCTGACTAGTAAAATAAATTAAATGGTATCAGGGTATACTTGAGAAAGCTGTATACATATTGTGAGGTTTGGGCAACTCTCTTTGGGAAGACTCAAGGTATAGTGCAGTTTCTGTTAATTTCTGGTGCTCTATAAAATGCACACAGAATTACTATATAGAAGTTAAAAATGTAGTATGCTATAAAATATATACAACAAAATCACAAAAAAGAAAAAAAAGAACTAAAGTAGTATTTTCTATTACCATAACCCCCATAAACATTACTTTACCCCCCCCCCCCCCCTTAAGACTGGTCCCATATACTGCTAGAAATGGTATTACTAATGTGTATAGGAATGTATTGAATGTTTATTTAGCAAAAAAAGAAAAAAGAAAAAAAAGAAAAAAGCCTACATTTAATCTGCCTTGAACATGAGTTGGATATCAAAGTGAACATATGCTCACCATAACTTCTAAATTTGGTTAATTATTAGTTTGCAAAGTGAAGATGATTTACCTTAGTAAATCAACCCCACTGTGAGCTTGATTCAATTTGTTAACAGATTTTTCAAGAAAATAGCACATTTTTTGTTAACACAGTCTGTTGCTCTGTCGTTAGTTGCCCATTATTTAACCTTGCCTTTAAGCCAAAGCACCAAATGAAGTCCAATTAGGAGCTCGTGTGAGCTTCATGCAATTTTCAAAACTGACAACAAATAAATTTCTTGGTGTCTGATAAAGTTAGGGTATAAAATAAAGAAATAACATAAACTTACTGAAAAAGAAGCCTCTGTCTCCACATACAAACTGCAGAGCATCCACTAACTCAGCACCACAGAGAGTTTCTGGGCCAGCAGCTGCTGAGTGGGTTAGAGTGAGTAGACATAAGCCCAAGTAAAAGAGATGCATGTAGGTCATTGTGTGCATCTTAACCTGTCAAAGAAACACATACAGTGAATATAATTCTCTCATAGACTGATATATCGGACATGCGCATCAATCTTGGCACAAATTATGCTGTTTAATATAATTAATGTTTGACTGATCTGCCCTTCTACCATTTGAGTTGTTTCTCCTTGCACTCCTACATTATTCTGAAATCACAGATCCACTATTACAGACAAGTTTTCAGTAGTTCATAATGATGTATGATCACACAGTTGGATAGGTCAAAGCATTTGGCACCTGCATTTATCTGATAACCTTTTAACTTCCTGTGCTGGATGAGTATGGGCTCTGATTACTTGGAAATCAATGCTCATGTGACATGCACATCCACTATACAAAGTATGTTATTATTAGTCTTCCGTTAGCTTAGCATACAAGAATTACCTGTTATTCTCCTTTGAATACAATGAAGAACAACAGGTAACATACAGTTATGTGGGACAGAATACCTTTAAAGTTTGATCTCTTCGAGCAATAATTCTTAGCCCTCAAACATGGTCTGCCACCAGGCCATTGCCTCACTCTTTCTAGGCCTCCAGACAGCTGCAGATCCCCTAACCTCCTGTAGTGACCTGCAGTACCTCCCGTACTGTCTCTAGGCCTCCTGAGAGCCCTAAGCCACCACAGTGCCCCCCAACCTCCCACAGTGCTACCCAGCCCACTGCAGTGCCCCCTAGCTTGCTGCAGAGCTTCCAGCTTCCCATTGTGCCCCCAACCTCCAACAGTATCTCACAGTGCCACGGAAAAGCCCCCAGCTTCCTGAAGAGACCCCAGCCCTCTCCAAAGGTCTCACCCCCAAAGTTACCCCAATCTCCCTCTAGAAACTCCATCCCCTGCAAGGCCAATAAGTCTGCTGTGGAGTCAGTTAAATCCCTCCAGAACCCCCATCCAGAGCTTTCCAGCATTTTAAAACATACTTTTTTTTATTCCAATATTTTTATTTTGTAAGTATTCACTTTATTTTTACTGTTTTGGGCAATTTTTTTTAATCATTCACTAGGCCTTGGTCTAAATAAGATTGAGAACCGCTGTCTTATAGTCCTATCATATGTCTGCTACAGTCACCTGAAACCCTCCAGAACCCTCTTTCCCCAGCATTTCGATACATATTACCATACATTCATTGTGTGAGTATAAACTTTTTTTTTTTTTTACTTTTGGGGTCTTAGAATGCTATCACATGTGACATTAACATTTCCATTTTCTGGCATTTAAAATAGCATATATATAATCAAGATCCCTCATATGCACAATTCTGCAGTATTGTAGTGTGAAACTTGACACATGTTTCAGACTTTTAAGTTAGTTTTATTGCATTGAAGTTATATTTTATGCAGCTTATTCCACACATATCAAAGTTTGAAATATATGTAGCACCCTGATGTCTAGGCAGAATTGCTCCTAAATTTGCCTGCCAGGCATCTTTGCCTTGGCCAATTGTGAGGGATCAATTGATGGCCTGGTATTTGGTGACATTAGATAAGACAAGGGCATTGCAAGGACAGATTAATAATAGATCGGTATCTCAGCCAATGGGTAGGGATTTTCTTGGGTCCCTTGGCCTGCTGGGAGAGCCTATTTTTTGGGGAAGGTCAGATGATCAAGGTTCTGTGCCACCTGGACGGCTGTCTGGGTGGACGTGTGTTGTGCTGCCTGGGCTGCTAGGCCGGAGTTTGGGCCTATCCAGAAGCAAGAGAGCGGTGTAGGGTTGGGATTGAGGCATGCAGTCCAAAGGAGGTAGAGGGGAAGCTGTCACCACTAAGGGACCAACCATCTTGTTACCAGAGACCACAGTGAGTAGCTGAAGCAAGTACCGGAGCAGTATTCTCATCAACCGGGGACAGTGAAGAATTGGGAAAAGTCAGCAGGTGCCAAGTCAGGGACCCAGCCAGTGAGGTGACACTTGAGGAGTATCTAGAGTGCCAAACCAGGGACCCAGCAGGGAAACTGGGGTAACGCTTGAGGAAGATATTAAAGTAAGGAGTTTAGAAGAGCTCATGGAATTCAGTGGCTTGAATCAGCCAGTCTATTGAGAGAGACTGGGAGCTCAGTGGGCTGAGAGTCTACAAGAAGTGACTGTATAAAAGTAAAGGAGTTCATCACAATCTGTGTTAGGAACTGATCTAAGACTGTTGCCATAGAAGACAGTGCTCCTACACATGCAGATGTGATGTCTTGCTGGATGCCTTTCCCTGCATGGCTGTCTACCTGTAGAAGTCTTAGCCCTTGTACACACGGTCGGAGATTCCGACTACCAAATCCGTCAGAAGTAATTTCGACAAATTAATTCCGGAAGAGGTCCGGAAGTGATGTTGCATACACACAGTCGGACTCAGTTGTCGGAAAATCCGATTGTACATAACGTGATGACGTTATTTCGTTACGACGGGACTACGTTCAGGCTAGTAGCCAATAGCTTTGGTCTAGAAATTTGATCTGAGCATGCGTGGCACTTTGTCCGTCGGAGTAGGCTACACATGATCGGAGTATGTCCGATTGGAGCATTTTGTCTGAAAATTTTACCGGCAAGTTGGAAAAGTTGGTCCGGTGGATATTCCAACGGAAACAGTGTGATGCAGACCACACACAGTCGGAATATCCGACAAAACGGTCCGATAGGAAACATTCCATCGGAATCCCTGACCGTGTGTACAAGGGCTAAGGGTATCCTGGCCCTAAACCCTCTCTCTTACTGTTCTGCTCAAGCAAAAAGAAATCTCTTTGCATTCAAGAAGTGTCTGACGCCCATGAATCTATCTTACATTACACCCACTATGCCTTGCAACCCACTCTATACAGAAGAATGTCAGCTGTCCTTGGCTCTGGAGGTTCTCATTAGACTAAAGGAGGCCTGGGACCTTTCTGGACTTTTCATGAAATGTGTAAAATCATTAACCTATTTTTTATTACGAGGTCAACATTGTTATACCTTCAAAGAAATCAAGAGGCTGATTTCCCTATATTTACTAGCTTGGTTAAAGCTGAACTCCAGACAGATATAAAATATGCAAACCTGTTTCTTATGAATACATTATCACATGTATTTTTTAAATTCAGAAGATCACCCTCTTGCAGTCCCTATACAGCAATGATCAGATAATAGAGAAGCAGCACAAAGAAACATAGAAGCAGAGTGACAGAGAGGTTAGCTTATTAGTGTTCTGCTTCTCCTTTATTGTCCAGTCTCAGGCTGGGGAAGGAACAGCATTGGTGTTACCTAACTGCAATTGAGAGAAAAAAATCAGGTACAGTGCCTTGCAAAAGTATTCACCCCTTTGGTATTTTTCATGTTTTGTTGCCTCACAACTTGGAATTAACATGGATTGTTTGAGGATTTGCATCATTTAATTTACAGAACATGCCCACAACATGGAAGATTTTTTTTATTGTGAAGCAAACAACACATAGCACAAAATAACAGAAAAAAATCAATGTGCATAACTATTCACCCCCCCCCCCCCCCCAAAGTCAATACTTTGTAGAGACACTTTTTGCGGCTATCACAGCTCCAAGTCACTTTGGATAAGTCTCTATGAGCTTGCCACATCTTACCACTGTGATTTTTTCCCATTCTTCCTTGCAAAACTGCCCCAGCTCCTTCAAGTTGGATGGTTTGTGCTTGTGAACAGCAATCTTTAAGTCTGACCACAGATTTTCTATTGGATTGAGGTCTGGACGTTGACTAACATGTTTCCCCTTGAACCCCTTGAACACTCAAGTGTTGCTTTAGCAGTGTGTTTGGGGTCATTGTCCTGCTGGACGGTGAACCTCCATCCTTGCTTCAAATCACACACAGAGTGGTACAGGTTTTGCTCAAGAATATCCCTGTATTTAGCACCATCCATCTTTCCCTAAACTCTGACCAGTTTCCCAGTCCTGACTGCTGGTGTTCTTTGGGCGATGTGATGTGTTGGGTTTGCGCCAGACATAGCATTTTCTTTGATGGCCAAAATGTTATATTTTAGTCTCATCAGACCAGAGCACCATCGCCCATACATTTTTGAGTCTCCCACATGCCTTTTCACAAACTCAAAGCGTGCCATTTTTTTTTTGCTGAAAGTAATGGCTTCCTTCTGGCCACTCTGCCATAAAGCCCAACTCTATGGAGCGTACGGCTTATTGTCGTCCTATGTACAGATACTCCAGTCTCTGTTGTGGAACTCTGCAGCTCCTCCAGGTTAACCTTATGTTTCTGTGCTGCCTCTCTGATTAATGCCCTTCTTGCCCGGTCTGTGAGTTTTGGTGTACGGCCGTCTCTTGCCAGGTTTGCTGTTGTGCCATGTTCTTTCCATTTGTTATGATAGATTTGATGGTGCTCCTAGGGATCATCAAAGATTTGGATATTTTTTTATAACCTAACCCTGACTTGTACTTCTCAACAATCTTGTCTCTTACTTGTTTGGAGAGTTCCTTGGTCTTCATGGAAGAGTTTGGTTAGTGATGCCTCTTGCTTAGGTGTTGCAGCCTCTGGGGCCTTTCAAAAAAGTGTGTATATGTAATGACAGATAATGTGACACTTAGATTGCACACAGTGGACATCATTTCACTAATCATGGGACTTCTGAAGGTAATTGGTTGCACCAGAGCTTTTTATGGGCTTTATAACAAATGATTTGAATACATAAGCACATGCCAATTATCAGTTTTTTTATTTCTGAAAAATTGTTTCATGTATATATTTTTCTAATTTTACTTCACCAACTTAGACTATTGTGTTCTGATCCATCACATATAATTCAGATTAAAAAAAAACATTGAACTAAAGGCTATAATGTAACAAAATAGGTAAAAAGCCAAGGGGGGTGAATACTTTTGCAAGGCACTGTAAAGCTAAATTGGCCTTAAAGATAAAGTCCAGGTATGGATTTTTTTTTTTTTTACAAATAAAAGTGTTTATTGAGTTGAGAAGAACCACAAGTACAGGGTACAAAATACAAACAGTAGGCAGGTAAAGCAGAGTTACATCAAAAATACATCACAAATACATCATGCTGGACGGGAGCAGGAAGTATCGGGGACCAAACGGATGGAGAGGGTACATCGCAGAGCTGCTGACAGGGCCACGGAGATAGGGGCTAGAGCACTGCACTGAGGCAGATCGGTGAAGGAGCTATAAACCATCAATGCGGTAAGTCCTGGGGAGGGGAGGGAAAGGAGGGGGAAGACAAACAGGTTGGACATTCTGAAGGGCTAACACTTTTGGGATCAGGGATTGGCCTCGATGGCGTTAGTAGCTGCATTATTTAACCATATGTCTCAAATTTTCCCGTATTTAGCTGGGCAGCCCCTGTGTGCGTATATCTCCTTCTTATATGGAAGAACACCATTAACTGTAGCTATCCATTCTTGCATACTCGGGGGCGTCTCTCTCATCCATTTCCTTGCTACCAACAACCTGGCAATAAATAGTACCTCCTGTAGGAAGGTAATATGGGGCTTGTCAAAATCTGGATCTGGGAATATCCCCAATAAACATTGTTTGGGGCACATGGTCAGGGGGGATCCCATCTCATCGTGTATGAATTTAACAATGTGGGACCAGTAGTCATGTATTACTGGACAGGACCACAAAAGGTGGAAAAAGGTACCGGGCGATCCGTTGCACCTAGGACAGATGGGGTCCTGTGCCGGATTAAACTGAGCGAGGCGGGATGGGGTTATATAGGCCCTGTGAATGATGTATACTTGGGTCAGGCGATCAGAGAGTTTGGTAGACACCTTTTTGCATGTAGTCAGTGCATCCTCCCATTCCTCATCCTCCAACGGTCCCACGTCCCCGACCCATCTATCCCTCAGTTTGTATGCAGAGGCGGTTGCTACGGGACGGAGAAGATCGTTGTAGAAGAGGGAGATTAGTTTGGAGGGGTCCTGTCCCAGTAAGGTGTCTAGAATGCTCGTACGTTCCAGATCCGGGGGACGGTCCCGAAATTGGGTCTGAAGGGCGTGCCGAAGCTGGAGAAATCTAAAGAACATGTGGTTGGGGACGTGGAATTCATCTTTAAGCTGTTGGAAAGATTTAAGAACCTGATCACTATAAACATCTGAGAGGTACGCCACACCCCTTGACAACCACAAGCCACAGTCTGGTATTGACAATAGTTCTGGTAGTCCCGGATTGTGCCATAGGGGGGTATGCGAGTGTGTAGCGGGACGTCCCAGCCTGCGCCCCACCAATTCCCATATTCTGCAATGGGCATGTAGCAGACCCTGGCGATTACGCAGCGCCTCTGGGTCTATTGGAGTTTTAAATAGCACTTGGTAGAGGTGGGTGTATCCAGCAGGCAAGGAAGAGCACACTAGGATCAGATACCGTTCCTTTTCCTGTTTGTCTAAGTGAAAAAAGTGAGAAAGTTGAGCAGCCAGGTAATACAGGTTGAAGTCGGGTAGCGCCGCGCCACCTAAATCGGTGGGACGCTTTAATGCTTGCCAGGACAATTTATTCCGGTTCCGCCCCCACACGAAGGAGTTAAGGATCGCTTCAATATCTTTAAAAATCCGAAGGGGTAAATATATTGGAGCATGCCAGAGGACATACAGGAATTGAGGGAGTATAATCATTTTTATCAGGTTGACACGGCCCAATACCCCAAGGGGGAGTTTAGCCCATGTATGTGTTTTGGTTTTAAGGGTCGCAATCAAAGGTTCTATGTTGAGCCTAGTAAAATCTGCGGGGGAGCGGGTGATCATGATACCCAAATATTTCAGGGAACTTACCCGGATAAGAGGGGAGGAAGCCTGTCCCGCCGTGGGAGGGCCAAAATCTATGGGGAGGATCTGGGATTTGTCCCAATTAATGCGCAGCCCAGAGTAGTCGCCGAAAACGCTAATGATATCCAGGGCTGCCTGTAGAGATGGGCCAGAGTCCGCAAGGTACAACAGCATGTCATCAGCGTAGAGACTAATTTTGTCGTGTAGCTGACCATGCCGCAGTCCTACTATACCAGAATGCGTACGCAACGCAGAGGCGAGGGGCTCCACTGCAATCGCATACAGGAGGGGCGATAGAGGGCACCCTTGACGCGTCCCCCTGGACAGGGCGAAAGCATCCGAGACCCTGCCGTCAACAAGAACCCTAGCACTAGGGCTCTGGTATAACAGGCGTATCCAGTTGGTGAATTTGGGCCCAAAGCCGAATCTCCCCAGGCAGCCCCATATGTACCTCCACTCCACGGAGTCGAAGGCTTTGGCGGCGTCCAGCGACACCACCACCCTGGACCCCAACTGATCGTGAGTAGCCTGCAGGTGCATATGGAGCCTACGGAGGTTATGTGCAGTATTGTAGGAAGGCATGAACCCCGTCTGGTCCGGGTGAATGAGGGTCAAGATCACCCCATTCAGCCGGAGCGCCAGGATTTTGGCAAGGATCTTAATATCCAATTGGAGAAGGGATATTGGGCGATAGTTTTCCGGGAGTTCGGGATTTTTGCCAGGTTTAGGTATCAATACGATATATGCCTCGCGCATGGTCTGTGGTAGGACACCGGTGGAGTAGATGTGGGAGAATAGTTCCTGCAATCTAGGGAGAAGTGCCGCCCGGTATGTAGTGTAAAATTCGAGGGGCAGGCCGTCCGAACCAGGGGCCTTGGAGGGCTTAAGGTGAGATATGGCATTAGTGATGTCTTCCTCAGAAATGGGGGCGTCAAGCAGGTCTACTTGGGGTCTCGTCAATGTGGGTAATTCTATACCAGCTAGAAACGTTTCAATGTCCTCCTGAGATCTGTCATTAGTAGAGGAGTATAGGGATGCGAAGAAGGAGCGAAACTCTCCCGCCACCGCATCGGGATCTGTAATCAAGTCTCCGGACAGGGAGCGAAGAGAGACCACCGTCGGCGGTCTGTGGTCCAGGTGTGCCAGGTAGGCCAAGAGCCGCCCCGCCCGCTCCCCAAACTCATACGCTCTTTTTTTTTTGTAAAAAATCTTCCGTTCAGCTTTTTCAAATAAAAGATTATTCACAATACGGGTCTGCAGTTTTAGTTTATCGGCATTATGGGGGGAGGGGTCATTAGAAAACTCCAACTCAGCCATGGTTAGAGCCTGTTCCGCCTGGTGAACCACTTGGGAAGAGGTCTTCCTATACCTGGCTATGCGGTGGGCTAGTGTCATACGGGCGTGAGATTTAAATGCGTCCCACACAACCTCAAAAGGGGCCGTGCCCGTGTTGGTCTGAAAAAACGCATCCCACTTATCGCCAGCCTCCTCCAAATCCGGGACTACTGTTAACCAAAAGGGATTGAGTCTCCAACTATAGGTCGAGGGTAGGGAGTTAGTGGAGAGCTCGATCCAGTAGGGCGAGTGATCCGAGAGCACTCGGGGGCAGAACCCCACCCCCCCAGCAATGGAAGAAGGGACCGGGAAATAAGGATAAGGTCAATACGGGACATGCTGTTGTACGTCGCGGAAAAACAAGAAAAAACCTTATCAGTAGGGTGACAGTGTCTCAGTGAGAAATTTTCCAAAACGGGTGCCCGAGTGTGTAGATGGGTTCATCGGGACTGCCTGCAACCTATCCAGCTCTCTGTCCATCACATTGTTAAAATCCCCCAGCCAAATAGCTGGTATTGAGGGGAATTGAGCCATGAACGCCAGGCCTTCTGTGAGAACAGCGAACTGGAAAGGCGGCGGTATGTATATCGCCAAAATCAACGTCTCCAGACCACCCACCCTAGCGTGCAAGAAAAGGAACCGGCCTTGCGGGTCCGATTTAATAGTAAGCAAAGAGAACTGGACGGTCTTGGCCACCAGCACCGCAATCCCTCTAGAGTTAGTGGCATATGGCGCCTGGTACACCCAGCCCACCCACGGTTTTTTGAGGGATAGCATCAATTGGCCAGTCAAGTGTGTCTCAACTAGCACCATCAGATCAGCCCTTTGCGCCTTCAGGTACGATAAGACTGCATTTCGTTTGGGCCTGGCCCTAATACCCCTCACATTCCAAGTTATGCATTTCAGTACAGACATTCTCAAATAAGAACAGTTAGAGCACTCTCCCCCATCCCCGCGTCACCACACGTCCTCCGTACCCAGCCCCAAATGGAGGCCTGGGGCCCTCCCGCAACTGCGTCACAAAGCACTCCTCCCGCACACCCACATCCAGCATACCATACAAAAATATATATAGCCATAGGTGTCGTACCACACTGTACTTCTCAATACAAAAAATAAAAATCAAAAAAAAACGTGTAAAACTTATAGCATAACAGAAGCTTGAACTTTAACTCACTGTCCGGGTCAGACAGCCAGCGCCCCCCACCCACAACCAGGGTGAGTCGCCGGGTCCGATCAGTCCAGGGAAACATTGCTTGCGCTCTAGGACGAGCAGAACCTAGAGAACTATAATAAGCAGGGCCAGTTACTGCACCCTCGCCTAGGGGGGCGATTCATCGCTGCAAAGCAGGCAGCAGCACAGGGAGGGTGGTCTCCAAGCCAAGGACTCCAGGATGCTGCAGGATCAGAGTACAGGAGTATGAAGAACGTTGAGTCCATGTCACGGATGCCACAGTGGGTATTAGCTTGCCATTCAGGTGGGAGGAGGGAAAAAAAAAAACCTCAATGGGGAAATATCCGTAGGATTGCATAAGAAAGAAAAAATAAAAGTAAATAAAAAGGGGGGAGGGGGGGGAAGACCCCCCCCGAGGAGGGGGAGTACCCGGTGAGAACGGGAAGGATGGGAGAAAAGCATCCAAGGAGCACAAGGAAGCCCTCTATATACCCCAGGTCAGTCATGGCGACAATAGATGACATGAAGAAGATAAGGTGTAAAACAGTACCTAATGAGCGGAGCAAAGCAGTGTTCAGCGCATGAAGGAGTCCCGAAGACCGTCAGGGAAGCATGCCAGAGGATCAGGCTTGGTCACGTACCCGCTCCACTCTCCCCTCAAGGCAGGCAAACACCGCTTCTGGTGTGTCGAAAAAGTGTGTCTTGCCCTCTCCCACGACCCGGAGCCGAGCGGGAAAGAGCATTGCGTAGGAGTAGTGACGGATGCGCAACTGTCGCTTGGCCTCCGTAAATTGCGCCCTCTTCTTCTGCACCTCCGCGGAGAAGTCGGGGAATACTCTAATGTCGCCGTTTCGGAAGGGTATGTTCCCCTTCAACCTGGTAAGGCGAAGGACCGCGTCCCGGTCGCGGAAGTTCAGCAACTTCGCAATGAAGGTACGTGGAGGTGCTCCCTGAGGAGGCGTTCGTCCCGCCAGTCTGTGGGCTCTCTCCACCACGAACGACGAGGAGAATTCAGTCCTTCCGAACGTTGTGATCAATAGATCCTCCAGGAACGAGGCGGGGTCCGAGCCCTCCGCACCCTCCGGCAGGCCCACGAACCGCAGGTTGCATCTACGGAGGCGGTTCTCCATATCGTCTTGCTTGGAAAGGACCATGGTAAGTTGGTGTTGTAGCCGTTCGGTAGTAGTCTGAATCGGCCGAAGGTCGTCCTCCACCTGGGATATGCGGGCCTCCGCTTCAGTGACACGGTCCCTAAGCTTCTGCATGTCTTGACGGATCAGGGAGACATCGACTTTCACCTCATCGATCTTGCAGGTCAGAGCACTCTTGCAATCGGAGATAGCTTCCAGCACCCGGGCAGTGTCAGCAGCCGCCGAACCTTCTGTGGGAGGCACGCCGGCGCCATGTTCTTCCAGGCCCCCCGCCTCGCTATGACGGTATTTGGCCAGTTTAGCCGCCAGATCAGTCGCCCTTTTTGGTGGTGACATGTTCCCCGGTGTATAGCCCACGATGTGAGGCAGAAAAATATAAGATTAGTCCCCAGGATATGAGAAAACGGAGTTTAGGCAAGCGGAGCTCCCGTCAAACACTCCCTACACCATGCCGGTTCAGGCCACGCCCAGGTATGGATATTTTATAAACAGTTACATTGATCCAGTTTGGACCAATGTAATTATGCATATGCCATACCTGGCTGATGCCCCTTGATGCCACTACTTCAAGGGTCTCCACTTGCTTATGGGTCTCTTGCAGAGTGGCTACACATCTGCCTACTGAACACAGAAGGTTGACTGCTTGGCACGGGCACTGTTCAGAGAATGCTTTGCAAATGAATGAATGAATGAATGCAAAGCATTGTGTGATTGGACGAGGTAGAGAGCGTGACATCACAGTCCCTCCTCTCCAACTTGTCCAATGAGTGAATGCTTTGCACTTATTTAGAAAATGCAAAGTATTCTCTGAATGGCACTGATGTTGAGTGGCTAACTTCTGTGTTTAGTAAGCAGAAGTGCAACCACTCGGCACAGGACCCAGAAGCTAGTGGAGATTGCTGGAGTAGCAGTATCCACTTGCAGGGTCATTAGCCAGGTATTGTGTAAACTTAGTTAACTTGGTCTAAACTGGGCCAATGTAACTACTGTATGTATAAAATATCCATACCTGGAATTTATCTTTAACAAGTTCACCTTAACTCATCCCTCTCCAGCAGCATATACTTACCTTCCTTTCACTACCTAGGTGCTGTCATGTGTAGTCGCATGATCCTCCATACTTGGAAGTACCAGCATTGAACAGAGCAAAGGGAAGGTATATAAATGCTGAGGAATGTTGGTAAATGAAAAAAAACCTGTTGCTTTGCTCAAAATGAGCAACATGCATGTTAACTTTTAATAATGATAGGGTGTTTACAGCTTTCATAACAGAAAAAAATACCCTACGAAAAAGAGTTACAGAAGAAAAAACAAAATCTTAGTGGTTTTACATTTAAGTTGAAGTTTTATTGTCCTCTTGAGACAGTCTAAAAATGCTGAGGATGCAGATCACAGCTTTTGTGGAGCTTAAACAATATACATCGACCAGAGCATTGCATTGCTGGCTAAAAAATGATCACAGAAGAGTACTTGCAAGCAAGCAGAGTGGTCATGTGTGGTCAGAAAAAAGTCTATCGGTGAAGACAAATGCCAAAATACCCCCTTATGACCAGAATAAGCTAATTAATAAGAAAGTAATGTTGTTGTACTACTTTATAGGATTGTATAGTTTGTAGGCTAATCTAGAGAAGAATTTATGTTTAACTTTTATTGCAATGGGGGTTATTTACAAAAGGCAAATCCACTTTGCACTACAAGTGCAGTCGCTGTAAATCTGAGGGGTAGATCTGAAATGAGTGATGATTTTATCATCCAATCATGTGCAAGCTAAAATGCTGTTTTTTATTTCCCTTGCATATCCCCCTCGGATCTACAGCGACTTTCCTTCCAAGTGCACTTTTAGTGCACTTTCAAGTGCACATGCAGTGCAAAGTGGATTTTCCTTTAATAAATAACCCCTAATGTATTTAGTATGAGTGTCAATAGCAATAAAAATAATTGTATATAAGGTCGCTTATGTTTTACTACCTAACTGACACAGGGGTTAATTTAATAAAACTGGAGTGCAAAATCTGGTGCAGATGTGCACGGTAGCCAACTTCAGCTTGTTCAGTTAAGCTTTGACAATAAAACCTGGAAGTTGGGTTCACATATACAGGCATACCCCACTTTTAAGTATGCAATGGGGGGGTTTATTTACTAAAGCTGAAAAGTGCAAAATCAGGCTCACTTCTGCATAGAAACCAATGAGCTTCCAGGTTTTATTACCAAAGCTTAATTGAACAAGCTGGGGTTAGAAGCTCATTGGTTTCAATGCAGAAGGGAGCCTGATTTTGCACTTTTCAGCTTTAGTAAATAAACCCCATTGTGTACTTAAAAGTGGCTATGCCTGTATGCAATGTCAGACATCGCATGTGATTTGCACCGCATTTGTGTGGCTGAAATCACATCACATTTGCACCAAAATGGTGCGGGAACCTTTTTTTGGTCCGCACTGGAATCGGATCACATGAGTTTTCACACTGCATCCCGCTGCATTTTCCAAACTGAAATTTGGGGGTGTCATTAACTTTCTATTGACAACCACAGTGGTTTGCAGAGAGCAGTGTGAACTGCCTGTGAGTTAGATGTGATGCTGAAACCAGCACAGGAATTGCGCTGCTTGCCGCATCACATATTTGTAAATTTGGGGGTGTCATTAACTTTCTATTGACAACCACAGTGGTTTGCAGAGAGCAGTGTGAACTGCCTGTGAGTTAGATGTGATGCTGAAACCCGCGCAGGAATTGCGCCGGTTGCCGCATCACATATTTGTGAACCCAAAGGGAAGCTGATTGGTCTCTATGCAGAGCCGCACCAGATTTTGCACTCCCGTTTTAGTAAATCAACCTCACGTTGTACCCATAACACTTCTGTAACCAATTTATGCAATTGACTATAGCCCCCCCCCCCCCCCCCCCCCCACTAAATACTAATACTGAGCTGAGCCGATCTTTTGACGCAATTATGTCACAACATGTATGAAACATTGTTGTGTGCTAAGCAGTGTAAAATTAGCATTTCTGCTGCTATCGCTATATGGAGGCAAGAGCTCTAGTCTCATAATGAATTTATTATTTCATCACAACATTTTTATAAAAACAAAGTTGGTGAAAATGTAAAAACACACTACTTTAATATCATTAAACTGTTGCATATCCCAGTGATTTTTTTTCAGAGTCCATCTAAAAGTTAATCATTTTTAGTTCCCTCTTCAGTTATGTATTACATAAATTTGAAAGCAGAAGTTTGGCATACTTGTTTGTATTCTGAAGTTTAGAGCTAACCAAAAATAAGTTCATACCCTATTCTCACGAATAAACAGAACAATATAAAACCTTGCAGCCAAGAAAGAGATTACTTCTTAATGATCATTACAATGTGTTTGTCACTCTTTCAGCCTAAAACAAATAAATTACAAATGGGCAGCAATCATCTGTTTTATAGAGAAGGCCTACAGTGAATACTTGTAGTGGCTGATCTAATGGCATGAGCTCATTCCAAACTATAGAAAAAAAATAAAAAATGAAAACTCCAGCCTTCAGAAACTTTTCTTTTTTTTTTTTATGCTGAGAAAGGAAACTTGATGCTTTGCCAGCAACTGCAAGAAAGGTCACTAAAACCAGTCTGACCAAATAAGCTTAAAATGTTTTCAAATACAACAGATAAAATGTTGCAAAAATAAATGTCTTAACATACATACAAAGTACATCACATTAACCCTTCAAAACCTGCAGCAAGGAGCTTCACAATGGCAATTGTACAATTAACTCACTGACAGAGTTAAGTATTACAAACTGATGTAAAATTATACATCTGCAAGCATTTTAAAGTATGCAGGGGATAAAAAAATTAATAAAAATTAAATCACTGCAGTTAACTCTTCTTTTATCTCAAACTGGTACCTTGCATCAACTACTAAGTATGATTTGAAGTTATAATTAGCATTGCAAAAAAGAAACCAAATAATAATAAAATAAATAAATACATGAATATATATTCTATTAAAAATGCTGGTGCCTCAACATTATAGTAAAACAAATCAAACTCATAATGCATTCTCTCTGTAATATCTGTACTAATATGTGCAACAGAACAGGTGCAATGCATTGCATTGTAAAATTCATACATAGTAAGTACAAAACATTATTTAATGCAATCCAAATAAATGAATATGAAAATGATCACAGGCTGCACACAGCAAAAAAAATTGTCTATTAAAGAGCATCACTATTAAAGTACACTACAATAAACATTAAAGCTATCATTTATTTGCAGCTGCTCTATACAAGAAGGGTTATACAGCATATACAAAAAATGCACATTCAGCATTTTTCAAATGACAGCTGGGCAGGAAAAAGTCTACTTCAAGCATTCATAGAAATAAAAGAGACACTAGTCAATGTTCCAATGCATTAAAAAAAAAAAAAAAAGAGACATTTAAAAAAAAGAGGAAATAAATGAGTTACCTTTAAGATATCACAAAAGTAGCACTTAAATAATTGTGTTGAGAGACAGTTGTTTTTTTCCATGGCTTCTTTAAGTACAGGGTCTGCAAATGAGATTGTTAGCTGAGATAACAAGAAAAAAAAAAAAAAAGGAAATCCACAGAGATATTCAGAGCTATGTCACATTTGAAATTGAGGACTTTACTCCATTGCGTAGGATCTGCTCTGATTTTAGCAGTGACAGTCAGATTTAGCAAACAGAAGAAGGATTTAAAGAAAATCCTCACATTTATCTACATTTACACAGACACTGTAGACAGGAAACAGCTGGGAGAACAGTTGTTTTCACTCTCTCCCTCTTCTGGCAAGTTTTTGAGCTTTGAGCGAGGACTTTTTTTTTTTTTATCATACCTTAGTATTTCAGGACCGGATCACAAAGTATATTTATTTTTACTTGCACTTTAGTGACATTGTAAAAAAAAAAAAAAAAAAAAAAAGCATGGAAAGAAGCCTGTTGGTTTGCTTGCTGCCTCCTCTCACATCTTTTTCTTATGAAGCTTGCATGATGTAGGTAGGATTCTGCAAGCAATCAATACAATCTGTTTGACGTACACAGTGATAAAAGTTCAGGAGGAAAATATGATGACTTAAAATGGATTTTTATTGCAATCTGCAACATGATCTGGTAGCCATTTTATAGAACTGACAGATGTTTTTTTTCCCCTCTGTTTTTCTAAACAGAAGTATAATAGGTTGCCATGTGAAATCACATTACTTGCCATGGGAAGCATATGAAATTTCCAAGAATCGGTAAATGACTGACAAACACTGAAATCTAAATTGTATATAAAACAACAATAACAGCATAATTTAAATAATTGCAGCTGGTCTGCAGTATGTGCTCATAGGCTGTGATGTCATTCAAATCCCCTAACTGAGTTAGTGGTATGAAACCTCAAGTCAGCTGTTTTTTTTTCTGCGTAGACTTTACAGTGCTTAGCTGCATTTCAACATGTAACCTTTAAGTTATATAATTTTACAGCTGTATCGCGTGACCTATTTTTATATTGTCACTGTCATAAGGGTTCCTAGTTAACAGCAAGGTAACATTTGGTTACTGTTTATCTAATTAACCCTATACTGAATGAAGGCTAAGGCCTCTAGTGCACTTCACCTTATTCACAGGACCCCAGTGGGATATGGTATAAGGACAACCTGCTGGCACAATTGGAAAATCTTTTGTAATTGATCTTTGATTGTTTCCTTTTTCAAGAGAAGAGTGGAAGACACTTCCTTCCTTCCACACTGCCACCACAATATAAAACATGTAGGGCAGACAAACATCCAGGCAGTCCATAAAAAGTAATTCTAGCTTTAAGTTTAACCACTTCAGCTCCAGAAGATTTGTCTGCTCAATGACCAGGCCATTTTTTGCGATACGGCATTGTGTCACTTTAACTGACAATTGCGCAGTCGTGCGACGCTGTACCCAAACAAAATTGACATCCTTCTTTATTCACAAATAGAGCTTTCTATGACCTATACATTCCCAACCTCTGTGTTGAACCCTCTAAGTCAGCAGATTTTTTTTTCATTTACCAACTGTCAATTTCAAACCCAACTGTTATTAAATATAATCAAAAGAAAGCTCTATCTATCACAAAAAAATATATAAAACTCATTTAGATTCAATGTTGCAGAACTGAGTAATTGTGAGTCAAACTATCAAAGCACTGAAAACGGAAAAATGGCCTGGTAACGAAGAGGTATTATATTCTGTTACCCAAGTAGCTAACTTCAAATTGAGCCTGGCCACCATGAGACTATGATCTTTCAGCTGATTGCATCTTCCAAATTTCTTATCACTTTGGGTATCCCTTGCTGTTTCACTCACAAAACCTCCATCAACTCTGGAACACAGACTATAACCTTTGCTTCAGACTTCTGTAAAGAATATATTGTAAAGAACATTGGCAATCAGTTATCCTCTGATCAAGAAATTAGAAGTTGAGGAAAGATCTACCCAACAGCGTGACAAACTGCCTTCACAATACAATCGTTTTCTGGATTTCTGTGATAAAAAGAATGCTGATCAATTGTCTCCTAATCCCCCTTTGATTGTTATTAGAGCTTCTTCCGGGGGCAGAAATCCCCCTATTTATTCTGACCAAGTCTGAATAAAAATGCTTGGAGAGTTTCTAGATGGGAATCCAAGGCAGGGTTTTATCAGAAACTCAATTCTGTTAATTTACTAAAGCTAAAGAGTGCAAAACCTGGTGCAGGCCTGCATAGAAACTAGCCTGCTTCCATTTTTTATTTTATCAAGGCTTGATTGAACAAGCTGAAGTTAGAAACTGATTGGTTACCATGCACAACTGTGCCAGATTTTGAATAGCATTGGGATAGAATAACGATATGCATAAAGCCACCTTTCCCAATTACAAAATTAAAGATAGAAGGGATCTAAAGAAGAGACGAGGTAGAGTCAGTAGGGAAGGGATGTGAAAAAGATGAATGACACCCAGACAGTATTATATATGCTTGTAAGTTGGGGTGGTAGCAGCACTAAATCTTTGCTGATGATCATCTACAAAAATGTAGGAGATGTGTTGAAACATGGCTTCATTATATAGACAATGTCATTTGTGTTTGGACAGGGAGAGAATCTCTATTTTTTGTACATTTTTCAAATATTATTGAAGAATAATGAAGAGAGGTGGTTAATATCTAAATTATATAGAAAGTATAGAGCCAATCTTGACACATCCAGAGCAGACAGTAATCATCCAAAACATGGTGTAAATGGACTACCAAACGTACTAATAGTAAGGAAAACTATTCAGAGGATGCCGATTTTGAAAAGAGGGAGTACTAAAAAGGCAAATTATAGGGTGAAAGGGAATAATAAGGAAAAATGTATACAAGGTAAGAAGAAAGAAAAAGACACTCAAATGATGAAGAAACTAGGATGATTAATATATTCAGATCAGAACAGATCAGATTAATAATATATTAACTAAACATTGATATATTTTTCAAGCAGATAGTAAATAAAAACAATAACATTTAAAAGGACCAAATCATTGAAAAATCTAGTTTTGGAAAAATAAAAAAATCTTTGAGAAAAGAAAGGTACTTTTATGTGTAAAATGTGTTAATATTCTAAAAATAGTAAAGAAGGGGATATAATAAAGGCTCTAGATGGAAGAAAGACAAGGCTGCATCAAAAGGCAGCTTGCTCTACAGATTTTGTGATTTAACATTGGGTGTTTAACCAGTTGCCGATGTACGTCAGCAGAATAGCATGGGCAGGCATATTGGGGTACCTGTACGTCCATGCCTGCCCACGGGCAGGGGGGCCTGATTGGGCCCCCTGCCAGTGCCTGCAGTGGTCGGAATCCATTCAGGAGCGATCAGTGATGAGGGGGAGGCCATTCATTCATGGCCACCCCCTCACGATCACTCCTGACGAATGGAAAGCTTCCTCTGCTCCTGTAATGCAAACAGGAGCAGCGGAAGTGATGTAATCTCTCCTTGTGTCGGTCTTTTCCGGCACCGAGGAGAGAAGACCTATGTGAGTTGCACAAATACAACACATACACTAGAACACGCAGGCACCCCCCAATAAAGTTTTAACCCCGTGATCACCCCCCGTCACCAGTGTCACTAAGCAATCATTTTTCTGATCGCTGTATTAGTGTCACAGGTGATGCTAGTTAGGCAGGTAAGTATTTAGGTTCGCCGTCAGCCTTTTATAGTGTCAGGTACCCCCATATACTACCTAATAAAGGTTTTAACCCCTTGATTGCCCCCTAGTTAACCCTTTCACCAGGGATCACTGTATAACTGTTACGGGTGACGCTGGTTAGTTAGTTTGTTTTTATAGTGTCAGGGCACCCGCCGTTTATTACCTAATAAAGGTTTAACCCCCTGATCACCCGGCGGGTGATATAAGTTAGGATTTAGGGTCTGTGTCGCCCTAGGCAGTGTCAGGTTAGTGCCAGTACCGCTAACACCTATGCACCCAGCATATACCTCACTTAGTGGTATAGTATCTGAACGGATACTGAGTGCTATAGTATCTGAACTAAACACACATAACTGCAGCGTTCACAGAGTCAGACCTGATCCCTGCATTCGCTAACAGTTTTTTTGGTAGCGTTTTGATACAGTTGCTGACAGCCTAGGAGCTTTTTTACCTGTGAGTCTCACTAGTGTACCACAAAATTTTGAGCCCAAAATAGTGAAGAGGATGTCACTCATCTGTCAGATTTAGGCTCAGAATACGATCGTGTAGATGACAGCGGCTCCATGACAGATAGCGCTGATGACAAAGTTGTGGTCCCTGCCAAGGTCAGGCGTACCAGGCCCCAATCTTCTTCTTCTGTTGTTGAGGTGCAAGAATCGCAGGTCCCTCGTGTGGAGCAGAGCAGTACTAGCGCCGCTATTCCTTATGGTGAATTGGCAAGCACCAGCGGCCTAGTACACCCTGGTCGTATATCCAGCACTGCAGTAAAACTTGGTGATGTGGCGAGTCCCATAAGTGCAGTTCAAGCTGGCGAGGTGGCAAGCACAAGTAGTGTCCTACTGCCACCAAGAAGACAAAGACAGGCCCGTCATGCCCATAGTGCCGTTCCTGCTGCATTTGCCAATCCTATTTGGGAAACCACCACATCTGCAGCACCCGTACTTTCCCCAGTCCTCCCTTGCCAGAGATTAGAGACCAATTATGGTCTCTGAATTTAAGATCTTTCTGGGCCTTTCCCTCAACATGGGCATAGTTAAAATGAGTACGTTGCAGTCATATTGGTCCACTGACCCAATGTACCATATGCCCGTGTTCTCTGCTTCCATGGCCAGGGCAAGATACAAGCAGATTTTGTGGTTCATGCACTTCAATGACAATGACAATGAACTCTGTCATCCTCGTGGAGACCCTGAATACGATCGGCTCTACAAAATTCAGCCCCTCGTAAACCACTTCAACCAACGTTTTGCAGACTTTACTCCCCATCAAGTTGTCTGCATTGATGAGTCCTTGATTAAGTTTTCTGGCCACTTGTCATTCAAACAGTACCTTCCAAGCAAGCGTGCCAGATACGGGGTCAAGATGTATAAGCTCTGTGACAGGGCCACAGGCTATACATGTAGTTTTATGGTTTACGAGGGCAAAGATAGTCACGTAGAGCCGACAAACTGCCCTGGCTACATAGGAAGCACTGGCAAGATTGTGTGGGAGTGTTTAGTCACTTGTTTGATCAGCAGATTGGAGCATGTGGTACCGTGCTATCTAATTGCCGGGGCTTTCCCCAACGGCTTGTAGATTCCCGTCTTAGGCTGGAGGAGAGAGCCTGCTTGAAGTGTAATAAGTTTTCATACCTCCCTTCATGCAGGCACGACGGCCCAAATTACTACGGCGACTGGTGTTGTGGAGAAACCCCTCTGCGTCCGCGAATATAACCAAAATATGGGAGGGGTGGACCTCAACAACCAGTTGTTGGTGCCCTACTTAGGTGCCCAGAAGGCTAGACGCTGGTACCAAAAAGTGTCTGTTTATTTATTTCAATGGGCTTTGCTGAACGCTCATGTGCTATACAGAGCTTCAGGGTGGACTGGATCCTTCCTTAAATTCCAGGAAGAGATCGTCAGAGCCCTTCTGTTTCCAGACGGTGCTCCACCTCACCTTCCCCAACCAAATGCAGTAAGTCGGCTGCATGAGAGGCATTTTCCTTATGTCCTCCCGAGTATCCTTATCCAATGAGCCCCCCAAAGAAAATGTTGTGTCTGCAGAAAGCGCGGAAATAGGCGTGACACACGTTATTATTGTCCCCGCTGTCCTGACAATCCTGGTCTTTGCATTGGTGAATGTTTTGAACGCTACCATACACTAGTTGAGTATTAGCGTAGGGTACAGCATTACACAGACTAGGCACACTTTCACAGCGTCTCCCAAGATGTCATCGCATTTTGAGAGACCCAAATCGCTGGAACCGTTACAACAGTTACAACTGTTAGAACCGTTACAGTTACAAAAAAAAGTGTAAAAAAAAGTCAAAAAATAGAAAAAAACACAAAAAAATATAAAATAAAAAAAACAAAAATAGTTGTAGTTTTATTGTTGTCTCTCTCTTTCTCTATTCTCTCTCTATTGTTCTGCTCTTTTTTACTGTATTCTATTCTGCAATGTTTTATTGTTATTATGTTTTATCATGTTTGCTTTTCAGGTATGCAATTTTTTATACTTTACTGTTTACTGTGTTTTATTGTTAACCATTTTTTTGCTTTCAGGTACGCCATTCAGCTGCAGCACGGATTTATTTATCTTGACAGCAACAGCATTTGCTCCCACGATACATAAAGCCATGACTCCAGTACTGTTGGAGGTGATTTCCAGACCACAGTTAAAAAAAAGAGCATATATGCCAAAGCATGGGGGCAGCAGGGGTGGAGGAGTGATTTGCTCCTAACTTTTGCGGAAGGATGCCCCCATGCTTCAGCATATATATATTTTAGGCACAGGTTGCGTTAAAAAATGTTTTATTTTTTACCATGTTTTTTTTTGTATTTGCTTTGCAGGTATGGTAAGTCTTACTGTTATACTGTAATGTTACTTTGTTTTACTGTTAACCATCATTTGCTTAGCAGGTACGCCATTCTGCTGCAGAGTGGATTTATTTAACTTGACAGCAACAGCATTTGCTCCCACGATACATAAAGCCATGACTCCAGTGCTGTCGGAGGTGATTTCACCACAACAGTTAAAAAAAGAGCATATATGCCGAAGCATTGAGGCAGCAGGGGTGGAGGAGCGATTTGCTCCTACCTTTTAGGGTGGATTCCCCCATGCTTCGGCATATATAAATGGTGCATGTATGCCCATCATTAGAAGTGGGTGGATGAAGGGAGGTATTCTAATGGTGGGCATACCCATCGATCAATCTCTTATTTTCGTTCAGCCCACAGGTTGCATGAAAAAAAAGATTACAGTATATGCCCAACAAGGACCAGCAACGTACTGGTATGTTGCTGGACTTTGAGTGGTTATACCAGAATGATGCCTGCAGGTTTAGGTATCATCTTGGTATCATTCTTTTCAGCCAGCACTTGGCTTTCATGTAAAAGCAATCCTAGTGGCTAATTAGCCTCTAGACTGCTTTTAAAAGCAGTGGGAGGGAATATCCCGCCGTCTTCCATGGTTTTCTCTGGCTCTCCTGTCCCAACAGGGAACCTGAGAATGCAGCCGATAGTTCTGCCAGCTGGCCATAGAGCTGATCAGAGACCAGAATGGCTCTATGGCCTAATAACCCAGAAGCTACGAGCATTTCATGACTTAGATTTTGCCGGACGTAAACAGCGCCATTGGGAAATTGGGAAAGCATTTTATCACACCCATCTTGGTGTGGTCAGATGCTTTGAGAGCAGAGGAAATATCTAGGGTCTAATAGACCCCAATTTTTTCAAAAAAGAGTGCCTGTCACTACCTATTGCTATCATAGGGGATATTTACATTCCCTGAGATAACAATAAAAATGATAGAAATATAAATAAATGAAAGGAACAGTTTAAAAATAAAATAAAAAAGCAAAATAAATAATAATAATAAAAAAAAGCACCCCTGTTCCCCCTGCTCTCGCGCAAAGGCGAACGCAAGTGTCGGTTTGGCATCATATGTAAACAGCAATTGCACCATACATGTGCAGTATCACCACGAAGCTCAGATAAATCTAAAGTAGTAACCTGTAAAGGCGTTTAAAGGCTTTTAAAAATGAATGTAGTCTGTCGCCGCTGTATGTTTCTGCGCAAATTTAAAGAATGTTGTGTTTGTTATCCATGTACTTGGCCTAAGATCATCTTTTTTATTTCATCAAATATTTGGGCAATATAGTGTGTTTTAGTGCATTCAAATTAAAAAAGTGTGCTTTTTCCCCAAAAAAAAGCGTTTGAAAAATCCCTGCGCAAATACTGTGTGAAAAAAAAATGAAACACCCACCATTTTAATCTGTAGGGCCTTTACTTAAAAAAAAAAAAATAATGTTTGGAGGTTCAAAGTAATTTTCTTGCAAAAAAATAAACATTTTTTTCATGTAGAATGTAGAAGAGTGGGTGATGTGTGACATAAGCTTCTAAATGTTGTACATAAAATGCGAGAACAGTTCAAAGCCTCCCCAAATGACCCAATTTTGGAAAATAGACACACCAAGCTATTTGCTGAGAGGCATGTCGAGTCCATGAAATATTTTCATATTTTGACACAAGTTGCTGGAAAAAGACAAATAGTTTTTTGGGTTTTTTTTGCACAAAGTTGTCACTAAATTATATTTTACTCAAACATGCCATGGGCACATGTAAAATTACACCCCAAAATACATTCTGTTGCTTCTCCTGAGTACGACGATACCACATGTGTGAGATTTTTTGGGAGCCTAGCCGCGTACGGGACCCCAAACCCAAACATCGCCTTCAGGATTTCGAAGAGTGTACATTTTTGATTTCACTCCTCACTGCCTATCACAGTTTCGGAGGCCATGGAGTGCCCAGGTGGCACAAAATCCCCCCAAATGACCCCATTTTGGAAAACAGACACCCCAAGCTATTTGCTGAGAGGTATGTTGAGTATTTTGCAGACCTTGCTTTTTGTTACAAAGTTTTGAAAATTGAACTACGAAAAATAAATACATTTTTCTTTTCTTTCTTCATTTTCAAAAACAAATGAGAGCTGCAAAATACTCACCATGCCTCTCAGTAAATAGCTTGGGGTGTCTACTTTCCAAACTGGGTCATTTGGGGGGGGGGTTGTGCCATGTTGGCCTTTTATGACCTTCGAAACTGTTGTTCTAGTCGTGTTGCCCAATGATACTCATGGATGTCAATCCTCCCCATAGCCCCAGCGGTATTATGTTTAACTACATTTTTGTGGTCACCTCTCGGCTATTGTTTTTCCAGATAAAGTTGGTCACTTTTGAGATTGAATGGTGCGACGTAGAAATCTGCAAATTGATCAGCAATCTCCTGGGGGTTAATTATCTTATGTTTAGTAGTAAGGTGGATCAAATATTGTGTCATTGAATGTAATTGAGCTGCATTAACCCTATTGGCCAAGAGCTTAATGTGCGGTTTGCATTGGCATATAGGTTAAGCTTTAGGCATTTTAGGTGCTTATTGTACTGTTGCGTTAGTAGGATTCTCAGCTCTTCTCTAACTTTTTGAAGAGAGGTAGTTATTGTAGGAGATGGTGACAATTTGTTGTTTGTTTCTGTGCTGTGAATTTCTGCAATAAGTTTATTTACATGTTGATCATAGCACCTCTTGACTCTGGCTCCTTGTTGTATTAAAATTCCTCTTATGCACGCTTTGTGTGCATTCCATAGGGTAAACAGGTTTTCCACTGACCCACATTAAAGTTAAAAACAATCTTTAAAACATTGGGTGATACATTATAAACTTTTGGGTTCTTGCATTAGTCTGACGTTGCAATGCCAGATGGGAACTGTAGAAAGAAAAGTTAACTTTCGTTAATAGATACAGCAGCATGATCAGACCACATTATTTCATGAATTTGTGAGGATGATATCCTCTGCAGGAGCCATTTGTCCTTTAGAAACATATCAATAAGGGAGTATGTATGATTTCTGGGGGAGAAAAAGGTGAAATCTTTCTATTTTGCATGTTCGCACATCCAGACATCATACAACACTTCCGCTTATACTATAATATCTGTCGTAGTGACGGTTTCTGTTATTTGGTACCAGAGGAAGAGTCCAGCTGTGAATCAGACATGAGAATAAAATCCCTGTAGAGTAGAAGGTGTCCATATTTAATTGGTGGTCAATCTGTGGTTGAACCTCATTTGGTGTAGGTTGGAAGCATAAAGTGCTACCAGGGTGTAAGGTCATGCATTTAAGTCACAAGTGATGATGATGAAACGCCCGTCACTGTTCAGGATAGATTATTTTTTGCTGGAAGGACATTGTGAGTCTCATGGCTAGGAACATGTCTCTTGTTTTCTTCTTGGTTGCACAGGAGAGAAAAAACATGAGGGTATTATTTTTGTGTAGACTTAGGGATGTTTGAGGCAATAAAGTGTGTTTCCTGTATGCAGAGTATATCAGCCAGATTTTTCAGGGCTTCTTTCCACATGGAGTGTCTCTCATTCAACATTTACTGTGCTGGATGTGTTGTGGGTAATACAGAGTTGTGTGATTATGTTCCGATGCCTATTCTTATGTATGGAGGAGAAGGGTTCTCTTTGACCGATAAAGGTTCAATCTGGTTGCTTGTGAGCTTGGGATGCATCATTGATGGAAAGCATGAAGTGATCTCTGGTTGTTGTTGGTGTACCGGTAGAGCATATAGGGAAACAAAGCAAAACATACTGAAAAGAGAGCAAGTAATCTGGAGGGTATGGGATAAATATCCATGTTTGACCATAGCCGGGGATAGGGCTATGTTGGCATAGGAGGAAGGACATTGATCAGGTTTACGGAAGATGTCTTTCGCTCTATTGAAATGCAGCCTGAGCAGAATGTCCCTGGGTATGTCATCTGCTAAAAATGATGGTTTCCTAATTTTGTGAACTCTGTCCACCATGAGTTTCAGGATCGATAGTGCAGGTGAGATAGTTGAAAACATTTCTTGCATGTATTGGGGAAGCTGGTATGCCTTTGATTTTCAAGTTGTTTCTTCTGGACCTATCATCAAGGTCAGCTAGTTTCTCTTTTATCCATAGAATTTCATCACTGTGTGTATCCACCAATGCATTAAAGGATTGGGAATAATCTCCCATGGATTTTTCTATATAATCAACCAGAACCTGAACCTTTTCTTGGCATTTTTTTTGCTTAAGAAATCATATCTTTATGAAGTGATGATCTAAGAGACATTAGCATGTCTTTTAGTACTGTGTAAGATACTGGCTGGCCGGATGTGGGAAGGGGTCAGCTGTAACAGTGGTATTGGGCCCTTGTGGTGGCTTAAGTTCCCTCACCTCCATGTCTGGTTCCCGGGGCCTTCCTCCTGGAGATGCTGTACATTGACTGGTTTTGGCAGGGCTCCTGTTAGCAGAAGTGGAGGCTGTTGATGGTGACCCACTATCTGGAGGGAGCTGGGAGCCTGTAGGCTGGTATGTATTATGGCTGGATTGTGAGGCCGGAACTTGCTTGTTCGGCCTTGAGGCACCGCTACCATTTTGTTGTACTCCCCTCGGGAACAGAGGGGAAGAAGCCAGTAAGCTTGCGGGGCTCCATCAGCAGCCCCTTTCTCCTCCTGGTCATGTGTGCTGGTTTCCCGGGTCTTCCTGACCTGGATGCAGTCCGATGCAAGACGTTTGGGCTCCAATGTATGTTATGTGTTATGAGTAACTTTTGTAAGTCTGGTTTATCATCACATAAGATGCATCCCCCTCTGGGAACTGTTAAAAAATAGTATAACTAAAGTAACACATAGGGGTGTATTGATAAAAAATTTGTATAGCAAATTGCCATGTAAATGTCCATGCACATTCATTATTGGGAAAATAGAGATGTACTGGTCTAAAGTTTTTCATTGATTTAAAACAGAAAATAATATATTTGATTACTAGATGGCTTAATCATCAAAAGAATTTGATACAATTTAAAATATATTAGTCGAATGTGGTAGATGCTGTTAAAATTATTGAAAAACATTCAACTAGCACAAGAAATAGCCTAATACCATTCGTTTTTGTATCCCATTCAGTGATCCCTTAGCCCTTGTACACATGGTCGGAGATTCCTTTGGAATGTGTCCTATCTGACTGTTTTGTCGGATATTCCGACTGTGTGTGGTATGCATCGGACTGTTTCCATCGGAATATCCATCGGACCAAATTTTCCAACTTGCTGTAAATATTTTCCGACAAACTGCTCCGATCGGACATACTCCGATCATGTGTAGAGTATTCCGATCGGACAAAGTGCCACGCATGCTCAGATCAAATTCCTACATCAAAGCTATTGGCTACTAGCCTGAACGTAGTCCCATCGTAACGAAATTACGTCATCACGTTCTGAAAGATCGGATTTTCAGACAATTTTGTCTGACCGTGTGTATGCAACAGTTTTGGACAAGATCCGCCTGACAAAATCCGACGGATTTGGTTGTCGGAATGTCCGACCGTGTGTACAAGGGCTTAGTGTTTAAATAAAAAGCAAAAAATGTTTGTACAATGAAAACTAACAATATACACACATATACTGTGTCAGAATATAAATGAATAATGTTTTTGTACAGAGTTAAAAGAGATATAAAGTTACAATTAACATTGGCTAAGTTTCAGGTGTTTTTTTAAATATTACTGTTAGAGCAATTTAATTGGTGAAGAATAATTTTAAATGGCAAAGCATATGAGATTACAGTATTCCTTGAAAAAGCTAGTAATTTGTGGGCCCATGTAAATTAAGCCAGCCATAGGTGGAGCAATTTTCTTTTGGGTTGCAGGAAAGAAAATCTCTTGATTCCCCCATCAACACCGACTGTGTTGAATCCAACCCCGGAGAGCTATTGTGTTGTACCCCGGGGGGGGGAGGGGGGTGTTGATCTACTACAACTGGAGAGTGCAAAATTGGGTGCAGTTGTGCATGGTAGCCAATCAGCTTCTAACTTCAGCTTCTTCCATTAAGCTTTGACAAAGGAACCTGGAAGCTGATTGTTTTTTTTTTTGTAGATCTGCACTAGGTTTGCACTCTCCAGTTTTAGTGAGTTATAATGGTTGAGCTGGTCATAATGTCCACAGAAAAGAAAAATCAAGCCACCAACGGAGCATGGAACTTTTCTCTCCCTGCATTAATATATGGCATGCCTTTATTTTCCCACTTCATGAACAATTATTAAAGTAGTATTAAACCTAACAGCAAACATTTATTATATTGCAGCTTGTCAATTCTTAGATGTGGGGGCTGTATTCGTTTTCTATTTTAGATTTTCTTTCTTCTATTTTCATTTGGTGATCCAGCTAGTAAGTCTGTTGTTTTTAACACAAAGCACTCTTGCAGTTACCGGTTGAGACAAACCATTTACAACTGGCAGGGGTGCCAAAATGGTCAGCTTTTTTTCATGTAAAACCTTCATCCCAAAAGGAAAAAGCAAACTGTTTGCTGTAACTGATTATAAAGTATTAGCTGAGTTCATCTTCAATTTGTTAGTGTATTTAAATGCTAACACTTTTAACACTCCCCTCCCCGCAGACTGACAACGCTGCTGTCCAAATCTGCCTTCTGTGCTCCTTCATCCAGAGTGGTGTCTGTATAATACAGGAGGCGTGTTACTGGCCAGAGCGCCAAGAGAAAACAGAGGGAAAAGCCCCAAAAAAGAAAACTAATACAGTCACCACATCTAATAATTGGTAAGCTGCAATATATTACATTTTTGTTTTAATCCCGCTTTAAAGAAAATTTTAGGAAACATGCAGCCCATAGTGAATGTATCACTTTTGAAGTGCCACTTTAGGTATCTATAGCCATAACCATAATACCAGGGGGTATAAAAAAGTTTCAGCACTAGTTTTATAACATGCCAATAGATGGCAGCACAAGGCTGCATGCACAATCACAGGGAGCACCGACCTTTAAATTCAGTGTGTCAGAAGATATTGTCCGGTGTACATTGGGAGCTGTTCTCCACAACGACAATGAGCTCTCCTCACATGTGTTTCTCGCCGGGAACAACATGATCTCACTTCTGCACCTACCCTACTTGCCAGATTTGGCTCCTGTGGACTTCGCCCTCTTCCTGAAGATGAAGATCCAGCTCAAAGGTCGCCGTTTTGACACCATTGCAGAGATCCAGAAGGTCCTTGACACGCTTCCAAAAAAAGAAATTTCAAGGACACATTACAAAGGTGGCACCAATGCTGGGAGCACTGTATTGCTGTGCAAGGGGACTATTTTGAAGGAGATAGTGTGTAAACCTAGATAAATAAAGTATGTGTAAACAGAGCTAGTCTCAAAACTTTTTGATACCACCTCATACATTATAGGGTTGATTTACTCATATTGTAAAGCGCTGCGCAAACTGTTGGCGCAATATAAATCCTGTAAAATAATAATAATAATACTAAAACCGGAGAGTACAAAATCTGGTGCAACTCTGCATAGGAACCAATCAGCTTTACCTTTGTACTTTTTGCTGTTTTATTTTTTTAATAAATCATTGGAACAAGAAACCAGTCAGCCTCTAGTTTTTTATTTTTGTGAACGCTTAATTGAACAAGCTGAAGTTAAAAGCTGATTGGTTACCATGCACAGCGGCACCAGATTTTGCACTCTCCAGTTCTACCAAATCAAGCCCTATGCGTGTTTACCATTTTTATAACTTTGATTGTTGTATGCCGTATTGTATTGCACTATTTCCATTTGCAAACCGTTTGAAGATTCAGGTTCATCTCATACTATATACAGCATTGTTATGGGCCTCCTTGGCTGACTACTAAAGGCATCTGTGCAAAACTGAAATATCCAGATATAAACTATATCTACAAATTATAATATATATTCTTGGGTGCTGGCCTTAAATTCCTTGGCATTTTGGCTATTTAAATAAAACATATATAAAGAAAATGATTTATTTGCTGTTGCTGATTCCTTTATTAGTATCTGACTGCTATCTAAATATAATTTTGCATTTATGAACTTTTTATTTGTGTTTTAAAAATAGATTGAATTTATAAACATATTTTAGGTTGTATTTTTAAAGTAAACTAAAAAAATGACCAAGCAAAATCGAGTGAAGTCTGGACATCTGTTTATTCCAAAAATGCTGGCTGGCATCCATAGTCTGGTGCCCCGCTGACTGTTGAGTCACTGCACACCTCAAACAGGCTTAAAACTCTAAAGATTTCTCACGGCACAATCTTCAGGGACCTAACCAGTGAATTCTTAATCAACAACACTTACTGGCATGTTCAACTTTAGCATTGCCACTGGCAAACCACTTATGTTTTTTCATCTCTAAGGAGTTGAAATGCATTATTCAGCTTGGATCACTAATTTCAAATTCATTTCCAAATGGCTAAACATAACTTTGAACTCTAGAAATGTAATATGCAATCACATGAGTAGAGCTGGGGCAAAGCTAATTGCAAATGTGAGCAGCAAATGGTATAAATTTGATTAATCGTAGCTTGCTTTCTGTTCCTGTTTCCTGCTGATGTAATGCATAACTGCAGAAAGTAAAAGTCAGGAGTCGAGACTGAAACTAGACCTTTCCATTTAATTGTAGAAAGAAATAGCGGCATTGGTTTTCCAGTAAACTATAACAAACAAAACAGTGACATGTCAAAGGATCATCTAGGAAATTACGTCACATAGTTGGTGGAATTGGAAGACTGTGCTGTTTTTGTTCTCAAGCAGTAAAACTGGGGGTGTTCATGGTAGAGAATGCAACATTTTACATTACTGGTTCACTACATCTGACACAGAAAAGCTGGGAAATTTTAAACTGAAAGGAAAATTATTCTATAATGTGACACACGCACTGTCTGGACAACAAAGAACTCCAGGTACAAAAAAGAAAATGATCAAGGAGCAGTTGTGCCCGACAATTAATCAACATATTTTTAATTCTCAAAGTTTAAGTAAACACGCGGGGGATAGAAGCTAATTGGTTGCTATATGCAGCTTCTCCATATTTAGTTTGCTTTATTTATTGAGCTTACAAATGCATTTGTATGTGGTCATTGCCCAGCCTCCTAATACATACCTATATGCTGACTAAACACCATCTCCGATACCCTTGATCTAGAGAAGTATCTTTCAACTACCAGATGTTATGGCTTACACTGTTATCAACAAATCTGCCCTTCTAAAGCATGGTTTTTCAAAGGCTTTTTGTTTCAAACAACATGCTGTTTTCCAGTAGACATACAATGCATCCCTGAGGGTACCTTCTTGAATACTCTCAGTTCAGTGGACAACCTAAGACAATGGCCCTGATTTACCATTGCAGTAGCTGCAAAGGCCTGTGTTTGAAAATAAATTTACTGTTACAACAAGGAATCATGGGTGTGCAGAACCACAAGTGATGAGATACATTCTAATCATAAATGAGAGAGCCTGCAGATGTAATACCCTTCTAGTTTAGAGTGGGCTGATAGGCAAGTTTAGTTAGCTCCTCTGTAAACAGTGGAGAATGGGTTGATTGCTTGGGGTTGTTCAGTGTCTCACGGGCTGCTGTTTTGCTATTTTCCTTTGTCTTTTGAATATGGTCAGGTTTACCAACTGATTATGGCTTTTGCTGGTGCAAAAGACACAAAAAATCGAGACTGGCTCATTATGGAGTCTTGGTCGATCTTGTGGTTTTTCTGTAATGAAGTTGCCAAACAAATGTCAGCCTTAAAGAAAGAATTTTTGGGAAACCCACACCTTAAATAACAAAACAAAACAAAACAAAGAAGATATCATCCCTGTCAATCAAGATCCAACAAGCTGAGAGTAGACTCAGACAATCTAGAGAAGGTCAGGAACAGTTAGTGAGCCAGATCCAAAATGCTCAGGCCTTATATGAAGAATCCCATCACCTACTTAAAAAACTTCAAGACAAATATCAAAAATTTAAACAAGAAATAGAACATTACAAACAAGAGAGAAAAGGCCCCATTGAAGCAAACTCTGCTGCTGGAGATAAAGTAGTGAAGCAGAAATTGAGAGACTCAAATCCGAGCAGAGAGCAATGAAAGGATGGATAGAAAAATCTACATAACAGACTATGAATCCATGAGCCGAAGTCGCTTAGCCCTTGTACACACGGTCACAGAATTCGTCGGAATGTGTCCTATCGGACCGTGTTGTCGGATAATCCGACTGTGTGTGGTATGCATCGGACTGATTCCGTCGGAATATCCGTCGGACCCAATTTTCCAACTTGTTGGAAATATTTTCCGACCAACTGGTCCGATCAGACATACTCCGATCATGTGTAGAGAATTTTGATCGGACCAAGTGCCACGCATGCTCAGATATGTCGAAATCTCCGACCGTGTGTACAGGGGCTTAGAGGAACTGGAAATGGAAAGATAATGAGACAGGGTCAGAAGAAGACAGGTCACCCCCTAAGCTGCAAAGATACTCCCCAAAATGTACAGAGGAGAAAGTAGGCAGAAAAGGAAGCCTAGGACCCTAGTTAAAAGGTATGACACCCCAGTGGCGGCCCGTCCATAGGGGGCGCCCGGGCGCCGCCCCCCCTCAGTCTAAAAAAAGAAGAAAAAAAAAAGTAAAAAAAAAGGGGCCCTTTAAGACATTTAAAAAAAAAATGTCATTTAACAATTTAACATAGTGTACTGTGGTGCCGGTCGCAGTGCACTATGAGAAGTGCCATGTCGATGCAATCACAAGATGAAAATGGCGGTCAAACCACACATGTGAGGTATCGCCGCGATCGTTAGACTAAGCTCAATAATTCTAGCCCTAGACCTCCTCTATAACTTAAAAGATGCAACCTGTAGAATTTTTTAAACGTTGCCTATGGAGATTTTTGAGGGTAAAAGTTTGACGCCATTCCATGAGCGGGCGCAATTTAGAAGCGTGACATGTTGGGTATCAATTTACTCGGCATAACATTATCTTTCGGAATATATCTAAAAATTGGGGTAACTTTACTGTTACCTTATTTTTTTATTTAAAAAAATGAATTTTTTTCCAAATAAAGTGCGCTTGTAAGACCATTGTGCAAATACAGTATGAAAATAAGTATTGCAATGACCGCAATTTTATTCTCTAGGGTGTTAGAAAAAAAAAACAATATATAATGTTTTGGATACTACAAAATAAAGTGCTAGTGCGCACAACCCCAAAACTAAATTATAAAACTCCCTACCCTAATACTAAATCAGATGTTGAAGGAAGCTGCTAACATATAATAATGCTCTCCACACTATCTGATCAAATACTGTATTTGCTGGCGTATAAGACTACCTTTTACACTTAAAAAAAAATCCGGGTATACAGGTATACAATGCTGCCCGATGGATGTCAGCCCCCAAATGTCTGCTAATACTGTATGTGGCTTCAGCTGCAAACAGTATACGCCGTTGAGCCTGGCTTTTAGGAAAAAACTCAAGACCTTCCTCTTTTAGCAGATGATCAAAGCTCGCCACAGCGCCTAGAGGTGATTCAGTTAGCATTGTGCGCTATACAAATATTTAATTCATTCATTCATTCAATCCCGGCGAGCGATGTGTTCTATTAATGAATACAGAGCCTGCTTGGATTGGAGTAACAACCTCTGCCAATCCGAGCAGGCTACATAGAGTAGCCTGCTCGGATTGGCTTTGAGAGAGAGAGAGAGAGAGAGAGAGGCAAGGGCTGATGATGCTACAGCCTCTGCCAATCCAAGCAGGCGTTGTATTCATTAAAATAATACACCGCTCACCATACTTCCCTGGGTAAATCCATTCACTGATCTCCTACTACTATACATCCTGCTATTTGCCTTTGAGGTCCCAGGCACCCAAGAGGGACAGGTAAATCTGGGACATATGACAGGGTGTTATTAAATGCATTTTGGTGGACAATTCCCATAGAATGTAACCCAAAAGTGGTATTGGTTTGGTTAGTGAAAAATTCTACTTTCCAGAGTTGTGGCATTCAATAGATCTCTGTTTGTGTTATTATTGTTTGATTTACTTTATGACATAACACAGCATGGCGGATGAGTAGTTGGCATTCTTGCTTTGTTTTTTTTAATCGTTCTAATGTTTTTTTTTAAATGGTGTTGCCTCAGAAGGGGGGTAGTCTTATACTGCGAGTATTGCCCAAAACCTATGTTTTCACTTGAAAAATAGGGGGTCGTCTTATACGCCCAGTCGTCTTATACGCCGGCAAATACGGTATATAAAAAAATATGTAGCGCTAGCCCCTTTTTGAATAAATAGAACACCTATCAAGTGTAAATAAATAAACTAACTATAATCATTACAAATATTACTGTGCAAATATAGCAAAACACTGTGCTTTCATATACATGCAAAACACAATTGTATGTAAGAAAGTGCAAAAAAAACACCCATATCTAGCGTGATACATACAAATGGCGTAAAATGTGCAAATATCGCAAAACACTATGTGACTAAATCACAAAAAAAAAAAAAAAGAAATAACTAATAAAAATAAAAAAATTAATAAAAAAAGTCCATAAAGAAATGCAGAGATTCAAACCAATGTTCCAGTGCTATTCAGTAGCTCAACATCCAAATGTGGTAATATGTATAAAAATCATGCCGTGTGGATAACAATGCAAACGTGCTTCACAAAATTGGAAAAGACAGTCCACCTTCAGTGCTCTACCAGTGCACCCCCCGTTTCCCCCAGCCTCTCACCTCAATATCAGACCCCTCAGGGTCAAACACACTTTTGGGGGAAAATGCAGATATGGCTCCTTTTGGTAATCTGTACAGCTTCACACATATGCTCCAATATCACCGGTCATAGGGAAAAGAAAGGGGACTCTCATGTGCAGTAACGAACATTTATTAAAAACGACATAAAATATCCACTTACATAAAATTTTGAATCTCGCGCTTGTAAACAGATAGAACTTCCGGTCTCGGCCGCGACCGGAAGTAACGAACGTGACACCTGGCTCCTCTCTGACGCGTTGCGTCATAGACACGTGACTTTTTCAAAGGGTCGACCCTTCATCAGTGCCACCTCATCAGTGCCACCTCATCGTTGCCCATCAGTGCTGCCTTATCAGTGCCCATCAGTGCATCCATATCAGTGCCCTTCATTGAAGAAGAAAACGTACTTATTTACAAAAAAATTTACAGAAACAAAGAAAAACTTTTTTTTTTTCTACATTTTCGGTCTTTTTTTATTTGTTGTGCAAAAAATACAAACCACAGAGGTGATCAAATACCTCCAAAAGAAAGCTCTATTTTTGGGAACAAAATTATAAAAAAATTGTTTGGTTACAGTGTTGTGTGACTGCGCAATAGTCATTCAAATTGCGAAACAGTGCTGAAAGCTGAAAATCGGCTTGGACAGAAAGATGACTAAGTGCCTGGTATTGAAGTGGTTAATGAAGTAATAAATTCAATGCCCAACCAACCAAAACTTAGGAGCTTTTATTGCTCACTAATCGGGGTGGGGGGAGAGCCACTGCAAGTCATGGGTACTGCCTGGCTTAAACTCAAATTAGGTAATAAGGAAATTAGGCACCCTATTATTATTGCAAATCTCCCACACCATCACATGATAATTTGAATGGCTCTCCTTAACCACTTGCTTACTGGGCACTTAAACCCCCCTCAGTCCCAGACCAATTTTCAGCTTTCAGCGCTGATGCACTTTGAGTGACAATTACGCGGTCATACAACACTGTACCCAAATGAAATTTTTATCATTTTTTTCCCACAAATAGAGCTTTCTTTTGGTGGTATTTAGTTACAGCTCGGAGTTTTATTTTTTGCTAAACAAACAAAAAAAGATGCAAAAAAAAAAAAAAAAAAAAATCATGTTTTAATAGTTTGTTATAAAATTTTGCAAACGGGTCATTTTTCTCCTTCATTGAAGTGCGCTGATTAGGCGGCACTGATAGGCTGCATTGGTGGGCACTGATGGGCTGCATTGGTGGGCACTGATGGGCTGCATTGGTGGGCACTGATAGGCTGCACTGGTGGGCACTGATAGGCATAGTTAAGGCGGCACTAATAGGCACAGATAAGGCGGCACCGATGGGCACAGATAAGGCGGCACTGATGGGCAAAGATGGGCACAGATAAGATGGCACGGATGGGTGGCACGGATAAGTGGCACGGATGGGTGGCACGGATGGGCACTGATAGGTACCACAGATAGATGGGACTGATGGGCACTGATAGGTGGCACTGATAGGTGGCTCTGATAGGTGGCACTGCTGGGCACTGATGGGCGGCACTGCTGGGCACTGATGGGCGGCACTGCTGGGCACTGATGGGCGGCACTGGGGTGCAGCACCTTTGAGGCAGATTGGGTGGCACTGTGGGTGGCACTGTGGGGTGGCACTGTGGGTGGCACTGTGGGTGGCACTGTGGGTGGCACTGTGGGTGGCACTGTGGGCACTATGGGCACTGACAGGGGGCACTGACGGGGGGCACTTACTTTTTCTTTTATTTTACTTCAGGATGGCACTGCGGGAGGCAGGTGGGCACAGGCAGGTGGCAGGTGGTCCCTTTTATTGATGGCCGTGATCGGGACTGATGTCCCGATCACGGCCGCCGGTGATCGGCTTTTTTTTTCTCTCCTCGCGCTGTCAGCGCGAGGAGGAATAATAGCCGATTACCGGCTCCGTTCTATCACATGATCAGCTGTCATTGGCTGACAGCTGATCACGTGATAAGGGGTCGGGATCGACCCCTTACACGGATCGGTGATCAGGCGAGTCTCACGGACTCGCCGATCACAGAGCGCGCCGCGCGCGCCCCTCAGGGGGCGCGCAGGCCGCTCGTAACCAGGACGACGTCAATAGACGTAGTCCTGGAAATCTAGGTCCGCGCTAATGCCGTCATTTGGCAATAGCGCGGATCTGAAGTGGTTAAGAGGCTCAACACAATTGTTGACTGGGTGAATCAAGTAAACTTGTCACAGGTCAACTCTCCGATTAAATATGAAAGACTTAAAACTCCCCATTCCCGGCGACACTGCCACCTGGTGGAAGAAAGGCCTGGTTCCCTAGAAATCCACTTAAGGAATAGTCAGTTCCCTGATTTTATGGTTATCAATCATGGCCTGGGAGTAGGAGATGAGGACCAAATTTTTTAAATCCTCAGTGATAAAATAAAAGAGTATTCCCTCCGGGATAACGTACTGACCATATCCTTCCATCAGAAAAATAAAACTAAGAAAATGGGAAATCACACCCAGTTCCTGACAAAAGTAGAAAGGGTTAGCAAGGACCTATTTATCCCTATCCAGATAAATGGTCTTAATAGGTCAAAATATGCCAAAATAGATTTAAAGCAAGAGCCATGGCCTTGTTAGCCACCTTTCCGAAATGGAAATTGGATGCCAGGTGCCCTTGATGACTCTGAGAACCATAACTCAATTGCTAGATGCCCTTTAAATATCACTATAGGTAATAAGACAACCACCCATGTGTTCATAGTGCTGGATGATCCCAAATTTACCTCGGCAGTGACTTACTGCATAGTTTTGCCACCTAAATTGACCTGATAAATGACTGCTTTTGGAGTCATAAGCATTAATTTAAGCAATATCTTAAGGGGGGCCCTAAGGAATACCAGGATATGATCTCAGCCCTGAAATTCCAGAAACAGATGCCTTATGCTGTTGAAATTCATGTATCTCGAGAAATTATCATCCCCAGGCACATAAAAAATTTCCTACTCCTTATAAATGTAAAAAAGGGACAAGAATTGAAGTGGTCAGATGCATTAATAAAAATTACCTACGCACCTTTGATCAATACACATCAGTCTATAATATCCATCTACATCCACAACCTCTCGAATCAGGGCCTTAACCTAACCAAGGGCACCCTTATCGACCTCGTGGTGGAGACAGGGTATTATATGTTTGGAGTCACCAACCAAATAATTGGACTCACACCAGATGAATATTTATCTGAGGAGAAATGAATTGAACAATCATTCAATTCTCTACCCGAGGGTATGTTCACCATAGAGTCCATTTACCCCTTTGATTTTAAGGATGGTACCTGTAGAATTGAAGAGACGTCTCTCGTCTTTGATCAACCAATCAAAGAACAAGAGTACCCCAAGGGACTGCTGAAGAAAGACACTGAATGGTCATGGGGCAAGGAACAAGCAGACGCAGTGAATGAACTGAAGGTACGACTCACCCAAGCCCCCTGCCTTGCGTATCCAGAAGGAGGTGAACCTTTTTTTCTTGAGAAAGGATACACGCAGGTGAGTATGAGTTCCGTCCTTTACCAAAAACAAGAGAATGTCAGTAAGATCATTGCCTATGCCAGTAAAGTATTGCCCTCAGTAGAGATTATGTTTCCTGACTGTGAAAAAGCTTTATTGTCCACTACCCAGGAATTACAGAATTTCTGCAGTTAGATTCAAGATGAAAGAATTATTGTTGAGACTGCATACCAGCCTTTACAGTATTTACAGAGTGAACACATCAGGAAATGTGTCTAATAGCCGCATCACTGCTTGGCCTTTGTCCTTGCAAGGGTGGCCCGAGCTGCATGATTGTTCCGCCCATGAACCCTGTTTGGGGACCATGGACACTGACTTTTTAGAAGAACAACTGTTGTCTCCCTACAAGGTTTATGATGATGAATAGTGTAAACAGTTGCCATGTGCATATGTAGATGGCTGTGCCTATCATCTTAAGGACAAAGAACAGCTCCAACTAGTGGCTGGTATTGGGATTATATGGACCCAAGGTGTAGCCCTAATCTCTGTGGGATACAAGCTGTGGCCAAGAAGCAGCCAAGTTACTGAACTCGCTGCAATCCTAAAAGTCGTTGAGATAGCCATAGATTACAGTCCTAAAGCATTCGCAATCACCACCGATTAAAATTATGTCAGGATCTTCCCTGATGGAAAAGGAACAACATGGTAAAAAGTAGCCATAAACCTGTCAAACATGGTAAGTTATTTTGTAAAATGGACCAATTGGTAAGGAAACACGAGATTACTCTGTATTTTAAGAAAACCAAGGGCTACTCCAAAGTCCTAGGTGAAGAAAAGGAGGTGAATGATCAGGCTGATACCCTAGCCAAAGAATGGGCCTTAACAGACGAGTTGCTAGGTATAGATCATCTCTTAGGTTCAGTATAGTTAGAAACTGTCATTAGACAACAAGCTAGGATGACTGATGATTCAAATGTATTGCAATGGTGTCATGAAAACCACAGTGAAGATGTCATCACAGCCCAAAGGGAAGACCCAATAATTGGCTTGTTTTATAATCATTTAGAATGCCCAGATCAGAATCCCCTTAGTCAAGAAAATTATCCTGGCAAGGAAGAATTACGTATATTAATGAAATCCAATATGCTGCATCAGGAATTCTCGATCCGTACCTCAAAAGGGGGTATACAACAACGGTCCCACTTAAATTCTGAGGTTTAATGCTGGACGCCCCCACGTCCAAGCACTGCGGAGAAGAAAATCACCTCAAAATAATCCTCCAGAATTACGCCTACTGGCCTCATATACTGCGTGATGTAAAGGCATACTGCCAAGGCTGCTTAATATGTCCTTAATAGGGATGAGCCGAACACCCCTCCCCCATTCGGTTCGCACCAGAATATGCAAACATACAAAAAATGTGTTGGAACACACGAACACCGTTAAAGTCTATGGGACACAAACATAAACAATCAAAAGTGCTAATTTTAAAGGCTTATATGCATGGTATTGTCATAAAAAGTGTTTGGGGACCTGGGTCCTGTCCCAGGGGACATATATCAATGCAAAAAAGTTTTAAAAACTGACGTTTTTTCGGGAGCAATGATTTTAATAATGCTTAAAGTGAAAAAATAAAAGTGTAATATTCCTTTATATTTCGTACCTGGGGGGTGTCTATAGTATGCCTGTAAAGGGGCGCATGTTTCCCGTGTTTAGAACAGTCTGACAGCAAAATTACATTTCTAAAGGAAACAAAGTAATTTAAAACTACTTGCGGCTACAATGAATTGTCGGTCCGCAATATACGTAAAAGTTCATTGATAAAAACAGCATGGGGATTACCCCACAGGAGAAAACCGAACCAAAATGTAAAAAAAAAAAGTGTGTGGGGGTGCCCCTAAATTCCATACCAGGCCCTTCAGGTCTGGTATGGATATTAAGGTTGAACCCCGTGCCAATTTTGTTTTTTAAATAGCGTGGGGGTCCCCCTGAAAATCCATACCAGACCCTTCAGGGAAGAAGACGATGAAGAAGATGGAGAAGAAGATGAAGAAGAAGATGGGGAAGAAGAAGTTGGAGGAACAACAAGAACATGGAAGGAAGACCAGAAGAAAGAAGATGAAAGAAGAATTTAAGAAAGGACTTGTCAAAAACCGTCTCGTCTTTTTTAACCTTTTTGTCACTTTTTTTGTGAAATGGTACTGAAATGGTAAATGAAGGGCCTGGTATGGAATTTAGGGGGACCCCCAAGCATTTTTTTTATTTTTGTTTGGGGTTCCCCTGTGGGGAATTTCCCATGCCATTTTTATCAATGAACTTTTATGTGTATTGTGGACTGACAATTCATTGTAGCTGCGAGTAGTTTTAAATGACTTTTTTTCCTTTAGAAATGTCATTTTGCTGTCAGAGTGTTCTAAACATGGAAAACATGTGCCCCTTTACAGGCATACTATAGACACCCCCCAGGTACGAAATTTAAAGGAATATTACACTTTTATTGTTTCCCTTTAAGCATTATTAAAATTACTGCTCCTGAAAAAAAAACGGCCATTTTCAAAACTTTTTTTGCATTGATACATGTCCCCTGGGGCAGGACCCAGGTCCCCAAACACTTTTTAAAATTTAAATTAGCACTTTTGATTTCTCCCATAGACTTTTAAAGGGTGTTCTGCGGCTTTCGAATTTGCCGCAAACAACAAAAATTGTTCGCTGTTTGGTGAAATGGGTTCAACTCGAACATAAAGCTCATCCCTGGTCCTCAATTTTAACCAGCTTCACCCACCCATAGGGCACCCCTTCACGAGGGAATCAATATATGTTAACTGTGACATGTTTATTTACCAAGTAATTTGAGTGTACTCCAGCACCAAATAACAGCTCCGACACCTGTGCCGCTCTATTATTCAATCACATCTTTTCAGGCTTTGGCCTTCCCCAGAGCATAGAGTCTGATAGGGGTACACATTTCACTAGTGAAGTAATGACTAAACTGTGGAAAATATTGGGTGTAAAAAGGAAATTACACATCGCCTACTGGCCCACCTCTAGTGGTGGAGTAGAACGGTACAATCAGACAATTGTAAACATACTCAAGACATTTTTCAAGAAAGCAGGCAAGGACTGGGATGTAAAGCTTCCTTTAGTCCTGATGGCCTAAAGGGAAACCCCCGAATACCGTCACAAAAATGTCACCCTTTGAACTCATGACCCTAAGGTGAATGGTGCTGCCCCAACACCTCTTGTACTACTGACCATAATTTGGTCAATGCCACCAATACATAGAAGATTTACAGAAACACTTACAAAATGTGTTCTCATTCGTTCAGAGAAATATTGAATGAGCCACGACTACTGCTAAAACATACTATGACCTTAAGACCAACAAGAAGGAGTTTGAAATTGGGGACAAGGTATATCTCTACAATTTCGCAAGAAACCAGGTAAAGGAACGGAAATTCCTGCCGTCCTGGAGAGGTCCATTTAACATTTTTGACAGGATCTCCCCCGTGGCATATAAATTGCATATTGGTGAAATCAGTGAAAGATGGGTGCACATCAATCAATTACGTGCTTGCCACCCCAAATCCCAATTACAGTTGCTGAAGGACTAACCCTCCTGCCCCTCCTTAGTGATCAAAAGGTCATGATTGGCAACCTCTAAATTCAAGGTCAATTAAAAAGGTTACCCCACCAGAATATCAATATCTTTTTATATCCATTTGATACTCAAACTGTCTATTTCCCTTTTAACAATGATGTCCCTGCCGCTGTCCAAACTAGCAATCGGAGGTGATAGTGACCAGATAATCAAAGGAAGGCCCATTGATTTTCCAGGGTTCTGAACCAGAATCCCAACCACCCACAATCACACCAGAAAGGACAACCAGATTCCCCCAAAGAAGGGACCCAACCCTGAGACCGCCCAGGATACCACAGTATGGAAAGTCCTTGGTATTCTGCTATGGATATCCATGCCAAGTCAGGCCAGCCTTATCGCTCGATCAGGACCTTCCTCAGGGATACTGGTCCAGGAAGCTCCCGGATTCATCTTGACGGACAACACAATCACCACCCATCAGTAGAGGCTACAAAAAAATCTGATTATCGCCATGTTATGGAGTGAATTCCATGCACGTTTCCCTTACATACCTGGAATGCAAAGGGGGATTTTGTCATGGCCGATATACATCAAAACTTTCATAAATCATGTAGCCCTCAACTAAGGAGTCGTCATTCCAGGAGAGCGTCCCCCCCCCCCCCCACAACAGAAAAGGCTGATTAAATTATCCTATCCAGTGGAGAGCTGAGATCAAGATACAAAACTTATGTTGAAACAGAGTAACCTAAACAATGGTGCCACCTTACGCAAAACCAGCTGACAATGGTCAAATGTGTGTTTTAAGATCCAGAGAACAAAGCCTTTGATTAAAGGAAAAGCTAGGGTAAATAACCCCATTGTTTCAAAGGATGAGATTGCCTCCCTAGTAAGAACCCAATGTTGAGTCAGCTTTGGCAGAGATGCAAGGTTATTGATATACCAGAACGACCCCAGTCACAAGTATATGCAAATTCTATAATGAATATGTGCCTAATATGCCTAAAACAAATTTTTACATTTTGGTTATATGGCTAGGACAATTGTTTATTGAAAATCATGCCATCTATGCTGATATCTAATGAAACCATTTGTCTAAACTCCAGGAATTGTTTGTACAGCTAAACCCTTATATAAATCTTCATTGAGCCTGTCCAAAGTTAATTTCAAATACTTTAGGAAAACATTTAAATCCTGCCTACTCAGTGGTATTTTAAAGTAATAAAGTAATTATAAGTACCGTAATTCAAATTCTATATTAGATTCCAGGTCATAGATACAATTAATCAATTTAGTATCTACTGACCCAATGAGTACTCTGTTGTAAGGCAAAAATATGATATTTTGATATAGAACAAATTAAGAATTGTGTTAAGCCAACATCCTTATAAAAGACATATAACTTGTGACGACATCTACATAAAAATACCCATATAGCATGTGTTGTTCCAAGATAAATAAGTCTTCATAGGATGTGCAGGAGTTATGCATTTATCCGTATAGACAGTAATTTTGTGTGATATTGATTAATCAAAACTATACTGAGTGTATTGTATATTGTGTCGGTTGCCAGAGTCCCTGAGCAATATAGATATATATTCATCAGCCCCAATATACAGGCAGATACCCATTATGAAAGAGAGAATTTTATTTTTAACAAATAGTTCATAACACATTTTTCTGCCCTCAGACACACCAAGTGGTTGAAGGTGATATTACCTGAGCTCACTAAGTCAATAATTAGATGTTTCCAACCAATGGAGAATAAGCAATATCTTCTGGGCTGAGCTTATTATAATTTTATGAGCTTATTGTCCCAGATGGTATAAAATATATGAAGACCATAGAGAAGGGAGGGCACAGACCCACATGCCGGATACACTCCCTAGACGAACAAGAAGCCTGCTGATAATTGACTACTCCCCATCTTGCTGGACTTTTCTACTGGAACTAATCGAACGTACTTATAAGATGTCAGATATCTTCCCCTTTTCCTGTGGTAAGATACAGACCATACGGATATTAATTAACCTTTTCCTCTCAAAATTGTAGGGATTGTATTTTACAGTTTATGTTTTAACCTTATCATGTACAGTGCATTGTAGTATTATAATTAATTATTTTCTGACATTAACTGTCTAGGCTTTGTGTTTTGAAGCCGTGCCTGGGTGCATTTAGGTTTAGACCTTTATTACAACAATTTAGGCTACTGTGTTCCCAGGGAAAGTCTTTATCGCCCCATTTAATCTATTAGCTCTGTTAAATTAATATTTCCTTCAAATTTACAATATCTATCAGTTGACTCCGTAAGACACACGTTGTATTCCTTCCGGCCAGAGAAATTCAGAGGACTGTTTCCCTGGGGAATTTTTTTTTAACATTTGGGCTCCCCTGAGTTTTTTGTAAAATATTAAATTGTTTTATTGCTGTGTTGATGTTTTTGATAAGGTGTATGAAATACTAATCGCCAGAAATCCCGGGTTCTGTGTGAAATTGTGTAACTATACTTGTAAATTAATAAAATCTAATTATTTACTTATTCATTTTATTGAGAGATATTTATACATTGGTAAGAATTTCCCATAGATTAACAAACTCAAGAAATTATTGTGGTATGTTACTGATTATCTGAACACAAGTTCACAATTTTACTGTAAGGTTGGAGGCACTGAAAAAAACCCACTGAGGTCTTAATTGAAATTCCCCATATGTATTATGAAAATTCCATACCACTCTCACACCAACAACCAAGAGTGTGCTATACCGCTTATGTGTGCCTAGTGGAGCAAGGAGTTGTACAAGTCATCTAATGCCGTGTACACACAATCGGAATTCTCATCGGAAAAAGCTCTGATGGTTTTCCCGATGGAAAACCGATGGAATTCGGCTCAACCTGTCTTGCCTACACACGGTCACATTAAATTCCGATCATTTATAACGCGGGGACGTACAACACGTACGACGTGACTAGAAAAAGTAAGTTCAATAGCCAGTAGCCAATAGCTTCTGTCTCCTAGTTGAATCTGAGCATGCGTGATTTTTGGCGTGTCGGAATTGCATACACACGATTGGAATTACTGATAGAATGTTTTTCCGTCTGGAAAATTAAGAACATGCTATCAATTTTTGGCTGGCGGAAATTCGGACAGCTAAATTCCGATGGAGCATACACACAGTCACATTTTCCGATGAAAAGCTCTCATCTGTCTTTTTCTGTCCGGAATTCCGATCGTGTGTACGCGGCATCAGAGACAGTAGAGTGCAGCCTAAGGTTGTGTAATACAGCCTGCATTTCTGTGCAGAGCAGTCAGAAGCTTAGCAGTCCTCAAGTTCTACAGTTTGGAGTATCCCATTTTTTTTTTCCCGAAAAGCTGCGCTATAATGATTCAAATCAATGTGTTAACATATAAATAAATTGATCATGCAAAAATAAATGAATCCAAAAATAAATCCAAAAATACAGACAGAGAATCTATATGTAAATGTTCAGGATATTAGTCCATTTCCCATTCAACAATAATTCTGCTTGTCATCTCCACCGTGTTCTATCACACCGCACCAATGAAAAAAAGTGTCATCAGAGTTGCAGAAAAAGGCTTTCCACCACCAACAATACTGACGCTTACCAGCTATACTGATCCCATCTCAGAGATCAAATATCGCCACTGTTAAATCACTAATTCTTGAGCCAAGGGACATATGCCTTTTTTGTGACCAAATATGTTCAATGACATCATGTAACCCGGAAGCTCTGTACATCCCCACAGCGCTTGGAAAGTGTCATTTAGCAATGATTGTGTGTCTGGTAAAGATCAGCGGGCTCCAGGTCTTTATGATTGACATCTTTGGAAGGTGCAGTACAGTGGAAAACATTGTTAAAACTGTTTTTCTATGTCTGTATGTTTTCTTTAAATGAAATAACTTTGCCACATGATCAGTGTTTTTATTTAAAATTAAATCTTTCTTGACATGACTAAACCCTGTACCCATTTCCCTAGGGCTGGGTATCTTCCAGATTATGATACATTTCCCACACAAACCTCTACATCACTTTTGGTGAGTAAGATATGGGGATAAAGCCCTTGTCTTCTCAACTTGGAGACAAGGTGCCATGCAAGGGGGGAAGATTAGCTACCCACCTTTGCCAGGTACCCTACCAATATAAAATGTAAACGTGATACCACTGTGCCCAAGGATCAATCAGTAATACAAAAATCACCCAAATAGCTGCTTTTTAATATATACTGTAGATCATACATTAAATTAACCAGAAAATAAGATGCACTTCCTTGTAATAAGTGTCCACCAAGTGGAATAGAAAGAAGAAAAAACGTAAATAAAAAAGCCCTTATAAATCATAACGTGTCCATATGAATTGTATGAGTAACTTGAAGTGCTCAATTTCTTATTTAGGTATTTATGATCGTTATGATTGTTATGATTGCTCTCACCAGATAGCATGACTTTCAAATTATAGACAGGTCAAACAATGCATGTGATGATATCTAGACTCCTGGCGATTGATAAATATCCTTCAATTGGTTCAATCAACTATATACGTCCCAAACAACAAATCCTCATATCATGAGATTGATGTATTCATCTTAATGGAGTTGTAATAAATACCTGGAAATAGAAAAAAAATAGCTACCCAAAGAGTAGTAATGTATGCAAAAAAGGTACAAAACTAAAAGAAAGCAACTCACATTTTAAAACTGCATAAGCAGCACTACAATTTTACAAGCATACAGATGTAGCTGTTTGGTAACCTCAAAGTAGATAATGGTATAAAGCGGAATACGGTATGGATTTCACCAACCACCATCAGAATTGCCAAAAGATTTCCACAGCCAGATTTTTAGTTGGTTCACTCGACTACTGTATTTACGTCCCAGCTGTTGGATCATCCTATCACAAGACTGATTTATTTGTTGGAAAAAATACCCAAAAGAAAAAAAAAACATGTCTGCCCATGGAGTAGTAACGTTTATTAACCACTTCCCGACCAGCGCACGACGATGTACGTCGACAGAATGGCACGGGCAGGCATATTGGCGTACATGTACGTCCAATCTTCAATGCCGCCCTGCCATCGGGAGCGCGCCGGCAGCGGCGCGCTCCCACGCTGGTCGGGACCCCCGTGAGTCCGGTCGCGGGACCCGAGGACTCAATCACCGCGATCGTCTCACGGGACGGCTGAATGGAGGAAATGCAGTGTAAACAGCGTTTCTCCATTCTGCCTAGCAACTAGTGACGCTGATCTCTGCTCCATGTGATTGGAGCAGAGATCAGTGTTCACTAAATGAAAGCCCAACCCCCCCCACAGTTAGTAACACACCCCTAGGAACACTTAACCCCTACACTGCCACCCACTGGTTAACCCTTTCACTGCCAGTGTAATTTACACAGGAATCACTGCATTTATATAGCAGTGATTACTGTATAAATGACAATGGTCCCAAAAATGTGTCAAAAATGTCTGATGGGTCCCCCACAATGTCGCAGTCACAATAAAAATCGCTGATCGCCGCCATTACTAGTAAAAAAAAATAATAAAAAATTATTAATAAAAATGCTATAAAACTATCCCTATTTTGTAAACGCTATAACTTTTGCGCAAAACAATCAATAATTGCTTATTGTGATTTTTTTAACCAAAAATATGTAGAAGAATACGTATCGGCCTAAACTGAGGGAAAAAAATGTTTTTTTATATATTTTTGGGGGATATTTATTATAACAAAAAGTAAAAAATAATGCGTTTTTTTCAAAATTGACGCTCTATTTTTGTTTATAGCGCAAAAAATAAAAACCGCAGGGGTGATCAAATACCACCAAAAGAAAGCTCTATTTATGGGAAAAAAGGACGACAATTTTGTTTGGGAGCCACGTCGCACGAGCGCGCAATTGTCAGTTAAAGCGACGCAGTGCCGAATCGCAAAAAGTGGTCTGGTCTTTGACCAGCAAAATTGTCCGGTCTGAAAGTGGTTAAAGATATACAATCAAAGAAAATCCACTCACATTTTAAAGGTGTATAACTGGCTCTACACTTTCACAAGCATCAAGATATATCTGCTGGGAAACATCCTAATAGAGTAACATATGTTCGGGGAATTATTACTGAATTCTCACTGACCACTATCAGAAACTGCCAAAGGATCCTCACAGACTTGTGTGTATGATGCCATCAGTCCTCAATGCTCAAAACTGATGTCATACACACATCTCCTAATATACTAACATTATACAACCCAACTGAGGCAAGAGTCTCCCTCAATAACCTTGATTATAATGGGAACAGCAGCCTAAAGTGATGACACTGCCTCATTTATGGATGCAAAGAAATAGCACAGAGACTACAGAGTTAAAAGAGCAGGCTGACCATCAAAAGCTAGTAAATATGTTATAATCAGTAACTATATTTTGACCCCAGTGTTACAGGTTATAATAAATAAGCCAACATATTACATTTAAGAAAATGTAATTAACAAAATCCTTAAAATATCTTTCAAATAAGTGGTTTACAAATACCACCATACCATCCTTTGTTCCAGGGGCAAAAAAATTGTAACTAGCATATAGAAGGTCCCATTGGTCTTAGTAATTACTAATAAAATAGTTGAGCTTTTTATGGTTATACTTTCTACTCTCCAATGCCAAAACCCTGTCAATTGCACAAAACGTATAAACAGAAAGAGGAACTACCAATGGGTCAAATTCGGTGAGGTGGTCCCATCCCTATTAAACTTTACAAAGAAAAATTCCCCCTAAATGGGTGGGATTTTAAATGACCATCAACACTGGACAGAAGTTCACAGAAATATACAAAAAATTTATTTTTTATTAATAGTTACAAAAATTACATAGTATCACCAGAGGGGCAACTGAACTAAAACATGTCCCCGTGGTGTATTAACAAATGGACAATCACATAAACAGAACAAAAATGTAATTAATTAATAGTTAAGATACTCTTCCTTTATCACCCACACCCGACGTGTTTCCAGTTGCTGGTATCTCAGAACTTTCATCAGGGGTGAAAATACTCAATGATATATTAATACAATGATCTAATAAGATGTATATTTGAAGATCAGGGTACATATCGCTTTAGAATATGGATATGTCTGCAGGCTGGTTTAAATAGAAGTAAAGTGTCATACAGATGCATAGTATCCTGCATGTTCCTTCCAGATGCGTTTTACTAATTACCCAGCAGGGAGGGGGGGGTTTTATTTGGTCCTTAAACGGGAAAAATTATAGCTGCCCAAGTGTTTCAAGTCCACTTGTATATGCGTATAAGGCTAAATTAGCATGTGTGTGACTTGTCCCATCCCCGAGAAATGAACACAGACGAGGTACTGGAAGGTAAAGTCCAACCACCTATTTCAAGCAGCAGTACATTCCTCTGTGTGGGGCGTGTGGGTGACACTCCAATGCCCTACCAGCTGGTGCGCTTTAAATATAAGTATATAAACATATTTAAAAACTTATATTTGTTTGTTCTGTTTATGTGATTGTCCATTTGTTAATACACCACGGGGACATGTTTTAGTTCAGTTGCCCCTCTCGTGATACTATGCAATTTTTGTAACTATTAATAAAAAAAGAACTTTGTATATTTCTGTGAACTTCTGTCCGGTGTTGATGGCCATTTAGGGGGAATTTTTCTTTGTAAAATTGCACAAAACTTTGGACTGGTAGGGTCTTTTGTCTTTTTTGTGGAAATGTATTCATTGTAAAGATAAATTGTAAGCTTTAAATTCTTTCCTTCAACATTCAGGAAAACTTACCTGCGTATTGTTTGCCACAAGGGCATTCTAAAAAGTGTGTTACTTAAGTTGTGTAAAATTGGCCGGCATATGACCTGTTATTATACAGGATGGGGGGGTGCATGCTCACAACTCTCCCTTTCCTGGTCACCCAGACGGCAGGCCTGGATAAGGTTCTAGTTAGGATTCTAAGGGGATCCTTATGCCATGTTTCAACCCTTTTTTTAATTAAATTTCACTTTCTAAGGACTAGATTGAATCATTTAATAACAGCACATACTATTTTAAGGCATCACTCAAGCATAATATTTAAAGAATTCATGCTTTTTGAAAAGTTGGCCTTGAAGCCACCTGAACAAGACCCTCATGGAGGACAAGACTCTAGGAGGGCTTGAAAACAGGGGTTTAGTTAGCATGCATTTGCAAACGCATGCGTAAGAAGCAAGGCCTCTTCACGACACCCTGTGTATACTTGCAGTCCTAAACATTACTGAATTTATGAGCGTCTCCACACCCAGAAATGTCCAGTGTGCTCCTGAAGACCAGTTATAGGTGGGGCAGGGGACAGTTATAGGTGCTAGCAGGGGCTACTTGTTTGTTACTGGTGTAAATATAGTCCGGGGACACACTGGGCACCTTTGCTGCCACTGTGCTACTGCTGGGTGTCCAGTGTGCTCCCGTTCCTTTAGGGGATTGGGCTGCCTCCAGGCCCATCTGCCCCTCATCTACCCATTGAAGGCATGTGCTCCCATTGTGGAGACGCTCATAAATTCAGTAGTGTTTAGGATTGCAAGCATACACAGGGTGCCGTAAAGAGGCCTTGCAGCTTATGCATGCATTTGCAAATGTGTGCTAACTAAACCCCTGTTTTTAATGCAGACTGTTTGATGAGAGCTGCCGGTAATGGCACAGCAGCTGAACAAATGGCATGAGTGAGCTGTTTCTTCAGTGGGCATGTGCCGATGACATCGGCACATGCTGATACAGTGAATATCTCCTAAACGGTGCAAGTTTAAGAGATATTTCCAGTACCTACAGGTAAGCCTTATTATAGGCTTACCTGTAGGTAAAAGTGGTGTGTTTACCCACTTTAATAGTTATTATTAGTTAGCTAGTTATTCTTTAGAATTTTTGGATTTTCTTTCTTATTTTCAGATTTTCTCATTTTCAAATTTACGAATTAAAAAATGTATGAATTTTCTAATTTACGAATTTATGAATTACGATCATAACGAATGACCTGAAAAACAAACAAAAAAAAAAAATGAAAACGACAACAAACTATTTTTTTGGCAGTGCACATGTCTACTTAACAACCTGCTATTCACTATGCCCTGATTGGGCAGAGCTTTGTATTGCAGGGCGTTCAGAGGGGCGAACACCCTCCGAATGCCCTGTACATTTGGGTGCTCATCGAACGGGCAAACAGGTGATGTTCAGGCTGAGCAAAAGTTCGCCCAACTCTACTGAGCAGTATAAGAAGCATGCGTCACATGAAGGAGCTGCAAGGCCCAAAGACCATAAAAAGAGGCGATTATTCACCTGACTGCCAGCTGTGACTCAAGGGGTATAAATGGATGGTGTTGTCAATCACTGTGCAGGAGACCTATGGGCAGAGGAGCACTTTCCTCTAGAGGTGGCACTGACACCTACTCATGGGTACACAGCTTTCCATGCTGTTAAGAGCATAATTATCTTTTTTCTCTATTTCTATTTCAGTTTAGGCCAGACGGAGCAGCTGGGACGCTGCAAAAAAGAGAGCTGAGGTGCAGCAGGTGTGCATGAGTACTGGATGTGTTTGATGGTCAGGAAGACCAAAACTACCAAGTTGAGCAGTAAAGCTGCACAGAGAGTGCCAAGGCTGAATTCTATATTTTCCTTATTGTGTTAATGGTGAGAACCCCTTATGTGGGAAGACATCCTTGTGAATGTTTGTGCTACTTTTAAATAACAGTGGGCAGAAAAAGCCCTAAATTCGTAAATGAAATGGTATGTCTGTTTAGGTTTTTGCGGTGTAGCACAGCCCTGGGTGATGTGTGACAGTCATAGTAATTCCGCCCCAAGGAAGGATTCAGACTATGAAGCCTTTTTTGTTTAAGAACTCACAATGTAGGTGTTGATTTAAACCCAGTGCTTCTCCATATAGTTCCCATCTTCGGCACAAAAAATTACACCTGTTCATATATTCACTGGAAGAGTATTGTGTAGTTTTTACCTAGGATTTCCCATCCTAAGCAGCTAGGGGAAAAACAGGCAAACAAAAATCTGCCCGTTGTCTCCCGACATTTAGCCTGTGTTTACAGGGCTTTAGGCTGGGTTCACACTATTGCAATGTCAGACATTGCATGTGATTCCCACCAGATTGCTGTGCAGATCACACATGATGTCTGTGTGATGCGATATCAGCCATACAAATTGTATGGCTGAATTCGCATTGCATTCGGAACTAAAATGGTGCAGGACCCATTTTTTAGTCCACACTGGAATCGGATCACATGTGTGTTCACACCTATACGATCTGATTCCTGCACCATTTCACAGTTCGCACTGCAATATGCGAACCGTTCTGGGGGTGTCATTAACTTTGCATTGACAGTCGCAGTGATTTGCATAGGGCAGTGTGAACTGCCTGCGAGAGACATGCGATGCATGAATCCACACAGGAATCGTGCTGGTTCCCACATTGCATATTTGTGAACCCAGCTTTAGTGTGTACTCAGCTTTAGGACTACATTATAAGTCTCTTTTGTCATCATAACAGTGTGTGGGAGGCACAGAAGGGGATTAGCAGTCCATAGTGATAACAGATAACAATGCTAACCGATAAGACGCGGAAAGCATGGGAAATTATCAGCTCACAAGTTTTATGGTTGGATTATGTGATATGTGTTTGTTGTACCATCGACTTCTGTTAAAAAGTATCCCGTTCTCTGTGTATTTCTTCCTTTGTGTGAAAATATCAGGATCCTGCTAGTTCCCGTGCTTTCCTATTTTAAACTGATTGTGCTAGGTATACGAGAGCATCCATTACAGCGTGGTCAGTTTTCTGTCTGTGCTGGGAAAACTGCCTGCCTGTCCTCCTATGGTCACGACTTCTGCTAACACACCCTTGTGGATAGCTAGTTACTAGGAAGATCAGTGAACTGCTGCTGTTCCACCCCCAGTTATCTAAGCACCTTATGCAGCTGAGAACAGAGATTATGTTATTTATAATATTCTTTTATATATATATATATATATATATATATATATATATATATATATATACACGCACAAATGTTTTGCCTTTCATTTCTATTTTACACTGTTTGGTTGTGTTACAAGGTAAGGATTCACATATACTCTAGTAGCTATTACTTTTGTACAAAAGATTTAATAACAAACCTTTTCAATGGGTTACCTAGCAAATTAAATCGGGTCTATTGTTGTCAAAAAATATACAGGAGCACACTGGACACCCAGCAATATACATTCATTGTTAATTTACATACACGTTAGGATTCAAGCATCTCTGAGTTGTGTGATCTGTAACTAGTTAGACCTCATACACACTGGAAGCTTTGGCCATCTCTCCTAGATGCCTTTCCTCCTGGCAGCAGCGTTTTGACAGGAAAAAGGCTTGACGCTTGAAAATGCATATAACATGTTTAGACTCGTCAAGAGCTTGGGTGTTAATTAATTTAGTTGGCTAGAATAATAACGTGCAGTAGATGCATTTAGACGTGTATAGGCGCATTTCCATGCATCAAGCATTTCTTTTGACAAAACACCTCTGCTTGTGGACACACTGTCAGTGGATTTTTTTTCTGCCTCTAAACTCCTCTATACGCCTAGGTGTGCATGCCCCAAGAGCAGTGTAAAAAATGTCCAGTGTGCATGATGTCTTACACTGCTGTAAATCATCGGAAGCATGAAATTAAGTCTTAGTTCAGTGTGAAGTCTTCATTTAAATGGGTAATCATTCAACAGTTCCTGTGTCTAATAACCTGGGGAAATGCTTCAACAAATTATTCCACATATAGCCTTGATGGTCAATAAGGAGGGCCTATTTAATTTATTTATAATCTGGAATAATATTGAAAGTTATAGCTGTATATTTTTGCAAATATGTGTATATTCTACATGATGCCACCAGACATGCTTAACTATTGCAGCCCTACCCTGTCTATGACAGTACCAACAATTTGACATGAATTATAGGAAGTGAAAAGTAAATGTAGACTTACCTGGCAGGTACCCCATCCTTACCAAAACAGACTTTTGATGTGCATACACCAAATACAATAAACAGTATATAATGGAAACTCCTCAGATCAATTTAAACTCAATATAGTTGATGCAAAGTGAAAATGTTACATTATTCAAGGGTCAGTATGCGTGGGAAACCAGTCCATCACTTATCAAGAAACCCCTAGCAACCTTTGGAGGAACCCAAGAGTTTCTTTGATTTTGGCTGAGAAGGGCTGGCATAGAGCTACACACCAGAAAGCTACAGAAGAAGAGCTTTAAGAAGTGAATTTATGATAAGAGCTGCATTTATTCCTGACTACAAAGCAGAGACATTCAAAAACATAAATCTCAAAACCATAATGTCAGAAACCAAGCAGTGTACAAAATGCACACATGTATCCTTGTATCACTAAATGGCATTTGCAGTCAGCTGTGGGTTGGAGTGGAATATGAAGCTCTGTCTGCTTCCGTCTCAGCCTTCTACATTACTCAGTATTATAATATTATATAATACCCAGTGGGGTTCTGTTTTTAGAACAATGCTGCAGAACTAAAAAATATCATTCAAGACAGGAAACTACACGGTTTCTAAATAGCAGGCTTTGTACTTAAAGTAAACTTTGTCTTAGCTGATTTTACATCATGGCATGGTTAGAATTTTAACAGAATAGGTAACTTGCATAGCTCCCAACTGTCCCTGATTTCGGGGGACTGTCCCTGACTTGTAACAATGTACCTCTGTACCTCTTTCATCCTCATTTGTGCCACATTTTGGTCTCATCTATATAGTTGTATGTAAAATGCACTTGTGTTTTTTTTGTTGTTGTATACTTCTCCTTTAAGGGGGCGTGGCAGGTGGTGTGTCCTATGCATACATACTTTTTCTAAAAAGGTGTCTCCCATTCCCATCTCAAAATGTTGGGAGGTATGTAGTGAACTAAACAGGTGCAAAGTTAGAAGCAATAATGCAAAACAGATTTAAGATGTCAAAAGAGCATGTATATATTGCTGCATAATGAAAGCTGCACAAACATAGACACTTCACAAGGGTGTCTCTGTGGCTCATTCAGGGAAAGATGGCTGCAAAACATAGTCTCTATAAGATTCTATGACAACAGAGAGTCAAGTTGAGAATCACTACTTCAGTAAAATAGTTTAGAACATCCACAATTACTTGTGCTTATCCCTACAAAAAGCATTCCTCGCAGTAAAGTTGAGGTTAGCTCTGGTAACACCGGCAAACAACTGGAGGGATCCCAGGCTTGAAATCACGTGGGAAATACTCCACTGGAAATTCTTTACTTTGGTAGCAATCAGAGAGATGCACCCAACAGTAGCTGGGCCTTCTAAATAAGCATGTGTCTCTCACTTGGCAGCAGATCTGCCTTTCTGATCTCCTGGAGAAACGTATCTTGTCCAGGAACCCAAGGAGTTGCGGGAAATTGAGTTAAAGGGGCCTGAGCCTGCATGTGACCATGGTGAGTAAATAATGATATACATTATCAGAGAAATCAGTACACAAATATACTGCCCTTTGCAGAATACAGTGTGCTGCAAAATCTTAGCAGGTGGTCATTAAATTGAGGGTGGGTCTTAAAATGATCCAAATCAAGAATGTTTTAATTTGAAAGGTATTTTAGTCCCCATTGTAGCCATTAAAGGTCCTACTTTTTTTAAGACTGCTGCATTATGTGTGAGAGAAATGGTCTATCTCCAGCCATCTAAAATGACACCTACACAATCACAACTACTGCTCTCCAATCATGATCATTACTGACTGGAGCATTGTAGTTGAGACTATATAAGGGGTATCAAATTCTATCCAATGACTACATTGGGTACAGCAAAAGATTGTTTCAGTTCTTATATATGCAAGAGAATTTCTAGTGTTTTTGTAAATATATATTTTATTATAGTCAGGGCTACAAATATATTTTGGGCTGATAATGAGATGATGGGCAGATAGTTATGGATTTTTAAGTACCAGAGAGATTATAATGTAACCCTAGTTTTTTAAATGAATGCAACCAGAATTGACTCTAACAAAGTCAAACCCATATCATGTTCTTGTTGTATTGGCAATTTGTTCCAAATAGCTTTGTTCTTTTTATTTTATTTTTTTCATTTTTTCACTTTCTGACTACACAGCTTTCCTAACCTAAGTAATAATTGCATTGACACTTCTACTTAGTTTGTTTTTGCCATGAATTACTTTTCTGTTTACTTTGTATACAGATAGAATTGAATAGATTTTTATTTTTTTAGGTATTGATCACTAATAAATGTATCACTGGGATATACAAAACGTATTTTATGTTTTATTAGGGCTCTTGCATGTAATTGCTCTGAGCCCATGCAATGTAAACTCTGGCATTATTTCCCTGCCCAAGAGACCCAGGTGCAAACACATAAATGGTTGTGCATGGCTCTATTTGGGTATACATTAGTACATGCGTACAAAAACTCTTATAATGTACGGGTGTATTACGAGACAGAAAATGTTCTATTCTTGAAGTAGGCCTGTATGCTAAACCAGTGTTTAAGCAAGTACTGGCATATACCTGAATTACAGCTGTGCACAGTCATTCCTGATTATGGGTGACTGTAAGCAATACCTGGGCTTCTTGGATGTTTGAATTACGCTAGAATTGTTGTTGCATGAGCTCAGGTGCCTGTGTGCAAGAGGCCTTACTTTTTTTGTTATTTCATATTACCACTTTACTTGATCTGATGTCTGGCAGGGAAAATAAATATTAGGTGTGAACTCTCAGGTTCTCAAATCTCACAAGAGTTTTTCCAGGCTTACTCTATAGGACATCAAGTGAGGAAACGATTCAGCATGGTTCCATGCCAAGCGCGGGCTTGAACTTTACCATAAGTCTTCTAACCCCAACCGGCTATTTACAGTGACATCCTTAACCAGGCATATGTCTATACCACAGATACTGGAGTGTAACAAAAACGTGTTACTCAATCACCCCTATGCCCAGGATCTGAAAGTCAGCTTTTTTGTCCAGAAAGCCATCCCTGTCCTCCTAAAACATGTGAAATCTAATCACAGACACATGGTCCAGCAAACAAGGGCAGGGAAATTAAAAAGCTTTAGCAGAAATGGATGGATTTAGTGAGGGTGACAAAGCAGTCACCTCTATCTCTTATCCTCAATGTCATCATCTGTTGGCTCCTGTGAATCACCTGTCCCTCCCCAGAGCCTATGCAACAGCCCAGACAAAATGCAGCTATGCTGTTTTGTGGCTGGTATGCCTGGTGGACAGGAGCCACACTGAGCCATAGATCCTGGCAGGCTCATATTGGACTGACCCCATGCCAGCTACTTGTGAGAGTACAGGATATTAACAGGCTGTGGGATCCGTGGTTCATTTCACCATGTCAGTGGCTTGTGATTCAGGACACATGTACCATATTGTTCCCGATCAAAGAGGTAACAGCAATGGTGCATTGCAACAATGTGGAGATTAACATCACAAACCCACTGGTGCACCTGTATAAACACACACACACTGTGTGGTGCACTGGGGGCAGAGCAGCAGGAGAAAAAGAAGAATATTCAGCTGTTGCAGGGGGGCCTGGAGTGTAGGCAGCAAAAAAAAGGAGGGCAGGCAGTAATATGCTTCATCTCTCCAAAACCCTGGGTGTTTAACATGGGTGGCATGAGTATTCTATTGTCCTCTGCAACACTATAGACCTGAGTTCCTATTCTGCATGCAATTTGTGATAAATGGGCTCATTCATGCTGAAATGCCTGTGCAATAATCCCAGGATTCAGGCAATGAAGGATAGGAAGCATTACTGTTTGGTAACCCTTTTGAATCCCTTATACAAGAGATGAAAATGGCAGCTCTCATACTGTCAACCCAGAGGGGGTAGAAATTGTGCCGCTTTCAAGATGTGCTTCACAAAAACCTTCATGACCAAAGTGCCTTAGAGGACTTGCAATCATTGGGGATCAAGGACAAAACCCCTGTGGTTGTACTAATGACTCGATGTTTGCTTGGAATCTAGCACCATTACCATCCCCTGCCACACTTAATCACTCCTTCCACTGCAACTGGCCTGCCACCATTACATGTTCTTCCACCTCCGCTATCTTGTCAGCATTATCATCTCCTGCCACTGCTGTTGGCCTGCTACTATTACGATCTTCTGCTACTGTTACCACCTATTTCCACTGTTGCTGACCTGCCACCATAACCATTTCCTGCCACCTCTGCTGGCCTGTCATCATTATCATCTCCTGACACCTCTGCTGGCTTGTCACTATTACTAGCTCATGCTGCCTTTATCTGACCTCTTCTGGCTCTCTAAATCATCTCTCTGCAGATGGGCCCCAAATGTTTAAATTTATTCTGCAGGGTCAATTCTGAGCTGTGCCTCAAATTTGCTGGCCTATTTAGGTGATCAGGCACTGTAAAGGTGCCACATGTAATGTTTTCATAGCTGGGCCTCAGCTGCACACGTTTTAGTGTTTGCTGTAGGGTAAATCATGCTCTGTGTCTTCTAGTTTGAAGCCATTACCACTGTTCCAAAATCCAAACTATTTGTGGGTATTCTCTCTCTGAAATACTCCACTCCAATTGTGATTTCTTAAGTAAAACCTCCATGATCTCTCCCTGTACAATTGTGGCCCAGTAAAAGTGCTACATACTGTGAGTAGTCAGTACAGTGTTTTGCTAATGTTTCTAATGTTGATCTTTTAAAAGCTGCCTTTTTGCTCAAAATGTGGTTGACTTATGCCATGTACACACGATTGTATATTCTGACAACAAATATTGGATGTGAGCTTGTTGGCAGAAAGTCCAACCGTGTGTGTGCTCCATCGAACATTTGTTGTCGGACTTTTGGTTGGCTAGCAGGTTCTCAAATGTTCCACCTACAAATGTTTGTTGTCAAACTTTACGATCGTGTGTACACAAGTCCGTCGGACAAAAGTCCACGCATGCACAGAATCAACTACGAGCTGGAGATATAACTAGCGTTCGTAATGGAGCTATCACGTAAGTTTTGTACGTCACTATGTTTTTCCTGTGAAAATGATATACTTTAAAATGCACTTTTAGGATAAACAGCTGCATGTTGTGTACAGGGCCGTCTTGAATCTTGATTGGACCCTTGGCAAAAATTTTCTTGGGGCCCCCCCCATGCAATTTCGCTCTTCACCTGCTCTGAGACATACAATAAATAGCAGCTAGACTTAAAATCAGTTTACTGTATCAGATCAGGCAGCAATTGTTTGCCAGAGGGTAAAGCATATCATTGCCACTTACTGACTGGTTTCTAGAGGTTACAGCACACATTAAGGCTCACTGATTCATTGCTAGAGGTTACAACACATGACTTCTGCTTGTTGATTGGTTAATAGAGATTACTCTACAGTAATACTGCTCACTGATTGGTTGCTATAGGTTATAGCACATCTTCTCACTGCTGGGGGGCATGATATACATGTGAATGCGGCCTTTATTTACATATCAATGCCGCCGGCCACAGCTATTTTTACATATGAATGCAGATGTTATTTACATATGAATGCTGCTGTTATTTACATTTGATTGACGGTTATTTACATGTAAACTGAGCAAACAAGCAGGAAAAAACTCTGGAAAGACTTGAAATCCCATCTTTAATTGAAACAACGTGGGTCACATCAAAACAAGATCAAAAAATCCACAGCAAAAGTAATAACAGGGTACAGGAAAACTGACGCGTTTCGCACCGCAATCAGTGCTTACTCATAGCTAACCATCTTTCAAGCAAACATCAAATATATAGCATTTCTTTCTCTTTTTTTTCACGTGACACACTCACGGACGTGCTTTTTCATAGGAGATGATTCATATATTACACATTATATTCATGCTTATTTTGAATTGATGTAAACGCATCACGTATGTGTTTTTTTTTTCATGTGATACACTCATGGATGTGCTTTTTCACAGGACACCATATACTGATTATAGATGTGGCACCTGTGTTATTTATACATATATTTAACATTTCCATGGGTCCCTCTGTGTATGTGTTTGATTTTTTATCATTAAGTCTATATCCTCCACCCACTCTAATTTTTCATTTTCTTTTTGCTCTTTTTCTTGCACAGGATGTCATAATTTTTCATCTTGGATAAAATTGAATATTTTCATTTCACTTTCTAGGGCCTATGGGTCAATTTTTTCACTTATGTCACTTATTTCATACAGACATACACACCTGTATAAGGTGGTGTATGCCTGCAGCATCTTTTACATCATTTTTATTTTCCCCAAGAGTTAAATTTTGGTCTTTTAGCTTTCTTTCAAGTTTTCTTGAGTATTTTCACTACTTGGCAGCACATGCTAGGATCTAATTGCAAGTGCGATTCAGCTGTATGTAATTGCCTTCAATCGTTCAATTATGTGATATGCCTTGCCTCTTTTTATGTTTTATGCTATATATTTGATGTTTGCTTGAAAGATGGTTAGCTATGAGTAAGCACTGATTGCGGTGCGAAACGCGTCAGTATTTTCCTTTACCCTGTTATTCCTTTTGCTGTGGATTTTTTTATTCTGTTTTGATGTGACCCACGTTGTTTCAATTAAAGATGGGATTTCAAGTCTTTTTCCAGTGTGCGGCTATCCAGAGTTTTGTCCTGCTTGTTTGCTCATTGTGTGTGTAATGGTCAGCACTTGGGGCTCATGAATAGGAGACAGAGCTTCAGTCCTCGAGGATTACCTTGGAGCGGTGGTTCATCCTTTCTATTTACATGTAAACACAGGGTCTGCAGGTGAGTCGTCTGTACACAACCATAGGGCAGAGCTTGGCAGCATTAATAGCATCACTTCAGGCTGAGGTATAGGGACACAGCACAAGGCTAAAACTTCAAGGGGCAAGGGAATTTAAACTGGGATAGTTGGCAAGTATGAGGTAGCTGCTTTGGGCCCCACACAAATGACAGGGCCCAGGGCAGCTGCCCCTTTTGTCCTACCTTAAAGATGGCCCTGGTTGTGTATCCTTTTCAAAATGCAGCTTACTCCAACTGTTTACACACTGTTTATAGAGTCTGTACAATATATTTTGCTCTTTGACATTTATACACTCTAATGTTGTTTTTTTAGATGAAAATCTTCCTGTTGTACATCCTTTTTTAACCACTTTCAGACCGGACCATTTTGCTGGTAAATGACCAGAGGTCTTTTTACACTTTGGCACTGCACTGCTTTAACTGGTAATTGCGCGGTCATGCAATGTTGTACCCAAACAAAATTTGCGTCCTTTTCTTCCCACAAATAGAGCTTTATTTTGATGGTATTTGATTGCCTCTGCGATTTTTATTTTTTGCGATATAAACGTAAAAAGACCGCAAATTTTGAAAAAAAATGATATTTTCTACTTTTTGTTATTAGAAAAATCCAATAAACTCAATTTTAGTCATACATTTAGGCCAAAATGTATTCAGCCACATGTCTTTGGTAAAAAAAAAGTCAATAATTGTATATTTATTGGTTTGCGCAAAAGTTGTCACATCTACAAACTAAGGTACGTTTTCTGGAATTTACGCAGCTTTTAGTTTACGACTGCCTATCTCATTTCTTGAGGTGCTAAAATGGCAGGGCAGTACAAAATCCCCCCAAATGACCCCATTTTGGAAAGTAGACCCCCTAAGGAAATTGATAAGAGGCATGTTGAGCCCATTGAATATTTTATTTTTTTGCCTCAAGCGATTGAATAATGACAAAAAAAAAATTTTTTTTTTTTTTTTACACAAAGTTGTCACTAAATGATATATTGCTCACACATGCTATGGGCGTATGTGAAATGACACCCCAAAATAAATTCTGCTGCTTCTCCTGAGTACGGAGATACCACATATGTGGGACTTTTTGGGAGACTAGCCGCGTACGGGGCCCCGAAAACCAAGCACCGCCTTCAGGCTTTCTAAGGGCGTAAATTTTTGAGTTCACTTCTCACTACCTATTACAGTTTTGAAGGCCATAAAATGCCAAGATGGCACAAAACCCCCACAAATGACCCCATTTTAGAAAGTAGACACCCCAAGCTATTTGCTGAGAGGCATGTTGAGTTCATGGAATATTTTATATTTTGCCACAAGTTGCGGGAAAATTACAAACTTTTTTTTTTTTTTTTTTTTTTCACAAAGTTGTCACTAAATGATATATTGCTCACACATGCCATGGGCATATGTGAAATGACACCCCAAAATAAATTCTGCTGCTTCTCCTGAGTACGGGGATACCACATATGTGGGACTTTTTGGGAGCCTAGCCGCGTACGGGGCCCCGAAAACCAAGCACCGCCTTCAGGCTTTCTAAGGGCGTAAATTTTTGAGTTCACTTCTCACTACCTATTACAGTTTTGAAGGCCATAAAATGCCAAGATGGCACAAAAACCCCACAAATGACCCCATTTTAGAAAGTAGACACCCCAAGCTATTTGCTGAGAGGCATGTTGAGTCCATGGAATATTTTATATTTTGCCACAAGTTGCGGGAAAATTACAAACTTTTTTTTTTTTTTTTTTTTTCACAAAGTTGTCACTAAATGATATATTGCTCACGCATGCCATGGGCATATGTGAAATGACACCCCAAAATAAATTCTGCTGCTTCTCCTGAGTACGGGGATACCACATATGTGGGACTTTTTGGGAGCCTAGCCGCATACGGGGCCCCGAAAACCAAGCACCGCCTTCAGGCTTTCTAAGGGCGTTACAGTTTTGAAGGCCATAAAATGCCAAGATGGCACAAACCCCCCCCAAATGACCCCATTTTGGAAAGTAGACACCCCTAAATTTAGGGGTACACTAGTGAGACTAGGTAATAAATGGCGGGTGCCCTGAAACTATAAAAAAATAACTAACCAACCAGCGTCACCTGTAACAGTTATATGGTGATCACTGGTGAAAGGGTTAACTAGGGGGCAATCAGGGGGCTTTATGCGGTAGTATATGGGGGTCCCTGGCGCTATAAAAAGCTGCGGCGAACCTAAATACCTACCTGCCTAACTAGCGTCACCTGTGACACTAATACAGCGATCAGAAAAACGATCGCTTATTAGGCTGGGTTCACACTGGAGCGATGCGGGAACGCCACGAATGCGCGGCGGGTTCCCGCATCGCATGCCTCCCGGCGGCAGTTCACACTGCCCTATGCGAACTGCTGGGAGTGTCAGTGAAATGTTACTGACACCCCCAGATCAGTTCGCATATCGCAGTGCGATCTGCAAACTCGGATCGCATGGTGTGAACACCCATGCGATCCGATTCTGCTGCGGGCCAAAAAAAGGGTCCCGTGCGAATTTGCGGCGGGTGCGGCGGGTGTGGCGGGTGCGGCGGGTGCGGCGAATGGCTGAACTCGAATCGCACAGAGATCGGATGTGATTTGCACTGCAGTGCGGTGCGAATCACATCCGTTCTCAAACCGCTGCAATGTGAACCCAGCCTTAGTGACACTGGCGACGGGGGGTGATCACGGGGTTAAACCTTTATTGGGGGGGTTAGGGGGGTACCTTAGAACTAAAGGGGGCTAACCCTAACTGCCCTAACAGTTATTAGTCACAAATGACACCCGCCGGGTGATCAGGGGGTTAAACCTTTATTAGGTAATAAATGGCGGGTGCCCTGAAACTATAAAAAAATAACTAACCAACCAGCGTCACCTGTAACAGTTATATGGTGATCACAGGTGAAAGGGTTAACTAGGGGGCAATCAGGGGGCTTTATGCGGTAGTATATGGGGGTCCCTGGCGCTATAAAAAGCTGCGGCGAACCTAAATACCTACCTGCCTAACTAGCGTCACCTGTGACACTAATACGGCGATCAGAAAAATGATCGCTTATTAGGCTGGGTTCACACTGGAGCGATGCGGAAACGCCGCGAATCCGCGGCGGGTTCCCGCATCGCATGCCTCCCGGCGGCAGTTCACACTGCCCTATGCGAACTGCTGGGAGTGTCAGTGAAATGTTACTGACACCCCCAGATCAGTTCGCATATCGCAGTGCGATCTGCAAACTCGGATCGCATGGTGTGAACACCCATGCGATCCGATTCTGCTGCGGGCCAAAAAAAGGGTCCCGTGCGAATTTGCGGCGGGTGCGGCGGGTGTGGCGGGTGCGGTGGGTGCGGCGAATGGCTGAACTCGAATCGCACAGAGATCGGATGTGATTTGCACTGCAGTGCGGTGCGAATCACATTCGTTCTCATAAACCGCTGCAATGTGAACCCAGCCTTAGTGACACTGGCGACGGGGGGTGATCACGGGGTTAAACCTTTATTGGGGGGGTTAGGGGGGTACATTAGAACTAAAGGGGGCTAACTCTAACTGCCCTAACAGTTATTACAGTCACAAATGACACCAATGCAAAAAAAAAAAAAAAAATGACATTGGTGTCACTGTGACTGGGGGGCAGGGGTAATTGGGGGGGTGATCGGGGGGTAAAGGGGGGGTGTGAGTGTGCCTGGCATGTTCTACTGTGTGTGTAGAGTGTTGGTGCAACTCACCGATCCGCTCTCCTCCGTGTCGGAACGAAAAATACCGACACGGAGGAGAGAATACATCACTTCCTCTCCTGTGTTTACATTACAGGAGAGGAAGTGATGTCACGGGGGATTTCCATTCGTCGAGAGCGATCGTGAGGGGGTGGCCATGAATGAATGGCCGCCCCCTCATCCCGGATCGCTCTCGAAGGAATGCCGACCGCCGCAGGCACCGGGGGGGGGCCCGATCGGGCCCCCCACCCGCGGGCAGGCAGGGACTTATATATACGCCCATATGCCTGCCCGTGCCATTCTGCCGACGTATATCGTCGTGCGGCGGTCTGCAAGTGGTTAACCACCTTCAGACCGGACCATTTTGCTGGTAAATGACCAGAGGTCTTTTTACAATTTGGCACTGCGCTGCTTTAACTGGTAATTGCGCGGTCATGCAATGTTGTACCCAAACAAAATTTGCGTCCTTTTCTTCCCACAAATAGAGCTTTCTTTTGATGGTATTTGATTGCCTCTGCGATTTTTATTTTTTGCAATATAAACGTAAAAAGACCGCAAATTTTGAAAAAAAATGATATTTTCTAATTTTTGTTATTAGAAAAATCCAATAAACTCAATTTTAGTCATACATTTAGGCCAAAATGTATTCAGCCACATGTCTTTGGTAAAAAAAAAGTCAATAATTGTATATTTATTGGTTTGCGCAAAAGTTGTCACGTCTACAAACTAAGGTACGTTTTCTGGAATTTACGCAGCTTTTAGTTTACGACTGCCTATCTCATTTCTTGAGGTGCTAAAATGGCAGGGCAGTACAAAACCCCCCCAAATGACCCCATTTTGGAAAGTAGACCCCCTAAGATAATTGATAAGTGGCATGTTGAGCCCATTGAATATTTTATTTTTTTGCCTCAAGCGATTGAATAATGACAAAAAAATTTTTTTTTTTTTTTTTTACACAAAGTTGTCACTAAATGATATATTGCTCACACATGCTATTCACATTCGTTCTCATAAACCGCTGCAATGTGAACCCAGCCTTAGTGACACTGGCGACGGGGGGTGATCACGGGGTTAAACCTTTATTGGGGGGGTTAGGGGGGCACATTAGAACTAAAGGGGGCTAACCCTAACTGCCCTAACAGTTACTACAGTCACAAATGACACCAATGCAAAAAAAAAAAAAAAAAAGCAATTGGTGTCACTGTGACTGGGGGGGCAGGGGTAATTGGGGGGTGATCGGGGGTAAAGGGGGGGTGTGAGTGTGCCTGGCATGTTCTACTGTATGTGGGGTGTGTTGATGCAACTCACCGAACCTCTCTCCTCGGTGCCGGAACGAAAACTACCGACACGGAGGAGAGAATACATCACTTCCTCTCCTGTGTTTACATTACAGGAGAGGAAGTGATGTCACCGGACATTTTCATTCGCCGGGAGCGATCGAGAGGGGGTGGCCATGAATGAATGGCCGTCCCCTCGTCCGGGATCGCTCCCGAACGAATACCGACCGCCGCAGGCACCGGGCGGGGGCCCGATCGGGCCCCTGACCGGCGGGCAGGCAAGGACTTACATGTAAGCCCTTATGCCTGCCCGTGCCATTCTGCCGACGTACATCGGCGTGCGGCGGTCGGCAAGTGGTTAAATGCAGCCTACTCCAAGTACTTCATAACTGTCTGTACAGTATTTCTACCTTTTCCTTTGAAATATGTACCTTTTAATGTAAAAGCTGCATGCTATCTATCCCTTTCTAAATGCAGCCTACTCCAAGTGCTTAAATATTGTCTATGGGATGAGTGCCATATTTCTGCGATTGCCCTGTAAAATGTATATACTTTTTTTTTAATTAACAGCATGCCGTTTACTGTTTATGGAGTTTGTACTATATTTATGTGAAATACATTGCTCAAAAAATTTTAAGGAACACTTTTTAAACAGAGTATAGCATCAAGTCAATTAAACTCCTGGAATATTGATCTGGTCAGTTAAGTAGCAGAGGGCGTTGTTAATCAGTTTCAGTTGCTTTGGTGTTAGTGAAATTAGCAACAGGTGCACTAGATGGGCAACAATGAGATGGCCTCCAAAACAGGAATAGTTTTGCAGGTGGAGGCCACTGAATTTTTTTCCCCCACTCATCCTTTCTGACAGTTTTTTACTAATTTTGCATTTGGCTAGGGTCAGCGTCACTACTGGTAGCAGGAGGCAATACATGGCCCCTATAGATGTTGCACAGGCAGTCCTACTCCCCCAGGATATATGTGCCATTGCCAGAAGTCTTGCTGTGTCTCCCAGCACAGTCAAAAGAGAACGGAGGAGGTTCCAGGAGACAGGCTGCTACTTTGGGAGAGCTGGACAGGACCGTAGAAGGTCCTTAAAGTGGTTGTATGCCCTCACAAAAACAAAAATATATATATTTTTAAAAAACCTGTAAAGCAAAGGCATAATGAGCTAGTATGCATCGCATATTGGCTCATTATAAAATACTTACCTTAGAACGAGATTACCCTAGAACTTAGATCGGCATCTGAGTCCAGTCACCATGAGGGAGCTGACATGTTACCCTCAGCGTGTCTTCCAGGTTCGCGATTCCGGTTCTGTGAGTGGCTGAAGCCGCGATGATGTCACTCCCGTGCATGCGCGTGGGTTTCTTCTTTCTGGCAAGGTCTGGCAGCGTCTGGTGCTGACGTCAGTGGCTGAATGCAAAGTGAATGTCTTCTAAACCGTACAGGTTTAGAAGATATTAATTTTACCTACACGTAAGCCTTATTATAGGCTTACCTGTAGGTAAAAATGTAACAAAAGGGTATACAACCACTTTAACCTATCAGCGGACCGGTATCTGCTCCTTTGTGCAAGGAGGAACAGGATGAGCACTTCCTGAGCCCTACAAAATGACCTCCAGCAGGCTACTGGTGTTAATATCTCTGACCAAATAATCAGAAACAGACTTCATGAGGGTGGTCTGAGGGCCCAACGTCCTCTATTGGGGACTGTGATCACTGCCCGGCACCGTGGAGCTGAATTGGAATTTGCTATTGAACACCAGAATTGGTAGGTCAGCCACTGGTGCCCTGTGCTTTTCAAGATGAGAGCAGGTTCACCCTGAGCATATGTGACAGGTGTGAAAGGGTCTGGAGAAGCTGTGGAGAATGTTATGATTCCTGTAACATTGTTCAGTATAACCGGTTTGGTAGTGGGTTAGCAATGGTCTGGGGAGGCATATCCATGAAGGGATGCACAGACCTCTACAGGCTACAGGCTAGACAATTACACCCTGACTGCCAAGAGGTAATGGAATGAAATTCCAAATTAGGTAATGGGATGAAATTGTCAGGTATGTTGGCGCATTGGTTCTTGGGTTCCTCCTGGTGCACAACAATGCCCGGCCTCATGTGGAGAGAGTATGTAGCTAATTCCTGGAGGATGAAGGAATTGATACTATTGAATGGCCCCCACACTCGCCTGACCTAAATCCAATAGAACACCTCTGGGACATTATGTTTTGGTCCATCTGATGCCACCAGGTTGCACCTCAGTCTGTTCAGGAGCTCAGTAATGCCCTGGTCCCAGGACACCATCCATTGTCTCATGAGGAGCATGCCGATGTTATCAGGCATGTATACAAGCACGTGGGGGCCACAAAAACTACTGAGTACCATTCTGAGTTGCTGCAATGTAATTTTAGCAAAATGGACTAGCCTGCTGCATAATTTTTTCACTTTGATTTTTTGCCCCCATGCGCTTGAGTTTAGCCCTCTGCAGGTTGATAATTTTCATTTCCATCAAATGATGTGCCATCTCTTCGTTCCTGACACATTATCCAGTCCATATCAGTATAGATATCCAGCATATTTTTCCCCATTGAAATCTGATGTCTTCTCAAAGTTCCTTAATTTTATTTTTTTGCTGCATGTTGTATGTCCTTTTCAAAATGCGGTTTACTCCAAGTGCTTAAATGCTGTCTATGGAGTCAATATTGTCTATGTGCAATATTTTTACCTTTTCCCTGTGAAATATATATGCTTGGAGGTGGATCTTTTAGGATGACCTTTTTGTCTCTCACTCTTAAATTACAGCCTAGTAGAACTGCTTAGATCATGTGCATTGATTCTGTGCAATATTTCTGTCGGATATGTTATCTCTCAAATACTCAAAAACATTTTTTTTTCATAATAAACATTGCTTCACCGTTCTCTCCTCTACTGCAGCCCAAGCAAGCTGATTACATATTTATATATTCTTCAGGCTCTCTGCTGCTACAGTAAAAATATATTTGTTTTAAGTGGAAATAAATCAGATTGGGGGTCTACTGCTACATTTAATCTAATATAAATATAAAATTATACACAAAAATCAATTATACATGCAACATATGTGATGCCAGAATGTGGTGTCATTAATGCTGTCTATGAGAAGCCTATCCCAACACCATATACAGCTTAAAGGTATCTCCCAAGTATGTATTAAAAATAAATTATGTTTTTCCTGTGTCACCCTCAGCATCATATAAAAAAAACTCTCTTCTAACTGTATAGTATTTTTAAAGTGGAAGTAAACTCCCCTATCGTTTTCATCCACGGAAGCTGCCATCTTTGCCTCTGTTTAATCTTCAGCTGCCACAGTGCTGCACATGTGATCCGTTATGATACCAGCCATTGGGTGGTTTGACAGTTTGGTTGAGAGCACAGCCAATGTGCAATTAGCTTTCCCGGCATGCCATTTTTTGAAACTGTTTAAATCGATGGGTTTACTTCCACTTTAAGTGTTTTTTTGCATTGGTACATGTCCCCCATGGCAGTGCCCAGCTCACAGTTTGACAATCCTTTAACTATTATCTTTGAAAATGGGCAGAATTGATTTACAAAATTCACCCCAATGGATTTTAATAGGGGTTCAAATAAAATTTTGTAATTTCCAGACTTTCCAATGCATTTGATGAACAATTCACAAACCTAACCCAGACCAATTTGCTCATCCCTACATTATATATATAAGATCTGGATTTTAACTTGTGTTGTTGCATATATATATATTTTAAGTGATTTAAATGTGAGTTATTTTGGATGTATACATTATGTTATAATAAAGTGATCAATTTTCTAATAAATTGTTTGTCTGGGTTGTTACTCTGCATTCTTTCGGCAGCTAGAGGTAGTCCTAATATTTGACTATTTAGGCAGCACACACAAGAACCTACACATAGCTGTGTCAGATTATCTCTCATAAATCCATATTCAGACATATTGCTTTGTATATACATTTACAGATGATACAAGAAATGGTCATAGAATATTTCCTGTGTCACATTAGATTTTACTATTTTGCAACTGTTAATAATCTGGAAAAAGCAAACATGCAGAAAGAATATTAGATGTATTCTTTTCTTTAAAATCATTACTTTATGTGTATTAGTAGAATGTTTTAGCCCTTGTACACACGGTCGGAGAATCCGTCGGAATGTGTCCTATCGGACCGTGTCGTCGGATAATCCGACTGTGTGTGGTATGCATCGGACTGTCGGAATATCCGTCGGACCCAATTTTCCAACATGTTGGAAATATTCCCCGACCAACTCGGCCGATCGGACATACTCCGATCATGTGTAGAGAATTTTGATCGGACCAAGTGCCACGCATGCTCAGATCAAATTCCTACATCAAAGCTATTGGCTACTAGCCTGAATGTAGTCCCATCGTAACGAAATTACGTCATCACGTTCTGAAAGAACGGATTTTTTCGCCAACTTTGTCCGACCGTGTGTATGCAACAGTTTCGGACAAGATCCGACGGACAAAATCCGACGGGCAAAATCCGACGGATTTGGTTGTGGAAATCTCCGACCGTGTGTACAGGGGCTAATGAGACTATATTTTAGCAATGCATATACATTTCTGATGTTTTTGAAGATTTTTTGAGCTTTAGGTAGGGGGTGGGGAGATGGTTATAGAAGAAAGAACAAACCAAAAACATCAAACCTACTTCTTTGCAACTTTCTTTATAAACACACGCTACATTAACAAAAGGCCATACAGTGTAAGCCATCTAAAATCTCCTGTATTTTCTTTTTCATCTGGCCTTTTTCCCTTTTTTATTCTTAGAAAAGCATATCCTGGGGATTTTTTATTAGTTTATACAATATTCATACAATATTCATTCTGACACATTTCAAAAAAACTAGAAATACATTTGGAGTAATTCAGATGGCTATTTGTTTAAGTGGTATCAATGATTTGGTAATTTAGAACATTTTGTGACATACATTGTGTAATTATTTCATGCAATACTGGGCAGAAGCACAAGTTTTATATTGACTCAACTGGGGCACAGTACGTACACATTTTAGGATAAAGACCTTGGGGGGTAATTTACTAAAGGACTTTTTCAGTTGGCCAAGTGTACTCATGTTCACTTTAGACAACCAATCACATGCAAAAAAAAAAAGTACTTTTTTTTTTTTACATGATTGAAGTAAATATAGCCTCATAGGATTAAATTAAAAAAAATATTCCTTTAACGGCTTGCCTACTGGGACAATATTTTTACATTTTATCATACATGTTAAAATCAGTTTTTTAAATTACATAGAACCCCCAAACATTACATGTTTTCTTAAAGCAGAGGCCCTAGAGAATAATATGGTGGCTGTTGCGCTGTTGCACTGTTGCAAATTTTTATGTTACACATAATTGAAAAAAATTATCATAAAAAAATACACTTAAATAAATGTTAGTGCACACAAACAAATATAATACCTTATTTTTGATAATATATATATTATATTTTGGAACCATATCAGGCCGCTTGCCCTCAAAATGGGGAGGGCGCTTTGGGGTCCCCCACAAAGCACCTTCTCCTCATGTTGATGGGGACAAGGGCCTCTTCCCCCAACCCTTGACTGGTGGTTGTGGGGGTCTGCGGGCAGGGGGCTTATCCGAATCTGGAAGCCCCCTTTAACAGAGGGTAGGGGGTACATTGTACTCCCATTTACCAAAAAAAAGTGTCAAAAGGTAAAAACCACAAAAGACAGTTTTTGACAATTCCTTTATAAAAAAACAAATGTCCTGTGATGTATTTCTCGCTTCAATCACAGCCCAATGGACTAGAAAAATAGAAAACAAAAAGCTCCGCCTCGATGTTAAGTGTCCCACTGACTGCTGTCTTTTTGTGGTGACAGTTGTTATATAGGCAAGGACTGAGGCTCCCTGGTAATGTAACTTCTCCCGAGTAATCCCACTGCTTTTGATGTCATGTGCCATCAGAGGGGGTGGGGTTATCCTGTTACGTCAGCTGGTGGCCTTGCCCTTGCCTTTATAACAGCTGTCACCGCAAAAAGACAGCAGAAGGTGGGACGCCTCCCATCGAGGTGGAGCTTTTTTTTTTTGGGCTGTCGCAGGACAGTTGTTTTTTTTCTTTTTTTATAAAGGAATTGTCAAAAACTGTCATTTGTGTCTTTTACTTTTTGACACTTTTTTTGGTGAATGGGTAGGGGTACAATGTACCCCTACCCATTCACATAGGGGGGCTGAGATGGGGGACCCCCTTGTTAAAAGGAACTTCCAGATAAGCCCCCCACCCACAGACCCCCACAACCACCGTGCAAGGGTTGTGGGGATGAGGACCCCAAAGCTTCAGGAGGGGAGCGCTCGCTCCCCCCCCCCCATCCTTTAAAAATGTAATTTTGTTGTGGGACGGCAAAACACATCAGACAGATGCGCTACTTTGCAGGCAGACAAAGGGGACCCCCCCCCCCCCATGAACCATAGTTAAAGGAATATTTCATCTTTATTGTTTCAATTTAAACATTCATAAAACCACTGCTCCTGAAAAAACGGTTGTTTTAAAACTTTTTTTGCATTGATACATGTCCCCTGGGGCAGTACCCGGCAATAACTTACATATAAGACTTTCAAATTAGCACTTTTGATTTTTCATGTTTGTGTCCTATAGATTTTAATGGTGTTCACATGTTCACACAAATTTTTTGCCTGTTCACATGTTCTGGTGCGAACTGAACCTGGGTGTGTTCGGCGCATCCATAGTCTCTACCAGCTTTGCACAACTAGAGAGTGACGTTTTTGCCCATTCTTCTTTGCAGAATAGCACAAGTTCTGTCAGATTGAATGGAGAGAGTTCTGTGTAGAAATTTTCAAGTCTTGCCACAGATTTTCAATTGGATTTAGGTCTGGAATTTGACTGGGCCATTCTAACACATGAATATACTTTTATCTAAACCATTCCATTGTAGCTCTGGCTGTATGTTTAGGGTCATTGTCCTGCTGGAAGGAGACCTCCACCCCAGTTTTAGGTCTTTTGCAGACTCTAACAAGTTTTCTTCTAAGATTGCCCTGTATTTGGCTTCATCCAGCTTTCCATCAACTTTGACCAGCTTCCCTGTCCCTGCTGAAAAAAGCAGGGTGTGTTCAGGGCGATGTGCAGTGTTACTTTTCCGACACACATAGCGTTTTGCTTTTAGGCCAAAAAGCAATGGCTTTTTTTTTATGGCTTTCCATTTGAACAATGGCTTTTTTCTTGCCACTCTTCCATATAGTCCAGATTTGTGGAGTGCACAACTAATAGTTGTCCTGTGGACAGATTCTCTCTCCTGAGCTGTGTATACCTACTTCTCCTCAAGAGTTACCATAGTCCTCTTGGCTTCTTCTCTGATTAATGCTCTCCTTGCCTGGCCTGTCAGTTTAGGTGGACGGCCATGTCTTGGTAGGTTTGCAGTTGTACCATACTCTTTCCATTTTTGGATGATGATTTGAACAGTGCTCCATGAGATGTTCAAAGCTTGGGCTATTTTTTTTATAACCTAACTCTGCTTTAAACTTCTCCACAACTTTTTTCCTAACCTGTCTGATGTTCCTTGGCCTTCATGATGGTGTTTGTTCACTAAGGTTCTTTAACAAACCACTGAGGGCTTCACATAAGAGCTGTATTTATACTAAGATTAAATTACACACAAGTGGACCCTTTTTACTAATTAGGTGACTTTTGAAGTCTATTGGTTCCACTAGATTTTAGTTAGGCGTATCAGAGAAAAGGGGGGCTGATTACAAATGCACGTACATGTTTCAGATATTTATTTGTAAAAAAAAAAACTGAAAACCACTTATCATTTTTACACTTCACAATTACGTGCTCCTTTATGTTAGTCTATCACATACAATCCCAATAAAATACATTTATGTTTTTGGTTGTAACATAACAACATGTGGAAAATTTCAAGGGGTATGATTACTTTTATACATACAAGTAAGGCTATATATAAACACCTTCTTAAAGGTCATGTAAATCCAAAAAAGAAAAATTTACTTCACGTGAAAGGCCTTTTAACAGTAACATTTACTAGTCTTAGGCTGGATTTACACTTTCTGCCCTGTAGGCCAACAGCTTTGTGCCTTTGACCTCCTATCTTAGTCAACTGTAGGGATGAGCCGAACACCCCCCGGTTCGGTTCGCACCAGAACTTGCGAACGACCCCCGCGTTCGGTACGAACGTTAGAACCCCATTGAAGTCTATGGGACTCGAACGTTCGAATTGGAAAGTGCTAATTTTAACGGCTAATATGCAAGATAGTGTGCTAAAAAGGGTTTGGCGACCTGCCTCCTGCCTCAGGGGACATGGGTCACTGCAAAAAAAAGTTTTAAAAACTACTGTTTTGGCGGGAGCACTGATTTTAATGACGATTAAAGTGAAAAAAAAAAAGTGAAATATTCCTTTAAATATGGTGCCTGGGGGGTGTCTATAGTATGCCTGTGAAGTGCCACGTGTTTCCCGTGTTTAGAACAGTCCCTGCACAAAATGACATTAAACGGAAATAACACCATTTAAAACTGCTTGCGGTTTTAATATTATATCTGGTTCCTGCAATATGGTTGAAAATCATTCAGAAAAATGGCATGGGTAGCCCTCCCTGCCCATTACCAGCCTATTTGGGTCTTGTACACATATTAAGGGGAACCCCGTACCCATATTAAAAAAAGGAAATGCGTGTGGCCCCCAGGCCCCATATACTCAGAAAAGCAGTATACAGGCGGTGCAAACAAGACAGGGACTGTGTAGGTTTGTTGTGTTAAGTTGAATCTGTTTGTCATTTTCAACCGGTACATTTTTAAAGTGTAGCTCCAGTCAAAAAAAATATCTTTAAGCTTTTTGGAAAACATAGGGAAGGGTTATCACCCCTGTATAATTTGTTTTGTCGTCCATCTTTTTTCATCTCACTTGCTGCTGTCTCCTTGCGTTTGCAAGTAGGAGATGTTTGTAAGTTGGATGTTTGAAAGTAGGGGCCTGCCCTATATTATAGCGGTATGTACTGGGTACAGAGCACGTAGACAGCACGCACTATCTCCTAACACTACTGACTGCAAGCTCTATTATTAACCACTTGTTAGCCCAATGTTTGCATAAAGTGAAAGATGAAGTTATGCTGAGTAAATAGATATCAAACATGTCACTCTTCAAAATTGCACATGCCCGTGGAATGGCGCCAAACGTCGCTACTTAAAAAATCCCCATAGGCAACGCTTTAAATATTTTTTTACTGGTTACATGTTTTGAGTTGCAGAGGAGGTCTAGGACTAGAATTATTGCTCTCGCTCTAATATTCTCGGCGATACCTCACATGTGTGGCACATGCGAGCACATGGGGACATGGGCGCTTTAATTTTTATTTTATTTTTTTATTGTTCATTTTACTTTATTTTAGTTTGACATTTTTTTTCCCAAAAATATATTTTTGATCACTTTTATTCCTATTACAAGAAATGTAAACATCCCTTGTAATAGGAATATGGGGTGACAGGTCCTCTTTACAGTGAAATCTGGGGGGTCAATATGACCCCACATCTCACCTCTAGGCTGGGAAGCCTGAAATAAAAAATTAAAAAAAAGATTCTGGCTTTGATCGTACTGGCGAGTTGGTAGAAGCACCGGAGGGCGGTGAGGGGTGGGGGGCGTCTATGGCTGGGTACTTCAGGGTATCACCGAGTATGGCTGGGTATCTCTGAGTATGGCTGGGTATGGCAATTTATGGCAGGGTATTACAGAGTATTGGCGGGTATTGGCGGGGTACTACAGAGTAATAGCAGGGTACTGCAGAGTATTGGGGGTACTGCAGAGTAATGGCGGGTACTGCAGAGTATTGGGGGGTACTGCAGAGTAATGGGGGTTACTGCAGAGTAATAGGGGGTACTGCAGAGTAATGGCGGGGTACTGCAGAGTAATGGCAGGGTACTGCAGAGTATTGGGGGTACTGCAGAGTAATGGGGGTTACTGCAGAGTAATGGGGGGTACTGCAGAGTAATGGCAGGGTACTGCAGAGTAATGGCAGGGTACTGCACTGCAGAGTAATGGCAGGGTACTGCACTGCAGAGTAATGGCAGGGTACTGCACTGCAGAGTAATGGCGGGGTACTGCACTGCAGAGTAATGGCGGGGTACTGCACTGCAGAGTAATGGCGGGGTACTGCAGAGTAATGGCGGGGTACTGCAGAGTAATGGCAGGGTACTGCACTGCAGAGTAATGGCGGGGTACTGCACTGCAGAGTAATGGCGGGGTACTGCAGAGTAATGGCGGGGTACTGCAGAGTAATGGCAGGGTACTGCAGAGTATGCACTGGTATTGCAGAGTATTGGCAGGGAATTGAGGGGTTAAATTCGGTGAGCAGCGATGTGGGCACTGCAGATGCAGCCCACATCGCTGCTGACACCGATCTCTTTCCCCTCCGCTGTACCGATCGGTACAGAAAGGGGAGGGAGGAACAGGCGTCATAACATGACGCCGGTTTGTTTCCAAGTGATCACTCCGTCATTTGACGGAGCAATCACGTGGTAATTGGCCGCTATGAGCGGCCGTTTACCGTGATGCGCCGGGTCCTATGGACCCGGCGGTCACGGATGCTCTCGAGTGCGCACACCTCGGGGCACGCGAGAGCAGAATTCTGGGAGGCCGTTAATTAACGGCCTCTCTGAGTTAAACAACCGCCCTGAAGCCGTTAATCGGCAATGGGCAGTTGTTAAGTGGTTAAAGCTAGATCACTAGCTATATAGGTGAGGTGAATATAGTGGTGTATACTGCAGTCAGGGCACAGACAACAACCACTACACAGCAGCAAGATAGGAAATCAGCCAAAAACGATTGGTGTGTACTGTGTTGAAGGTACACAGAACACCCACTGCTTCAGATGCAAAGTAACACACTACAGGAGGCCGCCTTAAAGGCGGCCTTATATAGTGTGGGGCGTGCACTACACAGTCTGAGCTATGATTGGCCACAGGCAGGATGCCTATGGCCAATCATGGCTCTCCTCGCTGCCGGCGCTGCGATTGGCCAAGCATGCGGGGTCACAGTGCATGCTTGGCCAATCATCGGACAGCAATGCACTGCGCCAACGCAGTGCATTGTGGTCCGCGCGCGCGTCACTCGAATTTTGACGCGAACGGCCAAAACGTTCGGAATTCGCCGAACGCACGAACAGCCAATGTTCGAGTCGAACGTACGTTCGACTCGAACACGAAGCTCATCCCTAGTCAACTGTCTACCTTAATATCACACTAACAAGATTGAACACCAAGACCACATGAGGCTGAAAGAGACAGTTTTCTACCCTGTGTCTGAGGTGATTGTAGCCATATTAGTGCATTTGCAACAGAAACAATTGACTACTGTCCATGATACTTTTTTTATTTGCACTAACAAAACATTTTCCAGGACAAGCTTTTGGGATATGTCCACTTCTTCAAGGTCCCAACAGTACTGATTCACAAAAGTTTTAACAGCATGTTAAAAAAAACTCTGTGTCAATATATTTAGAAGAGCTGATTAGAAAGGTAAGGAAAATTGCCACCCACTCCTCTAGCTGCGAATTGTGTACTGCAAAGAGAAAGAAAATACATGGACCTGCAGTAGCTGGATATCTGTGGCAGGCAGGGTGGCTGGCAGGTAGAAGTATGAAACCTTTTATCATCCTCAAGAGTGTGTTGCTTACAGACAGCAATATGATGTGTGGGAGACTGTGTGCCATCTTTTGCAGTCCTACCCCTGAAGGCTGCTACTCATGTTAACTTTGCAGAAATCCCTGCCACGGCTGGTAGACCAGCATCTGGACCATTGGAGTTGGTCTTCTCGTGAGTATTTGTTGGTTAATATAAGCTATGATAGCCTGTTTCAGTCTATTTCAATACTATAATCAAGTTACTTATATCCATAGAAAACACTTTTTTTGCTAGTTTTGGATAGATAGGGGTGAACACAGACTACAAAATAAATCTTAGCCCCTGTACACACGGTCAGACATTCTGCCAACCAAATCCGTCGGATTTTGTCAGATGGATTGTGTCCGACGGATTGTGTCCGAAACTGTTGCATACACATGGTCGGACCCAGTTGTCGGAAAATCCGATCGTTCAGAACGTGATGACATTATTTCGTTACGAAGGGACTACGTTCACGCTAGTAGCCAATAGCTTTGGTGTAGGAATTTGATCTGAGCATGTGTGGCACTTTGTCCGATCAAAATTCTCTACACATGATCGGAGTATGTCCGATCGGACCAGTTTGTCGGAAAATATTTCCAACAAGTTGGAAAATTGGGTCCAACGGATATTCCGAAGGAAACAGTCCGATGCATACCACACACAGTCGGATTATCTGACAAAACGGTCCGATAGAACACATTCCGTCGGAATCTCCGACCATGTGTACAAGGGCTTAGAGTGATTCTAAACCTTCATCAGTCTACCCAAAAAATTGGCCTTTACATACACTTTAAGGGCTAACTTCTCCCTTTCTTGTAGCTTTGAAGTTTTTACAATCATTAAAAGGCTTTCTTGCTGTCCTTTTTGCCCAAACCACCCATCATTTCTAATTTCTCCCCTTCATGGCAGCCTTGTATCTGTACTTTCTTTTTCAAAAATGTAAAATATGTCTCTAAGGTCCAGGCTTTATGTAGCCAATTTGACAGTGAGAAGGAGGGTGAAATAAGGTAGACCAGAAAGAGTTATGGTTATTGCATCTCTGTGGGGGAACACAAATAGTGAATTACACCATTTGTCTTCCTCGGAGCACACGGGTGACACAAGTTAGATACGGTATATATATATATTTGAACTTGTGGCACAGAATTTTTCACTCTAGTGAATTAACTTTTTCTATAGATTATTCCAAATTTTTGTTTTATTTCTCACAACACAAAAAATTCCGATGATAGTGGGAGTGTATTAGCACATTATTTTCATACTTATTTATACAGTATTTATTTGCTTTTTGATATCTTTATATCTGGATTTGTATCTTTTGGATGTACATATATACAGTATATATCTTCTTGGGGGTTTTATATAGAGCAGCGCAAGTTTTAAAACATTGTAATATATAAACTTAATTGGTCTGATTTACTTAAAAATGTAGAATATTAGCACAATAAATCAGATACAAATGAAATTAGGAATTTTCCTTTTGTGACTGGATAATTGAAGTGAATATTCACACAACTTATTGTGTGAAGATTCTCAACTCCTTAACCAAGGACTGGAAGAATTTACCCCCTTAATGACCAGGCCATTTTTGGCGATATGGCACTGTGTCACTTTAACTAACAATTGCGTGGTCGTGCAACGTTGTACCCAAACAAAATGTATGTCCTTTTTTCCCACAAATAGAGCTTTCTTTCGTGGTATCTGCGTTTTTTTTATTATTTGTGCTATAAACAAAAAAGAGAGACAATTTTGAAAAAAAACAATATGTTTTACTTTTTGCTATAATAAATATCCCCCCCCCCCCCAAAAAAAAAGTCTTCATCAGTTTAGGCCAATATGTATTCTGCTACATATTTTTGGTAAAAAAAAAAAATGCAATAAGCATATATTGATTGGTTTGTGCAAAAGGTATAGCGTCTTCAAAATAGAGGATAGATTTATGGCATTTTTATTATTTATTTATTTTTTACTAGTAATGACAGCGATCTGCGATTTTTAGCCAGACTGCGACATTACGGAGGTTAGATCGGACACTTTTGACACTTTTTTGGGACCAGTGACATTTATACAGCGATCAGAACTAAAAATAGCCACTGATTACTGTATAAATGTCACTGGCAAGGAAGGAGTTAACACTAGGGGGCAATGAAGGGGTTATGTGTTCCCTAGGGAGGTGTTTCTAGCTGTGAGGGCAGTGTACTGACTGGAGGAGGAGAGAGATCACTATTTCTGATCACTAGGAACAGCAGATCTCTCTATACTCCCCTGTCAGAACAGGGATTTGTTTGTTTACATATACAGATTCCCATTCTGGCTTTCTGTGGAGCGATCGCGGGGTAGCCGGCGGACCTTGCGGCCGCCAGCCACGTGCGTCAGCTCCAGCATTGTACTGTGGGAGCGCTTGCGCACCTCCAGCTATGCATGCATGCCCACTAACGCTCTTAAAAACGGGCAATGTACACCTACGGCGATTCAGTCAGGCTTGCCAACCTGCCGCAGTATAATGATGGCGGCTGGTCGGTAAGCGGTTAATAAGTTAGCCTAAATATATCAATGCTTTGGGTTGGTAGGTGATATGTGCTCTATTTGGTGCTGTTTATGTAACTGAATACCAGATAATTCGTCCCATAATCTCTGCTAAAGTAAGGGTCCAAGTTACTGAGAGGTCCTAACTTTTCCAGCTCTGCCTGAATGTCGATTCCCTAAGAACTTTCACCTGAGGAACAAATAAAACATTTGCAGGCAAGGCTTATTATACATTAGATGTGCAACTATAATTTAGCTGACTATGCGTCATAGATGAACATAGATCAACACAATGCTAAAGAAATCCTGTACATATTTCTTTCTTTTACCAGTAAACCTTAAATATTTTGTTGGTCTACCAGCAAATTCAAATTGTAGTTTTGCTGTTAAAACAAATAGGAACTTTATAAACAGATTTGGTTTTTGTTATTTTCTTTTGCGAAATCAACCCCATATAGTTAAACATTGTGTGCTTGATGTTTAATAATGATGTCCAGTGTACATCTTGTGCAATGTATGCCCTTTTGAACAGCCATTTGAGGTTGACCATTGCTGTGCTAAGTGTGAGTTTGTTGCTTATTTAGGTGTCCTGGTTCTGGATCCGAGTAAGCAGCTTGCAACACTAATCAAACACATACATATTGGCCATGTCAGTTTAATTAAACTGACATGTGTTCTATTGTGGAAGCAATATAATTACACTATAGTGGTAGTGAATCACTCCACACATCTAACCCACTTTCAACACTAAAAATATTTTATTACATTCATGAAAAGTATCAGAAGTACTCCCCACAATATACAAAAAAAAAAAACTTTAAAAAGTGTATCATTCAGAAACTTGCAGATATCTATTTCCCTACCTTCATAGGAGGAGATGCTGTGATCTTTCTATCGTACCGTATCTATCGTATGACATGCAAACTAACTTCAGTTCTCATCCATTTCTTCTATCTGGTTTCCTTAATCTACAATCCCAAACTTGACATCTTCAAATTCTCTCTTTGTGATCTATCTAGAAATTCCCCTTTTCTGTTTTCTTATTCAACCGTTCTTACTTACTAATTTATTTGATCATTTGTCCTCCTATTTAATCTTCACTTATTCCTTTTTTCTTTTCAGATGTCTCTCCATGACTTCATAAATTTTTCCAATCCTCTTATATTTCTCTCTCCATATAGACTGCCAGTTTCTGCTAATAATCAGTAGTGCTTACTGTATGTGCTCTAACTACAAGCTATCCACCATCTCAAAGAGGGGCATATGAAATATAATAGTTAATGGGGCAATTATTTATTCATTCATTTATTCATTTCTAGAGGCTTTTTTATATTGATTATTATATACATATATACATATGTCTTCATTTTTTGTTTTATTTTATTTCATATTTGTTTCATTCAATTTTATTGTATACTCAGGCAATATTGTTCTTTGTTAATAGCACAAATGACAAGCCAAACATACCAGGATTCAGTTCAAGCAAGGTTCAGAAAACATTTCTAAGGTTTGGATACTCAATTCAAACCCCAATGAAGTTCAGGGGAGCTATATCCTTATCCTAGATTTTAGCCTGGTATTATTGAATTTATTTATTAGTGAATTCCCACACAAAGCAAAACAAAAACAAATAAAAATATGGTTCCCTTGCATTTCATATCAGGTCATTTAGGTGTGGTATGAATTTTTTGTAACTCTTTTTATTGTCAAAGATACAAAAATTTATACATTAACCATAACGCTCAGCATGAGCATAGGAAAGAATGAGGTAATTACATAACATAAGGATAGTTCCATATTAACAAATGTACAGCATAATACAGCATAACAGACCCAATAAATGTTCTCGACAAAGCACAATCTCAAAATTTTGAAGGCTAAGAACAATCAAATAAAAACCATACATATATTTGTCAAAAAACACATTCGCACAGACCTAGTGCAATGATCAAATCCCTCAAGTATTGGTAATGGTGAGGGTAGATGAGCACCATGCATCCCATACTTTATTGTATTTATTTGGGCAACCCCTATGTTCAAAAATGAGTTTTTCATAACATTTGATTTACCATTTGTATCCACTTAGGGACAGAGGGAGGGATTTTCGACTTAAGAACAATGCTCTATTAGCTTAACCCTAGTATATCTTGGCCACTGTTCCTCATCTAAGATACCTAGCAAATATACCAGCGGGGTACATGGTACAGGTACAGATAAAATCGCTGGCAGTACATCTGTCACCTGCTTCCAATATTGTGCAATAACAAGGCATAACCATATAACATGAGCCAAATCTGCATGTGGACTAGTACACCGAACATGTGTAGGAGCAGGTAAGTGATGCATAGCATGCAGTCTGACCGGGTTACAAATGATTGATTCAACATATAAAGATGTATGAGTTTGTTATTTACAGCCAGATATATAGATAAATGAGACGAACATGCTTCCTCCCAGTCCTCATCGGACAAATCAGTTGTTGCCATTTAGAATGTATTGCCAATGGAATTTTGTTAATTATAGTAGACAGTAGATGGGAAAATAGAGTCGAGATAAGACTCTAGAGACCTTGTTTCTGCAATTGACCTATTAATGGGTAATCAGAGAAATGTGCCATGGGTGCCAAATTTAGTTTGTATTACATGCCTGAACTGGAGATACCTATAAAAGGCAGTACGGGGGAGTTCACACTTTCTTTGTAGTTCATCAAAGGAGGCTAAAACATTCCCAGTATATATATTTTCTAAAATAAGAATTCCCCTACGTTCCCAAAAGGAATATTCTGTAAATTGCCTCCAATGCTACTAATAGGTGCTTAAGCTTGAGTACATAGGCGAGATATGATTTATACCCCGCCGGAGTAACCGGTACCAGTCAATCAGTCAAGTGGCGCAGTTGCCTAGCCAGGTAATAATAATTATAGAAATTTGGTAATGCCATTCCCGCCTCAGCCTTAGGACATTGCAAAATAGAAAATGTCGGCTTCTGTCAATTATTAGCCTAAATGATGGAAACAAATAATGCATCTAGCTTTGGAAAGGTATAGGGAGGGATTTTTTAGGTGCAGAGACAACAAAAGAAGTTATTTTTATATAAAAATACATTAATTTTATTTGTATCACATTGGAAAATACTGTTTAAAAAACAATAACATCTGTTTCTTGGGGTCATAGCATAAATACAGTTGTCTCTGCTCAACAGAATATATGGCTTCTTCAGGAGACTCACAAAGTACTGTACAGAGTGTTACATGCTCACATGTGCAGAATCACATACGATGGTAAAACACCTGAGGAGTAGGGATGGGTGAACGGTTTGGCCCGAGCATAAGTTCGGGCTGAACTTTGGTTGTTTGCATGTTCTGCAGAACACTGAACAATATGCGGTGTTCAGGGCAAATTCGAAAGCCGCTGGAACACTGTTAAAGTCTATGGGACATTAACATGAAAAATCAAAAGTGTTAATTTTAAAGGTGTATATGCAAGTTATTGTCAAAAAAAGAGTTTGGGGACCTGGGTCCTGCCCCAGGGGACATGTATCAATGCAAAAAAAGTTTTAAAAATGGCCTTTTTTTTGGGAGTGAAACATTCATTTAAATTTCGTACCCGGGGGGTGTCTATGGTATGCCTGTAAAGTGGCACATTTTTCCCATGTTTAGAACAGTCCCTGCAGAAAATGATATTTCTAAAGGAAAAAAGTTATTTAAAAGCAGCTATAATGAATTGTCGGTCCCGGCAATACAGATAAAAGTCATTGAAAAAAATGGCATGGGATCCCCCCAGTCCATTACCAGGCCCTTTGGGTCTGGTATGAATATTAAGGGGAACCCCAAACCAAATGTAAAAAAAAAATTGTGTGGGGATCCCCTCAAATTCCATACCAGGCCCTTTAGGTCTGGTATAGATATTAACCGGTTCTTGACCGGCGCACGCTGATATACATCGGCAGAATGGCACAGCTGGGAAAATGGGTGTACCTGTACAACCCTTTAAATTTGCTGCCGTGCCATCTTGTGCGCGCCACCAGTGGCGCGCCCCGGCCAGGACCTCTGTGAGTCGGGTCGCAGGTCCCACGGACTTGATCGCCGCGGGGATAACCGCGATCGTCTCATGGGAAGGAAGAATGGGGGGATGCTAACGAAAACAAGCAATTCCCCGTAAAGAATAAAAAATGAAAAACAAATACAATGAAATAAGCATAAATTGAAGCTGAGATACAGATTGTGGTACCTCTGTCACTTAAACAAAAAACTTTTGTTAAAGTGTATGCATCGCCAACTTTTTTCAGTTGGATAATGTAGGGAAGGGTTTAAACCTTGTCCAGGTCATTTACAGTATTTATTTTATTTATTTGCTGTCTATGTGCCACTGGAAACATTTGTCTTCACTTCTTGTCTCAAATATGCAACAGGAAGTTAGAGGAAATTAGTTGCCCCTGGAACAGAGGCCCTTATTGGAACATTTCCTATTACCTCCAAAATGTTGGTTTTCATATAATTTCTTTCTCTGTGAAAGTACAAATGGAGTGGTAAACATCCCTGACTAGGACACATAAAGAAATAAAAATAGACAGAGTGCCTAACCCATCCTTGCTCTGTTCAAAACTAAAAGAATAAATGTTTTGCCTAGAGATATATTTTGAATGGAACAAAGCAGGGCAGAACAGATTTCAGGAGGACTTGGGAACACTGTTAAACAGTATGCCAAAAAGCTCTTCTATAACTGTAGAAACAAAAAATGGAATACTGGAAAGGGAAATAAAAACACTGGTTATTATTGCATTATAGCCCCTACATCTTCAATATGAGATACAGCATATTCTGGGCTCCACATTGTAAGAAAGAAATAGGAGCTAAGTAGAGGGCTCAACAGTCAACTAAACTAATAAAAGTGTGGGAGGTTTCATTACATGAAATATTATAAAACTGTCTTCTTCATAGTCTTGCATACCTTTAGTTGTAACTGGTACCCTTCAGTTCAAGGGTACAGTGGTACCACCTGATCCCTGGGGGAATACAGCTGTTTTAACATACAATAAAATGCTAAAAGCTAAAAACTATTGGACAACAAACATTTTTGCCATATAAGCAGCTGTACATTCTTACTCTCCAATTCCCTGAAAAAAAAAGACAATGGAAGCCCTTGTTTTTGATTTGTTTAAAAATATATGTATATGGTACTTATAAATATCCCCAATATCTTCATTTTAATTCATTCACTAAATACTTCATCAATTCATTTAAAAAAAATATTTTTACATTATTCAATTATGCAAGTTCCTGAAAAAGTAATTTATATTTAATATCTGCAAAAAAATCTGTAAAATAAATCAAGAAATCTAAAAGTCTAGAAATAAAACATCTGTGAAAGGAGGTATGCAAGACAGTTTATCAGTGCAGTCTGGTTCTATAACATGCCAGACGATGTATTTATAAGCACTGTCTAAATCAAGAAGAGGCATTTTCTTAAGGAAGGAGCATCTCTTCTCCCACTGGTTGAAGCAAAGTAATTAAAGGGTCCTAGTGCAAGTACAGTTTTTGGCCACCCATTCAAGAACTGTCTTAATGCAAACACTTACTGATTGCGTAGAAAGATAATTCTGAGATATATAGATATACTAGTTTCAGTCTCTTGCATTCCCCTGCTCCCCTGAACTGTTGTGCTGCAGTACTCATGCACTAACAAGCTTCATGACCAGGCCATTTTTTGCAATATGGTCTGGTCAGTTTACTTTAACTAACAATTGCATGGTCGTGCGACACTGTATCCACATAAAATTGATGTCCTTTTTTCCCCACAAATAGCTTTCTTTTGGTGTTATTTGATCACCTGTGCAGTTTTTATTTTTTGCGCTATAAACAAAAAAAGACTGAAAAGAAAACAATATTTTTTTACTTTTGCTATAAAACATACCCAATAAAAAAATTAAAAAAATCAAATTTATTCATCAATTTAGGCCAATATGTATTCGACAACATAATTTTGGGAAAATAAATCCCAATAAGTGTATATTGATTAGTTTGCGCAAAAGTTATAGCGTCTCCAACTATGGGATATATTCATGGAATTTTTAAATATTTATTTATTTTTTACTTGTGATGGCAGTGATCAGAGATTTTTATTGGGACTGCGACATTGCAGCGGACAAATCAGACACCTAACTGACACTTTTGACAATTTTTAGGGACCAGTGACACTAATACAGTGATCAGTGCTAAAAAATGCACAGTCACTGTACTAATAACACTGGCAGGGAAGGAGTTAACAGGGGCAATCAAAGGGTTAAGTGTGCTCCTAGGGAGTGCTTGCTAACTGTGTGGGGGATGCTCTGACTGGGGGAAGAGAGAGATCTGTGTTCCTGCTTGGCAGAAACACAGGATCTCCATCTTCCCCTCTCACAAAATGGCGGTCTGCCTTGTTTACATAGACAGACCACCGTTCTGCCTCTCCTGAGAATGATCGGCGGGTCCTGGCGGATATCAGGTCCAGACCTAGTGCCCAAAATCAGGTTCAGGTATGTGGTTTTGCGCAGGAGGGCCATCCTGCTGCAGTATATTTTGTGGTCCATAAGAGGTTAAAGTGATTGCAACTGATCACCTTCCAAAACAACTCATTTAATTTAAAATAGAAATGAAAGGCAAAACCTCTGTGTATAGATATAAAAATATTATAAATACCTTCTGTTACTTTTTTAAATGTGATCACATTCTCTCTATTCCCTCTGTTCTCAGCTGCAAAAGAGCTGGGGGTAGGAGAAGCAAAAGCACACTGACCTTCCCAGTCAAAGGCTGTGCAGGGGAGGGGGTCTAAGGATAAGTCTTGGCCATTGGAGGAGCTCACACTGAGTTCCCATCATAACTAGGGAACTGAGCACAGTGTGCTCTCCTGTTTAGTGTGGTCAGTTTTTATTAGGAAAGCAGAGGGATTGGCAGGAACACCAGGAAAAGAAAACAATACAAAGAGAACAGGATACTTTGTCATGCATTAACATGGTACAGCAGGTACATATCAGGAATGTGAAATGTTGGGGTAACAAACACTTTAAGTACAGCAGAGACAATTCTAAACTCCTACCATGCTGAGCTATGTGGTAGTGTTGTGTAATGCCAAGTACCCAAGACCGTACTTTCTGGCAGACTAGGTCCGACGGAATCAGTCAGTCGGACATTCCAATCGTATGTGGGCTAATCCGATCGTTTTTCATTTAAAAAATCAGACGGGCCTAGAAATAGAACATGTTTCAAATCTGTCCGATGGTCTCAATTAATATAGGGAAAACTGATTATCTGTATGCTGGTCCGACAGACCAAATACGACGCAAGGGAAGCTATTGGATACTTGCTATTGAACTTCCTTTTTTAGTCCCATCGTACGTCATCACGTTCAAAACTTACGGACTTTCGAACGGATTTAGTCCGTTTGTGTTGGGGCAAGTCTGTTTGTTCGGAAGTCTGACGGAACCCTGCCGAAAGTCTGTTGAGAAGACCGTCGGACCTAGTCTGCCGGAAAGTCCGGTCGTGTGTATGTGGCATTAATCCCAGAACTGGATTGACAGAAAGTAGGTAAAAACAACGCTCATAGATTTCATCTGTGTATTTAGCTGTTTCGGACAGAATTTTTCTTTAATTGGATCAGTAAACCTGTTATGTTCACTGTATGTTTAGATTTGGGTGGAGAAAATCTTAAAAAAAAAATGGCACTAAGTAAAACAGCATTAATTTGGATTGAGGCACGTTTTAGAAAGATCAACTATTTAAGGAGCTGTAGGTAATAAAGACAGACACATAAAAGGCAATGGGGTGAAGGACAGTTATTTTCAGAACCACAACAGACCAGAGAGAAGAATTTTTAGTTAAGATAAGTTTATGGTTCTCCAAGTTCTAGGACACATGGAGTTGGCATTCTGCAGCAAAAGTACAATATATGCATTTGAAAAATTATGCATAAAAATTGTGACACGTGTCCCTTGAAGAAGAACCACTACGAGGCAACTTCAAGTCTCCAGAGTGCTCCTTGAACATTACTATTACTGGTTTGCTATGTACTATGCTGCACTTGTTCATAAGAACTATTTTGGTTAGGCTCATTTTGACTCATGAACTCATCTTACGGTTTTATATGCTGAATTTTATCTACTCAAATGTGAGTGTTTTTTATCCATTTGTAATAAATCTTTTGTAAAACATGCTGCATTTAGAGGGCACCATCCTTCTTCCTCTTGTTTCATTTTGACAGTTTTTGCCTTCTCTCCTTGCATATTCATTTCTAACTACCGCGATACATAATATTTTTCTTTAAAGTGATTGTAAAAGTTCTATTTAAAAAAAAAAATACTAAATATGATATACTTAACTGCTCTGTGCAATGGTTTAACACAGAGCAGCACAGATCCTTCTCTTCTGTGGTTCCCCCGCTGGCATTCCTGGCTCCTCCTGCTGCTTGCTTTGGAGGCACTCGGGAGGGCTCACACTGCAGGCATTGAGTCCAATGGGGAAGGAAAGAGCAGATTCGCTACAGCTTTGGATAGTGATTGGGCTGAATTAAGTATTTAGGGGGGGGTGTTAGGGGAACTGCACATAAAGGTTTTTTATCTTAATGCAGAGACTGCATTAAGATAAAAACCTTTAGCCTTTACAACCACTTTGAGAATAAAATTAAAGATTTAAATTGGAGTACCATTACACAGTATCTCACAAAAGTGAGTACACCCCTCACATTTTTGTAAATATTTCATTATAAATTTTCATGTGACAACACTGAAGAAATGACACTTTGCCACATGTAAAGTAGTAAGTGTACAGCTTGTATAACAGTGTAAATTTGCTGTCCCCTCAAAATAACTCAACACACAGCCATTAATGTCTAAACTGCTGGCAACAAAAGTGAGTACACCTCTAAGTGAAAATGTCCAAATTGGGCCCAATTAGCCATTTTACCTCCCCGCTGTCATGTGAATCGTTAGTGTTACAAGGTCTCAGTTGTGAATGGGGAGCAGGTGTGCTAAATTTGTTGTTATCGCCCTCACTCTCTCATACTGGTCACTGGAAGTTCAACATGGCACCTCATGGCAAAGAACTCTCTGAGGATCTGAAAAAAAGAATTGTTGCTTTAAATAAAGATGGCCTAGGCTTTAAGAAGATTGTCAAGACCCTGAAACTGAGCTGCAGCATGGTGGCCAAGACCATACAGTGGTTTAACAGGACAGGTTCCGCTCAGAACAGGCCTTGCCATGGTCAACCAAAGAAGTTGCGTGCATGTGCTCAGAGTCATATCCAGCATTGCTGCAGAGGTTGAAGGGGTGGGGGGTCAGCCTGTCAGTGCCCAGACCATACGCTGCACACTGAATCAAATTGGTCTGCATGGCTGTCGTCCAAGAATGAAAACTCTTCTGAAGATGATGCATAAGTAAGCTCGCAAACAGTTTGTTGAAGACAAGCAGACTAAGGACATGGATTCCTGGAACCATGTCCTGTGGTCTGATGAGACCAAGATAAACTTATTTGGTTCAGACAGTGTCAAGCCTGTGTGGCGCATCCAGGTGAGGAGTACAAAGACAAGGGTGTCTTGCCTACAGTCAAGCATGGTGGTGGAAGTGTCATGGTCTGGGGCTGCATGAGTCCTGCTGGAACTGGGGAGCTACATTCATTGAGGGTACCATGAATGCCAACATGTACTGTGACATACTAAAGCTGAGCATGACCCCCTCCCTTTCAAGGTTGAGCCACAGGGCAATATTCCAACATGATCATGACCCCAAACATACCTCCAGGATGACCACTGCCTTGCTAAAGAAGCTAAGGGTAAAGGTGATGGACTGGCCAAGCATGTTTTCAGACCTAAACCCTATTGAGCATCTGTGGGGCATCCTCAAATGGAAGATGGAGGAGTGCACGGTCTCTAACATCCACTAGCTCTGTGATGTTGTCAGAGGATTCCAGTGGCAACCTGTGAAGCTCTAGGGGAACTCCATGCCCAAGAGGGTTAAGGCAGTTCTGGAAAATAATGGTGCCAAACACAAAATATTGACACTTTGGGCTCAGTTTGGACATTTTCACTTAGGGGTGTACTCACTTTTTTTTGCCAGTGATTTAGACATTAATGGCTGTGTGTTGAGTTATTTTGAGGGGGCAGCAACTTTACACTGTTATACAAGCTGTACACTCACTACTTTACGTGGTAGCAAAGTGTAATTTCTGTTCTGTGTTGTCACATGAAAAGATATTATAAAATATTTACAAAATGTGAGGGGGTGTACTCACTTTTGTGAGATACTGTAACTAGCACCTTTACATTTCACACAGACTGCATACTTTGAGTATGTCTTATGGCTGTATGTGTGTTGATTAAGGAATATAAATACTGGACAAAATATAGTTAAACTTTTAAGATCACACACTCTTTTTTGAACAGAAAGTTTAAGTTTAAAGCCTAAAGCCGCGTACACACGGGCGGACTGTCTGGCCTACTTAGTCCGCCGAAACACATTTCAGTGGACAGTCCGCTCGTGTGTGGGCTTCAGCGGACTTTTTCAGCGTGCAGTCTGGCGGACTAAGTATTTCGGAATTTCCGTAATACAGTCCGTCAGACTCGCATTTCGGCGGACAATCCGCCCGTGTGTGTGCCAGTCCGCCGTACTTTTGAAATGAGCGGACTTTTCCCGCCCGGAGAAAAGTCCGCTCATTTCAAGCGGGTATCCAGGTAGGCGGGGCCCGCGATGGAGACGTCGCTGGCCCCTCCGCCTGGTATGGACTTAAAGGGGAACCCCAACGCCGAAAAAAATCGGCGTGGGGGTCCCCCCCAAGTCCACAACAGACCCTTGTCCGAGCACGCTATTCGGCCGGCCAGGAAAGGGGGGCGAGCGAGCGCCCCCCCTCCTGAGCCGTACCAGGCCGCGTGCCCTCAACATGGGGGGGTGCCTTGGGGAAGGGGGGGCCGCGCGGCCCCCCCACCCCAAAGCACCTTGTCCCCATGTTGATGAGGACAAGGGCCTCTTCCCGACAACCCTGGCCGTTGGTTGTCGGGGTCTGCGGGCGGGGGGCTTATCGGAATCCGGGAGCACCCTTTAATAAGGGGGCCCCCGGATACCGGCCCCCCACCCTATGTGAATGAGTACGGGGTACAATGTACCCCTACCCATTCACCTGTGAAAAAAAGTACAAAAAAAACACAACACAGGGTTAAAATATTTTATTGCACAGCTCCAGGGGTCTACCGTCTTCGGGGGTCTTCTCGCCGGACTCCTCCACTATCTTCTTGTAGCTCTTTTGCTAGCGGAGGAGTCCGGCTTTCTTCCTCGCCGCCGGCCTCTTCTCCCGACTTCGGGGGTCTTGTCCCCCTCTTCGGTTCTTCTGCCGGGCCACCGCGCCTTCTTATAGCTCTTTTACAGGCGGTGGCCCGGTCTTCTGTCGCCGCCGTCGCCGCCCATGTGACATAAAGCCATGTGACACCGCCCCATTGTCCCTATATAAGTGGCCGTGCAGTGCGTCCCTGGCATTCCGGCCGGAGAGATCGTCGAGGCAACATCTCCTGGAGAAGAAGAAGAAGAAGAAGAAGAAGAAGAAGAACGGAAGGCGGCGGCGACAGAAGACCGGGCCACCGCCTGTAAAAGAGCTATAAGAAGGCACGGTGGCCCGGCAGAAGAACCGAAGAGGGGGACAAGACCCCCGAAGTCGGGAGAAGAGGCCGGCGGTGAGGAAGAAAGCCGGACTCCTCCGATAGCAAAAGAGCTACAAGAAGATAGCGGAGGAGTCCGGCGAGAAGACCCCCGAAGACGGAAGACCCCCGGAGCTGTGCAATAAAATATTTTAACCCTGTGTTGTGTTTTTTTGTACTTTTTTTCACAGGTGAATGGGTAGGGGTACATTGTACCCCATACTCATTCACATAGGGTTTGGGGCCAGTATCCGGGGGCCCCCTTATTAAAGGGGGCTCCCGGATTCCGATAAGCCCCCCGCCCGCAGACCCCGACAACCAACGGCCAGGGTTGTCGGGAAGAGGTCCTTGTCCTCATCAACATGGGGACAAGGTGCTTTGGGGTGGGGGGGCCGCGCGGCCCCCCCTTCCCCAAGGCACCCCCCATGTTGAGGGCACGCGGCCTGGTACGGCTCAGGAGGGGGGGCGCTCGCTCGCCCCCCCTTTCCTGGCCGGCCGGGTAGCGTGCTCGGACAAGGGTCTGTTGTGGACTTGGGGGGACCCCCACGCCGTTTTTTTTCGGCGTTGGGGATCCCCTTTAAGTCCATACCAGGCGGCGGGGCCAGCGACGTCTCCTTCGCGGGCCCCGCCTACCTGGAGACGCGCTCGAAATGAGCGGACTTTCCTCCGCGTGTGTGGGCGAGTCCGTTCATTTCAAAAGTAGGGCGGATAGTATGGCGGACTTAGTCCGCTCAAAAAGTGCCGTGTGTGGGCAAGTCCGTTCATTCGAAAGTATGACGGACTGTCCGTCGGATTGTCTGACGCACTAAGTTGGCCAGACAGTCCGCCACGTGTGTACGCGGCTTAAGAAGCCAACATCTGTTTTTTGCATTGTTCTCACTTTTTCTTCAATACTTATATTGAAGAAAGACTTATATCTCTTCAATACTTATATTTGGAAACAATAGTTTTCAAATATAACCTAATCCAAAACATGTATGTACCTTCTTGCATCTGTATATGTATTGTACGAGTAAGTATCTGCATACTTCTTCAAGGTCAGTGACTGTATTGAAGCTATAGGGTCAGCATGACAGCCAAGTATAGAAGTATATGCATCGCTCAAGGACTGAATTTCTCACCCTGCTGTTCCAAACCTCTATCCTGTGTGATGGGTGTGGTCCTTGCTGCAAACAGATAGATGAAACACAAAAAATTGGACCTTATGGCCAAACTCCTGGGCAATTCACTTTATTCTTAGTTTCATGTACAGCACAGTGGTGAACTAAAAGAAACAGCGGATGCTTTTGACAACTGACGCCTTTGACACCAATCTTGGGTGCTTAATCATAGCTCAAAAACATTAACACAAATGCAGGTATTTATAGATACAAGTAAATGGGATGTTAATTAATTAATTAATTAATTAATTAATTAATTAATTAAACATCGATCAACTAGCAACCGCATGTTGATTGGATAATGATTTCATTAGGTAATAGCCTAATCATAGGTGCCCGCTTAGATGTTATCAAGAGAAATATAAAAAGAGATATAAATTCATTTAATTCATGGAAAATGTACAAAACAATTAGTTACTATTAACATAACAAAACTTATTAAAAAATCACTGTGTATCATAATGAATTACTCCATTAATAAAATATTTTATACCAACATCTAAAAATGTCTTTCCCTCTCCAACACAGAGAGAGAAAGTGAAAGGCCTGTTCCGTCTTGGGAGGTCATATCTGTGAAAGTTTACATATGACACAACTGTAGATAGGTAATCAGACAAAGGGGGTTATTTAGTAAAGGAAAATTCATTTTGCACTGCAAGTGCACTTGGAAGTAAAGTCACTGTAGATCCAGGGGGACATGCAAGGAAAAAAAAAAACAGCATTTTAGCTTGCACATGATTTGATGATAAAATCAACAGAGCTTCCACACATTTCAGATCTACCCCTTAGATTTAGTGTGACTGCACTTTCAAGTGCCCTTGCAGTGCAAAGTGGATTTGCCTTTTGTAAATAACCACCAATATGTCTGAACACCGCATTTACCCATTATATACTAGTACATATATAATGTTCAAAGACCATTCCTTGTAGCCCGAAACAGACTTTACACTCTGCAGAACTCTAGTGATTACCATACTAAATATTGACTATTGAATTCAAATGCTATCAATATGAGAACTACAAAAATGATGTTCAACTCCCTTCACCTAAATATAGGTGTTAAATGTGTAATTCAAGAGCCAAGTATCTAGCATTTTCTGATTGAGAGTTTGGTTATGAAAGCCTTAAAGTTTTACTAAACTAACATCAGTAAAATCAGCGTGTATATGCAGTAAACCCTGCTTGTTATACTCACTGTGGAACCTAAGGGGCTTCTCTGATCTTCCCCTTCTTTTATTTTTCCCAATCCATCTTCTTATGAAGCAGAGCCTTTGGAGTCACTCTGCACATGCTCAGTTTGGTGTGTATTGGTAGAGAGTTTTTTCTTTCTTGGGAGGGTTCATGTGATCAGTGCAGGGCCAATGTACAGACAGAGGGTCAGGGGTCCTGCAGTTTCATAGAACAATCAAGGTAGACCGAAAACTCCTCCTACAAGCTATAACTAGACATTAATAGAAGTCACAAGACTGTTATGTACTGCTGATGAGAAAAGGTATTTAGTAGTTTAAATTTACTAATATAGATTCATTTCCATATTCTGCATACTATTGGAGACAAGATATAGTGAATGCAGGCTCATGGGCTTAGTACCCCTTTAAAAAAAAAAAATTGACAGGTGTCTCATATACCATCTTGGAGGCAGTGGTCTTTGATTTTGCTGTCTTGTTAATTTTAGTGGCCCTTATCTGCAAGTATGCCCACCAAGAAATAACTCTAACGCAGGAAATTGTGGTTTGGGGGTATAACAAGCAGGTTGTAAGCCTGGGCAAAGGTCTTGTTTTATATTTTAAACACTGAGTGCAGTTTCCAAATTCCTACAAATGTACCTTTCTTCATATAAAGACTGTCTATTTCTTAAAAGCTGCATTTGCTCCAAGGAGAAACATGCATTGAATTTGCTACTTGATAAATCCCTATGAGCTTTTAGTATGGAACATTTAATGAGTGAAGAGAACACTTCCCCATATGTACAGCACAGCTGTAAAACTGCCAAGCACTGTGCTCCTTGGCAGTATTATTGCAGTCTCAGTTATATGTGTTCTTTACATGTTTTTGCATCACACAGACTTTGAATACACTATGAATTTATGACTTGTGAAAGAATTTCTAAAATGGTATGGAACATGTAGTACCTATCATTTAACAACTTGGCCTAAAGCACTTCACAGACACGTAATGGTTGAAATGTGTAATAGCTAGTAACCTGAAAGAAACAAGTGAAATGGTTATAACCAGGGACTAGGGATGAGCCCGTGGGTGTTAGTTTTCTCGCAAATGAACTGAACATCTGGGGCGTTCATGGGAAATTAGAGCACTGCGGAATACCCCATAATGCACTGCAAGACCGCAGTGCATTGACATCTGATGATTGACCAAAGCATGCACCTGACCTGCATACTTTGGCCTATCACAGCGCGTTCTGCTGCGAGAGCCATAATTGGCCAAAGGCAGGGTGCCTTTGGCCAATCATGTCTCAGGGGGACTAAGTCCACGTCCCACAATAAGGCTGCTGCTTACATAGTGGCCATGTGTAGTGTGTGGACGGAGATAGATTGAGCTAGATTAGGCAGACAGGTTAGTTAGTGCCATGCAGGCAGTGTATATATATATATATATATATATATATATATATATATATATATATATATATATGTACAGTCTAGTGTTGAAGAAGGATGGACATTGTGGGACACTTTTTTTTCTTTTCCTTTTTTAATAAAGGAATTGTTAAAAACTGTCTTTTGTGGTTTTTCATTTTTTACACTTTTTTTTGGTAAATGGGTAGGGATACAATGTATCCGATACCCATTCACATGGGGAGGGGCTGCGATCTGGGGACCCCCTTGTTAAAGGGGCTTCCAGATTCCGATAAGCCCCCCAACCGCAGACCCCCACAACCACTGGGCAAGTGTTGTGGGGATGAGGTCCTTGTCCTCATCAATATGGGTACAAGGTGCTTTGGGGGGCATGTGGTCTGGTATGGTTTGCTTGATAGCTCCCCTATCCTGTCCTCCAGGCTGCATGCTCGAATAAGGGTCTGGTATAGATTTTGGGGGGAACCCCATGCCATTTTTTTAAATCTTGAAGTACACCCTTAAACTCCATACCAGACCCAAAGGGCTTAGTATGGATTTTGGAGGGTACCCCACACCTTTTTGTTTAAAAAATTTGGGTGTGGGGTACCCTTAATATCCATACCAGACGCAAAGGGCCTGGTATGGACTGGCCATTTTTTCTCCTTGAATTTTATCTATATTACCAGGAGCCGGAAATACATTACAGTCACAAGCAAGTTTAAAAGAATTTTTTTTCCCTTTAGAAATGTCCATTTGCTGCAGGACTGTAAAACTCACACAGATGCGCTACTTTACAGGCAGACTAAGGGGATCCCCCAGAAATGATATTTTATTTTGATTGTTTAATTTTAAGCATTCCTATAATCACTGCTCCTGAAATAAAATGTTGTTTTTAAAACTTTTTTGCATTGATACATGTCCCCCTGGGCCAGTACCCGGGCCCCCATACACTTTTTATGGCAATAGCTTACATATAAGCCTTTAAAATTAGCACTTTTGATTTTTCATGTTTGTGTCACATAACAGTGTTCACATGTTCGCTCAGATTTTTTACCTGCTCGCATGTTCTGGTGCGAACTGAACCGGGAAGTGTATGGCTCATCCCTACCAGGGACATAGATACCTATATATATATTGATATTTTTCTTTCTAAGGTTGGTAGCCCTCTCCAATTATAAAATAGTTTAGTGTTGCTAGGACTGTGAAGGACTTAAGGCACCCCTGGGTACACAGAAGAGAATAAAAAGGTGGAGCACAGCATGGTGTCGCAAATTGTGGATGTGACAATAGTGATTTTTACAGGTAGCAAGGGTGTAGATCTAATAAGTAAATCTTACTTTTTACTGCAATAACTACTTTAAATACTATAAAAGCCATAATAGAAAACCTGCTAAGGTATCCAGACATTAATCTATAGTGGTCAATAGAGGAAAGGTCCATATGTGATAAGAAATAGAACTCCCCATTTAAAAGTCCTGTGGTGCATAGAAATGCATGCAATGTCATTTTGACATTTCAATAAAGTTAGAAAAAAAAGTAATCGTTACCTTGCATAAAAATGGATTGTTTTAGCATATGGTATGTGTAAACGAACCCCGACTCTCCTCTGCCAGCCACTGGCTCTGTCCTGTATTTATTTAATCTTCTGTCCTTCTCCTCTCATTGACCTTTTCTGCTGCCAATCCCAAATGGAGAAGCTCCCTCTTTCTTAAAAAGACCCTTACAATCTGTCTAAGATGGGATTCACATGATTTTAGGGAAAGAGTTGTTCTCACTGCCTGCTGGGTTTCAGGGAAAAGAAGTTCTGCAAAACGAAGAAACTCATAGGTATAAACCTAGCCTCAACGAGATACAATCTTTTTGTGTAACTTTGTCCACAGCAACATTAAACCATTCTGTCTAAGACTGCACTATAAAATAACATAAAACTTGTGTCTATGGGGAAAGAAAATATTTTTGTCAGTGATCACCTTTTAATCTTTTTCGTATTGCACACTTTGTGTAACAGATGGGTTCAGCATTCCACTAAAAATCATTTTAAAAAGGAACAATATAAGAGGTTAAGCAGAACACTAATCACATTTAATATAAATTTATTATGTTAGACCTAGCTTTATTTCCGCTACTGACTTCCCATTATGAAATATAGCTAAAATAAAATGTCAGAGTACTGCAGAACCACTTAGCAAGAAACATTAGCACGAGCTGCACAGGATATATTCAAAGCAGAATTTCCGAATCACTATCATCCTTCATTACTAAGGCTTTATTGAAGTTTCAGGCTTTGTCATTACCATAAAAACAAAATGAATTGTTAGGAACTGCAGGCGATCAGTGCAAAGAAGATGGTTCATAGACTCAGCAGTAACATTCTATGTCTTCTTGTATTTTAGTGTAAAGTCTACCAATTCATAACTGGAAATAAACAAATGGAAGCTCAGTTTGTTGTAGACAAAATGTTCAAGGAGTTTGGAGGAAAAGGGGAGTAAGGAGATGTGGCGTAGTTTGTTAAGATTGGTGGGGTCCAGTGAGGTCTTTTTAAGCATGGGTGACTTGTGCATGTTTTATAGAGTAATGCCGATACACATGATCGGAATTCCGGCCAGAAAAAGACAGATGAGAGCTTTTCATCTGAAAATGCGACCGTGTGTATGCTCCATCGGAATTTAGCTGTCTGAATTTCCGCCAGACAAAAATTGATAGCATGTTCTCAATTTTCCAGACTGAAAAACTTTCTATCGGAAATTCCGATCGTGTGTATGCAATTCCGACATGCCAAAAATCACGCATGCTCAGATTCAACAATGAGCCGGATGCTATTGGCTATTCAAGCAGATCACGTTGGGAGAGTGGTGACCCAGGAATCTGGCATAACTGATGTGCCAGTGGTTCTGTGCATGAATATCCTACATGAGCTGAGCCTAACTAATCTGCTTAAGAAGGCCACCTCTTGTCCCTTTGAAGCACAGGCAGAGCAAATTCAGTGGAAGGACTTAATTCTTGCCTACAAAATTCAACACATAGAGAACAGATGTCAGTCTAAGAAAGTAGGCATAGTACTGCTGCCAAAAGAGGAAGGGAGGGAGGTGCAGATAAGTGCAGTATTACAATGTTATTTATTAGGCAAATGTAATGCACTTACACAAGAGAAGACATCAAAGCATATCTGTCATATGGAAGGTCCTCCTCGAGAGGTGCCAGCAATCCGGTTTCCCAGCATTCGGAGGTGCCTGTACGGGATGCTTATTCCAAAGCAGGAAGTGAAGAGGATCCTGGCTGCCTGGTGTGGACTGCACGGAGGGAAATTACGTCACCCGATGGGCGGACCACGGTGTAGGAAGGACAGGAAACTAGGCTACGCGGTCGCAGCATACAGTTCCTTCTACTCGCCCCCTTCATTTTTTGCATTTCTCACAGAGTACTTTGAAAACACTCTGGGGAAGGCCTGCACCTGAACTGTTTTTGAGTATATATGGACCAACTCCTACCACAATAAGGACAATATTAACTATATATATATATATATATATATATATATAAAGCTGAATTACTATACTGGTTTTCTCATTGTTATGCGCTGGGTAACCCTCTCTCTATAATAGTTCAGTTGCCACCTCACCATAGAATTGCAGCTACCCCCGATGCAGGTAATGGTGTGCTCCCTACCTGTAGGAACTTGGAAAAAGCTGGTCTGTGATCATGGTTGCCCCTGATGAGACCCGGAAGTGTAGGTTACGTGGCTAGTGACTAGGACTCCAAAGTTCAAATGTCCACCGGGACAAGGTGCTTATCCAAGTGGTCAACCTGGGGACCATGCCCATCCAGTTACCTGATCAACTTGTTGTTGCTGACGTATATGCAGTACCCAAAGAGTGCATTGCAATGTCCTACCCTAGGGCAGAGGCTGCCTGTGCCTCCATGAAAGTTGCCTTGTCTGTCCTTGAAGACTCTCAATATCAATACCTGCTAGATCGATTGGCCCTGCCAGTACAAGAATTCTCTTTGCAACAACAACTGCTATATCAACTCCTAGAAAAGCATGGTACTAGTGTTTGCAACTGGATCTGAAAATTATGGATATACTAAAGCACTGAACCATCCCAAATATACTGGGGATAGGAACCCTTTTAGGGAATGGTACCATAATATAACACCTGCCTTGTGTCAGGAAGTCAAACTTGCTACATAATATGCTACAGAGCAAGGTTATTCTAGAAAATCAGAGTCCATGGGCTGCACCTATAGCTCTTGTCAGGAAGAAAGATGGGAGTTTGCTTTTTTGTGGTACTACCAAAAATGAAATGCTTGCATGAACCAAGATGCCTGTCCTCTGCCCCAAGTAGAATTTTCGATCCATCTGTCGCCAGCTTAAACTTGGTTGCATACTAACGCCATGTGGACTTAAGTGTTAGCAGTTTACCACTCTCTTAGATAACACACGAATAAGGCCACAAACAACTTAGCAGAAAATCAAATGAATATATTATTTCAACTTAAAGCAACACAGTATAAATAAGTAAACAGACAATTATACGGACATAACGGCAATTTGGCAATGACCCACTAACCAGCATTCAAAGGCTATTGCAACATTAATTAGTGACAAGCTGATATTTTTTGGAGGCTGGTAACAGTGACAATCCACATCTGGCAGCAGGAAACAGTGACAATCCACATCTGGTGTCAGGCTGCAGCAGTGACAATCCACATCTGGTGGCAGGATATTGACAATCCCCATCTGGTGGCAGGCCACAACATTGAAAATCCACATCTGGGGGCAGAAAAGTGACAATCCACATCTGATGCCAGGCTGCAACAGATATGGATTAACACTCTTCTGCCACCAGATGTGAATTGTCACTATTGAAGTCTGCCACCAGATGTAGATTGTCACTATTCTGCCACCAGATGCAGCTTGTCACTGTTGTGGCCTGCTACCAGATATGGATTATCACTATTCTGCCACCAGATGTGGCTTGTCACTAATTAATTTAAATGTAAAATACATTTTTTCCCCCCAGCATTGCAGTACTTACAGGTGCACCACTGACAGCCTCTCCTTAGCATGGAAAAACTACCCACTAGCACGTGCATATTGTGTTCTGTCCCAGAGTGAGGGCGGGTGGTGAGAGATGATATAATTCTCTCTCTGCTCGCCTGCGGCTGCACCTCTGTGTAGAGCAGCCTTTGTGGCCCTGTAAGTAAGGGCGGAACAGTGGTAATGCAGTGCAGGAAATGAGAGATGCTGTCATTTCTCTACTCGCTGACAGTGTCTCCTTCACAGCCCGCTGTATATTTTTATACATTTGCTGTACTATTTTACTTAGCACCACTCTCAAAAGCCCCTTGGGCAAATTGTCTTTTTTGGTTGTTCTGGAATATTGGGGACTGAGTGCTGCTTATGTCTGAGCATGGGGGGCCCTTTGTTTGTTTGTTAATGTTGCAATAGCCTTTGAATGCAGGTTAGTGGGTCATTGTCAAATTGCCGTTATGTCCGTATAATTGTCTGTTTACTTATTTATACTGTGTTGCTTTAAGCTGACATAATATATTAATTTGATTTTCTGCTAAGTTGTTTGTGGCCTTATTCGTGTGTTATCTAAGAGAGTGGTAGACTGCTAACACTTAAAAGGGAAGTAAACCCTTCCAAACAACTTGGACCTATAGGTAAGCCTAGATTAAGGCTTACCTGTAGGTCCAAGCAATATCTCCTAAACCTATATGGTTTAGGAGATATTTGCCCGAAAATGGGCACCGCTGTCTACGGCGCATGCGCCGTAGACAGCGGCGCGCAGGCGCACTAAATGCGGCAAATCCAAGAATGGATTTGCCAAATTTGTCGACTCCCGTGCGCATGCGCGGGAGTGACGTCATCGCGGCTTCGCCGTATGACAGCAACGGAGCTGCGAGGCGCGACTCCCGTGCGCATGCGCGGGAGTGACGTCATCGCGGTTGCGCCGCTGTCATTGGTCGGAGCTGCGAGACGCCACCAGCAAGATGGACGCGGCGGACTACAGGGATCAGCGGCGACTTCGCTGGCTCCTGTGTCAGGTAAGTGACACATAATGAGCTACTATGCGATGCATAGTAGTCCATTATGCTTTACCTTTGCAGGGAAAAAAAGAGGAAGTAAACCCATCAGGGTTTACTTCCTCTTTAAGTCCACATAGCGTTAGTATGTAACCAAGTGTGTCAGTGGGGACCAAACAATTAAGAACGTTGTTGCAGAACAGAGGACCCATCATCACCAGTGCCTCCTGCTGGGGTAATAGCTACAATTTAATAGAGAGATTTCATGACATTTAGGTTGCATAGCATGTTGAGTTTTCTAATAGGAATGCCAAAAAAACTGCCCTTGGCTTGTTGACCACCACTCACTGAAAATCTATATGAGCTAATGGACAGAAAGGGGTGTGCAACCTTCTTGTGACCATTTAGACCATTTGTACTGTGTAAAAAACTAAATTACACAAGTTATTAAGGCTTTTGGGCTATTCACAGCAAATTTGTAAACGTTCCAGCCTTTAGAACATTACCTTCTATATCTTTGTCTTAGTCCTAAAATAATGTGTTAAATATGTAGAAAACCCTGTACATTCTGTATAGTGCACATAAAGGGTGTGTATTATTGAAAAATGTTGGTGTGCATTATTGCAGAATAACAATTAAAGTGGTTGTAAACCCTTACAAACCCCTTTGACCTACAGGTAAGCCTAGATTAAGGCTTATCTGTAGGTCCAAGAAATATCTCCTAAATACGGTTTAGGGGATATTTATCTGAAGACAGCCACCGCTGTCTACGGCGCATGCACCGTAGACGGCGGCGCGCAGGCGCACTGGGCAAGCTGCAGATCGTGGCGATATGCCGCGAGTGTCGGCTCCCGTGCGCATGCGCGGGAGTGACGTCATCGCTGCTTCGGTGAATCACAGCGCCGGAGCAGCGAGACCCACCAAGAAGATGGACGCTCGGAACTACAGGGGACAGCGGTGACTTCGCTGGCTCCTGTGTCAGGTAAGTGACATATAATGGACTACTATGCGATGCATAGTAGTCCATTATGCTTTACCTTTGCAGGGAATCAAAGAGGAAGTAAACCCATCAGGTTTTACTTCCGCTTTAAAGTTGTTTTGAATTATGCTATGTGCACTTTTATATGATGTTTATGCATATGAAATACTCACAAACTATTGAACACCTGATAATAATTCAAAGTTAGTACCTGCACTGTCTACTGAATCCAGAGAGGGAGGGTTAATTCGTATAATTTTCTCTCAATATGGTTTAGATTTTATGTAATTGGAGTTGGTTTGGGGGCAGTATGAGAAGCCTGCAACACTTAAAACATAAATCTGCCAGCAGAAAGAAAATACATTTATCCTTTCTGTTTGTCCCCATTTAACAGAATGACCTCCCTGCATTTGATATTTGACAAGTCCTTTATTTAAAAAATGAAAATCCCAAAAAGTTACCCTCATTGTAAATCTATTATCAATCACAATGCCCGCCACCACTGAAATACCAAACGACACACGAGACTGATCCTGACCATGACAGTAGCCAAATGACAGCTTACTAGCAATATAAATAAAGGAATGGGTGGAAATAGTGGTGACATAATTGCCCAAATATAGCCATGTGGCCATATTTAGACAATGATGTAATGCTCTATTCCCTACCCATTTGCATATTTGGCTTGGGATTCCTGGCCATGTAGGTGAATCAGCCAGGTGATGTCAGTAATAGATAAAGGTGTGGTAAATGCAAGCAGCAACTGCTTCCTTAGTAACCATTGACAGCTGGGAGAGGGATGACATAATTGCCCAAATATGGCAATATATGAAAGTAATGTTATCCTTTAACCACTTGCTTGCTGGGCACTTACACCCCTTTACTGTCCAGGCCAATTTTCAGCATTCAGCAGTATCAAACTTTGAATGACAATTGCACGGTCAACTCTGTACCCATATGACATTTTTATAATTTTTTTTCCCACAAATATAGCTTTCTTTTGGTGGCATTTAATCACAACTATTTTTTTTATTTTTGCTAAGCAAAAAAACCCGAAAATTTGGAGAAAACAGGTACTTTTTCTCCTTCACTGATGGCCACTAATGAGGTTGCACTGATGGGCACTGATAGGCTGTACTGATAGGCACTGATGAGGCGGCACTTATGGGCACTGGTAGGTGGCACTGATGGGCCTGCACTGATGGGTGGCACTGAGCGGCACTAATAGGCGGCACTAATGGGCACTGATAGTTGACATGGAGAGGTGGCACTGATAGGTGGCACTGATGGGCACTAATAGGGGGCATTGATGGGCACTGATAGGCAGCACTGATAAGTGACATTGACGATGAGGCAGTGATGGGTACTGTTTGGCAGCACTAATGGGCACTGATAGGTGGCACTGGTGGACACTGATTAGCAGTACTGATGGGCACTGATAGATGGCACTGGTGGGCACTGATTAAGAGCACTGGAGGGCACTGGTTAGCAGCACTGGTGGGCGTTAAGGGGACCTTTGTCCCTCTAATAGAAGCCGGCTAACGGCTTTCATCTTATCTTCATGCTGACATTGGCTGACAGCTGATCACGGGGTTCAAGGGCCCACTGTGTTTGGCCCTTTACCTCGATCAGTGATTAGCCAAGTCCAAAGGACTCAGCGATCACAGAGCGCACCGGCAGTGGGAGAACTAGAGGATGTCCATGTACGCCCTAACAGCATTTTAAGCCAGTGCTGTAGCCGTCTTTCAGGTAAAGCATGGGCACAAAGTGGTTAAATTAGAACTATGGCCTCCCACTACCTGGTAAAGAGTGTATCTGTGCTTATAGTTTACTCTTATGCCGCGTACACACGGGCGGACTGTATGGCCTACTTAGTCCGTCGATACACATTTCAGCGGACAGTCCGCTCGTGTGTGGGCTTCAGCGGACTTTTTCAGCGTGCAGTCTGGCGTACTAAGTATTTCGGATTTTTCTAAATTCTGTCCGTCATACTTTGGTTTCAGCGGACAATCCGCTCGTCAGTGTGCTAGTTCGACGGACTAAGAATGGCGCATGCCCAGAAAGGATTTACACGGCGGAAAGGTGCTTTGCTGTGTATTGGACTTCCTATTTCTAGTCCCGTCGTACGTGCTGTACACGTCATCGCGCAAGCTTTCGACGGACTGTTTGGGTATCCGTGTGTGGTCAAGTCCGTTCAGTCGAAAGTATGACGGACTGTCCGTCGGATTGTATGACGGACTAAGTACGCCATTCAATCCGCTCGTGTTTACGCGGCATTACTCCCCCTGAAAAAAGTCCCACAAATACCTGTTGTTCCTGCTAGTAGGGATGGGCTGAACATCTTCGGTTCACACCTGAACATGCTAACAGGCAAAAAATTTGTGCGAACATGCAAACCCTATTAACCACTTAAGCCCCGGACCAATTTGCAGCCAAAGGACCAGGCCCTTTTTTGCGATTCGGCACTGCGTTGCTTTAACTGACAATTGCGCGGTCGTGCGACATGGCTTCCAAACAAAATTTATTTCTCACAAATAGAGCTTTCTTTTGATGGCATTTGATCACCTCTGCGGTTTTAATTTTTTGCGATATAAACAAAAATAGAGCGACAATTTTGAAAAAAATTAAATATTTTTTACTTTTTGCTATAAAAAATTATCCCCAAAAAATATATAATTTAAAAAATGTTTTCCTCAGTTTAGGCCGATACATATTCTTCTACATATTTTTGGTAAAAAAAAAATCACAATTAGCGATTATTGATTGGTTTGCAGAAAAGTTATAACATTTACAAAATAGGGGATAGTTTTATAGCATTTTTATTAATATTTTTTTTTTACTAGTAATGGCGGCGGTGATCAGAGATTTTTATTGTGACTGCTACATTATGGCGGACACATCAGACATTTTTGACACATTTTTGGGACCATTGTCATTTATACAGCAATCAGTGTCAAATATGGTGCCTGGGGTCCCCTTAGTCTGCGTGTAAGGTTGTGCATCTGTCTGATGTGCTTTACAGTGCCGCAGGTCTGCGGGTGGGGTGCACAGCACAATGCCACAGATGTCGAAAGTTGTGAGGGAGCGTGCAGTTAACACCAGGACAGGTTTACTAGGACAGATTCCACTCAGAACAGGCCTTGCCATGGTCGACCAAAGAAGTTAAGTGCACATGCTCAGTGTCATATCCAGAGGTTGTCTTTGGGAAATAGACATATGAGTGCTGCCAGCATTGCTGCAGAGGTTGAAGTGGTGGGTGGTCAGCCTGTCAGTGCTCAGACCATACGCCTCACACTGCATCAAACTGTTCTGCATGACTGTCATCCCAGAAAGAAGCCTCTTCTAAAGATGATCCACAAGAAAGCCCACAAACAGTTTGATAAATAAAAGCAGACTAAGGACATGGATTACTGGAATCGTGCCCTGTGGTCTGATGAGACCAAGATAAACTTATTTGGTTCAGATAGTGTCAAGCATGTGTAGTAGCAACCAGGTGAGGAGTCCAAAGACAAGAAGACAAGTGTGTATTGCCTACAGTCAAGCATGTTGGTGGGAGTGTCATGGTCTGGGGCTGCATAAGTCCTGCCTGCACTGGGGAGCTACAGTTCATTGAGGGAACCATGAATGCCAACATGTATTGTGTTGTGAATTCATGAAGAAATACATTTAATATTCACTAGCAGAGATGAGAGATTTCAGTAGGCCACAAAAAGTGGATGAACTATAATTTTGATATTATTGAACTGTTACCCTTTTGGAGACCTGTAAAACAAAATACATGATCTCACACTTTTTGTTTTTCTAAATGTGCAGGGGATTCGTTATCTGTAACTTTTACAAACCCTGTGTTGAAACAAGAGACTGGAACAATGATAACTCTTGTCACCAGACAAGAAGATGTGTACTTATCTTTGTTGGTTAGATTGAGAAGACCTTGCATAGGGAATGACTAAGTATTTATCACACGGAAATAATCCTTAACTAGAAAACACCATTGTGCTCAAGTGAAGACTGTTTGGACAATATACAACCATGAAGACAAAATTCAATAGCTGACACCTTGTCCAACAAAACCTATTGTGTGAATTCTAGGGACTTGAGGGCACAGCTAAGCCATCTAAACATTTATTGGACTGCTCAAAGTCCATCTCAAAACATGGTGTTAGAGGGATATGCAAGTCAGACATATTTCAAAAGTACTTCAAGTAATTCAAACTATATGTGATATTTGTAGGTCACAAAAGAGATACAGTGGTGTGAAAAAGTGTTTGCCCCCTTCCTCATTTCCTGTTCCTTTGCATGCTTGTCACACTTAAGTGTTTCGGAACATCAAACCAATTTAAACAATAGTCAAGGACAACACAAGTAAACACAAAATGCAATTTGTAAATGAAGGTGTTTATTATTAAAGGTGAAAAAAAATCCAAACCATCATGGCCCTGTGTGAAAAAGTGATTGCCCCCTAAACCTAATAACTGGTTGGGCCACCCTTAGCAGCAACAACTGCAACCAAGCGTTTGCGATAACGTGCAATGAGGCTTTTACAGCGTCCTGGAGGAATTTTGGCCCACTCATCTTTGCAGAATTGTCCTAATTCAGTTACATTAGAGGGTTTTCAAGCATGAACGGCCTTTTTAAGGTCATACCACAACATCTCAATAGGATTCAGGTCAGGACTTTGGCTAGGCCACTCCAAAGTCTTCATTTTGTTTTTCTTCAGCCATTCGGTGGTGGACTTGCTGGTGTGTTTAGGATCATTGTCCTGCTGCAGAACCCAAGTTCGTTTCAGCTTGAGTACACGAACAGATGGTCGGACATTCTCCTTCAGGATCTCTTGGTAGACAGCAGAATTCATAGTTCCTTTTATCACGGCAAGTCTTCCAGGTCCTGAAGCAGCAAAACAGCCCCAGACCATCACACTACCACCACCATATTTTACTGTTGGTATAATGTTCTTTTTATGAAATGCAGTGTTCCTTCTACGCCAGATATACTTGGACACACACCTTCCAAAGAGTTCCACTTTTGTCTCATCGGTCCACAGAATGTTGTCCCAAAAGTCTTGGGGATCATCAAGATGTGTTGTGGAGAAATTGAGACGAGCTTTGATGTTCTTTTTGCTCAGCAGTGGTTTTCTCCTTGGAACTCTGCCATGCAGGCCATTTTTGCCCAGTCTTTTCCTGATGGTGGAGGCATGAACGCTGACCTTAACTGAGGCAAGTGAGGCCTGCAGTTCCTTGGACGTTGTTGTGGGGTCTTTTGTGACCTCTTGGATGAGTCGTCGCTGCGCTCTTGGGGTAATTTTGGGCGGCCGGCCACTCCTGGGAAGGTTCACCACTGTTCCATGTCTTCGCCATTTGTGGATAATGGCTCTCACTGTGGTTCGCTGGATTCCCAAAGCTTTGGAAATGGCTTTATAACCATTTCCAGACTGATAGATCTCAATTACTTTCTTTCTCAATTGTTCCTGAATTTCTTTGGGTCTCGGCATGATGTGTAGCTTTTAAGGATCTTCTGGTGGACCTTACTGTGTCAAGCAGCTTCTATTTAAGTGATGCCTTGATTGTGAACAGGTGTGGCAATAATCAGGCCTGGTTGTGGCTAGAGAAATTTAACTCAGGTGTGGACAACCACAGTTATAGTATGTTTTAACAAGGGGGGCAATCACTTTTTCACACAGGGCCATGATTGTTTGGATTTTTTTTCACCTTTAATAATAAACACCTTCATTTACAAATTGCATTTTGTGTTTACTTGTGTTGTCCTTGACTATTGTTTAAATTGGTTTGATGTTCCGAAACACTTAAGTGTGACAAACATGCAAAGGAACAGGAAATGAGGAAGGGGGCAAACACTTTTTCACACCACTGTATTATAATGTTAGTATCTAATGATCTAAAGAACTTTGTCATAAAGAAATTATATATGAAAGTGTGATTATAAATAGAAGTGTTGCCTGCCAATGAGGAGGGAACACATACCTTCTGGGCAGAACTTAGTATAATTTTATGATCTTTTTGTTTAAGAGGATATTTAAGAAACTATAAAGATGCCATAAGGGAGGAGAGCTCAGGGACATACCCTTGGGGGGGGGGGGGGGGTACACTGGAAGACTCCCAGACAAACTGACACTCATGCACCATGCATGAATACACACTTTTACATTCATGAAGATCCCTGCTCCTTGGAACTCGGAGGTCACACAAAGTAATTCCTCTGTAAGAGAATCTATGTTGAATGCCACGGCAGCCATCTTAAAAATCCTGGTAACCAACAATCCACACTAATAGCCATATTGGAATGGGTAAATATTTTGTTTATTATATCTTCTATGTTCTCTTAAATATTGATGTTTTTGAATATTCTATTATTGAAAATCGTTCTCCCGAATCAATAACCACCTTTTAGATTTTTTCTCTAAAGTAAATTTTTCATTATAAATTTCTTTTTTTTGCATAGTTGCCAATTTTATTGACAAACAAACGTCTAATTTATTTCACATTGTTAACCACTTACTTACCTGCAGTATAGTAACGGTTGGACGTGTGAAATACAGACATTCTGTTTAATTGTCAATTATCAAAAGGTTATTGATTCTACCGAGAAGTGATAATGGTGATAATTAAGTCCAAAGTACGACACTCCCATTTTGTGGGTGTTTCCATTAATTGTCAAGGTGTTCATGTGACGCAATCGATATTTTAATTTCATGTAAATATTTGTCTTTTGTCAACCAATAAATGTAACTATTTTGTATGATCACTTGTCTCCGTGAATACATTTCACATGTATAGACTGTGTCATATAGATTGGTTTTGTATCTTAAAAATATCTTTGTTAAAAATTACTTAATAAATATTGAGCGGGAAACTGTCCCTAAAAAGCACAACAACTGTGACATACTGAAGTAGAGCATGATTCCCTCGCTTCAGAGACTGGGCTGCAGGGCAGTATTCCAACATGATAATGACCCCAAACACACCTCCAAGATGACCACTACCTTGCTAAAGAAGCTGAGGATAAAGATGATGGACTGGCCAAGCTTGTCTCCAGAACTAAACCCTATTGAGCATTTGTGGGGCATCCTCAAAGGGAAGGTGGAGGAACACAAGGTCTCTAACATCCACTAGCTCCATGATGTTGTCATGGAGGCGTGGAAGAGGACTCCAGTGGCAACCTGTGAAACTCTGGTGAACTCCATGCCCAAGAGGGTTAAGGTAGTGTTGGAAATAATGATGGTCACACAACATTTTGACACTTTGGGCCCAATTTGGCCATTTTTACTTAGGGGTGTACTCACTTTTGTTGCCAGCGGTTTAGACATTAATGGCTGTGTGTTTAGTTATTTTGAGGGGACACTAAATTTACACTGTTATACCATGTAGGCAGCCTCATATAGTGTTGGGTGTAGACCCTGCCTTTGGCCAATCATGGCGTTCACAGCAGAGAACGCTGTGATTGGTCATGTGCATGCTTTGGTCAATTATCAGACGTCAATGCACTGTGATCTCGAATTTGCCACGTACGCCCCATAATTTTCGCTATTCGTCAAACGGGCAAACACCTGAGGTTTGGGTCGAACTTACACTCGACTCGAAGATCGGTCCCATCACTACCTGCTAGTGAAATCCACCTAATGAAACTTTTGTGATGGTGCGGCAATGATGCTGCACTGATCCTGAATTCTTAGCAGAGTTGACACTCATATGTAGGTTGTGCTTGCTTGCATTAATATTAGAGGAAACATAGCTGTCACTGCTGATTCATAAGCCTGTAGCTAATGGTTAATTACAATTATGCCACACCTTGCCCTGCCAGCTGTTTTGGACTGGATTGAAAGCACTGCCTCTGTTGCTGAAACATTTCTGTCAATATTTGCAGTGTCTGGGAGGGGAATCATGTGAGATACAAATGAGGGGCATTGATCTCAGTCAAGGCAGGTAAAGGAAGCTCTTGTTGAGGCTTAGGCCTTATTCCCATGAGGCGGATCCACTCTCCAGCAGAGTCTGCCAGCTCAGCTGGAGATCTCTCCGTCGATCTCTGCTGAGCCGGTGGATGACAGGTCTGTCTCTGCTCACTGAGCGGGGATGGGGAGGGGCCTGTCAGAGTGCCGCCGATTCCTATGGAGGGATTTCACGAAAACGGACTACATGTCCGCTTTCATCAGATCTCATCCGATCTGATCCGCCAGGACGGGTGCAAACGTATCGCCATACGTCTGATTTTAGCAGATCAGTTCGGATGTCAGTGGACATGGTAACCGCTGACATCCGTCGCTCCATAGACCTGCATTTAGGCGTCCGTTCAGGTACGCCTAAAACATGACAGGCGGACCTGAGTGGTTCGTTCGTGTGAAAGGGGCCTTACGCATCACATAATCAGTTAATTTAACTTTTATATGTTTAGGCTGTACGAAAGGAGCCTTTAATTGCATTTTAAGCATGGTCTAAATGACAAACTGCCTCTCCTGTTAGCAGCTCTGACACTGTCATGTTTCCACAGAGAAAAAAACTGGAAGCTAAAATAATGTTTTTCACTCTTTAGGGTAAAATAGCTATATAGTGCAGCGGCAATGTAAAGGAAACAATTTTTCAGGTAATAGGTAAATATGACTACGTAGAACATTTTTTTTCGGACTCATGCTCTTTTTTTAGGCAATAGCTGAAAAACCTTTCTGATGGTCTTATGCACAAGTTTTATATTACTCTTGTATCTTACTTATGATGGCAAATTTCTTCTTAGTGTAATTATTCAATCCTGAATTCAGAATTCTATGAGCCAAGCAGATCTGAAACATATGTGCACCTTTGTTGCCAAGGAGATGTTTTTCAATATTTTTGTGAGACTTAATTTTAGTCTAAGTGGGCATCTTTTTCACATATTTCAATGTCAGCAGGGTTTTCTTTGGACTACTATCTGTAGCAAAAGGAGAGCAGAGTAGAATGACCCAGTACATGAAAAGCAATTGAATTGGTGGAATTATGTTTCATGACGTACATCTTTTTTTTTTAAACTACTTTAGTCATATTAGTAATGAGTTCAAAGTTTTGCACACATTTTGATTGACACATTGTTGAGTTGCCACTTCTACAAATATGTTTTATGAAATCTGTTCCATACATATATTTATCCTTGATAAATATGAAAGTGATCACAATTTACAATGCTGACAAAGTGCAAGTATCTCACAAAAGTGAGTACACTCCTCATTTTTTTGTAAATATTTTATTATATCTTTTCATGTGACAACACTGAAGAAATGACACTTTGCTACAATGTAAAGTAGTGAGTGTACAGCTTGTATAACAGTGTAAATCTGCTGTCACCTCAAAATAACTCAACACGCAGCCATTAACGTCTAAACCGCTGGCAACAAAAGTGAGTACACCCTTAAGTGAAAATGTCCAAATTGGGCTCAATTAGCCATTTTCTCTCCCTGGTGTAACGTGACTTGTTAGTGTTACAAGTTCTCAGGTGTGAATGGGGAGCAGGTGTGTTAAATTTGGTACTGTCGCTCTCACTCTCTCTTACTGGTCACTGGAAGTTCAACATGGCACCTCATGACAAAGAACTCTCTGAGGATCTGAAAAAAAGAATTGTTACTCTACATAAAGATGGCCTACGCTAGTGATGGCGAACCTTAGCACCCCAGATGTTTTGGAACTACATTTCCCAGGCCTCGCCATGGTCAACCAAAGAAGTTGAGTGCACGTGCTCAACATCATATCCAGAGGTTGTCTTTGGGAAATAGACATATGAGTGCTGCCAGCATTTCTGCAGAGGTTGAAGAGGTGGGGAGTCAGCCTGTCAGTGCTCAGACCATACTCTGCAAACTGCATCAAATTGGTCTGCATCGTCAAAGAAGGAAGCCTCTTCTAAAGATGATGCACAAGCAGTGGAGGACATGGATTTCTGGAACCATGTCCTGTGATGAGACCAAGATAAACTTATTTTGATCAGCTGGTGTCAAGCATTTGTGGTAGGCAACAAGGTGAGGAGTACAAAGACAAGTGTGTCTTACCTACAGTCAAGCATGGTGGTGGGAGTGTCATGGTCTGCATGATTGCTTCTGGCACTAAGGAGCTACAGTTCATTGAGGGAACCATGAATGCCAACATGTACTGTGACATGCTGAAGCAGAGCATGATCCCCTCCCTTCAGAGACTGGGCCACAGGGCAGTATTCCATCATAATAACGACCTCAAACACACCTCCAAGATGACCACTGCTTTACTAAAGAAGCTGAGAGTAAAGGTGATGGATTGGCCAAGCATGTTTTCAAACCTAAACCCTATTGAGCATCTGTGGGGCATCCTCAAATGGAAGGTGGAGGAGCACAAGGTCTCTAACATCCACCAGTTATGTGATGTCGTCATGGAGGAATGGAAGAGGACTCCAGTGGCAACCTGTGATGCTCTGATGAACTCCATGCCCAAGAAGGTCAAGGCAGTGCTGGAAAATAATAATGGCCACACAAAATATTGACACTTTGGGCTTAATTTGGACATTTTCACTTAGGGGTGTGCTCACTTTTGTTGCCAGCGGGTTAGACATTAATGGCTGTGTGTTGAGTTGTTTTGAGGGTGCAGCACATTTACACTGTTATACAAGCTGTACACTCACTACATTACAATGTAGCAAAGTGTAATTTCTTTAGTGTTGTTACATGAAAAGATATAATAAAATATTTACAAAAATATGAGGGGGGCACTCACTTTTGTGAGATACTGTACAAGCAGCTATGTTGGTTTATTCTCACATACATTTCTGTATGGCTGATAAGCCCCTAGATGCACATAAAACAGAGAAATTCAACAATGATCCCACTTTGAATTAAGCCCCACCCATACCAGTGACTAAATCTGCTGCTACATTAAATAGTCCAATATACACTCAATGGCCACTTTATTAGGTACACCTTTTCAATTGCTTGGTAATGCAAGTTGCTATTCAGCCAATCACATGGCATCAACTCACTTTTACTTACTGTACTTTACTTTACTATACCACTTTTTATGCCTAGAGTCAGTCAATTGAGTTACCTTGTCCGCTCAAAGACTTTAGTTTTTGGTGAAAATTATACTTTGCTGGGTATTGAACTATGTCAAGGATTTATTCATATAAAGATACTTATAGTTCCACTGTAATACCTAATATTGTTAAACTTTTGCTACTGAGTTATAATTTCTGATATTTTTCCTAGTAAATTTCCATTGTACTTTGTAGTTTGACATTTACAATTTTGAAATGTGTGCTGCAATCATTATTTTTACTGTCAAATATGACTTCCCACTTCTATCATCTATCTAGAAACAGTTACAACTGTTGTTTCTTGTTGTTCTTATTGGATAAATAGCTTTTTCTGGCATTGTACATTTTAACCCTCTCCTGTGTTGTTCTCAAGTTTTTTTTATTGTAAAAGCTTCAAACAAACCACACAATCAACAGAATAACAGAAGTTCAACAAATACTACTATGTGATGCCTAAACCAACAGTTAAAATAGTATATTACTCATCTAGGTTGTTACTTATATCCCTCCAATGCAAACATGGGCCACTAATCTATATGGCAAGCTGTCTTATTTTTAAGAAAGAAATGCCAAAACTCGCATTTCAAGTAAAGCGTGCAAAAAGATACAGAGCTAATGAACAACAACCGGGAATACTTATGCGATCGGAATTTCGGCCAGCAAAAGACTGATGAGAGCTTTTCATCGGAAAATGTGACCGTGTGTATGCTCCATCGGAATTGAGCTGTCCGAATTTCCACCAGCAAAAAATTGATAGCATGTTCTCAATTTTCCCAACAGAAAAACTTTCTATTGGAAATTCCGATTGTGTGTATGCAATTCTGACACGCAAAAACTCACTCATGCTCAGATTCAACTACGAGATGGAAGCTACTGGCTACTGGCTATTGAACTTCCTTTTTCTAGTCCTCTCCTACCAGTTGTACGTCACTGCATTCTTGATGGTTGGAATTTGGTGTGACCGTGTGTATGCAAGACAGCTTGAGCGAAATCCCATCAGAATTCCATCGGGAAAACCATCCGAGCTTTTTCCAACGAGAATTTCGATCGCGTGTACGCGGAATTACACTTGCTTTTAACGCTCCATTCCAGTCAAAACATTTTGTTTTCTTGTAGAGAGGAGGAAAGGTTATCGCTTCTGACAGAGTTTTATTGCTAATTGCAACTTTCCTAGAGAGCAAGAGTCAGAACTTCTAAGTTCTAACAATGTTTTATTGTAGCAGATGCCTACCTGTCTCGATGACAACTGCATCCCCCATTTCTTGTTCTCTATCACAGGTACAATAGTTGATGCAAAATATACCCAGTGCTTTCAAAAACAGGAATAACATCTAGAAGTCCTACTACTGTTGCTAAATATGACTGTGCTAAACAGCTTCCTTTTTAGGGTTGCTAGGAAGTCAGGCATCCTAGCAACCAGTAACACATCCACGGTCCCATTCATTTGGCAGCTGAGACCTTCCAGGACAACAACTGAATGTAAACAAATGGGCAATAATGTTGGCTGATACCATGGCCATATTTAGTCAATGATGTAATGGTAAAGCATACTGAGCATTCCAAAGAACCAGGGCCGTCTTTAATATTGATTGGGCCCTGGGCAAAAATTTTCTTAGGGCCCCCCTCCCCCCATGCAAGTTCGCTCTCCACCTTCTCTGAGACATACAATAAATAGCAGCTAGACTTAAATCAGTTTACTGTATCAGATCAGGCAGCGATTGTGATTGGTTGCCAGCATATCATTACTGCTTACTGACTGGTTGCTAGAGGTTACAACACACATTAAGGCTCACTGATTAGTTGCTGGAGGTTACAGCACATGATTTATGCTTGTTGATTAGCTGCTAGAGATTACTGTACAGCTCACTGGTTACTATAGGTTACAGCACATCTTCTCCTCACTGCAGGGGTGCAGGATATGCATATGAATGCCACCTTTATTTACATATCAATGCCGCTGGTATCAGCTATTTACATATGCATGTCGCTGCTATTTACATATGAATGGCTGTTATTTACATGTAAACACAGGGTCTGCAGGTGAGTCCTCTGTACACAACAATAGGGCAGAGTTGGGCAACATTAGTAGCAGCACTTCACACTGAGATATCAGGACACAGCACAGGACTAAAACGTCAAGGGACAAGGGAATTTAAACTGGGATAGTTGGCAAGTATGAAGCAGCTGCCTTGGGCCCCACAACAATGACAGGGCCCAGGGCAGCTGCCCCTTTTGCCCTGCTTTAAAGACGGCCCTGCAAATAATATGTTGTTCAGAGGTCCTAAACAGCCACAACAGTTTGTAAAAATAAGTTGACATAATAACAGCAATGATTCCCCGAACATCCCTCCGGGAAGGCATTTGATGCATTTGATGCACACCACAAACTTTAGGTTGTATACCAGAATATAATTTATTTAAAGTTTTAAATTACTATTACTAATATATTAAATGGGTGATAGGCTGAGCCCTCTATCTGAGTAAAAAGTAAAATTGCTTAGTTAACTAAATCCAGTGACAATAGCTCTCAATCTGTTGGCACTTAGATTGTGCTTCCGCAAGCTGGAAAATCTTTGTGCAGGGTGAGGGCTCACAGTGTCATTGTCACTTATCACTGACAGGGCGGTGTGAGGTTGACCAGCTATTTGTCTCAAGCTGATAAAAAGGACGATGGTCTGACCCATGTTCATCGCAAATGGCATCAGCCAGCATCCTCATGTAGGAACAAAATCTATACCAAACTCTTACCAAACAAGCCAGCAGCAAAATGTCATTTACTGCAAATTGCATTTTTTCCTATCACAAAATGTCAGTTTTACTGAAGTATATCTTACACATCCTACATGTGGGCCCTACTGGCAGGTTAGAGCATCCCCAAATTATTTTACTTAAAGGAATTTTGTATTTTTAATGTTTCACTTTAAGCATCATTCAAACAGATGCTCCCTGCTGAACAGGCTTTAAAAACAAATGTTTTCAGCATTGGTAAATGTCCCTCAGGGCAGTGCCCAGCTCCCCATAGTCTTGGTTTGGCAACTTCTTGCCTATTAACCTTGAAAATGGCAAGAATAGATTTTAACTACTAGATGACCAGCTGCCGCAATTTTACTGCGGCAGGTTGGCTCGCCTGGGCAAATCGCTGTATATGTCGGGCGCTTTTAGACCACTAGGGGGCGTCCATGGTGCGACGACAGAACCAATGCTTGGGCCCGGCGGCTGCGATGTTCGCAGAGCACCTGAGATCGAACCTGAGAGACACAGAACGGAGATCTGTCAATGTGAACAGACAGATCTCTGTACTGTCAGGGGTGAGGAGACACATCTGCTGTTCACACTAAGTATTGCAATTTTTACTAAAAATATGTAGAAGGATACATATCGACCTAAACTGAGGAAGAAATTAGTTTTTTTATATTTTTTTGGTGGATAGTCAATAATAGCAAAAAGCTCTTTTTAATAACTCAACACAGTATTATTAGCCACATCCAGCAGCGAAATTACTTCTTTTTGACACCAGGTTACATTTGTTTGTTGTCTTTTATTTTATTTGGTGGTTGGAGTGTGTCTACGTGGGTGGTCGTTTGACTGGTGGGTGCCCTGGACAGTAAGTGGCCTTTTTCTAAAAGTCAGTAGCTGCAGTATTTGTAGCTGCTGACTTTTAATTTTTTTTTTTTTTTTTAGGAGGAACTCCACTTTAAGCAGTTACAGAAACAGTTTTATTTTTTGGTATAAAGGTTTTACATAAATGAATAAAAGCTGATCATTGTTAGCACCGGTGTCAGTGTGAAATTGTTTGCCTCAACACTTTTGTTATACACTTTGGTGTATTAAACAACGTTAAAAATAACAGACTTACTAACTGGATCAATAGGTGAAAATTAAAAATTAAAAAAAAAAAATAGATTGGTAAACTACAATTCGATTTTTCTTTGTTTTTGGGTTTAATAAAATTTTTATGTTTTTGTATAGCGTCAGGGTCCCTTAAAAGTTTAACAACTTTAATAATAACTGGACTAAAGCGTGCTTTCTAAAATAATTACAATTATTAACTGCATTTAATCTGAGAATGCTGTGCTGAGGGGTTAAGCCTAAAAGCAGTAGATCTACAGTTAATGCCATACTGGAATCTGCCTATGCAGTAAGAAGCTTGGAGGAACAGGTGTCAGTTCTCAGACGGTGGTCTTGCAGCTGGGCTGGCAGCAGCATGCAAGAGATCCCTCTTTGTCCTGTTCATGGGAAACATATGCAGAACACATGTACCAAACAAATTAGCATAGCCAAATTAGACTTTAGTCACAGACAATGCTTTAAGTCCTTTACATTTCTGGAAGGTTATCAGCTATGTGTTTGATCCTTGTAGTATTTGGAAACCCCTGAAGCACAAAAAGGAAGGCTGCTGTTAGCTATAATCAAGACTATGTATGTACAATATTTTGCTGGCTTGGCTGCATGCTTACTTCAATGTAAGCGAAATGGCTTGGTAAAACTACAGTGATAAGGCCTGCATTTGGTGGTTTTTGTGCATTTAAAGTTAGATGGTATAGTTTAACCTCTTCCTGACCGCGCTATAGCCAAAAGACGGCTAGAGCACGATCGTTCAGTTCTGAGAGGACATCCTCCCAGAATCATGCGCCTGCTGCATGGTGCATCTGGTGTGCTCTGTGATTGCTGTGTCCTTCAGACACAGCTGATCACAGATCTGAGTATAGAGCCAATCACAGCGGCCCTTTAAAATGTGGTCAGCTGTGTCCAATCACTGCTGATCACAATGAAAACACACTTGCCGGTTATCAGCATTCCTTTCCTCATGCATGCCACAGCATGAGGAGAGCTGATAACCTGCACGTGTGACAGGGCATGTCTACACTGATAATCAGGGCACTGATCATCTGTGTCCTGATTATCAGTACGGCCCTATCAGTGCCAATCAGTGACAATCAGTGCTGCTTATCAGTGCTCATCACTGCCACCTATCAGTGCTGCCTATCAATGCCTCCTCATCACTGCCCATTAGTGCCACCTATCAGTGCCCATCAGTGACAACTATCAGTGCCACCTATCAGTGCCCATAAGTGCAGCCTACTCAGCGCACATCAGTGAAGGAGAAAAATTACTTATTTGCAAAATTTTATAACAGAAACTAAGAAAAAGGTTGTTTTGTTTTCAACATTTTTTTGTCTTTTTTTCTATTAACAAAAAAAAAAAATGATTAAATACCACCAAAAGAAAGCTCTATCTGTCTCAAAAAAAATTAAAAGAATTTTGTTTGGTTACAGTGCTGCATGACCTGGGCAGGAAGGGGTGAAAGTGCCAGGTAGGCAAGTGGTTAACATTACGTACATTGTAACAACTGTTATATATATACGTATTTCATATATCTTTCATTTTTTTTACCACCATATAACTGGCAAAACAATGACATATATTCTTCTTACCCTACTTTAGACTAGTGCCAGACCAAGGGGTAGTCAGAATAGGAGGCCACCTTGGGTTCTTCAACAGGAGAGTAGGACCTACCACTTATACCATGTATCATATACAAGATATTTAAATTATAAACCATTCAAGTTATATAAGTTATGACCCAGTTAAAGTATTCTTTAGAGTGACAGATGGATCTTTTTTCAACCACCTGTTTCACAAATGGTTCTTTTGAGCAACCATAGTGGCACAAATAAAAGAACAGTCCATTTTAGCTGGGAATAAATGCTTAGAACAATTTACTGAACTACTTAAAGTGATTTGATTTATTTTTAAATAACAAACATGTTGTAATTACTTGTTCTCTTCTTCCCGGGTCCCCTGCTGGCGTCCCTGGCTCCTCCCCTTGACCAGTACCCCCCCCCCCCAAAAAGAAAGCCACTTGCTATGGGGGGCACTGATGCATGCTTGCTTTGCAGCCCTGCTTAATGCATCCAAAGGACACACAGAGCTGCAGCTTGCCACAACTCTCCCCACTCTCGCTGGCTGTGATGATTGACAGCAGTGGGAACCAATGGCTCCCGCTGCTGTGTCTCAGCCAATGAGGAGAGAGAGAGACCAGGTGCAATTAAGGCTCCAGCACATCGCTGCATCGAGAGGGGTCTCAGCTAAGTATTATGGGGGCTGTGGGGGGAGCAGCACATGGAAGGTTTTTTACCTTCATGCACAGAATGCATGAAGGTAAAAAATCTTCAGCCTTTACAACCACTTTAACTTGCATCGTAATGTCTACAATTCTAACAGTAATCTTGTTCCATTCAATTCTTCAGTGATTAGGTTTATGCACCCCACAAGCAGTCTCAGTCCTTCGTGGCAAATTGGTACTGGCAGTAAGAATAGTCACAGTAGGAATAGTCACAACTGATTTCCTGAAGAGTACCCTAACCATCCAATATGACTAATTTGCAATCCTGTAAACTCAGGTATTGTTTACTATGCCATGCCATAGCTTGTCCACCAAGCAGATGTTCCAGGCAGTGTCCAGAGATAGATGACACTGCGTGGATGGGTTTCATATGTATTACTCTACTGAAATGCCTTGAATTGACATGCAATAAGTAAACTGTGTTACTATACGTAATGGATGGTAAATATGAGCATTTCACCACCCCCCACCCTGTCCTTCCCGCCAACCTTCTTCATTTTGTACCCCCTGCCCCCCCTTCCTTCTTTTATACTGTGTTATGTGTTGCACTGAAATTCAATAAAAGTATATTCAACCTTAATATGCCATGCCATGTGCTAACATAATCAATTAACACAAGGCTGCTTTGTGAACTTTGCTAAGCCAAAGCAATTGGGAATAGTTTTCCAGCTATGCAACTAATCATAGTCACAACAGTACAAAATAGAAGTTTTTGGCTTAGTGCATTTTCTCAGTGTTATCCTTATTGTTTGCTCAAAGTATGTTTTGTGTGCACAGATTAAGCTTTATTACAATGCATGTAGTGCCAGCAATACAGTTTTTTTTCTTGTACTGTTGTATGTATACAGCTGATAGCTTTGGCAAGCTGCACCCCTAAAGTCCCCCCCAAAAAAAACACTCAGATAATTATAACTGGGACCCAATCAGTGCCTTCACAAGGGAAATTTAGTATAAGCTACCAAAGTAGAAGCATCTTCCTTGTACAACATACAGCATCTGAACTTTCATTCTCTTCTCTAGTTACCTTTTTATTTTCTAATTATGTTAACATTTCTTAAGGCTTTATGAATCTAGTTTAGAATTTGTTAGAAAATAACTTTTTAAGACACATTTCAATTTAGGATGCTTACTTAGTTGCCTGTTAAAAGAGGCATGTTTTAAAGAAGTGGCCAGTTTTTTTTTTTTGGAAAGGGAAATTAAATCCAGCATTTTTTACATAGCCAGAATAAATATTGCATAACTGATGTTGAAGCCAACGTCTTGCTATGGTAACATTTCATAATTCGCTCATAAATTTTCTGCAATTGCATGTTTACATGTATTAAAAATGTAATATTTACAATCTAAGTTTTACTTAGTTTGTTACCAATGAGATGCAACATTCTCAAAATAGATAACATTGTAATAGTGGGAAAAAGACTGGAATATACATTAGCTGTGTACTGGCAGTCATTTAAACACTCAGCTTAACTCAGCAAATGATTCTCTATTGATTTGCAGGTCAAATAAAGCAAACACTGCCAGTAGCTCTCATTTTGCTTTAGACTTTTTGTATCTAGGCAGGGCTGGTGCTATCACTAGGCAAATTAGACAGCCGCCTAGGGCGCACTGCTGCCTAGGGGTGCCCAGCCACTGGTGTTCCTACTCTCTTCTCTCTACAACAAGCAACTAAGTCTCAGCATCAGCAGGCAGCTCATACAAAGTGTGAGAGGCACAGTGGTGGCAGAGGACTATGTCTGTGTCCCAACTCCCGAATGAATGGAAGCAAGCAAACATTCATTGATGGGCACTAGTAGGCTGCATTGGTGGGCACTGGTGAGGCTGCATTGATGGGTGCTGGGGAGGCTGCATTGTTGGGCGCTGGCGAGGCTGCATTTGATGGGCGTTGGTGAGGCTGCATAGATGGGCACTGGTGAGGCTGTATTTGATGGGCACTTCATTAAAAAGGTGGAGTCAGGAGAGGAGCCAAGGAGGGTGCGGCAAAATTAGGTTTCACCTAGGGTGTCAAAAATACTTGCAGTAGCCCTGTGTCTAGGAATTCTATGATGTACCTAGGCCCTAACTGCAGTTGCAAGTGGGTCCTTTGAGGGTTGAAAGTAGTCCTTTGGCATCTAATGTGCAGCTCGCAGGGGGTCTGAAGATATTTAGGGGAATTCAAAAAGGGTGTCTTAGACACCTTTTAAGATTCTGTCAGGGAACAGCACTGAAAGTGTCAGTGCTTGCTCCTGATCATGTACCTGTCACATACAGGTATATATGAATATGTCTGAGGTCAGAGTTTCCACACTGGGCACTTCTTCCTCAGTGCACTCATACCCTCCCTGTGTCGCTCACTCCCCGGCCACTGCAATTGTCACACTAACAGGCACATAACTGAGGAGCTTCTGATGGGAAACTAAAAGACTAGCTCCCCCTTAGATCTGCTGAACTTCTAAGTAGTCATTCTAAGTCCAATAGTGGCTTTCAAATCCACCCACTGTTGTGTGCTGTCAGTCAAAAGTAAAGCAGACCTTATGGGGAACTAATCCTTCAGCTCCCCTTCAGGCTCTGTCCACCCAGTGACAAGTCACTTCCCAAATATGTACATGCTATATTTGGATAATGATACCTCCTACATCCCATTTACATTCAGCTTTCAACCAAGGAATCACCAAGTGAACAACTAAATTGCGCCTTGGATACAGCACTGTGCAAGAAGCTGTCACATAAATAGCTTCTCAAAAAAGCCAGTTTCCTAATTTGAGAGCTGGTGCTTATTCTTTAACCACTTCTGGACTGCCCATAGCAGCTATACTGCTACAGGGTAGCCCTCCTGTGCAGAACTACATAGGTGATTGTGCACTTTCCCCTAGGGGATGCATGCGCGTGCCACCGGAGGGCTGCTTCTGCTATGATTACTCACATTAGAAGTCAATCTGTGGGTGTGGACAATGGATGTCCGCCGGCACTACCTGAATTTGTGACTATAATGTTGCAAATGCTTGCCTGAATTGGGCTCAGGTAGTTATAAAGGGAACTACTGCCAGAAATCTGTCATTAGGGATATTTTGAATTCCCCTGTTTATCCTTTGTTTTGGTGCTTGTTCAAGTCAATGGAGGGAACATTGATTTGTAAAGTGGCTGTTAAAGCAGCAATCTCAAGTAGTCTCATATAATTTGTCCCTAGTCAACAAAAACTCACATATGATGTTTGCAGTCTCTAACTATCTCTTATAATATGCCCATAGTCTGTAACTTTATATCTCCTGTTGCAGGTCTACAGTCTCTGACAGTTTTCTGAAGCATTACACCTATAAAGAAAATTTGTAAGTTCTGTATATAATTGTATTCTATTTTGTATGTATTGCACACTGCCCGTATGTGTATAAAAACCTTCAATTGCATCATAATAAAGCAGAAAAGTTATTTGGAAAGATGTAGAGTGTATCTTTTGTGTCTTTCCCCTACTGCAGTAGTTATTCTTAATTTGGAACTACTAATCGATATGAGAATAGGAGTTGCCTATCTATAAAATTCCAGGTCAGATGGAGAGCTTTGCCTAGGAGGGGATTAATAGGGGACCTTGAGAAACCGAAAGGAGGAGCTTGAGACGATCCGGGAATTTCTGATAATCAGCCGGCTGAGGTAAGCCTTTTGCTTACATTTCAGTTATCAGACTTACTTGATCGTTAAGGCATTTTCAGGACAAAGGTTACCTATTTTACTCCCCTTAAACTGTATTGATTGGTTGTTGTATGTTATGTTGCCCCTGTCTACTGTCCATTGGAGTGTTATAGATAAGAAAGGGAAGAATAGTGCCGTTCACAGGTATATGTAGTACACATCTGTTAGATAAAGTAGTTTAGAGGCAAGAGGGTATAGGCACAAGTAGAGAAGAGAGAAGACTGGCTAGTCATTATGGGCATTAAATTAAGTAAGGGAATGAAGTGTAAGAAACCCTGAAAAAATGCCCAACACAAGAGGAGCGCTATAAAATATATGAACCAAAGGAGCGGTTCCGCCTATACTGAGCCCGTAGCTTAATGGTTAAAGTGGACAGGGATCAACAATGGGTAATTGGGTTACCACCAAATTCTACAGGGACTAACAATCATGCAGAGTAAACAGCTAGAGAAACAGCTATCTATGTGAGAAGGATGAATCAAAGGTGACAATTAACACTAGACAGAAAGGGACATTTTGATGGTAAGTTGTGGGATGAATTTGAGGTCAGTCACTACAACTAGTAAAGCCAAAACAGAGAAATGAGAGTTAAAACTGAATATTTTATATGTTGTCAGAGAGTGAAGATAGGATAAGCACTTTGGCTGCCTGTCTGATCACAGAATCATAGAAGCTAGAGTATGTGAAGTATGGGATTACAATACATGGGATGCTGAATAAAAAAGAGGGGGGATTTTATGAACTTTAAGGAAGCAAAAACCTGGTAAGGTCACGTATTTCCATCCCTATGGGACTTTAAATTAAATCATGGCCCAGTAACGTCATGTATTTCCATCCCTATTAAGTCACCATTTAAAGTCCCATAGGGATGGAAATACGTGACCTTACCAGGTTCCGGCTTCCTTAAAGCCCCTAAAATCCCCCCTTCTTTTTTATTCAACATAATTAGGGATGGAAGCACATGGCAATGCCCCACCAGTTTATCTTTATTACATCTCTTGCATCCAATGACCTTATGTTTAACCTCCCCTGTTTTTAAATTTTTGGATCTTATGTTATATATTACATCGTTATATCAATCTTATCTGTATGTGAAGTAACTGATCAGTTCAGTCTAGTACTATTATCATCCGTTACGTATTCCTTTGTTTAGTCCCTATAGTTTAGCTATCAATCAATACGCCAAGCACATGTTATTGTTAATATCACAATGCTACCACCCTTGGCGATGAAATCAATACACGGTCTAAGATCAATCAAAATCTCATTTATTTCCCCGTGCATAAGGTATCAATAGAAGTTACAATAATACATAGCATACAATCAAAGTATAATATAAGCCATACTCATCCGACCTTCGCAGCCACACCATATGATGGAATAAAGAGACAGAGCTCAGGTCGCAACCCTTTTTGTCAAACATACCTCAGCCATTCCACACCCCATAGCCCATCCTACTCTTTCTCGTAGACCAATCAGCGTCTCTGGGGCGTCTCCTCCCCCAGGCTAACAGTCCTGCCATATTTGGCCTCTGGGGGCAGTGTTTGCCCATGAATTGCAACTGCTCCGACTGGATTGCTATCTTGTGGCTTGATCTCGGACGCCCCACCAGCTGTCCCCTGTTCTTGCAGACAAGCCGGCGCCATATCATCTTTGAAGTTCAGTACATTCCAGGTGGGCTGAATAGAAACTCATTCTGCTATTCCAATTGTGTCACATTCCTTGCTTTTAAACATGTGAAACTGCCTGGCATCAATAGTGCTGAGTTCGGCTGTACAAACAGCTGTGTAGATGTATAATAATAATTCCTGTCTGATTCCAACATATGCCGCTTTGCGCCTAAAAGGCGCATACCACCCTTCTTCAGACACGGCTCCTTTTGAACAGTCCATAACTGTCTTAACGTGTGTGGTTCCCCAACATGTGCTTCCGAACCAGTACCTGTGGCACAGTCCTTAGCTTGTGTAACGCGTGGTTGTTTCCAATGAGCGCTCCAGAGACATCTCTTATGGAACAGTACACAAGTGTCTTACCACGCTGTGTTTTCAACGTGTGCAGAAACAGGTCCTATGGAGCAGTCCATAGTTGTTTTACCATGTGATGTTTCCCAACACATGCCGCTTTGCCACTGAGTGACACATCTCCACCATTCTTCAGCGACAGCTTCCATGTCACCATTCTGCATCTTGGGTATCTTCAGGACGGCAGTACAGGCAAGGGGTGCCCATTCATTCACCATTCACCAGCACCCATTCAGAGCGACATATCACCCAGCTTTCAGACCCAGAGTCTTGAGGAGGGCCTTTCTTGCCCATATTACTAGCCCACAATACCCATAGGTCACACTCTACCACAAACATAAATCAACTTATTACCATAATATATACATATATACAGTGGTGTGAAAAAGTGTTTGCCCCCTTCCTCATTTCCTGTTCCTTTGCATGTTTGTCACACTTAAGTGTTTCGGAACATCAAACCAATTTAAACAATAGTCAAGGACAACACAAGTAAACACAAAATGCAATTTGTAAATGAAGGTGTTTATTATTAAAGGTGAAAAAAAATCCAAACCATCATGGCCCTGTGTGAAAAAGTGATTGCCCCCTAAACCTAATAACTGGTTGGGCCACCCTTAGCAGCAACAACTGCAACCAAGCGTTTGCGATAACGTGCAATGAGGCTTTTACAGTGTCCTGGAGGAATTTTGGCCCACTCATCTTTGCAGAATTGTCCTAATTCAGTTACATTAGAGGGTTTTCGAGCATGAATGGCCTTTTTAAGGTCATACCACAACATCTCAATATGATTCAGGTCAGGACTTTGGCTAGGCCACTCCAAAGTCTTCATTTTGTTTTTCTTCAGCCATTCGGTGGTGGACTTGCTGGTGTGTTTAGGATCATTGTCCTGCTGCAGAACCCAAGTTCGTTTCAGCTTGAGTACACGAACAGATGGTCGGACATTCTCCTTCAGGATCTCTTGGTAGACAGCAGAATTCATAGTTCCTTTTATCACGGCAAGTCTTCCAGGTCCTGAAGCAGCAAAACAGCCCCAGACCATCACACTACCACCACCATATTTTACTGTTGGTATAATGTTCTTTTTATGAAATGCCGTGTTCCTTCTACGCCAGATATACTTGGACACACACCTTCCAAAGAGTTCCAATGTTGTCCCAAAACTCTTGGGGATCATCAAGATGTGTTGTGGAGAAATTGAGACGAGCTTTGATGTTCTTTTTGCTCAGCAGTGGTTTTCTCCTTGGAACTCTGCCATGCAGGCCATTTTTGCCCAGTCTTTTCCTGATGGTGGAGGCATGAACGCTGACCTTAACTGAGGCAAGTGAGGCCTGCAGTTCCTTGGACGTTGTTGTGGGGTCTTTTGTGACCTCTTGGATGAGTCGTCGCTGCACTCTTGGGGTAATTTTGGGCGGCCGGCCACTCCTGGGAAGGTTCACCACTGTTCCATGTCTTCGCCATATGTGGATAATGGCTCTCACTGTGGTTCGCTGGATTCCCAAAGCTTTGGAAATGGCTTTATAACCCTTTCCAGACTGATAGATCTCAATTACTTTCTTTCTCAATTGTTCCTGAATTTCTTTGGGTCTCGGCATGATGTGTAGCTTTTAAGGATCTTCTGGTGGACCTTACTGTGTCAAGCAGCTCCTATTTAAGTGATGCCTTGATTGTGAACAGGTGTGGCAATAATCAGGCCTGGGTGTGGCTAGAGAAATTGAACTCAGGTGTGGACAACCACAGTTATAGTATGTTTTAACAAGGGGGGCAATCACTTTTTCACACAGGGCCATGATGGTTTGGATTTTTTTTCACCTTTAATAATAAACACCTTCATTTACAAATTGCATTTTGTGTTTACTTGTGTTGTCCTTGACTATTGTTTAAATTGGTTTGATGTTCCGAAACACTTAAGTGTGACAAACATGCAAAGGAACAGGAAATGAGGAAGGGGGTAAACACTTTTTCACACCACTGTATGTATTACGCACCCCGCTCCCAACCTCCTATAACCTTTTACTGTAACTACGGGTCGGGATTAGGCAGGCTTGCTTGCAGCGGCGTTGCAGGGCTCTGACTTGGCAGCAACGTCTCCAATTTGTACACAGAGAGCTCACCGTCAAATCATCCCTCAACTTGCATAGACAAATGGGAGACCCTTCTAGATAAATATCGCTTAACTACACATATAAGTTTACAACAATTACCAAACCCACACAATTCCACCCCTGTGCCTGGATTTCAGAGATCATGCCCATTGTATACCATGCACCTCTACCTACGGTTAGGTTCAAGGAACCCTCTAGTCCCTGACTAACACTACACCGGTATTCTTTAGGACAAAGAAACAAAAACTCGCCTATGTCCTAAATAATACCTGGGTGCCTTCTTCCCAGCAATGACCTCTCCATCCAGAATACAGAGAGAAATAACTTCCCAACATTATTCGTTCATCCCCATGTATTGACCTGGCCTACAAAGGACATCATGGTCATGCTTCCGACAAAGGGAAATATCAACCTGCCTCCAGCGTTCATCTTCTCTGATCACATGTGTGATATAGCCTCAAATGCAACAAGATAGAGTCCCCAGTCAGTAAGCCCATTGATGCCACCAAATCTACAGACCAAGTCTGCACTTCTGTATATGAGAACATACAGCATAACACCTTTCACAATCCAAATTAGTACCACCCATACAGGCATTCGACCACTACTTTGGATTAGTATAAGCAACGTGTTTTGGCAAAATCTTACTGAGCGGTGATGCTAACTCATCAGGCCACTGCCCCTCATACAGAGACGGTACAATCAGCTTGATGTTGGCTGATATTTCCACCTGCCACAGAGTGCGCGCCAGAGCCAATGACAGGTTTCTGTCCTCCCTACCAACCTCTCAACATGGTTGACAAAATCCGGAGCCACTCTAACCTGAGTGTTTCTGTGACTTCATTGAATGTTATCAAGGATACCACCAATCTCCCGGGGTAACAAAGTCACGCTCCTTCTCTGAAGCTATGGCTGTGAGTTTGTTCCTCAGGAGGCTGATGTCCCCTCCATTAACACCAAAAAAAACCACATATTTTACATTTTCATGTTTTGACGGATTGGATGTGTCATAATTCTTCCCCAACCTCCAACCCATTGCACATGTATAAATAACATGTTTGCATTCATCAGGAGAGACTTCAGCAAAAATATTTCAAGAGTTCTCTTGCTAGGCACAGTCTTTCAGATTCAGCATTAGCACCAAATTGTCCATACGAAAAAACAGGTATTAATCTGAATCTTTCAGTTTTCCTTCTCTCCTGATGTTTATCGGAACTAATTTGTGGTATGGTGTGGCACAGACAAACTGCCAACCAGATGATCATCTGTCATCCATGTTCCAGAAGCCTCTCCAATTCTCGCTCCACTTGGATTCTGGAAGTGAAAAACAAGAGCAGTATCAAATTCTTATCCACAATATCTGCTCGCTTACCATGTTTACTTATAGTTCCCTCCTTGGAGCCCAGGATCTCAGTATTCCTGGCTTCTGCAACTCTGACCAAACTATCCAAACAACCATGACCTCTTTAGGCTACACCCACTGTAAAATGGATCCCCATGGTATGATCAAAAAACGTTTAAAACTGAACGTCAGTGTTGCTTCTCAAAAACTTCAAATTTTACAAACTAAAAAAAACAATGCATCTATCTGTATCTTTACGATGTATGCACTACCCCCTTTCAGGTGACTGGTTCTAACTGAGGGCATTCTCAATTCCCCCCCTTTCAGGTGGATTAGACCTACTACTTTTCCACCTGAATAAAAATATAACTAACATAGAGGACTAAACCAATATCAACAAAAAAAAAAAAAATTTTAGAAGAAAAAAAAAAATAATAAAAAAAAAATGTAAAAACTTAAAAATCTGGCCATGATCACACAAACAACATGACAAGACAACCATCATAAAACAATGACAAACACTCAACTTTTAGTTAACAACATCCATGGACTTTTCTCCTGCAAAGAGTGCTTATTCCAATCTGAAATACAATTAGTTAATGGGGAAAACGAAAAACAAAACAAAGCATATGTATCATCACAACATTTTAGCTTCATTTGTAACTCTTTTTAGTACTATTTATTTTTCATTGTTTGCAAACAATTACTAACTAATGAGCTCATGGTACCATGTGATAATCGATTATGCATTTACAATAACCTAACCCCTGTTCTGTTATATTTTACCACTGTTGTTACTTTGAGAGACCTGCAAACAAATGCAAATGTCCGTGTACGAATCAGTTTAACTTCTTCCTGGTCTCTGGAAAAAGGAACACACAAGTGATTACACACAATTCTTATGTTAATCAGCAGTATTGGATATTACTCAGGAAAAGTTTACAAAGACTGACAATAAGAGAAGAGTAAAGAAACACAAGATAAAAAACTCATAACAGAAACATCTTTTAACCACACAAAAGAAAAACCACGATACCAATTCAGGGGTTTATCCCTAAAAGTACAAAACAAAAAAAATGTATATCTATATCCAGGTCCTCTATCATATTCTGAACTTGAAACTTACATCAAACCTTTTTCATAGCCGGGAAACATTGACCAGAATATTCTTACCATGCTTGCAGCTCACTAAGTTCTGCTAACATTGTTTCCCCCAGTGCTATATTTGAGTAACCATGCCTCTATCTCCATTTTGACTCTAAGCAACTGTCCTACATATTGCTTTTTAGTTTCTAGACCCCGCATTTGCGTTTTACACGGGAAATGGGTTTGATTACTATTGGTTCCGTGCTGTGGATGGCTACCCCACCTGGCTGAATAACACACATGATGCCTTGGGGTCGTTTTCGGGTATAATTTCCTTTCGATATCATTATTCGCCTCCCGACAATATTTTGAAATGTGACCCCCCCTTTTACACAAACAACATTTTAGTTCTGGTTTCCCTGCATGGGCCATTTTTTTAGCATATGGCGCTGCAAACCCACATTGCTGGATAATATTACTGCGATTGGAATGCACAGACTTTACACTTTCGTTGTCTGAGGAGTCATCCGAAGTGTCAACTCCTGAGTCAATTTCAAGTGCAGTTATCCCACCTTTATTTGCTTCTTCCACATCGATTCCCATCACATTACTATCATTTGCAGTGATAATAGCATACGGGTTTTCTTCATATTTCACTTCTAGCTTTTCTATACACTGAGCATGTGTGGAGGGTACCTCCACTATTGCACACTTGGAGGATAACTCCATTATGGCTGCTTGTGCCTTAAGCCTTGTGATAACCTGCAAATTCTCAGCCTCCCTTTGATTCAAAGAGGCAATGCAACTTTCTCTTAATTTACACGTTTGTTCTAATTCATCTAATCTCTGTTGCAATACACATTTCTCAGCCACTAATTGTTTAATCCGACTACAAGCATCCGCATCAGCCTTTTCAATCCTCCTTGATATATCACTTACCTGTTCCATCACTTTTTCTCTATCAGCAAACCATTCTAATTCTTTTTGTTCCGCAATTTCTTTCATTCTCATTAACATGCATAAGGCATTGGCCATTCTCTGTTTCCTGCCTTTTTTTGATTTATTAAATATGCGACTGTTATGTGTATTACATTGTTTTAAAAGTTCATTAAACTGATATGTTAATTTACCTTCGTGAGTAAATTGAAATCTAATCCCACCATGCTTGCTAATGAAACCTTCAATGGCTTCCATTGATATGCTAATTAGCCTATCCACACCAGGTTGCTCCACCAGTTGTTTATACAATAGACAAACAACTATATAACCCCCACAAAGACAGATTCCTACCAACAAACGAACAAAAAAAAAAAAAAATAGATACGAACCGTTTAAATTTCCAGTGACTTGTGGTTCTACAGCATACAAGACACAAGGCACACTCTTAATCAATGCCTTGGTCTTCTATTGGACCAGAGCTATTTCACTCTCACGTGTGTAGAAATAAAAACCTATACTTCCTCCACTTTTTCCTCAAAGATGTATGGTAATTCCTGCCACTCTCTAACCAACACTGTGCATTAGCAATACACTAAACAATCAGATACCAAAGACACAGATGAAGCTGTTTAGAAGCTAGCTTTGACCTGTAGTCCCACTCCAAATACAAAAAACAAAAAAAAACAAAAAAACAAATACAAATCCGTTTACCCACGAATTTCTTTAGGAGAACACACTCTTATTCAATGTCCTTCTACCCGATAGCAGGTCATAGGGAATTTCTTTTGGGACAGAACGCTTTTTCACAATCACGTGGATATTTCCACTTTTCCCTCAAAATTTTATGATTTATCCTGTCAATCTGCGGTTATATCACATAACCAGGGATGATCAGTCCCTTATCTCGCCAGTGCGCCAATTTGCCCTCTGGTTACAGTTTCTGCAGCAAACACAACAATAATGTACATATATATATATATATCAGTCACAATTCTCACCAGGTTTTACGCGTCCGTTCTACCAGTGGAATATCTCACAGAATCCTCCTGCTCATCCAAGTGTGGTTTCAGAATTCGCGAGCCAGCGCTAATCTTGTCCACACTAGAGATGACTTTCAGTTCTGGGTGTCTGAGCATCTGTGCTTACAGGGACTCAAACAAAAATACTTTAGATTTTTGTGGATTCTGTGTAAAAATACGTTTTACACGCCTTCTGGGGTGCCAAATGAAGTAACTGATCAGTTCAGTCTAGTACTATTATCATCCGTTACGTATTCCTTTGTTTAGTCCCTATAGTTTAGCTATCAATCAATACGCCAAGCACATGTTATTGTTAATATCACAATGCTACCACCCTTGGCGATGAAATCAATACACGGTCTAAGATCAATCAAAATCTAATTTATTTCCCAAGGAAATAATATAGCGTGCATAAGGTATCAATAGAAGTTACAATAATACATAGCATAAAATCAAAGTATAATATAAGCCATACTCATCCGACCTTCGCAGCCACACCATATGATGGAATAAAGAGACAGAGCTCAGGTCGCAACCCTTTTTGTCAAACATACCTCAGCCATACCACACCCCATAGCCCATCCTACTCTTTCTCATAGACCAATCAGCGTCTCTGGGGCGTCTCCTCCCCCAGGCTAACAGTCCTGCCATACTTGGCCTCTGGGGGCAGTGTTTGCCCATGAATTGCAACTGCTCCGACTGGATTGCTATCTTGTGGCTTGATCTCGGACGCCCCACCAGCTGTCCCCTGTTCTTGCAGACAAGCCGGCGCCATATCATCTTTGAAGTTCAGTACATTCCAGGTGGGCTGAATAGAAACTCATTCTGCTATTCCAATTGTGTCACATTCCTTGCTTTTAAACATGTGAAACTGCCTGGCATCAATAGTGCTGAGTTCGGCTGTACAAACAGCTGTGTAGATGTATAATAATAATTCCTGTCTGATTCCAACAGTATGCAACAATTTTGGAGCACCTGCACAGGTGAGTGCAGTGTGGTTGCTATGGCGTCAGGCCTCTCTCTGTCCGGGGGCCGCTGCCGCTAAGTGCATTATGGGCCTCCACCCATCCCCCGCCCTTTCGATGTCTAGGGGGGCAGGTGCGCCGTCACTGCGCATCAATGTCACGCTTCCCATGCAGTACGTGTGACGCCCTCAGCCTGCTACGTTCATGCTGTGGGTGTTCCAAACTTGTGGGCAACGGGGGGAGCTAATTAGGGGCCAGTTGGCCGGAGACATCTTTCCAACTAACAGCGCCTCTCCCTGAACCTGTGCCACATGTTGTGACAGTGGTGGGCAGCACCGCGGTGATGCATATATGGGTGTCTTTCCTGGTGGTCCCGGCACTCAAGGCTTCCTGCACACTCCACCTTACACAGATGCAATCCCTCCTTCTACTTTTGGCTCCTCGTCTACACAGGTACACTCGCACTCTTACACTTTCCATCACTGGCCTTTGTTTCCCCCTCCTGCCACCTACCATACTCTGGTCCTCCGTCACCACTTCCCCTGGCAGCCCCCAGCCGCCAGCTTCCACCCCATCATCATCCTCTTTCACCAGCACAGTACCCTTTCTCCCACATTCTCACTTTCAGCCACCTTAATTGGCTTCCACTCTCAAACTTGATTAATCTTCACTCCTCCACAGTGATTCCTTGTGGTCCCATGCCCGCCCGGTTTGTTGCCTGTGTGGGTCATCCCCATTGGGCTGTCCTTCACATCTCCCAGTTGGAGGTTTTTCCAGACGTTTTTTTGGCACCTCACTGCCGCACCATTAGCAGGCAAATCTCAATTAGTAAGTATGCACTTCAGTGCTGTTGGGGGTGTCACCTTAACCCTGTTTATGCTTGTAAGGATTATTGATCATTTCCATATAATCTCCATTTTAGATTATCATGCGCATGCTACTGATGAGTGGCGTATCAGCCACAAAACGTGTAGAGATAACTGATGCCATGTTTCCACCTATCCACACCTCTTTTAAGCTACTATACAATATTTACCTCTACAGGTCCAGTGAGGCCATGGGTTCTGCAGGCATTATCCCATAATCATGATTTTACCCAACCTTGTTTTTGTTGAACTATGGAATTTTATTATGATATTAATTGAGATAATATTCTCATTAATTTATCTACTGTTTATTATCATGTCTATTTTTCTACCCTTGACAACAGTAGTTACATTTTGAGACACTTTTGTTATAATCATGGTTACTGTTGTTACTGTGTTATCAATTATCTTGATATTAACAATATACGTATGTCTACATTGTTACATTAATACATTTCCTTTTGTTCAGCTCAATTATCCTTTCACTACCATGTGCTTCACAGAAAGTCCCACACTTCTTGCCCCCCTCCTTTTAATACATGGGATGCAAGGGATATCAGAACAAAATGAGGAAAGCGGAATTTAAGCAGGATAATATTAAAGAGAGTTAAAAGAAAGTAAGAGAATGATACGCATGTGTTGTGTACAAATGTTTTTTGGAGAGATATCCGTGTATGTGTGTGAATGCTGGAACCTTTAGTTCTATCTCTTGTGTTTTGTCATGTATGCAGATGTGACCCCCTCCTTTGCACTCTCATGTAGCTGGGATGAGAGATCAGTGATAAGCTGGAAGAACACCATGCCAATTTCAGTTTTTTTAGACAAAACATTTATAACAAAATGTGCCGGGTTAATTAATCTAATGATAAACAATGTGATCACAATTATTTTGAATCTGTTTTCCAAACATGGTGAAATGAAGGTTACATTTAACCATGTATTACACAAATAGTGTAAAATGGCCTCCTTAAAGGAAATATATCTATGTATATATATATATATATATATATTAGAATTAGGATGTGATATTTTATTAACAATTTTATTAATAATATAAATATATTGTAACTCGTTTAGACAATCTTTGGTTGGAAATGAAATCCAGGTTATTGGGGAAATTTGTAAGATGGGATTAGTTTAGATTAAGATAACAATTTAGTAATTTTACATTTATACAAAAAAAACATTATTGAGAAAAAAAAAGATTACGATGAGGTTATTAATTGAAATACAGCTGCCATAATATTTAACAAAGCCAAGTTGGATGGGATACATAATAAGTTTGTCTACAAAAATTAAATCTAAAGGGCTGATAATAACTTGATGTGCAGTCCATGACGTGAGAGCAATAATAAATAAAATGTAAATATAACAGACCCATCACATCAAGTCCACATACCCTGTTAGGATAGATGACACCTGCAGCCAGTTGTATAGTTTTTGATGTGGCTGAGAGCTTTCTGTTCTGTCATATACAGATTGTTGGTCCTTTTGTTTTTATTTATTTTTATTTTTGAAATCCAAAGCAGAATGTGCGGATTGTGAAATGATGTGCCCCTTTTCCTTGTAAGTGCAGTGGTATAAGCAAAAGAATACTTTGGATTTATTGGGCATCTCTGCATGAACGCAGGGTATTGTTATCATTTATTATGTTATGACATCAGGAAAATAATGTCAGATGGAAACTAAGGACTTGTGTTATCTAGCTAAAATTAATGACAGAGCAAGCAATGAGAAATTATAATATTGCCAGGAAAAAGTTGTCTTTTTGAAACATGAAACTGGAGTTCTTACACGAACAGCTTGATAGGAAAGAAGCCATTGTAATATATGTATGCAAGCTGGACCCAGTAATGAAGGGTTCACCCCGATATATCAGAGCTGTAGCTTTATGCAAAAGTGCAATTAGACTAAGTTACAGACATTATTTTTGGTCAAATATTTAATTTTTAATGGTCCCACATTCTGCGTAGCAAATATACACATAGCAAATATACAGCTAACTAAATGTTTGTCTAATCAAAGGTTCAAAATATGAATTTGTTTTGTTTGTTTGTGTACAAATCTAAGAATGAAAAATGTGTACATTTGAATCCAGCCACCTTATTGCCTCTATTGGAGGAAGCTGGAGACAAACAAAAACCACACGTGTTAAATTGATGACATAGGGATCAGCTGCTGTGAGCCCAGTGCAGGACACACTCCCTGAAGACCCAGATATTTAATCTTTTGTAAAGTTGTTCCCGGTTTTATACTGAGTATGCAGTTTATCACCCAGAAGGATACTCTGTATTCAGAGTCATTGGATTCTTTTCCCCAGCTCAAGAAGCAGAGCTCCATGTTTTTTCAAAGCCTGTGAGCTATAAAAAGAGTGTATATATTTATATAGATAGTCAAGATATAAAGAGCTTTTGGTTTCATTTGCAGGGCCAGAAGTTTGTTTTTACTTCGACTGGTAAGCCAATAAAGCATGCTAAGTTAATTGATTGGCTGTTTTAACCCTTCCAGCTTCTTGCTGAGTTAGCCATACTAACATTAGAACTCACACATGGAAGCAGACCAGGTGACTTGCTGTATTACAGCCCTGGACACTTGCTGGGTCTGTTCAACTCACAGATTCCACCCTAGTTCTGGCCTAATATAGTTGGGATTAATAATTCAACTTTAAGGACCCCAGAATGAGAAGAACAAGCGGTCCACAGTTGGCAACTTCTTATGAAACAGGACTTTGCAAAAATGTGATCTTTTACGACTGCCAGCCACTCTTTTCCCTCCAGCTTGACACATGGACCATCTCATCAGTCATAAGCAGTTATGGCTGACTTCGTAAATGAGCGTGGGATAGAGCCAGGGTTCACCACAGTTGTTTTTATAACATACCACTTCTTGTTTTACCTGTTACCAAAGGTGTTACCAAAAGCTGAACATTCCTTCCAGAGATTACAAAAAGATATATCCAGATGCCCAAGTCAGGATCTTACGAGTATGCATTTTGTCTGTATGGACATGTTTTCTGAATGTCCAATGGCAAAGGCCACAGTAAAAAGTGTTATCAGAAGTAGTTTGTAAGTACAGAGTTCTAGTATCTACAGGGTAAAAAGCCCCATACACACTATCAGATTTTCTGCATATTTTTGTCTTCAGATTTACCAAATCCATGTAGTGCAAGGGCCTGCATGATTGCATACAAATTGAAACTCCTAAGGTTTTACCTCATATTATATGGTTTTGGTAAATCTGAGGGAAGAAATCAGCAGAAAATCTGATAGTGTGTATGGGGCTTTACAGAGGTAATTAGAGTCCTTACTAGAAGTTTTGAGGTTTTATTTTTACACCCCTACTGTCTACAATGTAGCAGAAAAAGTAGAGAAAGAAGCTAGAAAACTTTTGCCTGAATGTTTTCTTATATTTTATCAAGCCCCTAAGGAGATGTTAGACTCTCTCCCTATGGGATTTTGTTTGGAAGTGTGTTACTCACCTGCTTATATTTCATCTCAGCAGCTGAAGCCCACCATTTGGATCTCACAGAGAATGTTGCTGATCTTTTAAGGTTTTTGACATACTAATGTATGTGTTTTCTCCCCAATTACAGATCCTAACAATTTGGAAGGATCTAAAACTACAGCCAGGTGACCAGGTGGATTGTTTGTATAAATGAAGAGACATTTATATATAAGGAAATGTTTAGAGACTCAATACAGCATCTATTTCATGTGCAGTTGTGCAAAACTTGAACCTGGATCCACAGCAGACACTGCAACAATTACAAAATGAAAGAAATCTCTGTGTTTGATTTGTTTCCCTCTTGTGATCACAGTCTAGGATACTATTTATTCAAATACTTTAATTGTAAGGGATAAATATATATATATATAAACAGGGGCGTACCAACAGTGGGGCGGGGGGTGCGGTCCGCCCCAGGTGACACACATTGGGGGGGTGTCAGTGGCGTATCTAATGGGGGTGCAGTCCACACCCGGGTTGGGTGACACTGACACCACTTACAGAGGGTGGGGAGAGCCCTGGCAGCTCTCTATGGCCGTTTTTTTTTCCAGCCAGATCACCCCCGTGCTTCGGCAGCAATGGTCTGGTCTTACTCTTTGCTTTCCTCCTTGCTCCTCCCACCACTGCTGCACTCCCGAACCAAGCCTGCACAGTTTTCCAGACCTTGCTAGCTGCTGCCCTGGTGTACTTGAAGCTGAGCCAGCTGCCCTCCCTGCCAGTGTCCTCCGAGGTGAGCTTGTGATAAGGGGGTGTGGGTTGGCATGGTGGTCGCTGCCCTCAGTTGCTGTGGGGTGTTTGTTTCTGCCTCCCTGACCTGGTCTAATAAGGGGGAAGGGGGGAGGCTGCTATGTCCACCACTGACTAATGTGCTAACTCACTGCTTTTAGTTTAAAGGGTGATTCAGTGATTGGAGTGCAATCATTTTCAATAAAATTTTACCTGAGTGTCATTTTTTGATTGGACTTTTTACTTGCATGCTGTTCCATATTTTGCTTGTTGTTTTTCCAATGCGGCTTTAGAAATGCCTTCTGGATTCCTGTGCAACTCCATGCGGTGCAATTTTCAACTCATTCATTTAACTGGGATGAAATCACATTGAATCGCACACACTAGTTTTTCAAAAGCGTACTGCACCAAATTGCATGATACTATGGTACCATGAAATCTGGAGCAGGCAAAAGCACTGCCATTGTGATCTGTGTTAAAGGTGTCCTTAGAAAAATATATGTACACCTGCAGGAGATCACGTATGCAGTGTGGGAAACGCATACAGAACATGGATTTCCTGCACCACCTTCTGGTATAAATGAGCTCTTAAAGTGGTACTAAAGGTTTGTTGTTCAGAGTGACCCTGAACCTCATCTTCTGGGGTCCCTCAGTGGCTCTCGTGGCTCCTCCCCGAATTAGATAACTCCCTAGGACAGTGATGGCGAACCTTGGCACCCCAGATGTTTTGGAACTACATTTCCCATGATGCTCAACTATATTGCAGAGTGCCAGAGCATCATGGGAAATGTAGTTCCAAAACATCTGGGGTGCCAAGGTTTGCCATCACTGCCCTAGGAGAAGCGCTCTCACGTGGGGGTTATTTTACTGACTCACTCTTGATTCATTCATTTGGTGTCCACATACGCCAAGTTTATGACTTGTCCCCACTCCCCAGCACCCACATCATTGGATTTGATTGACAGCAGCGGGAGACAATGGCTGTGCTGCTATCAATCTATCCAATCAAAGCCAGACTCCGTGGAGAGGAGGACAGCGCGTCCCCGCCGAGGAGATGAAGGGGCTCGGGTAAGTAAACGGGGGATTGGGGGTCCGGTGACTGACAGGTGTGTTGTTTTTTTTTTCACCTTAATGCATAGGATGCATTAAGGTGAAAAACCGCAAAGGTTTAAAACCCCTTTAAATATTTCAAATCAGATATCACTCATACATTTTAACAGTATTTATTTTAGTAGTTCCAATGCGCCCATAATTTTATTTTATTTCTGTTCTACAGATGCATAATAGGCTGTAAATGTAATTATTTTTTTTTTTTTGCAGCAAGGCAGAGCAGGAGTAAAATAAGCCCATTTGTTAATAACCCCAAGCAATGATGTCAGTGGATGTTATAATTACCCCCACAGCATTGGTGTCAATGGGGGCTATGCAATGTAAGACCCCTTTCGCACTGAAAGAGCCACTTCTGCGTCTCCAATGTGAAAGTCCTGAGGGCTTTCACACTGGAACGGTGCGCTGGCAGGGCAGTCCTGCTAGCAGCATCTTTGGAGTGATGTATACACCACTCCTGCCCATTAAAATCAATGGGGAAGCGTTGTAGCAGCGTTTTGCAGTGGTTTTAACCCTTTCTCGGCTGCTAGTGGGGGGTAAAAGCACCCTGCTAGTGGCCGAAAAGCGCCGCTAAAAATAGCGGCATTTTACTGCCGACGCACCCTCCACCCCAGTGTGAAAGGGGCCTAAAGGGGTCCAGAGGTGTGGGGGCTGTGTAATGTATAGGGGGTCTTCCTACATTTTACCAGCAGTTATGGATGCAGTGCTGTAGATTTCTTAGGTTGCATATTTTTTTCTGCATTTTCTGAAAATGCACCAAAAGTTTGCATCTTTGGCGCATTTTCAGAAAACAGGAAAATATATATTTTTTGGGGGGATGACACCATGTTTTACTGCACCAGGTGACACCAGCCCTAGTAATGCCACTGGCAGCAGCACAGGCCACAGAGCGTGGAGGCGCTACACATGACGTAATTTTATGTCAATGTGCGGTGTGCCGACTGCCCACCTGGGGGGGGGGGTGCCAGATATAGGATCCGCCCCGGGTGCCAAATAGTCTAGGTACGCCCCTGTATATAAATAATGTGATTTGAAAAGTAGTATAGCCATGTTGAAGTCATATTTGTCTTTTGTACGTCTTCCATTTTATGTAGAATTGTCTGTGTTTACATATGCTGATAAGTCAGCATGCCAACAATTAAGCTAGAAGGCCATTCTGGCCACAGGAGTGTACAGACAGTACTCTGTAAATATGTCTTATCAATCATTTGTTTTTCACAATGAAAGGTCATTTTGTAATGAAAAAAGCCGCTCAGCTATTATATTCTCCACAATGGAGTTTTGCCTCTTTGGCCAGGACTACCTTCACCTAAGCATGTAGAGGTTCCAGGTTAAAGGTGATATCAAGTATGGATAGTGATCAAAATATTGATCAAAAGAGAGGAGACTGTAAAGGAAATTTGTAAGTTCTGTATATAATTGTATTCTATTTTGTATGTATTGTACACTGCCCTCACTGTGCACATGGCACTAATAATGTTTTCATTACATGTTTGCATTCTTTCGAGTCCTGATTAGAATTAGCCTGCCTATGTTACGCCCCTTGTTACCATAAAAGTACAATTGTAATATTAATGTGATATCTATGTAATCATGTGTATAAAAACCTTGAATTGCATCATAATAAAGCAGAACAGTTTTTTGGAACGATGCGGAGTGCATCTTTTGTGTATGTTCCTTACTGCAGTAGTTATTATTAATTTGGAACCACTAGTCAATATGAAGATAGGAGTTGCCTACCTATACATTTCCAGGTCACACCCACTAAATATAATGTGTGGTCTTTTGATGATGTCATGAGCTGCACATGAAACCCTATCTAGTAAATTGATCACCACTGATATAGGCCTGCACTAGCAACTTTTTTTTACCTTCGCTGAACATCACAAGCAAAGCAAATAGCAGGATCCAAATATGAACCCAGGACCTATATTGCATTTGGCAGTAGATCTTCTTACTGCGCCACTCGAAATTCTGGACAGCTCCCTGCCTAATCCCTTGGACAACTTTACTTTATATGTTGTTTCTGGTGATCCTTGAATTTTTTTGCTGCTCCCATGAACGTTTTTTTTAAACCACTTCTCTGCACCTTCTGTTTGCCAGAAATATTGTCTTGTGCTTTGCTCCGGCCAATATTTTCCTTCTTGCACTCTTGCTGCCATCTGTATGTCCACTACCACTCATTACTGACCTTTGACTTGCTCATCAACTACACTTCTGCTTGATCTCAACCTGCTACATCTGTTACAAGACCCTGATTTCCTCATCTCCTAGTGGGGCAATCCTAAGGACTGAGACCTGGCACCAGCATGCTTTAAAACTCATCTCCACCAAAAGGAGTTCTGGTGAAGACCGGTTAGTGGTTAGGCTCTGCCCCTTGGGTAAGTCTGCATCATCTGCTAGGGGGACCTGCTTGTGTACTTCTACTGGTGACTGTGTGAAACTGAGCTGCAGGAGTTTGGCATTACCTCCTAAGAAACATTTTCTGAACTGGAAAGTGTGGTGAAACAGAAGCAAGAAGAGACCATGTACCGCAGAGACAATTGCTGGATGTACATTCCAGAGATGATACTAACACACATGCCCCACCACTCAAGTTCATGACCATCTTCATTACAGAAGTTTTGTTAAACAATGCCGCATATACCTCCAGATGCAACCTGATGCATTTACTTTTGAGAAAAATAAGGTATTGTTTATTATCAACCTCTTGACTGTGGAAGCCCTAGCTTGGGCTCCCCCCTATTTAAAGGAATTCTGGATGATTTTGAATATTTTGTGACCACAATGAGTTTTCAATGATTCCAACCACTGTGTATCTACCAAAGCAAACTTGCACAATTTACAGCAGGGTATATGCTCTTTTGCTGCATACACCGTTAAATTCAGACATTGTGGTTGATTTACTTAAGTCCCCTGTGGACTGCAAGTACAATTGGAAGTGCAGTCACTGTTGATCTGAGGGGAAGATCTGAAAGGAGGGGACACTCTGCTGATTTCTATCATCCAATCATGTACAAACAAAAATGCAGTTTTTTTTTATTTTCCTTGCATGTTTTCTTCAGATCTACAGTGACTGCACTTACAAGTGCACTTGCAGTGCATTTACAGTGTACTTGTAGTGCACAGTGGATTTGCTTTTAGTAAATAAACCCCATTGTGTATCAGAAAACACTTGGAACCCAGCAGAGCTGGGACTTTAAGGTCATTGAATTCCCAAAGCAACATTTTCCTAATGAGAAATAAACCAGCCCCTATTGATATGGAGATTTTTGATGACTCACCTCTATCTTCAGGACCTGTTACCTGTTATCCTTTTGAACTCCAAAATGAGGCGGACCATTGTGAGACTATTAGCTTTTAGTTGATTACATCACCCAAATTTCCTATCATCCTAGGAATTCCTTGGTTTTCTACTCATAATCCTTCCATCAATTGGGGTATACAGACTATAAATTTTACATCTGACCATTGCAAGGAACATTGTAAATAATCTTTCCAAACAACTTCTTTACCAACCAAGGAATCACAAGGTGATGTGATAACTACCCAGTTGTAGGACAAAATGCCTCCACAGTACCACTAGTTCAGGGCACCTGTGGTAAAAAGAATGACGATCTGCTGCCTCCTGATCACCCATATGACTGCCTCATTGAACTGCTTCTAGTGGCTGAAATACTTTGTGGTCATCTTTATTATCTGTCAAAGCCTGAATAAAAGGTACTCAGAGAGTTCCTTGATGAGAATTCAAAGAAGGGATTTATCAGTAGTGATGGACGAACTTCCGACGGGACGTTTCGCGAACGCGAAACGCGAACGGGCACAAACGTTCGCGAAAACGACCGTTCGCCGCGGGCTCCATTGACTTCAATGGGAGGCGAATTTCGCAAACCTTTAGGTCGAATTTGCGGCCACGGGGTAATTATTAGGGGGTAGCACGTAGTCCCACCACCTGGACAATAGCATAATACATGTATGAGGTGAATTTGGGATCGATAACTACAAGCATTTTTTTTTTATTTGGGAAATTGTTCTGACAATTCAGGACTATGGAGCTAATGAAGGCAATGGAGGAGAGGGAAGGTCAGGGACCAGGGTAGGCAAACAAGAGGGTGCAGGAGATACAGAGCACTGACAGCAGCACCGTAATACAGAGCACTGACATCAGCACCGTGACATACAGCGCTGACAGCAGCTCCGTGACATACAGCGCTGACAGCAGCTCCGTGACATACAGCGCTGACAGCAGCTCCGTGACATACAGCGCTGACAGCAGCTCCGTGACATACAGCGCTGACAGCAGCTCCGTGACATACAGCGCTGACAGCAGCACCGTGACATACAGCGCTGACAGCAGCTCCGTGACATACAGCGCTGACAGCAGCTCCGTGACATACAGCGCTGACAGCAGCTCCGTGACATACAGCGCTGACAGCAGCTCCGTGACATACAGCGCTGACAGCAGCTCCGTGACATACAGCGCTGACAGCAGCACCGTGACATACAGCGCTGACAGCAGCTCCGTGACATACAGCGCTGACAGCAGCTCCGTGACATACAGCGCTGACAGCAGCTCCGTGACATACAGCGCTGACAGCAGCTCCGTGACATACAGCGCTGACAGCAGCTCCGTGACATACAGCGCTGACAGCAGCTCCGTGACATACAGCGCTGACAGCAGCTCCGTGACATACAGCGCTGACAGCAGCTCCGTGACATACAGCGCTGACAGCAGCTCCGTGACATACAGCGCTGACAGCAGCTCCGTGACATACAGCGCTGACAGCAGCTCCGTGACATACAGCGCTGACAGCAGCTCCGTGACATACAGCGCTGACAGCAGCACCGTAAGCAGCCCCAGGAGGAAGTCAGCACAGCACAGGGATGGTGTGATCCCCTCATAATAAGAACCCCCAGGAGGAAGTCAGCACAGCACAGGGATGGTGGGAGCCCCTCATAATAAGAACACCCAGGAGGAAGTCAGCACAGCACAGGGATGGTGGGAACCCCTCATAATAAGCAGCCCCAGTAGAAATATGACACCGCTCAACCTCTTCAAAGAGGAGGGTAGGGGCATATAGTACGGTGTGCTTTTTTGGGTCAGGGAAGTGAGCCAAATGAATTAAGAAGGTCTGTGTGCTTGATTCCAAAAATTGTTTATAGACATATACATGGTCTACTGATCACATGTGTTGAATTCCTCCGAGATCCATGCCTCATTCATTTTTAGAAATGTGAGGTAGTTAACACTGTGGTGAGCTAGGCGAGTACGCTTATCGGTCACAATCCCCCCTGCTGCGCTGAACGTCCTTTCGGACAGGACACTGGATGAGGGGCAAGCCAACAGTTCGATTGCAAATTGGGCAAGCTCTGGCCAGAGGTCAAGCCTGCCCACCCAGTAGTCTAGGGGTTCATCACTCCTCAGAGCGTCCACATCGGCCGTTAACCCAATGTAGTCGGACACCTGACGGTCTAGGCGTTCCCTGATGCTGGATCCGGATGACACCTGTCGATGGGTCGGCTGAAAGAATGACCTCATATCCGAAGTCACCAACACATCTTCAAACCGGCCTCTTCTTGCAGGCGCTGTTGGATTGGTACCCGCAAATCCTTCTCTGGGAGTGGGAATTGCTCCTCTGCCAGCGCACGCAAAAGCAGAATGCAGCATTTCTCGAAGCAAGGCCTGGAAGTGCTGCATTCTGACAGCCCTCTGCGACGGCGGTAACATTTCCGCCATTTTGTGTTTGTACCGGGGGTCTAAGTACGTTGCCACCCAGTACTGGTCCTTGACCCTCATGCTTTTTATACGGGGGTCCCTATTAAAACACTGGAGCATGAAGGCCCCCATTTGCACTAAAGTGGAAGCGGTGTGGTGGCCTGGCTCCTGCTCATCATCCAGGATAATGTCGTCCTCTTCATTCTCCTCTCCCCATCCTCGCACAACAGGGATCCCAGAAAGGTTTAAAGCATGCTCTTCTTGCTCCTGCTCATCCGCCCCGGCACCATCCTCCTCTGACTCCTCATCAGACTCCTGTTGTTGACTTGTCTCAGATAGAGTAGCCCCCCCTGGGAATTCATCCAGCATTGCGACTTCCTCATCTTCCCGCTCCTGCTCCTCCACAGCCTGATCAATGACACGACGCAATGCACGCTCCAGAAAGAAGGCATAAGGTACCATGTCACTGATGGCGCCATGGCTGCGACTGACCAGTTTGGTGATCTCCTCAAATGGCCGCAGAAGTCTGCATGTGTCGCGCATGAGCAGCCACTGGCGCGGTGAAAAAAAACCCAGCTCCCCAGAACCGTTTCTTTCGCAGAGTTCATACAGGTAGACGTTAACTGCACGTTTCTGCTGGAGCAGCCTATCAAGCATATAGAAGGTTGAGTTCCATCGCGTCGGGCAATCGCAAATAAGACGTCTGACCGGCAGATGGTGTCGCCGCTGAATGTCAGCAAGGCGAGCCATGGCCGTGTAAGATCTTCTGAAATGGGCCGAGATTTTCCTTGCCTGCCGCAAGATGTCCTGGACCCCAGGGTATTTGACAAGGAATCGCTGCACGACCAAGTTTAAGACGTGTGCCATGCACGGCACGTGCGTGATTTTGCCCTGTTTCAATGCGCTAAGCAGATTGGCACCGTTGTCACACACCACTTTACCAACTGTCAAATTGAGCGGTGTTAGCCACTCATCTGCCTGTGAACGCAAAGCTGAAAGGAGTGCCGGGCCAGTGTGGCTCTTTGCTTCCAGGCACAACAGACGCAGCACGGCATGGCAACGTCTCACCTGGCATGTGGAATAGGTTCTGGGGAGCTTGGGCGGTGCAGTGGAAGAGACGCTAGCAGCGGAAAAGGAGGAGGCAGCTGAGGAGGAGAGGGAGGAGGATGGAGTAGGAGGAGGAGAAGAAGAGTCAGGCCTGCATGCAATCCGTGGCGGTAAAACCAAATCTACACGGGTGCCACGGGTTACATGCTTGACGGCCGTCAGAAGGTTCACCCAGTGGGCAGTAAAACTGATATACCTTCCCTGCCCGTGTTTGCTAGACCACGTGTCTGTGGTCAGATGTATCTTGGCACCGACACTGTGTGCCAGAGATACATTCACTTGCCGCTGAACATGGCCATATAGCTCTGGGATGCCCTTCTCTGAGAAATACTTCCTTCCTGGGACCTTCCATTGTGGTGTTCCAATGGCCACAAATTTGCGAAAGGCCTCCGAGTCCACCAGTTTATATGGCAGTAGTTGGCGGGCTATGAGTTCTGACAAGCCAGCCGCCAACCGTTGGGCAAGAGGGTTATCCGGCGTCATCATTTTTTTACGCTCAAACATTAGGCCCACGGAAGCCTGCCTTTTTGCAGAAAAATGTGAGCTTGGCGTGATGGAAGGTGGAGTGGAGGACAATTGTGAGGAGAGAGGAGAAGGAGAAGTAGAAGACGAGGCTGGACGGTGAGAGCCTGCAGTGTGGCTTTGTGTGTTCCGTTGCTCCCACTGGGCTCGGTGATGGCTGCTCATGTGCCTTCTTAAGGCGGTCGTCCCTAGGTGAGTATTGGGCTTACCGCGACTAACGCGTTGACTGCAAAGATTGCAGATGGCAACGCTATTGTCAGCAGCGGACACGTTAAAAAAAGCCCACACTGCGGAGCCATGTGCCGGTGTCCTGGGAGCGCCAGATGTGACCGTACATGGTCGATGACTCGCTCCTGATACATTTGCAGTCTGCTTTGTCCCTGCTGTGCAATGTAAGTCATTGCTGCTTCTCCTCCCTATCTGCTGGTCCATATCTCCCTCTGAACTCCCCTCCTCTTCCTCTCTTGTGGGCACCCACGTGACATCACTAGACACGTCATCATCAACGTCACCTTCCCCACCGCTATAAGTAGAGTAGGCAGCAACACCGGGGACCAACCTCCTCCTTGGGCTGATCTGGGTACTGGCGTCAGACTGCTGAGTAGCGCTTGTTGCTACCTCCTCTTCCTGATCCAATACCAAGAGTGGCTGCGCATCAGAAATGTCCTCTTGATATGGATCGGAAAATAATTCCAGTGACTCAAGCGGAAGGTATGTGGTGGTGGTGGTGGTGGTCGTGTTGTTGGTGGTAGTGTCTTTGGGGGTGCACATAGCAGAGAGTGAAGAAGAGGGTGCAGATCGAGAGGATGAGGAGGGTGCAGAAGAGTAAGGCTGAGCGAGCCACTCAACCAAGTCTGGTGCATCCTTTAAAGTAATTGAACGCACCTTCTGCAACTTCCCACTTTGGCTCAAGCCTGTTGCTCCTGCCCTACCCCTACCACCCCTGCGGAAGGGCCTGCCTCTTCCTCTGCATGTCATTTTTTAAATGACCCTGTGACAAAACTCTTAGTCCCTATACCGCTGAAGGACTGCTGCAGTATAGGTGAGCGGTCAGCAGTGGTGCACGTCAACCCTATCTATTGTGGACCTATAGCGGTCCTTACAGAACAGCAGACTGTACCGCACTCAAGCCTATGTACCGTAGCACCCTATACCAAGTTACCAGTCCTTATAAGAACTTTTGTGGACCAAGCAGGTTGTGTATTAGTGTTTAGCAGACTGTACGTCAGTCCCTATACCGCTGAAGGACTGCTGCAGTATAGGGCAGCGGTCAGCAGTGGTGCACGTCAACCCTATCTATTGTGGACCTATAGCGGTCCTTACAGAACAGCAGACTGTACCGCACTCAAGCCTATGTACCGTAGCACCCTATACCAAGTTACCAGTCCTTATAAGAACTTTTGTGGACCAAGCAGGTTGTGTATTAGTGTTTAGCAGACTGTACGTCAGTCCCTATACCGCTGAAGGACTGCTGCAGTATAGGGCAGCGGTCAGCAGTGGTGCACGTCAACCCTATCTATTGTGGACCGATAGCGGTCCTTACAGAACAGCAGACTGTACCGCACTCAAGCCTATGTACCGTAGCACCCTATACCAAGTTACCAGTCCTTATAAGAACTTTTGTGGAACAAGCAGGTTGTGTGTTAGTGATTAGCAGACTGTACGTCAGTCCCTATACCAATGAAGGACTGCTGCAGTATAGGGCAGCGGTCAGCAGTAGTGCACGGCAACCCTATGTATTGTGGACCGATAGCGGTCCTTACAGAACAGCAGACTGTAACGCACTCAGGCCTATGTACCGTAGCACCCTATACCAAGTTACCAGTCCTTATAAGAACTTTTGTGGAACAAGCAGGTTGTGTGTTAGTGATTAGCAGACTGTACGTCAGTCCCTATACCAATGAAGGACTGCTGCAGTATAGGGCAGCGGTCAGCAGTAGTGCACGGCAACCCTATGTATTGTGGACCGATAGCGGTCCTTACAGAACAGCAGACTGTAACGCACTCAGGCCTATGTACCGTAGCACCCTATACCAAGTTACCAGTCCTTATAAGAACTTTTGTGGACCAAGCAGGTTGTGTGTTAGTGATTAGCAGACTGTACGTCAGTCCCTATACCAATGAAGGACTGCTGCAGTATAGGGCAGCGGTCAGCAGTAGTGCACGGCAACCCTATGTATTGTGGACCGATAGCGGTCCTTACAGAACAGCAGACTGTAACGCACTCAGGCCTATGTACCGTAGCACCCTATACCAAGTTACCAGTCCTTATAAGAACTTTTGTGGACCAAGCAGGTTGTGTGTTAGTGATTAGCAGACTGTACGTCAGTCCCTATACCAATGAAGGACTGCTGCAGTATAGGGCAGCGGTCAGCAGTAGTGCACGGCAACCCTATGTATTGTGGACCGATAGCGGTCCTTACAGAACAGCAGACTGTACTGCACTCAGGCCTATGTACCGTAGCACCCTATACCAAGTTACCAGTCCTTATAAAAACTTTTGTGGACCAAGCAGGTTGTGTGTTAGTGTTTAGCAGACTGTGCGTCAGTCCCTATACCGCTGAAGGACTGCTGCAGTATAGGGCAGCGGTCAGCAGTAGTGCACGGCAACCCTATGTATTGTGGACCGATAGCGGTCCTTACAGAACAGCAGACTGTAACGCACTCAGGCCTATGTACCGTAGCACCCTATACCAAGTTACCAGTCCTTATAAGAACTTTTGTGGACCAAGCAGGTTGTGTGTTAGTGATTAGCAGACTGTACGTCAGTCCCTATACCAATGAAGGACTGCTGCAGTATAGGGCAGCGGTCAGCAGTAGTGCACGGCAACCCTATGTATTGTGGACCGATAGCGGTCCTTACAGAACAGCAGACTGTAACGCACTCAGGCCTATGTACCGTAGCACCCTATACCAAGTTACCAGTCCTTATAAGAACTTTTGTGGACCAAGCAGGTTGTGTGTTAGTGATTAGCAGACTGTACGTCAGTCCCTATACCAATGAAGGACTGCTGCAGTATAGGGCAGCGGTCAGCAGTAGTGCACGGCAACCCTATGTATTGTGGACCGATAGCGGTCCTTACAGAACAGCAGACTGTACTGCACTCAGGCCTATGTACCGTAGCACCCTATACCAAGTTACCAGTCCTTATAAAAACTTTTGTGGACCAAGCAGGTTGTGTGTTAGTGTTTAGCAGACTGTGCGTCAGTCCCTATACCGCTGAAGGACTGCTGCAGTATAGGGCAGCGGTCAGCAGTAGTGCACGGCAACCCTATGTATTGTGGACCGATAGCGGTCCTTACAGAACAGCAGACTGTAACGCACTCAGGCCTATGTACCGTAGCACCCTATACCAAGTTACCAGTCCTTATAAGAACTTTTGTGGACCAAGCAGGTTGTGTGTTAGTGATTAGCAGACTGTACGTCAGTCCCTATACCAATGAAGGACTGCTGCAGTATAGGGCAGCGGTCAGCAGTAGTGCACGGCAACCCTATGTATTGTGGACCGATAGCGGTCCTTACAGAACAGCAGACTGTAACGCACTCAGGCCTATGTACCGTAGCACCCTATACCAAGTTACCAGTCCTTATAAGAACTTTTGTGGACCAAGCAGGTTGTGTGTTAGTGATTAGCAGACTGTACGTCAGTCCCTATACCAATGAAGGACTGCTGCAGTATAGGGCAGCGGTCAGCAGTAGTGCACGGCAACCCTATGTATTGTGGACCGATAGCGGTCCTTACAGAACAGCAGACTGTAACGCACTCAGGCCTATGTACCGTAGCACCCTATACCAAGTTACCAGTCCTTATAAGAACTTTTGTGGACCAAGCAGGTTGTGTGTTAGTGATTAGCAGACTGTACGTCAGTCCCTATACCAATGAAGGACTGCTGCAGTATAGGGCAGCGGTCAGCAGTAGTGCACGGCAACCCTATGTATTGTGGACCGATAGCGGTCCTTACAGAACAGCAGACTGTACCGCACCCAAGCCTATGTACCGTAGCACCCTAGACAGACCAAGTTACCAGTCCTGATAAAGAGCTTTGTGGAACAAGTGAGTTGTGAATGATTAGCAGACTGCAGCAGAAGGGCAGCAGTCAAGTATAATATTCTTTCTATATTTGGAAGAAAGAATATTATACGTGTACAAGCCTATTACCGTACCACTGATACCAGTCCTGAAAAGAACCTTTGTGGAACTAATAGTAACAGCAAGTCTTTAAAATTATCCTCACTGCCTGACACACTGCTTCCTGCCTGTCCCTATACAAATTGGCAAAAAAGAGTAGGCTGGAACGATTAGCTGGAACAGCTCTTTTGTGGACCTGATAGTAACAGCTAATGATGATGATGATGATGATGATGAAGAAAGACTAATCTGGCTGAGCTGTCCCTAAAATAGCAGCATACAGCGCTCTGTCCCTTTATCTAAACTGACAAAAGAAACTCAGGCTGCTGACCTAACACCTATACCAGTCCTGAAAAGAACTTTTGTGTACCAAATAGCTAGCGTTTTCTCTGTCCCTACTCCACACAGGATCCTTTCCCTACAGTGACAGAAGAAAGAATGTAAAATGGCCACCGGATCGGGTGTATTTATAGGTTAGGGGGAATGTCCAAGTGTCCATGAGCTGTCATGTCTCAATTGGTTGTCCTGTAACACATGATAAACGTGTCACGAAAGGTTAAAGTTCTTGTATACATTAAACACGTAAGTCCGCCGGGGCGAACGACGGAAAAAGGCGTTCGAACCCGCGGACGGCGAAAGTCGGAAATTCGCCGCGAAACGACCGCCGGGCGAACCGTTCGGCCATCACTATTTATCAGACACTCAATGGGGTTGACTTACTAAAGGCAAATAGACTGCACACTTCACAATGCTCCAGAGCTTAGTAAATGAGGTAAACCTTTACTTTGCAAAGAATACCCAATCACATGCAAGGAAAATGTGCTTGCACATGGTTGTATGATGGGAGTCAGCAGAGGTTCTGTTCATTTACTAAGCTCTGGAGCAACTGCACTTGCAGAGTGCACAGTCTAGTTGCCTTTAGTAAATCTACCCCATAGTCTCTTGAGAGGGCAGTCCTGTTCTTTGTTGAAAAGAAGGACTCCATCTTGTGTTCATGCATTGACAACAGGTAAAAAATCACTATTAAAAACTATTATACTCTACCCTTTAAGTGATTGTAAAGGTTTTTTTTTTTATTATACTTACACGCTCCTCTTCATTGGGTGCCCTCACGGAGAGCCACTTTCCATTGGGGGCACACATGCGGGTTCGCTCATAAGTCCCGATGCTGCGTCCATTGACACAGACAACAGGACTCGGCCCCACCCCCCACTCTCATGTCACTGGATTTGATTGACAGCAGTGGGAGCCAATGGCACCTGCTGCTATCAATCTATCCAATGAGGACAAAGACTGCAGCTGGAGCTTCTGGGCTCGTGCTCATCGCAGCAACGAACAAATTCAGGTAAGAAAAAGGGGGGTGCTAGGGGGTGGCATCTGAAGCACAGAAGCATTTTTGCAATGCTTGTGCAACTTTTCAACATTTCATCAATCATGTCCTGCAAGATCTGTTGGACCAGTTTGTTATTGCATACCTAGATTATATTCCTAAATTATCTGATAATCTAGAGGAGTGTTGCAAGCATATTTCCACTGTCTTTGAAAGATTAAGGAAGAATCAACTAGAGAAATGTGACTTTGAACAAAACCAGATCCAGTTCTTGATGTAGCGGCGGGCTCCATGTGTTTTCAAAATTTAACTTTACCCAAACTGCAGTTTGGTTTGAGTCTATTTGTCTAAATTTGACTTCTGAGTCAGTCTGACTGGACTGTGAAATGTTCAGCCTGGCCACAGGGGGTACTGTCTCTGGTGGCAGGCATGGAACTATGGTCTGGTCAGGTGCTTAAGTTACTCTCTTTCGGAGTCAGGTCAGTGGGAGTGGCCCTCTCGCTGTGCCCTCTGGGAGAGGGTATTTAAGATGCAGACGTCACGTGGTTCGGGGTTCCAGTCCAGTATGAAGTACTGATTACATGGTCCTCCTGGCCAGCTCCCAGGAAGTCTATGGCCCGGGGTGCAGTTCCACCCGACTTTAACCACTTGCCGCCCGCCCTATTACAAATTGACGGTGGCAAAGTGGTTTCATAATCCTGATCGGACTGATCGGGGCGCGCATCGCGGCGATCGTTGTTGCGGGGTGTCAGTCTGACACCCGGCAACTATGATCTCGGTAAAGAGTCTCCGACGGAGACTCTTTACCACGTGATCAGCCGTGTCCAATCACGGCTGATCCCAGTGTAAATAGGAAGAGCCGGTGATCGGCTTTTCCTCACTCGCGTCTGTCAGACGCGAGTAGAGGAGAGCCGATCGGCTGCTCCTCTGACGGGGGGTCTGTGCTGATCGATTATCAGCACAGCCCCCCCGAGGATGCCCACACTGGACCACCAGGGACGCCACCAGACCACCAGGGATGCTAAGCAAAAGGTAATCCTCCCTAGACCACCAGGGATGCCAGTCAGCACAATGGATGCCAATCAGTGCCCATAATGGATGCCAATCAGTGCCCACAATGGGCATCACTGATTGGCATGCATTATTGTTTGGCACTCATTGGCATCCATTAGTACAGTATAACACCAATGCTGCCTATGAGTGCCCACCTGTGCCGCCTATCAGTGCCCACCTGTGCCGCCTATCAGTGCCCACCTGTGCTGCCTACCAGTGCCCACCTTTGCCGCCTATCAGTGCCCACCTGTGCCGCCTATCAGTGCCCACCCATGCCCATCTGTGCCGCCTATCCATGCCCATCTGTGCCGCCTATCCATGCCCATCTGTGCCGCCCATCCATGCCAATCCGTGCCAGCTATCAGTGCCAATTTGTGCCACCTATCAGTGTCCATCCGTGTCGCCCATCCGTGCCGCCCATCAGTGCCGCCTGTCAGTGCCGCCTATCAGTGTCCATCAATGCCACCTCATCAGTGCCACTTCACTGGTGCCACATCATTGGTGCCCATCAGTGCCGCCTTATCAGTGCCCATCAGTGTAGCCCCATCAGTGCCCATCAGTGAAGAAGATAACGTACTTATTTACAAAGTTTTGAAACTGAAACAAAAAAAACATTTTTTTTTCAAAATTTTCGGTATTTTTTTATTTGTAGCGCAAAAAATAAAAACCGTAGAGGTGATCAAATACCACCAAAAGAAAGCTCTATTTGTGGGAAAAAAAATGTACCCAATTTCATTTGGGTACAGTGTAGCATGACCACGCAATTGTCATTCAAAGTGCGACAGTGCTGAAAGCTCAAAATTGGTCTGGGCAGGAAGGTGTTTAAGTGCCTGGTATTGAAGTGGTTAATGCCTCGGGGCTGGCTAGCCCGAGGCATGGAAACTAAGGAAGGATTCTGAGGTGGCTGGGTGCCGTATCTGGTCTGGGAGAGACTCATTGGACTTCGAGCATTCCAGGGGAGGACTCTTTAGAAGAACACCACGAGTGAGGTTGGTTTTCTTAACAAGAGCCTGGAAGGGCTGAAGTAACCGAGAGAATCCGGTCTTGTGGATATCGCCAAGTAGGCTGAAAGATCCAGGTATCCTACAAGTGTTCTACAGATAGTTTCCTACATGTTCTGCAACAGCGTCTGTGACAAAGACTTTGTTCCTGAGTGAGCACCTTATTGGCTGCTAGGCCTTGTGAGAGAGGGACTGTCCAACCTGAGTGTTCATCCAGCTGCGAATGGCTATTCAATGGATGCAGTCAAAGTAAGCAAGTTCTTTAATGCTTATAGACTTTGATATTGAGAGTACCTGAATTCCTTCCCAACCCTCTGATCCCAAGTTAAAAGACTGTTCAATGGTTGAAGTTTGCAAATAAAATCCATTCAAGTGGATCTATTGTCAGTCTCAAGTTACTGGGCCATCTACAATGGGACATCCCCTAGACATGCAACAAGAAGAAGCAGAAGGTAACAGTAAGCCCAAAAATAACCAGCAGCTCCTTCGGGGGTAAGTGCTACATTGAGATACACAGTTTCTCCTGAAGGAGTGAGCATGGATCCTGACAAGATCAAATCAGCTGTGAATTGGCCTGCCCCTAGAAACGTTAAGGAAGTACAGTGATTTGTTGGATTTGCCACCTTCTGCAGAAAATTCATAGGGAACCTCTCTAAGGTCCCAGTTATGCAGCTGACAAGGAAGGACCCCCATGTTTTTGTTACCTGAGGCCCAGGCTTCTAGTAAGCTAAATACTTTTTCAACTTCTTTACCAATACACCCTGAATAGCCTTTTACTACAGAAGTGGATGCTTCAGGTTCTGATGTGGGAGCAAACTTTTCTCAGCAAACAGTGAAAAGATGCAGCTTCATCCCTGTGCTTTTTTCTCTTTTAATGTCTTCAGCTGAAAGGAATTGCGACATTGGGAATAAGTAGTTGTTGGCAATTAAGGAAGGGGCCAATCACCCTGAAACTGTTCTCACTAATCATAAAAAATTTGAATTAATTTGTTCTGCCAAGAGATTGCCTTCTAGACAAGCATGTTGGACCATATTATTTTTCAGGTCCAAGTTTATCTCATATCGACCTCACCCAAAGACTGGTAAGCCCAGGGCCAATGCCTTATTAGGGATATTCTTCAGACCTCTCCAGGAAAGTAATTCTGAATGTACAATCCTACCTCAAAAGAACTTCCCAAGGGCTATGAGTTTCAAGACATTCTTGAATCTTTTCAAAGAGCTGTATAATAATGACCCACTTCTCAATCATTATCCTAAAGGACATTAACCTTGATTACTAGAATGTTTTTTGGACTCGCGCACATCATCTCTCTGTACCTGAATCTGCTTAGGTAGAAGCCCTCAGGCTGGTTCATGGGCATTTTGGGGTTTTTCAAGGAAAATGTCAGCCACTCCTTGTTCAATCAAGAACAAAGAGGTCAATTTCTATGGACTTTGAAAGGGATTGATCACTTTCTTGGTAGTCGTAGACTTTCTCCCTAAGATGGCTCTAAGATGGCTCAGTTTTTTATCAGTTATGCTGCGTACACACAATCAGAATTTCCGATGGGAAATGTTCGATGTGAGCTTGTTGTTGGACAGTTCGACCGTGTGTATGCTTGCGGAATTTCCGCATACAAATGTTTGGGAGCAGGTTCTCACATTTTCAGACAACAAAGGAAAGTCAGATTGTGTGTACACAAGTCCGATGCTCAAAAGCCCACACATGCTCAGAATCAAGAAGGGGCTGCACTGGCTATTGAACTTGCTTTTTACAGTCCCGTCGTACGTGTTGTATGTTACCGCGTTCTTGACATTCAGAATTTCCGACAACATTGGTGTGACCGTGTGTATGCAAGACAAGTTTGAGCCAATATCCTTCAGAAAAAAATCCACGGTTTTGTTGTCAGAAAATCCCATTGGTATTAGGGTACCCACTGCTGAACAAACTGTGGAGCTGCTGGTTCCAATAGTTATTAAACTAAATTTTATTTCTTAAGATGTAGTGAATGACAGAGGGGTACAGTTTACTTCAAAACTCTGAAAAAGCTTTTGCAGATCTTTAGCTTACAATTAATCTGTCATTTGCTTTTCATCCTCAGTCTAATGGTCAGACTGAGAGGACTAAACTATGGAACAGTATCGTCGATGTTTTGTCAGCTATCTTCAGGAAGACTTGGTGGACTATCATCCTATTTCAGTATCCACTTAAAGCAACCATCCAGTTTTTATTCCCTATCTTAACTCCAATTCCTGCTGTTACCAACAGATTACTTTACATGAGATTCAGGAGAAACTGATTAAGACTTTGACTTTTCTATCTTTCATGTGAGTGACAAAGTTTGGTTGTCTATCAAAAATGTTAAGGTACATGTTTCATCTGCTAAGCTGGGCCAATAAGTTTAAGATTTCAGCTCAAATCAATCCAGTCAGTTTTCACTTAAAACTTCCTGACAGTTTGAATATTTTCCCTGTCACCCCTGTATCACTGTTCAAAGCACATATTTCAGAAAACCCCTTTCTCTGGGAAAATTCTCCCACCATCTCCACCTGAAGTGAGGTGAAGTGAAAAGTAAAGAACAATTTGCAGTTGAGAAATTTGGGGATTCTGCGATCTTTAGGAACAAATTACAATATCTGGATCAATGGGAAGAATACTGGTATGGGCTAAAAGAAACGTCATGGGAATCTGAGGAGAATGTTCATGCACTTAGATTGACAAGAGAATTCCACCAGAAATTTGAAATTTCCTCACAAACTGGGCCCAAAGATGTCCAGGGGACATCCTGGAAGGAGGGGAGTACTTTCAGAATCCAGATGTGAGCCTAGGACCTCTATTGGGTCTGGCAGTAGATGGCTGTTCTTATTTTGCCACTTAAAATATTAAAAAACACACTGGGGTTGACTTACTAAAACTGATAATTGTAAAATCTGGTACAGCTGTGCATGGTAACCAATCAGCTTCTAACTTCAGCTGTTCAATTAAGCTGTGACATAAAAACCCCCCAAAAAACTGGAAGCCGATTGGTTTCTGTGCAGAGCTGCACCAGATTTTGCACTCAACAGTTTTAGTAAATTAACCTCACTGCCTGATTCCTTGGTTAACCCGACTTCATATCTTGTTTCTGGCGAACCTTTAACTTATTGCTCCTCCGATAAACTTCCTGTTTAAACCATGTCTGCATTTTTGTTTGCCAGATTACTGTGCTCTGCTCCAGCCAGTATTTTGTTCTTTGCTCCCCTGTTTCTGTCTGTATCTTGACTACCAGTATTACCAACCTCTGGCTTGTTCTTCAACTACCCTTCTGCTTGATCTCAACCTGTTACAAGACTCTGGCTTTCTTACTTCTTGGTGGGGCAATGCTGAGGACCGCAACCTGATACCAGCATGCAGAAAAACCCATCTCCACTATCAGGAGCTCTGATGAAGACTGGTTAGTGCTTTGACTCTGCACCTCGGGTAAGTCTGCATCACCTGCTTTTGTACTTCTCCCACTGGTTATTGTGTGAACTGCTAAATCTAGTGGCCTCTGAGCCCGACCCCTGGCTGTAAAAGCAAAGTTCAAAGTTCTGCATACTATACTCAGAACCAACTGACATTTATATTTCAAGTGCACTCTCTATGCTGTAAATTTTATACATTGTGCCCTGGGGCCTGTTTTTAATTTTTTTTATAGAGTGTGTAACACAGTGCCTTGAAAAAGTATTCACACCCCTTGAAATTTTCCACACTTTGTCATGTTACAACCAAAAACGTAAATGTATTTTATTGGGATTTTATGTGAAAGACCAACACAAAGTGGCAAATAATTGTAAAGTGGAAGGAAAATGATAAATGGCTTTCCAAATGTAAAAAAAAAAAATCTAAAAATTGTGACGTGCATTTGCATTCAGCCCCCTGAGTCATTACTTTGTAGAACCACTTTTTGCTGGAATTACAGCTGCAAGTCTTTTTGGGTATGTCTCTACCAGCTTCACACATCTAGGGAGTGAAATTTTTGCATTCTTCTTTGCAGGATAGCTCAAGCTCTGTCAGATTGTGTCAAGTCTTGCCACAGATTCTCAATTGAATTTAGGTCTGGACTTTGACTGGGCCATTCTAACACATGAATGTGCTTTGTTCTAAAGGATTAGGGTTTAGGGTTGTTGTCCTGCTGGAAGGTAAACCCCCCCCCCCCAGTCTCAAGTCTTTTGCAGACTCCAATAGGTTTTCTTCTAATGAAAAGAAAATTAAAGATTGAAAAATTGAGTTTATAGGCCCACGCATAGAATTAGTAAAAATAAGTTGAAATTTTAATTGGAAAGAGTTAAAAACATGGTTTACAGACATATATTAACCACTTCCGGACTGCTGCATGCCAATCTACATCCCTACGTAGCTAGCTGCCATAACCCCGGTATCCCCGTGCATTTTAGTGTAAATATGAGATCTGAGGTGTTTTTGACCCCAGATCTTATATTTAAGAGGTCCTGTCATGCTTTTTTTCTATTACAAGGGATGTTTACATTTTACAGATTTTTCTTAAACAGTGTAAAAATAAAAAGTAAAAGGTAAAATAAATAAGGAAAACAATTTTTTTTAAACGCGCCCTGTCCCGCTGAGCTCACATGCAGAAGCAAACGCATACGTGAGTAGTGCCCACATATGAAAATGGTGTTTAAACCACACATGTGAGTTTGAGTGAGTATGATCAGTACAGCGAGAGCAATAATTCTAGCCCTAGACCTCCTCTCTAGCAGAAAACATGCAACTGGTAGAATTTTTTAAATAACGCCTATGGGGATTTTTAAGGGTAAAAGTTTGTCGCCATTCCACGAGCAAGCGCAATTTTGAAGCATGACATGTTGGATATCAATTTACTCGGCGTAACATTATCTTTCACAATATAAAAAAAATGGACTAACTTTACCGTTGTCTTTGTGTTGGTCTATCACATAAAATCCCCAAAAAATACGTTTTACGTTTTTTAACATGACAAAATGTGGAAAATTTCAATGGGTATGTATGCCTCTGACTCTTGTTGCCCCCCAGTTATCCCTCATATTGATTTAAATCATAGACCTATATATGGTAACTACCAAAAGTATTATTGAATTTAATAGTTTTTAAAGCCAGTTTAAGGGAAAAGCTGTAGTGAAAACAGGGCTTAACCAAACATTATTTGCATATCAGTACTTTGTACTCTGTGGGTTCTTGGCATCGATGTATCCTTTACTTACATACTTTGTACTAAAAGGCATCCATTTCACTCATTTCAGAAAGTTGGGAGGTATGATAAATGTACATATGTATATAATGCATACTGGACACGTTTTTCTTTTCAGTTTGGCAAATGCACTAGCAGTGACAACATAATCATTGTGTGTGTTGTTTAATATAGCTGTGCCCAATCAGGCAGTGGCCTCCAGCCACCCCTCTAGCACCAATAGATTCATGCATTGCATGAATCTAGCTATGGCCGCCGCTGCCATCCCCTATTCAGACGCCCGGCCCCTTTTCGGGCACAGGACGCCTGGATTACAGCTGCAGGGTTTTTTTTTTTAAGCACCTGATTAGAGCATAAGCTCTAACATGCATCAAAAAAAGGTAACCTGCGAGCACCATGCTGTGTTTCCTAACAATAAAACCGCCTCTCCGCCAATCAGGTGCTCGGATCTGTTACCCATCACCTGATTGGCTGAAATGAAAGGCGCTGTGATTGGATGCCTATAAGGCATCCAATCATAGCAGAGGACAGGAAGAGAAGACGGGAGAAGACATCAAGGACCTGTCCCACTGCCACAGAGACAGGGTAAGTACAGACGGCAGACGGGGGGCACACTGGCAGAATTTGATATGGCACAGTGGCTGCGTTTGATGGGGCACAGTGGGAGCATTTGATGAGGCACAGGGGCAGCATTTAATGGCACAGTGGGAGCGTTTGATATGGCACAGTGGCTGCGTTTGATGAACACAATGGCTGCGTTTGGGCATAGTGGCTGCGTTTGATGGCACAGTGGCGGCAATTGATGGCACAGTGGCTGTGTTTGATGGTACAGTGGCAGCAATTGATGGGGACAGTGGCTGCGTTTGATGGCACAGTGGCTGCGATTGATGGTACAGTGGCAGGAATTAATGGGCACAGTGGCTGCGTTTTGATGGCACAGTGGCTGCAATTGATGAAACAGTGAGGCTGCAATTGATGGGGTTTTTTCCAGAATTTTTCAGTTTGTTTGAGCCCCCCCAAAAAAATTTGAGCACCAGCCGCCACTACAATCATGTATTCCTTAAGCCCCCTTGATTAAACTACACTGCCTTCAAAATTATTTTAGATCCGTGCTCCTTCAGTTTCCAGAAGACAAATTACCAGTACATTTTGATTTTAGGTCTTCTTAGCTCCTGTGTTAGACTGAACAGGGAACTGTGTGTTTTTGTTTGACATATGCTGTTGGTAATATAAAGCTTAGCTCATGGTTTCAAATGTCAAAACCATATGTACATCATCAGCCATTTCACTGTTTCACTGAAGAACTTTTCTGCTATAATTCATTTAAGGCACTCATCCTATTGGTGGAAAGCAACATTTTATGACTGCATGCATAGAAAATGGCATGATGTATATGCATGTTATGCAGATGATGTTGAACAGTGTTTATAACATTTCCTTTGCTGATTCATACATAGTTCTTTATAGTAAGTTAAGAGTGGCTCCATTAAAGCCTCATTGTCTTTACATTGTTGAAGCATAATGTTCATTTATTTATTTCAGGTACTTATACAGCACTGGTGCAACCTTCCCCACAATTCTGTACCTCCACTGCGCCAATGGATAATCATATTCAATGGACTTTTAGTTATATATCACAACATCACGGGGTGTTATATTTAGAACCATCACGTTTTTGTTCATTTACATTTGTTTATTGCATGAGCGCTACTAAATTATTTCCTAATCAATACTTTGCAGCACATGTTTTAGGTATAATTTGGTTATTAAAGTGGTTGTATAGTCAATTTTGGGACTTTAACCTACAGGAAAGCCTATAATAAGGCTTACCTGTAGGTACAAAAAATATCTCCTAAACCTGTACTGACTGCAGCGGCGCATGCGCACAGGGGATTCTCGGCTGAAAGTCCGGCAGACGCCGGACCCTGCCGTAAAGAAATCTGCAGCACACATGCGCGGGAGTGACGATATCGCGGCTCCGGCCACTCACATCGCCGGAGCCACGATACCCAGAAGAAATGCAGAGGTGTGGATCGGGCCAGATGATGGGGCCTCGTTCTAAGGTAAGTATTTCATCGCACCACATACTAGCTCATTATGCCTTTTCCTTTGCAGGTGAGTAAAAAAAAAAAAAAAAACTTTAGCGGGTATACAACCGCTTTAACTTATACAGCATTGTCAATTTACATAAGTCCCTGCCCTCAAGGAGCTTACAATCTAAGGTCCCTAATAGTGATGGACGAACTTCCGACAAGACGTTTCGCGAACGCGGACCGCGAACACGGCCGATAGTTCGCGAACCGTAACGTTCGCGGCGGGCCCCATTGACTTCAATGGGAGGCGAACTTTGCAAACCTACAGGTCAAATTTGCAGCCACAAAATAATTACTAGCTGTGCAAACATAGTCCCACCACATGGCCAATGACATAACACATGTATGTGGTGAATCTGGGATCGACAACTACAAGCATTCTTTTTTTATATGTGAAATTGTTGTGACAATTCAGGACTGTGGAGCGCATGAAGGCAATGGAGGAGAGGGAAGGTCAGGGTCGGCAAAGAAGAGGGTGCAGGAGATGATCACCAGCAGCGTGAAATACAGCAATGACACCTATACCGTGATAGAGTGATCTGACACCAGCACCATGATAGAGAGCACTGACATCAGCAGCTTGACATACAGCAATGACACCTGCACCGTGATAGAGTGATCTGACACCAGCACCGTGATAGAGAGCACTGACATCAGCAGCGTGACATAAAGCACTGACACCAGCACCGTGATATACAGCACTGACACCAGCACCGCGATATACAGCACTGACATCAGCAGCTTGACATACAGCAATGACACCTGCGCCGTGATAGAGTGATCTGACACCAGCACCATGATAGAGAGCACTGACATCAGCAGCGTGACATAAAGCACTGACACCAGCACCGTGATATACAGCACTGACACCAGCACCGTGATAGAGAGCACTGACATCAGCAGCGTGACATAAAGCACTCACACCAGCACCGTGATATACAGCACTGACACCAGCACCGTGATATACAGCACTGACACCTGCACCGTAAGCAGCCCCAGGAGGAAGTCAGCATAGCACAGGGATGGTGGGAGCCCCTCATAATGAGCATAGCACAGGGATGGTGGGAGCCCCTCATAATATGTACAGCAGAGGTACAGCCCCAGGAGGAAGTCAGCACAGCACAGGGATGGTGGGAGCCCTCATAATGAGCATAGCACAGGGATGGTGGGAGCCCCTCATAATATGCACAGCAGAGGTACAGCCTCAGGAGGAAGTCAGCACAGCACAGGGATGGTGGGAGCCCCTCATAATGAGCATAGCACAGGGATGGTGGGAGCCCCTCCTAATATGGACAGCAGAGGTACAGCCCAGGAGGAAGTCAGCACAGCACAGGGATGGTGGGAGCCCCTCATAATAAGCAGCCCCAGGAGGAAGTCAGCACAGCACAGGGATGGTGGGAGCCCCTCATAATAAGCACCCCCAGTAGAAATATGACACCGCTCAACCTCTTCAAACAGGAGGGTACGGGCATATAGTATGGTGTGCTTTTTTTGGACAAGGAAGTGAGCCAAATGAAGAAAGAAGGTCTGTGTGCTCGATTAAAAAAATAGTTTATAGACATATACATGGTCTACTGGTCACATGTGTTGAATTCCTCCGAGATCCATGCCTCATTCATTTTTAGAAATGTGAGGTAGTTAACAATGTCGTGAGCTATGCGAGTACGCTTATTGGTCACGATCCCCCCTGCTGCGCTGAACGTCCTTTCGGACAGGACACTGGATGAGGGGCAAGCCAACAGTTCGATTGAAAATTGGGCAAGCTCTGGCCAGAGGTCAAGCCTGCCCACCCAGTAGTCCAGGGGTTCATCACTCCTCAGAGCGTCCACATTGGCCGTTAACCCGATGTAGTCGGACACCTGACGGTCTAGGCGTTCCCTGATGCTGGATCCGGATGACACCTGTCGATGGGTCGACTGAAAGAATGACCTCATATCCGAAGTCACCAACACATCTTCAAACTGGCCTCTTCTTGCAGGCGCTGTTGGATTGGTACCCGCAACTCCTTCTCTGGGAGTGGGAATTGCTCCTCTGCCAGCGCACGCAAAAGCAGAATGCAGTATTTCTCGAAGCAAGGCCTGGAAGTGCTCCATTCTGACAGCCCTCTGTGACGGCGGTAACATTTCCGCCATTTTGTGTTTGTACCGGGGGTCTAAGTACGTTGCCACCCAGTACTGGTCCTTGACCCTTATGCTTTTTATACGGGGGTCCCTATTAAAACACTGGAGCATGAAGGCCCCCATTTGCACTAAACTGGAAGCGGTGTGGTGGCCTGGCTCCTGCTCATCATCCACGATAATGTCGTCCTCTTCATTCTCCTCTCCCCATCCACGCACAACAACAGGGATCCCAGAAAAGTTTAAAGCATGCTCTTCTTGATCCTCCTCATCCGCCCCGGCACCATCCTCCTCTGACTCCTCTTCAGACTCCTTTTGTTCACTTGTCTCAGATAGAGTAGCCCCCCCTGGGAATTCATCCAGCATTGCGACTTCCTCATCTTCCCGCTCCTGCTCCTCCACAGCTTGATCAATGACACGACGCAATGCACGCTCAATAAAGAAGGCAAAAGGTACCATGCCACTGATGGCGCCATGGCTGCGACTGACCAGTTTGGTGATCTCCTCAAATGGCCGCAGAAGTCTGCATGCGTTGCGCATGAGCAGCCACTGGCATGGTGAAAAAAAACCCAGCTCCCCAGAACCTGTTCTGCCGCAGAGTTCATACAGGTAGACGTTAACTGCACGTTTCTGCTGGAGCAGCCTATCAAGCATACAGAAGGTTGAGTTCCATCGCGTCGGGCAATCGCAAATAAGACGTCTGACCGGCAGATTGTGTCGCCGCTAAATGTCAGCAGGGTGAGCCATGGCCGTGTAAGATCTTCTGAAATGGGCCGAGATTTTCCATGCCTGCCGCAAGATGTCCTGGACCCCAGGGTATTTGATAACGAATCGCTGCACGACCAAGTTTAAAACGTGTGCCATGCATGGCACGTGCGTCATTTTGCCCTGTTCCAATGCGCTAAGCAGATTGGCACCATTGTCACACACCACTTTACCAACTGTCAAATTGAGCAGTGTTAGCCACTGATCTGCCTGTGAACGCAAAGCTGAAAGGAGTGCCGGGCCAGTGTGGCTCTTGGCTTCCAGGCACAACAGATTCAGCACGGCATGGCAAAGTCTCACCTGGCATGTCGAATAGGTTCTGGGGAGCTTGGGCGGCACAGCGGAAAAGGAGGAGTCAGCCGAGGAGGAGAAGGAGGAGGATGGAGTAGGAGGCGGAGGAGAAGAAGAACCAGGCCTGCATGCAATCCACGGCAGTAAAACCAAATCTACACGGGTGCCACGGGTTACATGCTTGAAGGCCGTCAGAAGGTTCACCCAGTGGGCAGTAAAAGTGATATACCTTCCCTGCCCGTGTTTGCTAGACCACGTGTCTGTGGTCAGATGTATCTTGGCACCGACACTGTGTGCCAGAGATACATTCACTTGCTGCTGAACATGGCCATATAGCTCTGGGATGCCCTTCTCTGAGAAATACTTCCTTCCTGGGACCTTCCATTGTGGTGTTCCAATGGCCACAAATTTTCGAAAGGCCTCCGAGTCCACCAGTTTATATGGCAGTAGTTGGCGGGCTATCAGTTCTGACAAGCCAGCCGTCAACTGTTGGGCAAGAGGGTTATCCGGCGTCATCATTTTTTTACGCTCGAACATTAGGCCCACAGAAGCCTGCCTTTTTGCAGAAAAACGCGAGCTTGGCGTGATGGAAGGTGGAGTGGAGGACAATTGTGAGGAGAGAGGAGAAGGAGAAGTAGAAGACGAGGCTGGACGGTGAGAGCCTGGAGTGTGGCTTTGTGTGTTCCGTTGCTCTCACTGGGCTTGGTGATGGCTGCTCATGTGCCTTCTTAAGGCGGTCGTCCCTAGGTGAGTGTTGGGCTTTCCGCGACTAATGCGTTGACTGCAAAGATTGCAGATGGCAACGCTATTGTCAGCAGCGGACACGTTAAAAAAAGCCCACACTGCGGAGCCATGTGCTGGCGTCCTGGGAGCGGCAGATGTGACCGTACATGGTCGATGACTCGCTCCTGATACATTAGCAGTCTTCTTTGTCCCTCCTGTGCAATGTAAGTTATTCCTGCTTCTCCTCCCTATCTGCTGGTCCATATCTCCCTCTGAACTCCCCTCCTCTTCCTCTCTTGTGGGCACCCACGTGACATCACTAGACACGCCATCATCGACGTTACCTTCCCCACCGCTATAAGTAGAGATCTTGGAGTAGGCAGCAACACCGGGGACCAACCTCCTCCTTGGGCTGATCCTGGGTACTGTCGTCAGACTGCTGAGTGGCGGTTGTTGCTACCTCCTCTTCCTGATCCAATGCCAAGAGTGGCTGCGCATCAGAAATATCTTGATATGGATCGGAAAATAATTCCTGTGACTCAAGCGGAAAGTATGTGGTGGTGGTGGTGTTGTTGGTAGTAGTGTTTTTGGGGGTGCACATAGCAGAGAGTGAAGAAGAGGGTGCAGATCGAGAGGATGAGGAGGGTGCAGAAGAGTAAGGCTGAGTGAGCCACTCAACCAAGTCTGGTGCGTCCTTTAAAGTAATTGAACGCACCTTCTGCAACTTCCCACTTTGGCTCAAGCCTGTTGCTCCTGCCCTACCCCTACCACCCCTGCGGCAGGGCCTGCCTCTTCCTCTGCCTGTCATTTTTTAAATGACCCTGTGACAAAACTCTCAGTCCCTATACTGATAAAGGACTGCTGCAGAATAGGGCAGCAGTCAGCAGTAGTGCACCTTAACCCTATATATTGTGGACCTATACTAGTCCTTTAGGATTAGCAGACTGTACCTCACTCAACCCTATGTACTGTTGTACACTATACCTTACCAGTCCTTATAAGGACCTTTGTGGAACTAGTAGGTTGTGAATGATTAGCAGACTGTACCTCAGTCCCTATACTGATAAAGGACTACTGCAGCAGAAGGGCAGCAGTCAGCAGTAGTGCACCTCAACCCTATATATTGTGGACCTATACCAGTCCTTAAGGAATAGCAGACTGTACCTCACTCAACCCTATGTACTGTAGTACCCTATACCTTACCAGTCCTTATAAGGACCTTTGTGGAACTAGTAGGTTGTGAATGATTAGCAGACTGTACCTCAGTCCCTATACTGATAAAGGACTGCTGCAGTATAGGGCAGCAGTCAGCAGTAGTGCACCTCAACCCTATATATTGTGGACCTATACCAGTCCTTAAGGAATAGCAGACTGTACCTCACTCAACCCTATGTACTGTAGTACCCTATACCTTACCAGTCCTTATAAGGACCTTTGTGGAGCTAGTAGGTTGTGAATGATTAGCAGACTGTACGTCAGTCCCTATACTCATAAAGGACTACTGCAGCAGAAGGGCAGCAGTCAGCAGTAGTGCACCTCAACCCTATATATTGTGGACCTATACCAGTCCTTGAGGAATAGCAGACTGTACCTCACTCAACCCTATGTACTGTAGTACCCTATACCTTACCAGTCCTTATAAGGACCTTTGTGGAACTAGTAGGTTGTGAATGATTAGCAGACTGTACCTCAGTCCCTATACTGATAATGGACTGCTGCAGTATAGGGCAGCAGTCAGCAGTAGTGCACCTCAACCCTACATATTGTGGACCTATACCAGTCCTTAAGGAATAGCAGACTGTACCTCACTCAACCCTATGTACTGTAGTACCCTATACCTTACCAGTCCTTATAAGGACCCTTGTGGAACTAGTAGGTTGTGAATGATTAGCAGACTGTACCTCAGTCCCTATACTGATAAAGGACTACTGCAGCAGAAGGGCAGCAGTCAGCAGTAGTGCACCTCAACCCTATATATTGTGGACCTATACCAGTCCTTAAGGAATAGCAGACTGTACCTCACTCAACCCTATGTACTGTAGTACCCTATACCTTACCAGTCCTTATAAGGACCTTTGTGGAACTAGTAGGTTGTGAATGATTAGCAGACTGTACCTCAGTCCCCTATACTCATAAAGGACTACTGCAGCAGAAGGGCAGCAGTCAGCAGTAGTGCACCTCACCCCTATATATTGTGGACCTATACCAGTCCTTAAGGAATAGCAGACTGTACCTCACTCAACCCTATGTACTGTAGTACCCTATACCTTACCAGTCCTTATAAGGACCCTTGTGGAACTAGTAGGTTGTGAATGATTAGCAGACTGTACCTCAGTCCCTATACTGATAAAGGACTACTGCAGCAGAAGGGCAGCAGTCAGCAGTAGTGCACCTCAACCCTATATATTGTGGACCTATACCAGTCCTTAAGGAATAGCAGACTGTACCTCACTCAACCCAATGTACTGTAGTACCCTATACCTTACCAGTCCTTATAAGGACCTTTGTGGAACTCGTAGGTTGTGAATGATTAGCAGACTGGACCTCAGTCCCTATACTCATAAAGGACTACTGCAGCAGAAGGGCTGCAGTAGTCCTATATTTGGAAGAAAGAATATTATACGTGTACAAGCCTATTACCATACCAGTCCTGAAAAGAACCTTTGTGGACCTAATAGTAAAAGCTACTGATTAAACTGACTGTCCCTCACTGCCACACACAGCTTCCTGCCTGTCCCTATTTAAACTGACAAAACACAGGCTGCTGGAACAATAACTTGAATAGCACTCAAAACTATATCCTGTACTACTTTACCATACCAGTCCTGAAAAGGACTTTTGTGGACCTAATAGTAACAGCTAATGATTAAACTGACTGTCCCTGCTGCACACAGCGTCCTGTCCCTCTCTCTACACTGACAAAAGACAGGCTGCTGCAACAATCACTAGCACAGCAGTGCCTCAAACCTATATCCTGAACTACACCTAACACCTATACCATACCAGTCATGTAAAATGGCCGCCGGATCGGGTCTATTTATAAGTTAGGGGGAATGTCCAAGTGTCCATGTGCTGTAATGTCTCAATTGGCTGTCCTGTACCCCATGATGGATGTGTCATCATAGGTCAAAGTTCTTTTACACAGTAAACACGGAAGTCCGCCGGGCGAACGGCGACAATAGTCCACCGATCGGGCGGACGGCGAACAGCCGAAATTCGCTGCGAAACGACCGCCGGGCGAACCGTTCGGCCATCCCTAGTCCCTAACTCACATTCATACATACACAGGCCAATTTAGACAGGAGCCAATTAATCTACCAGCATGTCTTTGAGGTGTGAGAGGAAAGCCACACAGGCACAGGGAGGACATGCAAACTCTGTGCATATAGTGATCCAATGACCCTAGTGCTGCTAGGCAGAAGTGCCAACCATTTAGCTTCTGTACTGTAAAATGGTTAGGTAATAGATAACATAATGTATGGAAAAGCTTATAATGTCGCTTATGTGGTAGCATAAAAGGCTTAGACAGGGAATGCACAAGATAACTTTCAGTAAATATCAGCAATGTGTAACAGTGAGGCAGGCAACAGAAACTTTGTGAATCAGCCTTGGCAGCTCTGTCTCTTATAAAACACAATCAGAATAGCATGTCATTGCACTGGGGCAGGAACGCAGTTAAACTCTTCAAGATTAACAGTTTCTGATAAAACCCCAAATGAATGGCACACCCAGAATTTTTTACACCTTTAATGTGACCTATAAATTGTACAACTCAGTTGAACAACAAACTGAAATTCGGATTCAGGTCTGGGCTCTGGCTGGGCCATTCCAAAACTTGAATCTTCTTCTGGTGAAGCCATGCTTTTGTTGATTTGGATGTATGTTTTGGGTTGTTCTAATGCTGAAAGATGAAGTTCCTCTTCATGTTCAGCTTTCTAGCAGAAGCCTGAAAGTTTTGTGCCAATATTGACTGGTATTTGAAACTGTTCATAATTCCCTCTACCTTGACTAAGGCTCCCGTTCCAGCTGCCACCACCATGCTTCACTGTGGCTACAGTGTTGTTTTGGTGACGTGCAGTGTTGTTTTTGCTCCAAACCTATCTTTTGGAACTATAGCCAAAAAAGTTCAACCTTGGTTTCATCAGACCATAACATAATTTCCTGCATGCTTTTGGGAGACTTCAGATCTGCTTTTGCAAAATTTAGCCAGGCTCGGATGTTTTTCTTCATAAGAATAGGCTTACGTCTTGCCACTCTACCACATAGCCCCAACATATGAAGAATATGGGAGATTGTTGTCACATGTAGCACACAGCTAATACTTGCCAGATATTCCTGCAGCTCATTTAATGTTTCTGTAGGCCTCTTAGCAGCCTTACTGACCAATTTTCTTTTCATCTTTTCATAAAATTTTGGAGGGATGTCCATTTTTATGTAATGTCACTGTTGTGCCATATTTTCTCCACTTGATGTTGACTGTCTTCACTGTGTTCCATGGTATATCTAATGTCTTGGAAATTCTTTAGTACCCTTCTCCTGACTGATACCTTTTAATAATGAGATCCCTCTGATACTTTGGAAGCTCTTTGCAGACCATGGCTTTTGCTGTATGATGTGACTAAGTCAGGAAAGACCTACTAGAACAGTTGAACTTTATTTGGGGTTAATCAAAGGCACTCTAAATCATGGCAGGTGTGTACTGATTCCTATTTAACATGAGTTTGAACGTAATTGCTTAATTCTGAACACAGTTACAACCCCAGTTATAAGAGGGTGTGCACACTTATGCAACCACATTATTATTTTTATTTTATTTTTTACTTCCCCTCTCTAAAAGATTTCAGTTTGTTTTTCAATTGAGTTATACAGTTTATAGGTCACATAAAAGGTAGAAAAAGTTCTGAAATTATTTATCTTTGTCTAATTTTTATACACCACAGAAACCTGACAGGGGTGTTGTCAGAGAACTCACACAGCAAGCACACCGTCTCCATGCAGCAGCTGCCAACCCTCGTTCCACTAATGCCAATGTGCATACAGAGACAAATGAGATTCAGAGTGGGCATGCACAATGACACCTCCATGCGAACGCTCGCGCTAACGTGCTAATGTGCTAACTCGCATGCACACACACGCAAGAACGTACACTCCTGCGAATCCTGGCACACGGCACTTTATATAAATAGAGAGTCTGCCTAACATCAGTGCTGGATCGTCTTCTGCTTGTCCTTGTGTTCCTGTTGTTACTCCGCCTGATTGACCTTGTTCCTGAAAACCCGACTATCTTCTGACCATTCTTTAGGATTTCCCCCGCTTGCTGAACCTGCCTCTACCTGCAAAACTGACCTTGGCTTGGACTTATGATTACAACTCTGCCTTCTTATTCTGTACCCTGCTGTCAGTCTGGTTACCAACCTCTGCCTGTTCCTGACTACGATTTTGCCTTCTGATTCTGTACCCTGCTGCCAGCCTGTTGCCGACTCCTGCCTGTTCCTGATTCTGCAGTTGATCCTGATCTGGCTCCCACTGCAAAGGTTCCTGTAACTCCAAGTTGGGGCCTCCTGCCTGCAGGCACCTGCACCCTTTCCTTGCCCTCCCACTCCCTGTACCCACCACCAGGGGTGCTTGGACTGGAACCGTGCAAGAGGCCACCCTCATCATTTTGGGCTCCACTGCAAGGTACGTGACAGGTGTGTAGACTTTTTATTTCCATTGTACAAAATATATTAGCCTTTCTCAATGTTTTTACCATAAAAGAACCCTAAAAATAATGTTCAGGCTCAGACTCTTTCTAAAAAAATATATTTTATGTACAGATTACAGTACATTAGCCTGCTCAGTAAGTTATATTATAAATTAAATACACTGATCAAAATTCAGATGGTCCAGCAGGGTGTGGTTATATCTGATCTTCTGATCAACTTCTGTTGAAGAGACATGCTGGAAAAGAAAAATTCACACGGGCTGCTGATCATGTCCACCTGTCAATTTTTCAGGATGACCTGATCAGAAGTTCCATACACGTCTATAGGCAGGTAGATGTAAATAGACATACTATATGTTCATTTACATTCACCTACCTTCGGGTCTGTCTAGATCCGAAGAACAAAAAAATAAAAATAAAAAGGACCTAAACATGATGGCTCAAAGGTAGCCTGATGTAAATGTATGCGGGTCTGTTTACATCTGGCAACCCATAGAGCCAACACAGGTCTGCAACGGTCCACTGTCAAAACATGGACAAAAAACTGAATGAGCATGGATGTCACAAAAGTGACATTCATCCTATGCTGCTCAGAATCAGCAGATTATCTCTTCATGGGCCCCCCTACTAAATGGAGCAGAGCATACCTGTGTGAAAGGAATCCTCCAAAACTTGTAAGGCAGTTCCTTTATGGATTGATGTGGTAGTATCTTCTCTAAAGGGTATTATTGTAGAATGTAATATATGGTAATAGCTTCTAAAGGGTAACCACGTTGATACAATATAGTATATTTTTAAGAAAAGGCTTATAGGGCTTTATAGAACAGTAGATTTTTTTTTTAAATTGTAGCGTTTATCCCCAAAAGTGCTGCTGGATTTGCCCAAATTTCCTATTCAGTAGAGGCAGCCAGGCACACAGCATCACTCACTCTGGCTCAGAAAATAGTCTAGGGGATATATTCTTCAGGTTTATTGCTGTAGAATGTGAACAGGAGAACAATGGTGAGTGGTATAACCTAAAACACTTGAGTGCCAAATTGGGCTGAGGACATTTCTCGCTATAGCAGCAGTACAGCCACTATGTTCGCAGCTGAAGACCATGAACAAAAGGGTTTTAGTACAGTTTGAGGCTGGGTTCACACTGGTAAGACAAACGCTCCGACATTGGGAGCTCATGTTGCATGACATGTGGAAATCAAAGTTTCCCTATGGGAGCCATCTTAACTGGTCCGACACAAGTCGGTCCGACTTTGAAAATGCTCCCTGCACTACTCTGGCCCAACTTTGATCCTACTTTAACCCATTGAATATCACTGAAGTCAGATTAACCACTTCCCGCCCAGCCTATAGCAGAATGACGGCCGGGAAGTGGTTCTGTTGAATTGATTGACATTGATTATCAGCACAGCCCCCATCAAATGTACCCATCAGCTGCCAATCAGTGCCCCGCAGCTGCCGTCAGTGTCCCATCGTTAACTCCTGTCAGTGCCCAATAAAGTGCCAATCAAAGCCCACCAAAGTGCAAATCAGTGCCCACCATAGCACCAATCAGTGTCCATTACAGTGCCAATCAGTGCCCAGCATTAACACCTGTCAGCCCAATCAGTGCTGCCCATCAGTACCATCTATTAGTGTCCATCAATGCCACCTGTCAGTGCCAATCAGTGCCGCCTATCAGTGCCACCTATCAGTGCCCATTACTTACGTTGGTCAGTGCTCATCAGTGCCGCCTGTCAGTGCACATTAATGCTGCCTATCAGTGCCCATCAGAGCTGCCTATCAGTGCCCATCAGTGCTGCATATCAGTGCCACCTATCGGTGCCCTTCAGTGCTGCATATCAGTGCCGCCTATCAGTGCCCATCAATTCTACATAATCAGTACCTCCTCATCCGTGCCACCTTATCAGTGCCAATTCATCAGTGCCTATCAGTGCTGCCTCATCAGTGTCCATCAGTGCTGCCTTATCAGTGACCGTCAGTGAAGAAGAAAGCAAAATTGTTTAACAGAAATTAAGAAAAACTTTTTTTTTTCAAAAAATGTTGGTCTTTTTTAGTTTATTTAAATAAAAACCCCAGAGGTGATTAAATACCACCAAAAGAAAGTATTATTTGTGGGAAGAAAATTATAAAAATTTAGTTTGGGTACAGTATTGCATGACCGCGCAATTGTCATTCAAAGTGTGACAACTCTGAAAGCTGAAAATTGTCCTGGGCAGGAAGGGGGGAAAGTATTGAAGTGGTTAAAGTCGGGTCGCCATCTTGACTGATCCGGCTTTGGCACGTGAGTTGTGCTCTGATGATCTTGAGGAGAAACTCAACACCAAATAAAAAAAAAAAACGCTTGGGATCCCCCTCCAAGAGCATACCAGGTCCTTTGGGCTGGTATGGATTTTAAGGGGAACCTCCACGCCGAAAAAACAGCGTGGGGTTCCCCTCTACAATCCAGACCAGACCCTTATCAGAGCACACAGACTGGCAGGTCAGGAAAGGGGGTGGGGATGAGTGAGCACCCCCTCCTCCTGAACTGTACCACCAGGCCACATGACCTCAACATTGGGGGGTGGATGCTTTGAGGCAGGGGGGGCCCTGTGCCCCCCACCCCAAAGCACCTTTTCCCCATGCCAAAAACCCTGGCTGTTGGTTGTTGCGGTCTGTGGGTGGGGGGCTTATCGGAATCTGTAAACCCCCTTTAATAAAGGGTCCCCCATTGTACCCCTACCCATTCACCTAAAAAAAGTGTCAAAATAAAACACACTACACAGGTTTTTAAAGTATTTTATTAAGGCAGCTTCTGCGTCTCTTCCGACTTCTTCTCCCCTCTCTGGCTCTTCTCCCTCTTCTGGAGACGCCTTCTGTCTCTGTCGGGTTTTTTCCCCTCTCCGGGTCTTCTCTGCTCTCTCTCTGGTTCTTCTCCTTCTGTTTGCTGTCTTCTGCCGGGTCTTCTCCACTGTCTTCTGGCTCTTTTGCTGGCTCTTTTGCTGGGTCTTCTCCGCTGTCTTCTCGCTCTTTTGCTGGCTCTTTTGCTAGGTCTTCTCCGCCATGTTCTCCCTCTGTTCTTCTTCCGGTGTTGCCTCAACACTCTCTAATGCCGGGTGCAAGGTGTGCCACTACTTATATTGGCTTGGGGCCGGGTCACAGTGTGAAGTCATCCACAGGCCCCAGGCCCTTATGATGTCACCACCCGAGGCATGATGGGTGGTGATGTCATAAGTGGTGGGCCTCCAGTGACCCCGCCCCATGCCAATATAAGTAGTGGCACAACGCTCACCCAGCATTAGAGCAGTAGAGAGTGTTGAGTAAACTTCAGAAGAAGACAAGAGGGAGAACACAGCAGAGAAGACCCAGCAAAAGAGCAAGCAGATGGAGGAGAAGACAGCGGACAGAGGGAGAAGAACTGGAGAGGGCTAGAAGACATCAGCGGAGTGCAGAGAAGACCCGGAGAGGGGAGAAGAACCGGAAGAGGCAGAAGACATCAGTGGAGGAGGCAGAGGAGCTGGAGAGGGGAGAAGAGATTAGAAGAGACGACAGAGATGCCTTAATAAATTACTTTAACACCTGTGTAATGTGTTTTATTTTTGACTTTTTTTTAGGTGAATGGGTAAGGGTACAAAGTACCCCATACTCATTCACATAGGATGGGGGGCCGGAATCTGGGGGACCCCTTGTAAAGGGGGCTTCCAAATTACGATAAGCTGCCCACAGACCCCGACAACCAATGGCCAGGATTGTCAGGAAGAGGCCCTTTTCCTCATCAACATGGGGACATGGTGCCCCAAAGCACCCACCCCCCCATGTTGAGGACATGCAGTCTGGTACGGTTCAGGAGGGGGGCGCTCACTCGTCCCCACCCCCTTTCCTGACCTGCTGGGCTGTGTTCTAGAATAAAGGTCTGGTATGGATTTTGGGGGGACCCCGATGCCGTTTTTTCGGTGTGGGGGTTCCCCTGAAAATCCATACCAGACCAAAGTGCCTGGTATGCTCTTGGAGGGGGAACCCACGCCGTTTTTTTATTTTTTTATTTTGGCGTTCCCCCTAAAGATTCATACCAGACAGTGCCTGGCATTGTCAGGGATCAAAGTCGGATCCCTGTTCATTGAAGTTGGATGCATGTTGGACTTCAAGTCGCAGGGCAAAGTCAGATCCAAAGTGGTACAACTGTCGTGTCGTACCAATGTGAACCCGGAATTGTCACTATCCACAGCTGGGGACCATGGAGACTGCAGCTCAGTAATCAAGCTCTACTCTGCAGACCCAAGAGAAAGACTCAGAATTTGAAGGTTCTGTCCATAGCACCAAGTACTCTAGCAGCCAGACTTGGATGACTCCAGTGGCAAGCAGCCCCCTGAAGCGTCAGCACTCAGCAGCCAATCCTCTGGTAGGTAGGACCAGGAACCAACTAACTCTGCCTGCCAAGGTTCCAGACTATTTTTTCCCTTCTCTGGTCACCTACTGGGCACATCTCCCAAGGAATTGGACAGAGGGCAGTAAATATTCAAGCTGAGGATTTGTATTTTCCCTCCTCAAGCTCTGAAAGTTTTTCAACAGCACTAGGGGGAAGCAATGAATCCCACAGCTTGGGGAGACACAGCATACCAAAGCAGACAATCCAACTCCACTGACTACAGAGTGAGTCAAAAACTAAATGTCCTTAGAAAATCCTAAGAAGCCTAACTAGGAGGGTGCAACATCAGCGAGACTTCCCTTAAAAGAAAAATAGGTCTTTTGTTTTAGTAGTGCTGTTTCAGGTGTTTTCATTTGTTTTAAGGATATATTGTATTTTTGTACTTTGCTGATAGGCCCTTTTTAGGTTAAAATGCTGTAAAGCCCCATACACACTATCAGTTTTTTCTGCTGATTTTTGTCTTCAGATTTACCAAACCCATGTAGTGCAAGGGTCTGCCTGATTGCATACAAATTGAAACTCTTAAGGTTTGACCTCATATTATATGGTTTTGGTAAATCTGAAGACAAAAATCAGCAGAAAATCTGATAGTGTGTATGGAGCTTTAGGCTTCCTTTAAAAAAAAGTGTTTGTTTAAGGTCGGTATTTTGAGGTTTTCATTTCTTTTGGGATTTTCTCGATTTTTATTCTATGTCAATTGGACTTTTTTAAAGTGGTATTAAACCCCAAAACATTTATTTATTATATTGAAGCCTACTATTTTTTTACATGTGATAGCTGCATTCATTTTATTTTGAAGGCTTTCTTCAAGGTGATATAGTTAGTAAGTTCGTTGTTTTTCAAAAGAACATGCTTTCCAGGTGACAGCATCAGTTACAGAGATGACACAAACCCATTTAACACTAGCAATGATCAGCATTTATTTACGTAAAACCTTTATCTCAAAAGCAAAATATAACTGTTTGATATAACTGCTTATAAAGTATTACATGGGGTTTTACTTTCGTTTGTTAGTGTATTTAAATCTGCTAGTACATTTAAAACTCACCCCCGGACTGACAATGCTGTCCAAAAGTGCCCCCTGTGCTCTTTTATCCACAGTGGGGGGTACTGTAATTCAGGACATGTTACTGACCATATCATCAGGTGAAAACAAAGGGAACAAAGCCTAAGATATAAAAAAAAAACTGATGCACCCACCACATCTAATGATTGGTAAGCTGCACTGTTTGGGATACTCAAAGCATTGCATAATTTTTGTTGCATATCTGTTTTGTTAGCTGCCTTTTATTGGCAGCATGCTATTGCATCTCTTGAAATAAAAAAATAAGAGCAAATAAGAACAAAGTAAAAGTTAAAAACTGTCCAGCTGCTGGCCTCTGCAGTATCTAAACTCTTGTAGTAAAGCCCCAGCCTATGCTTTTTGCTTCTAGTAAAGTAAAGTAAAGTAAAGTAAAGTAAAGTAAAGTAAAGTAAAGTAAAGTAAACATTAGTAGGTGAACCTTTATTGCAATACAGTTTATATACAGCTCTTGTTATTTTAAATAACCCTGCCCATTCTGGTTTGGGATTTGTTAGCTAGTTTTAGCTTAGGGCTCAATAACCAGCATAGGCTAGAGCCAGGACAGGCATCTGGCAGCCACTTCTCGTAGTTAGAGGTACTGTGCATGTCAGATTAGAAACTGCTGGAAAGGGACCATAGGATGACTTCAGTGCCACAGCATTCAGTTTCAGTGCCACAACCTGCTTCCTGCACATATAAAGCTATATTCCAGGCTGAAAAAAAGTCAAAGAATGCAGCGCTCTAAACAAGGCTACGATGTCCTCGCGACAGCAAGTATTCAGCAAATTCCAATAGAAGAAGCCGGCACTCCAAATCCTTAGTAAATGGTTTATTACGTACAAATAAAAGGGTACAAGGGGCTAACATTTCGGCACAACTGCCTTGATCACAGCTCAAATATTAAAATGATAATCAAAAATATATTTAGACCGGGGACTCCACCCACCAGGCAGGCAATCAAACAATTACCCACTGAATTCCAGATACATTCCAGTCTGGTTGGACAACGACTGGAGGGTCTCCCATCACCTCAGTTCTTGTCTTCAGGTCTCCAACCCCCACCCGAACTTGCATCAGGATCATGTTCTGGGGAATCTGCAACTGGACTTTGCTGCAACATCCATCTGAATGTACAATATCTCTTCCCGACCGGCAGACACCAATGTACATGGGCAGAATGGTATGTGTGCGCAAAGGGGCATACTTGTATGTCCCTTCGTAGTCCTGGGCTAGCCGGTGGGCAGCAATCGCGACGAGGCATTTCCCAGTTTAGCCTAGTGACATGACAAGGATCTACTGCTCCCTGTCATGGGGAGCAGTGATTTCTGTCATGTCTTAGGTAGCCCATCCCCCTACAGTTAGAACATGCTGAGGGAACACATTTAACCCCTTGATTGCCCCCTAGTGTTTAACCCCGTCCCTTCCAGTGACATTTACACAGTTATCAGTGGCTATTTTTAGCTCTGATCGCTGATCGTGTCATTGCCTGTGTTTATTGTGTAGTGCTTTTAACATGGAAGTGTCAGGTCACCAGTCCGTGGGGTCTGGAGTACACCACAAGGTATTGGACCCTACAGCTGACTGCTGTATAAGCTGTGGTCTTCTAGTCCTTAATGAGAGACATTGAGGGACAGTCTCATAAAACTACTGAAAGTTCAGCTGCTCTATCAAATTGCCTTGTGTATGGCCAATTGAAGGCACAATTGTTATAGAAAACCTGCATCTAGTGACTAATCTAGATATCTCTGCATTTAACACAATCGCAAATAAAAGAAGGAGGAAGTCTGTAAAAAACGGGTTTACATTAAGTCACATAAAAAATAAATGCCCAACTATTTAGTCACGGAACATGCTGTTTAAAGCAACCATTGGCTTTCTACAATTGCAGAGCTGTTTGGGTGTAGGAAGAGTGAAAGATGACTCATCAGATCATATTGCTTCCTTCTATTCCTTTAGAGTTCCAGATTTTGATGTTCCTGACATCAGGTTATACATCTTTGTGCATTGGCTTTGGTAACAGCCTTGCCATAAACTACAGCTGTGTGAAGAACATTACATATTGTCCTAGTTGAGACTAGGTCACAGAAGTGTTGATTTAATTGCGTGATTATTTTAGAGGCTGTGATTTTGTGGTTTTACTCTCTGCTAAGTATCCATTAGTCCCCGCTGATGAGCCTTGACTTGCAACCACTGTTACTTTTTACTGCCATAGTCATTTGTATAGGTAATATTTATACAGTTTCCTTGATGCATTAAATCACTTTTTTCAAACAATGCTCCTGTATTTGGGCAACAACTATTTGACCAATTTGGAACTCTGTGATTTGCCTCACGCCCAGGGCCGGGACAAGGGGTGGGCAGGAGGGGAAGCTGCCCTGGGCACTATGGTATTATGTGAGGTGGGGGGTACCACAAGGAAATTGGAGAAGGGGATTTGTGTTGGAAAGGGGGATTTGGGGGGCAGCAGGGAGTATTGTTCTAGGAGGTGAAATTTGGGGGGTATTCTAAAATTTAGGGGAAGAACATTTGTGCTAGGAGGGATGATTGGGGCACTTTGTGCTGGAAGGGGGGATTTGCAGTGGGGTTATTGGGGGGGCAATTTTAGGGGTAGATAATTTGTGCTAGGAGGGGTGATTTTTTGGGGGGCACTTAAATTGGGGGGATTTGGGGGATGGGGGTAAGATTTGTGCTGGGAGGGGGGATTTCAACAGGGGAACAGATTTTCACTGGGAGGAGGGGGAATTTATACTTCAGGGGGTGAAAAAGATTAGTTCTCAGTTTTTTTTTGGGGGGGGGGATTGTTGATGACACATAATGCTCATACACCTTGGGGGGTGGGGGGCTGCAGTTTGGCATATTTACCCTGGGCTCTGGATGACCTTGTCTTAGCACTGCTCACGCCCCTCTGGAAATTGACATTTTAAAGTTATTTGTGCGCTAATACACAACTCATTATAGCTAACATACTGCTCAATCAAGCTTATATTATTCATTTTCTGTTACATTTTTCTTGTAAGTTAATTATTGAAAAGTAAAAATCTTTCATTTGGTATTTCAGGATTTGTATCTTTTCTTTGGTTGTGTTAATCATAGAAATAAGACGTTTAAAAATCAATATTGTAATATACATTTAAGAAAAAACTGTAATTGGGTTTGATTTTTTGATTATATTAGATATCCTTAATCACTTGCCGACCACTGCACGCCGATTTACGTCGGCAGAATGGCACGGGCAGGCAAAAGGTCGTACCTGTACATCCTTTTACAATGATGTTTGCCAGCGGCCCGAGATTGCGGCGAGGGGAGACAGAACAGGGAGATGCCTATGTAAACAAGGCATTTCCCTGTTCTGCCTAGAAACATGACAGGGAGCTACAAAACCTAGAGCAGTTCAGCTCTTCCCTACTCTCTAGCTCACTCATCACCTACTCTGATGATGAATACCTTCACAATTTCTTCAGAGTATCTCCCTTCCTCTTGAACTCCTTATCCCAATCTATACAGGTAACTTCTAAACTTTGTCACCTTTAGGCAATCCCTGAAAACGAATTTCTTCAGGGAAGCCTATCCTGCTTCCACCAAAACACTGTGCTTATACAACCCATTCCTCAAAGTTATTACCTTTTTGTGTCATTTACCCCTTCTTTCATGTTTTAAGCTGTCATTAGCAGTGTCCTCCTAATCTTCTTGTTGTAATCAGAACCATTGTTACTAAATTATGCAGGGCCTTAAAGTGTTACTAAAGGCAATTAAAAAAAAATGAAAATAACAAACTAATACTTACCTGCTCTGTGCAGTGATATTGGTCAGAGGGGCCCGATCATTCTTTTCTCGGCTCCTCATCTTCTTGGGACTACCATAGCCAGCCGCTGGCTATGGGGAGAAACTTAGTGCCCCGCTCCATAAACTTACACAGAGGGCCCCCCACTTCCTCCTCACTGCATTTGATTGACAGCAGCAAGAACCCATGGCTTCTGCTGCTGTTTGAATGCTGTGAGAATAGATGAAGCTGTGCACAGCACTAATCTATTCTCCCTTCTCTCCCTTCACACAGGGGAAGAAAAGAAAAAGAAAAGAAAAGAAAAGAAAAAAAAGGACGCAAATTTTGTTTGGGAGCCACGTCGCACGACTGCGCAATTGTCAGTTAAAGTGACGCAGTGCCGAATCACAAAAAGGGGCCTGGTCCTTTGGCTGCAAATTAGTCCGGGGCTTAAGTGGTTAAAAAATAAAAATGTCCCATGATGTCCATTCATCTTCTTCTTCTTCTATCTCACCGCAATGGACCGAAAAAGAAAAAGAAAACAAAATCCGCTACTGACCCACCTCCATGGGAGGCTCCTGCCATCTGACGCTTCTTCACCTTTGACAGTTCTTATATAACTGAAGGCAGGGCCACCCGGTGACGTACCCGGGTGACCCCGCCCCCTCTGACACCACAGGAACTTCCCCATGGCTTCCCTGGGGTGTCAGAGGAGGCAGGGCCACCTGGTTACGTAAAAACGGTGTTCACAGAATATCCGAACCGTTCGCCCATCCCTAACAGGGAGACTGAAAATGTTTTTAACCTTAATGCAAACAATGCATTAAGGTAAAAAAAAAAAATGTTTTTAGGTTTCGTAACACTTTAAACTTACTATGGTGAAAATTCCTGAATCCCATATTGGATATGTTTTACTACTAAACTCTAAACTTAGAATATTGGACACTGGGATTTGAGCACACATAAGTGCTCCCATAGGAAGCAGCTTCCTATGGTGGCACTCGGCAGGGGGATGGGACAGAAACACCGATGGGGGACCCCAGAAGAGGAGGATCATTGCACAAAGCATGTAAGTATGACATGTTATTATTTTAATTGAAATTCTAAGCTTTACAATTACTTTAAAGGTATTAACACTTGTGTTCCTATAAGTGTGTACAGTAACTTCAACTCAACTAGTTGTGCCAGAGGGGATAAGGTTGTTCTTGAGGTCGAGGCGAAGAACAGAGAACTCAAATCCCCAAGCGGCACCTTCAGAGGCAGTGCTACATATTTTTTATAATGATTTTATTATGGTCACTGCTATATTTGTGCACATATCAAATATTTAATACAGTATATAAAATATCATAATATACATAACTAAGTGTTGTTTTATACATAAAACTAGAAAAATAGTGTCTAAATTTATATGAACGAATCATAAGTCCATCGATAAAGGTCATCCCATCACCAAACCTTGTATGAAAACTTTCTTAAAAATCTTTTAAATAGCCCTGTGTATTTCATTGATGATAATTAACCCAGTTCTTGGAAGGCAAAGACAAGAGTTAACCCAATTCTTGGAAGGCATGGACACTGCTGTGGTGCTAGCTCCTAAGTCAAATATTTTCTTGGCTGTAGTGAAAAATATAGCTACACTTAGAAATATTCTTCAGCCATGCTGTATATGTTAAGCCTTTTTTACCACTTGTAAAATATACTATTTTGGATGGTTTAGGAAGTACCTTTTGAACGCTTTAGGTTTTGTTCATGTGAAAGTAGAACTGCATAAAAGACAACATTCTGATTTACAAAGAATGACTTTAACTCCAGGAATTGACCCATTATTTAAAATATACTGGCTTACAATGGGTAAAGTCTATTAAGGTGTATTTTTCTATCTTTTTTTGACAATTTACAGTTTAGAGTGCTGGCATTATAGCTATCTGTATATTTTTGGTGCTCCAACACTGAGTCTTTGGGTCCACTATCCAGTAGCCACAGAGCTGACTGGCTGCTCCTCCTCTATTCCTACCTAATCACGGAATTACTTTTTCATGTGAACCTAATCATACAACAGCTGAGAGGTCCGTAGAAAGTTATGTAGAAAGATAGCTAATATAGAAATATCTGCATTTATTATAATAAAAAATATACAAAAAAAGCACATTTAGGGTGGAAATACCAATTGCACAGGCTGTGAAGTTTTGTAACGGCCCTCTGGGACACATTTATAGTAGGGGTAGATAAGGGTTGGGTGAGTGCTGAGAATCCCTTCTGCTGTCATGCAGATCTGGATACTGCTCACTTTTAGGGTTGCTGAGAAGCAGGAGTCATTCTTCATGATGCCTTATGCCACGTACACACGACTGGACTTTTTGACAGCAAAGATCCGACGGAAAGAGTCCGTCTGACAATTCGATCGTGTGTGGGCTCCATCGGACCTTTACTTGCCAAAAATCCAGCGAACTTTAGAAATAGAACATGTTTTAAATTTTTCCACCGGAACTCCGCTGGACCGAGAAATCCGGTCGTGTGTATGCTAGTCCGACGGACAAAAACCAACGCTAGGGCAGCTATTGGCTAATGGCTATGAACTTCCTTATCCTAGTGCGGTCGTACGTCATCACGTTCGAATCCGTTGGACTTTGGTGTGATTGTGTGTGGCCAAGTTCGTTCATTCAGAAAGTCTGTCGGAACTCTGCCAAAAGTCCGTCGGAAAGACCATCGGATCTAGTCCCTCGAAAAGTCTGGTCGTGTGTACGCGGCATTCTCCATGCCTTTGATTTGTAACATTCAAGTGGTGTTATGCTGGCCATACACAGTTTGAATTTCGAAAGAATTTTCTTTCGTAATATCGTATCTAAGAATTTTCGTACGAATTTCGCACCATTACTGGGCTGCAGCAACGGCCGATTTTCGTGCGGCAATCAAATTTGAGGAATCAGACATGTTGGAAATTTTTTGAAAAACTAACGATTTTCTAATCAATGATGGATGAATGTAATAAGAAAGAAAAATGTGCATGTGCAAGAAAAGAAAATTTACAGAGAGAAAAGAAGATTCCCGGCCATTAAAACATTTTTCTGTAGCAACATGAGGTCAAATTGAAGGCTTGGTTGGCCGAATTTTGAAAATCAATGGTGGCATCATCGGATCACAAAAAAACTTTCTAAATTTGAAAATAAAATTTGTTCGAAATTCGACCATGTATGGCCTGTCAGCACCTCTTTACTTCCTGCCTGACTAGCACTGGGACATACAGAACACTTGAACATTTCCATCTTGATTAGAAGTGGGGGTTGTTTTCATTGATTGCAGTTTTTGAATTGCAGACTATGAAAGTAGGGTATCAGAGAGGTTTTCTTTCTATCCATACACAGAGGCTTTTCCCTTAGCTTTAGTGAAGCAGGTGAAGTTCTGGTGAATTCCATCATCCAATCATGTGCATGTAAAAACCTTTTTTTTATTATTTATTTTTTTATTTCCTTGCAGATGATTGAGTATTCTTTGCAAAGGCAATGGTCATTATATTCACTAAACTAAGTGAAAATTCCCTTGCAAACTGAACAGCGTTTTTTCCCTTAGTAAATCAACCCCCTAATGTTTTTATTCAAACAGTATTTTAACCTCCCTGGCGGTATGATTATTTCGGATTTTAGGTGAAAGCGGTACAATTATTTTGCATGAAAATTTGGCCTTTTATATTGTAGTCCTATAATTCTTAGGAATAACTCATTTAAATCTGTCCAAACCAGAGTCTAGCAGACATCCCGGGTATGATAAAGTTTGAAAAATGAAATCGTAAATTATAATATAATAAATAACTATAAATAATTATACCAAATAATAATATAACAATAATAAAAATTATTCAATAATGTAATCAAATCAAAAACAAAGAAATTTGTTCAGTTGAAGAATTGTCACTGTCATTACTTTTCAATATTTGATGACGGATCTCCCCACAAATCGCTATCCCTCAATTCTGCGAGTGATTCCAATTTATTATCGCTGTTTTCTAGCTGGTCTAAAATCATTTTTGATGTAAAGGGACAGTTTTGGTTGCTATGGACAATCTCCAGTCTCCAGGCATAAAGAACAGTTTTTATATTATAAAACTGCATGCAGGGCACTGGGCAGGACAAAGGCGATGTGAAATAATTACATACAGCAATGTAATCTGTAAGATTACATTATACTGTATGTATACTGTGTGTTTCACTTTTTGAATTTGGCGCCGATCTCCGTCCCCGTGCGTCGCAGCGCTTGCAGGGAACGGAGATCGGCTCCGTGATGAATCGAGCGGATGGCGAGCTGCTCGTACAGCGGGGGTACATCGCTGGATCCAAGGGAGAAGGTAAGTAAACCTCCTCCTGCATACAGCGATGCGGTCCCGAGTCTGGCTCGGGGTTATCGATTTTGGTATAAAACTTCCACCCCGAGCCAGACTCGGGAATACCGCCAGGTGGGTTAACTGGAGGGGGCAGAATGATTGCCATGATTTGGAAAATGTACATTCAATTCTACAGTTAAACTACATTATAATTATTTATATAATAAGCAAGGTTTTCATTTTGGATTGATTAATCGCCAGGGATTGGAAACCCTGTCAAGTTTTCATTGCTGACTTAGGGGGTTATTTACGAAAGGCAAATCCACTTTGCAGTACAAGTGCAAACTACATGTGCAAAGTGCACTTGAAATTGAATTATAAGTGTACTTGGAAGTGCAGTTGCTGTAACTCTGAGGGGTAGATCAGAAATTAGGGGAAGCTCTGCTGATTTTATTATCCAATCATGTGCAAGCTAAAATGCTGTTTTTTTCTTCCTTGCATGTCCCCCTCGGATCTACAGCAACTGCACTTCCAAGTGCACTTTCAGTGTAGTGCAAAGTGGACTTGCCTTTAGTAAAAAATGTAAGTATGACATGTTATTATTTTAATTGAAATTCTAAGCTTTACAATTACTTTAAAGGTATTAACACTTGTGTTCCTATAAGTGTGTACAGTAACTTCAACTCAACTAGTTGTGCCAGAGGGGATAAGGTTGTTCTTGAGGTCGAGGCGAAGAACAGAGAACTCAAATCCCCAAGCGGCACCTTCAGAGGCAGTGCTACATATTTTTTATAATGATTTTATTATGGTCACTGCTATATTTGTGCACATATCAAATATTTAATACAGTATATAAAATATCATAATATACATAACTAAGTGTTGTTTTATACATAAAACTAGAAAAATAGTGTCTAAATTTATATGAACGAATCATAAGTCCATCGATAAAGGTCATCCCATCACCAAACCTTGTATGAAAACTTTCTTAAAAATCTTTTAAATAGCCCTGTGTATTTCATTGATGATAATTAACCCAGTTCTTGGAAGGCAAAGACAAGAGTTAACCCAATTCTTGGAAGGCATGGACACTGCTGTGGTGCTAGCTCCTAAGTCAAATATTTTCTTGGCTGTAGTGAAAAATATAGCTACACTTAGAAATATTCTTCAGCCATGCTGTATATGTTAAGCCTTTTTTACCACTTGTAAAATATACTATTTTGGATGGTTTAGGAAGTACCTTTTGAACGCTTTAGGTTTTGTTCATGTGAAAGTAGAACTGCATAAAAGACAACATTCTGATTTACAAAGAATGACTTTAACTCCAGGAATTGACCCATTATTTAAAATATACTGGCTTACAATGGGTAAAGTCTATTAAGGTGTATTTTTCTATCTTTTTTTGACAATTTACAGTTTAGAGTGCTGGCATTATAGCTATCTGTATATTTTTGGTGCTCCAACACTGAGTCTTTGGGTCCACTATCCAGTAGCCACAGAGCTGACTGGCTGCTCCTCCTCTATTCCTACCTAATCACGGAATTACTTTTTCATGTGAACCTAATCATACAACAGCTGAGAGGTCCGTAGAAAGTTATGTAGAAAGATAGCTAATATAGAAATATCTGCATTTATTATAATAAAAAATATACAAAAAAAGCACATTTAGGGTGGAAATACCAATTGCACAGGCTGTGAAGTTTTGTAACGGCCCTCTGGGACACATTTATAGTAGGGGTAGATAAGGGTTGGGTGAGTGCTGAGAATCCCTTCTGCTGTCATGCAGATCTGGATACTGCTCACTTTTAGGGTTGCTGAGAAGCAGGAGTCATTCTTCATGATGCCTTATGCCACGTACACACGACTGGACTTTTTGACAGCAAAGATCCGACGGAAAGAGTCCGTCTGACAATTCGATCGTGTGTGGGCTCCATCGGACCTTTACTTGCCAAAAATCCAGCGAACTTTAGAAATAGAACATGTTTTAAATTTTTCCACCGGAACTCCGCTGGACCGAGAAATCCGGTCGTGTGTATGCTAGTCCGACGGACAAAAACCAACGCTAGGGCAGCTATTGGCTAATGGCTATGAACTTCCTTATCCTAGTGCGGTCGTACGTCATCACGTTCGAATCCGTTGGACTTTGGTGTGATTGTGTGTGGCCAAGTTCGTTCATTCAGAAAGTCTGTCGGAACTCTGCCAAAAGTCCGTCGGAAAGACCATCGGATCTAGTCCCTCGAAAAGTCTGGTCGTGTGTACGCGGCATTCTCCATGCCTTTGATTTGTAACATTCAAGTGGTGTTATGCTGGCCATACACAGTTTGAATTTCGAAAGAATTTTCTTTCGTAATATCGTATCTAAGAATTTTCGTACGAATTTCGCACCATTACTGGGCTGCAGCAACGGCCGATTTTCGTGCGGCAATCAAATTTGAGGAATCAGACATGTTGGAAATTTTTTGAAAAACTAACGATTTTCTAATCAATGATGGATGAATGTAATAAGAAAGAAAAATGTGCATGTGCAAGAAAAGAAAATTTACAGAGAGAAAAGAAGATTCCCGGCCATTAAAACATTTTTCTGTAGCAACATGAGGTCAAATTGAAGGCTTGGTTGGCCGAATTTTGAAAATCAATGGTGGCATCATCGGATCACAAAAAAAACTTTCTAAATTTGAAAATAAAATTTGTTCGAAATTCGACCATGTATGGCCTGTCAGCACCTCTTTACTTCCTGCCTGACTAGCACTGGGACATACAGAACACTTGAACATTTCCATCTTGATTAGAAGTGGGGGTTGTTTTCATTGATTGCAGTTTTTGAATTGCAGACTATGAAAGTAGGGTATCAGAGAGGTTTTCTTTCTATCCATACACAGAGGCTTTTCCCTTAGCTTTAGTGAAGCAGGTGAAGTTCTGGTGAATTCCATCATCCAATCATGTGCATGTAAAAACCTTTTTTTTATTATTTATTTTTTTATTTCCTTGCAGATGATTGAGTATTCTTTGCAAAGGCAATGGTCATTATATTCACTAAACTAAGTGAAAATTCCCTTGCAAACTGAACAGCGTTTTTTCCCTTAGTAAATCAACCCCCTAATGTTTTTATTCAAACAGTATTTTAACCTCCCTGGCGGTATGATTATTTCGGATTTTAGGTGAAAGCGGTACAATTATTTTGCATGAAAATTTGGCCTTTTATATTGTAGTCCTATAATTCTTAGGAATAACTCATTTAAATCTGTCCAAACCAGAGTCTAGCAGACATCCCGGGTATGATAAAGTTTGAAAAATGAAATCGTAAATTATAATATAATAAATAACTATAAATAATTATACCAAATAATAATATAACAATAATAAAAATTATTCAATAATGTAATCAAATCAAAAACAAAGAAATTTGTTCAGTTGAAGAATTGTCACTGTCATTACTTTTCAATATTTGATGACGGATCTCCCCACAAATCGCTATCCCTCAATTCTGCGAGTGATTCCAATTTATTATCGCTGTTTTCTAGCTGGTCTAAAATCATTTTTGATGTAAAGGGACAGTTTTGGTTGCTATGGACAATCTCCAGTCTCCAGGCATAAAGAACAGTTTTTATATTATAAAACTGCATGCAGGGCACTGGGCAGGACAAAGGCGATGTGAAATAATTACATACAGCAATGTAATCTGTAAGATTACATTATACTGTATGTATACTGTGTGTTTCACTTTTTGAATTTGGCGCCGATCTCCGTCCCCGTGCGTCGCAGCGCTTGCAGGGAACGGAGATCGGCTCCGTGATGAATCGAGCGGATGGCGAGCTGCTCGTACAGCGGGGGTACATCGCTGGATCCAAGGGAGAAGGTAAGTAAACCTCCTCCTGCATACAGCGATGCGGTCCCGAGTCTGGCTCGGGGTTATCGATTTTGGTATAAAACTTCCACCCCGAGCCAGACTCGGGAATACCGCCAGGTGGGTTAACTGGAGGGGGCAGAATGATTGCCATGATTTGGAAAATGTACATTCAATTCTACAGTTAAACTACATTATAATTATTTATATAATAAGCAAGGTTTTCATTTTGGATTGATTAATCGCCAGGGATTGGAAACCCTGTCAAGTTTTCATTGCTGACTTAGGGGGTTATTTACGAAAGGCAAATCCACTTTGCAGTACAAGTGCAAACTACATGTGCAAAGTGCACTTGAAATTGAATTATAAGTGTACTTGGAAGTGCAGTTGCTGTAACTCTGAGGGGTAGATCAGAAATTAGGGGAAGCTCTGCTGATTTTATTATCCAATCATGTGCAAGCTAAAATGCTGTTTTTTTCTTCCTTGCATGTCCCCCTCGGATCTACAGCAACTGCACTTCCAAGTGCACTTTCAGTGTAGTGCAAAGTGGACTTGCCTTTAGTAAAAAATGTAAGTATGACATGTTATTATTTTAATTGAAATTCTAAGCTTTACAATTACTTTAAAGGTATTAACACTTGTGTTCCTATAAGTGTGTACAGTAACTTCAACTCAACTAGTTGTGCCAGAGGGGATAAGGTTGTTCTTGAGGTCGAGGCGAAGAACAGAGAACTCAAATCCCCAAGCGGCACCTTCAGAGGCAGTGCTACATATTTTTTATAATGATTTTATTATGGTCACTGCTATATTTGTGCACATATCAAATATTTAATACAGTATATAAAATATCATAATATACATAACTAAGTGTTGTTTTATACATAAAACTAGAAAAATAGTGTCTAAATTTATATGAACGAATCATAAGTCCATCGATAAAGGTCATCCCATCACCAAACCTTGTATGAAAACTTTCTTAAAAATCTTTTAAATAGCCCTGTGTATTTCATTGATGATAATTAACCCAGTTCTTGGAAGGCAAAGACAAGAGTTAACCCAATTCTTGGAAGGCATGGACACTGCTGTGGTGCTAGCTCCTAAGTCAAATATTTTCTTGGCTGTAGTGAAAAATATAGCTACACTTAGAAATATTCTTCAGCCATGCTGTATATGTTAAGCCTTTTTTACCACTTGTAAAATATACTATTTTGGATGGTTTAGGAAGTACCTTTTGAACGCTTTAGGTTTTGTTCATGTGAAAGTAGAACTGCATAAAAGACAACATTCTGATTTACAAAGAATGACTTTAACTCCAGGAATTGACCCATTATTTAAAATATACTGGCTTACAATGGGTAAAGTCTATTAAGGTGTATTTTTCTATCTTTTTTTGACAATTTACAGTTTAGAGTGCTGGCATTATAGCTATCTGTATATTTTTGGTGCTCCAACACTGAGTCTTTGGGTCCACTATCCAGTAGCCACAGAGCTGACTGGCTGCTCCTCCTCTATTCCTACCTAATCACGGAATTACTTTTTCATGTGAACCTAATCATACAACAGCTGAGAGGTCCGTAGAAAGTTATGTAGAAAGATAGCTAATATAGAAATATCTGCATTTATTATAATAAAAAATATACAAAAAAAGCACATTTAGGGTGGAAATACCAATTGCACAGGCTGTGAAGTTTTGTAACGGCCCTCTGGGACACATTTATAGTAGGGGTAGATAAGGGTTGGGTGAGTGCTGAGAATCCCTTCTGCTGTCATGCAGATCTGGATACTGCTCACTTTTAGGGTTGCTGAGAAGCAGGAGTCATTCTTCATGATGCCTTATGCCACGTACACACGACTGGACTTTTTGACAGCAAAGATCCGACGGAAAGAGTCCGTCTGACAATTCGATCGTGTGTGGGCTCCATCGGACCTTTACTTGCCAAAAATCCAGCGAACTTTAGAAATAGAACATGTTTTAAATTTTTCCACCGGAACTCCGCTGGACCGAGAAATCCGGTCGTGTGTATGCTAGTCCGACGGACAAAAACCAACGCTAGGGCAGCTATTGGCTAATGGCTATGAACTTCCTTATCCTAGTGCGGTCGTACGTCATCACGTTCGAATCCGTTGGACTTTGGTGTGATTGTGTGTGGCCAAGTTCGTTCATTCAGAAAGTCTGTCGGAACTCTGCCAAAAGTCCGTCGGAAAGACCATCGGATCTAGTCCCTCGAAAAGTCTGGTCGTGTGTACGCGGCATTCTCCATGCCTTTGATTTGTAACATTCAAGTGGTGTTATGCTGGCCATACACAGTTTGAATTTCGAAAGAATTTTCTTTCGTAATATCGTATCTAAGAATTTTCGTACGAATTTCGCACCATTACTGGGCTGCAGCAACGGCCGATTTTCGTGCGGCAATCAAATTTGAGGAATCAGACATGTTGGAAATTTTTTGAAAAACTAACGATTTTCTAATCAATGATGGATGAATGTAATAAGAAAGAAAAATGTGCATGTGCAAGAAAAGAAAATTTACAGAGAGAAAAGAAGATTCCCGGCCATTAAAACATTTTTCTGTAGCAACATGAGGTCAAATTGAAGGCTTGGTTGGCCGAATTTTGAAAATCAATGGTGGCATCATCGGATCACAAAAAAAACTTTCTAAATTTGAAAATAAAATTTGTTCGAAATTCGACCATGTATGGCCTGTCAGCACCTCTTTACTTCCTGCCTGACTAGCACTGGGACATACAGAACACTTGAACATTTCCATCTTGATTAGAAGTGGGGGTTGTTTTCATTGATTGCAGTTTTTGAATTGCAGACTATGAAAGTAGGGTATCAGAGAGGTTTTCTTTCTATCCATACACAGAGGCTTTTCCCTTAGCTTTAGTGAAGCAGGTGAAGTTCTGGTGAATTCCATCATCCAATCATGTGCATGTAAAAACCTTTTTTTTATTATTTATTTTTTTATTTCCTTGCAGATGATTGAGTATTCTTTGCAAAGGCAATGGTCATTATATTCACTAAACTAAGTGAAAATTCCCTTGCAAACTGAACAGCGTTTTTTCCCTTAGTAAATCAACCCCCTAATGTTTTTATTCAAACAGTATTTTAACCTCCCTGGCGGTATGATTATTTCGGATTTTAGGTGAAAGCGGTACAATTATTTTGCATGAAAATTTGGCCTTTTATATTGTAGTCCTATAATTCTTAGGAATAACTCATTTAAATCTGTCCAAACCAGAGTCTAGCAGACATCCCGGGTATGATAAAGTTTGAAAAATGAAATCGTAAATTATAATATAATAAATAACTATAAATAATTATACCAAATAATAATATAACAATAATAAAAATTATTCAATAATGTAATCAAATCAAAAACAAAGAAATTTGTTCAGTTGAAGAATTGTCACTGTCATTACTTTTCAATATTTGATGACGGATCTCCCCACAAATCGCTATCCCTCAATTCTGCGAGTGATTCCAATTTATTATCGCTGTTTTCTAGCTGGTCTAAAATCATTTTTGATGTAAAGGGACAGTTTTGGTTGCTATGGACAATCTCCAGTCTCCAGGCATAAAGAACAGTTTTTATATTATAAAACTGCATGCAGGGCACTGGGCAGGACAAAGGCGATGTGAAATAATTACATACAGCAATGTAATCTGTAAGATTACATTATACTGTATGTATACTGTGTGTTTCACTTTTTGAATTTGGCGCCGATCTCCGTCCCCGTGCGTCGCAGCGCTTGCAGGGAACGGAGATCGGCTCCGTGATGAATCGAGCGGATGGCGAGCTGCTCGTACAGCGGGGGTACATCGCTGGATCCAAGGGAGAAGGTAAGTAAACCTCCTCCTGCATACAGCGATGCGGTCCCGAGTCTGGCTCGGGGTTATCGATTTTGGTATAAAACTTCCACCCCGAGCCAGACTCGGGAATACCGCCAGGTGGGTTAACTGGAGGGGGCAGAATGATTGCCATGATTTGGAAAATGTACATTCAATTCTACAGTTAAACTACATTATAATTATTTATATAATAAGCAAGGTTTTCATTTTGGATTGATTAATCGCCAGGGATTGGAAACCCTGTCAAGTTTTCATTGCTGACTTAGGGGGTTATTTACGAAAGGCAAATCCACTTTGCAGTACAAGTGCAAACTACATGTGCAAAGTGCACTTGAAATTGAATTATAAGTGTACTTGGAAGTGCAGTTGCTGTAACTCTGAGGGGTAGATCAGAAATTAGGGGAAGCTCTGCTGATTTTATTATCCAATCATGTGCAAGCTAAAATGCTGTTTTTTTCTTCCTTGCATGTCCCCCTCGGATCTACAGCAACTGCACTTCCAAGTGCACTTTCAGTGTAGTGCAAAGTGGACTTGCCTTTAGTAAATAACACCCTATGTCTACACTGGGAATTAACCTTTTATATATAGCCTGTTGACCACCCGGAACTGAAAAATAAGAGAAAAGATAAAATTGAGAGTTGTAACAAAAACATGATTAGAGAGAAATCTTTCAATGGAGACACGTTTTGAAATCAGCTGTCTAAGAGAGTATATTCACTATGTTAACAAATTTATTGGGACGCCTGCCTTTACAAGTACATGAAATTTAATGGCATCCCAGTCTTAGTCCGTAGGGTTCAATATTGAGCTGGCCCACCATTTGCAGCTATACTTTCACTTGCTGTTGTGTCTAGAGGACAGGAAGTGACCAGAAGTCTCTTAACCACTTCTGCCCGGAAGGATTTACCCCCGTCCTGACCAGAGCACTTTTTGCGATACGGCACTGCATTGTTTTAACTGACAATTATCAGCCTGATAACTTCTGACAAGTTCTCTGACACATATGATTAAACCAGCCTGAAATTTGTGTCAGTGTGGGTGCTATATATAGATTAGCAGACAGCTGGTCAATTCACAGCACAGCTCTGCAAGTCTCAGCCTATGTGTGTGTGTGTGTGTGTGGGGGGGGGGGGGGGGTGCCTTTCCTCAAATCAGCTGTCTCACAGTGCATAGCAAGACTCCCCTCCCCCTGCTGGAACAGGAAGAGAAAAATCGAACCGGAAGTGCATTTTTTTTAAACAATATATAAAGCTGAAGACAGTAGATATACATGTAAAACGTATGTAGGGAGATTGTTTCATCTCTATGTATCATCTGAGGCAGTTCACTTCATTGGGTATATGTGAGCGTTTACATCCACGTTAAGCTTTCAAGTGTATGTAAACCCTACTAATGATCTTCTTTTATTACATTTTTTTTGGTTTTCAAAATATACCATTGAAGTGTTTAAAGTGTTTGCCTATCTGTTTTAATAATTTAAGAAAATAGAGGTAGTAAGCTCCTTATTTCTTGTAAACTCCGCTCTGCTGCACTGAAATCTTAAGTAAATCTAATATTTTAGAGCTGAGAAGATAGGGAGGTATTCTGTAGTCCTGTCCTGGGGTGACTACACTGCTTCTGCATAGATAGAGTACAGTGAGTACTCATCACCTTAGGATAGAAAATATGCCACTGACAGGATTACCAAGTGAAAATAAAGGAAAGGGGCCGGAAAGTAAAAAACAAATGCAGCCACCACCATTTAAGGACTGGTAAAGCTGCATTATCCCAAATATTTGTTTGGGTTTAGAGACTCTAAATACTTACAATTTGTTTTAAAGTGGAGGACCACCCTAAAAAAAAAGCATTAATATTCTTAAAAAAATATAAAACAAAACATTCAAAAAATAATAATTTTTTTACCTGTCCAGAAATCCCTGTTGCTAGGCAGTCTCCCTAATCTGCCTTCTTCCTGCTCCTCGTGATCTTCGGTCTTCTCCTCCTCCGCGCTTCTGGGTAATGGGGCGCGTTGTGTTCTGGGAACTGCGTGTTCCCTAACACAGCGTGTCCCATTCACAAAGCGCCGTGCGACTCGCGCATGCGCAGTAGGAAACGGGCAGTGAAGCCGCAAGGCTTCACTGCCTGTTTCCCTTAGTTGGTATGGCAGCGCTAGGACCCAAGAGCCGAAGGACATGTCAGCCTCGGTGGCCGACATCGCGGGCGCCCTGGAAAGGTAAGTCTTCATATTAAAAGTCAGCAGCTATTTTTGTTTCAGCTGCTGACTTTTAAAAAAAAGTTTTTAGGGCTGAAACACCGCTTTAACTTATTACAAGACCTGGTTGTTTGCAGGTTTTATTTATGTCTCAGGGGAACACAAAAGGTAAAAGGGTGACATGGAACATGTTATTTTGATCATACTTCTGCAAAAGATACTTTTCCTGTATCAGGTGTTGTGTTCCTAAAGCTCAACTCAGGATTAGAACTGATACAATTTTTTTTGTTTGCCTGTGTACTTAATAGGGAAAGAGCCCTTCACTTTCTTCCCCTCTTCCACTAGGACAGGGGACAAGCGGCAATTCTTCCAATTCATTCAATATAAATGTAGAGAAGGATTAGAACTGGTGTCAGTGTATTGGGCTCCATTTACAAAGTGTATCTTATCGCATCCGAGTAAGATAACGCACAGCAATTTTTAAAAAGTTTTTTGAAATTCACTAAGCAACGCTATTAAAAAAAATAAAAAAGACAAATCAGCGCAATAAAAAATCTATAATATATAGCTGCTGAACACTAGGGTCAATATTCAAAAATTTCTTAAAAAACAATTGGCATAGACAGTGCAGTGCTAAAATCAAGTCCATATACACATCAGAAAAGACACCTTACATGTGATCTTCAGTGTAAATATATGGATATAACATGCAGATGACTCCGTGAGAATGTATGGAACCTTCACCAATATTAAAAATGGCCTCTCACCTCAACGAGGGGACCCTTTAATTATGGAGGGTCAAATACACCTTCCCTTACAGGCACAGATAGATGGTCACAGATTCAAATGAATCCAAACACAGCAAAGTACAGCGGCAAGCAAACGTTTGAATCTTGCCAGCCTGCTCCACAGACTCTTCAATGCTATATTTTGCACTCTCACCTTCAAGCTACATAGACAGCAGGCAAGTAGTAAAAGCAGAAAGCACCAAACTCCACATGTACTGCAGTCTGCCCTCAGCCTTTCTGTACAATGATATCATCACGCCACATCAAGTCGTGATCGTTAATCGTGGCCAACACATAAGACAGTGGCGAAATAACTGAGGTAGTAACTACTATGGCTCTGTGTCCTGTGATGTACGATAAAGAAAAGTGTGAGAGAGAGAGAAAGGGAAAGCGAGCGAAAGAGAGATATAGTAATTGCAGTATTAAATAAAGCAGTTACTACTAGTATTAGTAGTAGATCTGAGCAGAAGTAAAATGATTTTTTTAAATGTGCACAAGATGATTGTATTTTCTTTTTGTAATGAGTGGCCTTTACTTTTTGCATGAAAAGGAGTGTTTTTAGTTAAGATTCAAACTTTTTCTATTTCATGTATTTATGAGGCAATCATATTTCAATAAAATAAAGTATATACAGTATCTCACAAAAGCGAACACACCCCTCACAAGTAGTGAATGTACAGCTTGTATAACAGTATACATTTGCTGTCCCCTCAAAATAACTCAACACACAGCCATTAATGTCTAAACCGCTGGCAACAAAAGTAAGTACATCCCTAAGTGAAAATGTCCAAATTGGGCCCAAAGTGTCAATATTTTGTGTGACCACCATTATTTTCCTGCACTGCCTTAACCCTCTTGGGCATGGAGTTCACCAGAACTTCACAGGTTACCATTGGAGTCCTCTTCCAATCCTTCATGACAACATCACAGAGCTGCTGGATGTTAGAGACCTTGCGCTTCTCCACCTTCCCTTTGAGGATGCCCCACAGATGCTCAATAGGGTTTAGGTCTTGAGACGTGCTTGGCCAGTCCATCACCTTTACCCTCAGCTTCTTTAGCAAGGTGGTGGTCGACTTGGAGGTGTGTTTGGGGTCGTTATCATGTGGGAATACTGCCCAGTCTACAAAGGGAGGGGCTCATGCTCTGCTTCATTATTTTACAATTAGGGATGAGCCGAACACCCCCCGGTTCGGTTCGCACCAGAACTTTCGAACGGATCCCAAATTCGTACGAACGTTAGAACCCCATTGAAGTCTAATTTTAACTGCTAATATGCAAGATACTGTCCTAAAAAGGGTTTGGGGACCTGGCTCCTGCTCCAGGGGACATGGGTCAATGCCTAAAATGTTTTTAAAAATGGCCGTTTTGGCGGGAGCACTGATTTTAATGACGATTAAAGTGAAAAAAAGGTGAAATATTCCTTTAAATATTGTGCCTGGGGGGTGTCTATAGTATGCCTGTGAAGTGCCACATGTTTCTCGTGTTTAGAACAGTCTCTGCACAAAATGACATTTAACGGAAATAACGTCATTTAAAACTGCTTGCGGTTTTAATGTTATATCTGGTTCCTGCAATATGGTTGAAAATCATTGAGAAAAATGGCATGGGTAGCCCTCCCTGCCCATTACCAGCCCCTTTGGGTCTTGTACGGATATAAAGGGGAACCCCGTACCCATATTAAAAAAAGGAAATGCATGTGGCCCCCAGGCCCTATATACTCAGAACAGCAGTATACAGGCGGTGCAAACAAGACAGGGACTGTGTAGGTTTGTTGTGTTAAGTAGAATCTGTTTGTAATTTTCAACTGGTAAATTTTTAAAGTGTAGCTCCAGTCAAAAAATCTATTTTTAAGCTTTTTGGAAAACATAGGGAAGGGTTATCACCCCTGTATAATTTGTTTTGCTGTCCGTCTTTTTCATCTCACTTGCTGTTGTCTCCTTCCATTTGCAAGTAGGAGATGTTTGTAAGTTGGATGTTTGAAAGTATTTGCCTGCCCTATATGCTCTGCAGAAATGGTGGAACAAGGTGTTGGTTTTGCCACAACATTGTAAGCCCTCAAAGTGACTCTTGGTGGGCGCTGGAGCGCCCTGCTGTGAATGATTATATCAAGAATTGTAATTACATGCCATTGTTGAACAGTGGTAGAAAAATTTACCTTTGGTGGTTGTGGTGCTGGTGCCACAACACTATAAGTCCTCACAGTTACTCTGGGTGGGCACAGGAACGGGCTCTCCTGTGAAATATTATATCAAGAATTGTAATTACATGCCCCTGTTAAACAGGGGCTGAAAAATTGGGCTGCTGGCACTGGTGCCACGACACTGCAACTTCTCCCATATACTCTAGTTGTAGTGCAGGAATGAGCCCTGCTGCAAAACATTGCATCAAAAATTGTAATTAAACGCCCCTGTTAAACAGGGGCAGAAAAATTGGGCCTTAGGCACTGGTGCTGGTGCCACGACACTGCAACCTCTCCCATATACTCTAGTTGTAGTGCAGGAATGAGCCCTGCTGCAAAGCATTCCATCAAAAATTTTAATTAAACGCCCCTGTTAAACAGGGGCAGAAAAATTGGGCTGGTGGCATCACCCAGAACCAAAAATGTTCTTCCAACATATCAGCGGAGGAGGAAGAGGATAGACAATCAACATAACAGTCAGTCACTCAGAATCAGCATAGGCAGTCTTGAAGGGATGTGATATTTCTAAAAAAAATATTTGGTTACATCAGCTTCAGGTGCTTGGTAGCTGTGGGTGATCCAAGACTGATTCATCTTGATGAAGGTCAGTCGATCAACTGAGTCGGTGGACAGGCGCACCCTGTGATCGGTAACAAAGCCACCAGCAGCACTGAAGGTGCGTTCCGAAAGAACGCTGGATGCAGGACAGGCCAGTAGCTCAATTGCATACTGTGCAAGCTCTGGCCAGTAGACATGTGCAGAGTAAAATATTTCGTTTCGGAATTTCGTTTTCGTCTGAAAACTTAATTTATTTAGTTACTCCCGAAATTCGTTTTTATTTATTTCGTTTTTCGTTCAAAAATTGCATTCGTCCGAAAATCCACATGAATTACGGTCGAATCTGTCTTGGAAGGCTTATGGTGTCTGTCGAATGTATAAAGAAGATTCGAGGGAGCTAACTATATAGCATACTTTAGAACCCTATTAAAGTCTATGGGACTCCAACGTTCAAAATCTAAAGTGCTAATTTTAAAGGCTAATTTGCAAGTTACTGTCCTAAAAAGTGTTTGGGGATCCGGGTCCTGCCCCAGGGGACATGTATCAATGCAAAAAAAAGTTTTAAAAACGGCCGTTTTTTCGGGAGCAGTGATTTTAATAATGATTAAAGTGAAACAATAAAAGTGTAATATTCCTTTAAATTTCGTAGGGGGGGGGTTGTCTATAGTATGCCTGTGAAGGGGCGCATGTTTCCCGTGCTTAGAACTGTCCCTGCACAAAGTGTCATTTATGCAGGAAAAAAAGTCCTTTAAAATCACTCGCAGCTATAATGAATTGTCGGCTCCCGTAATACAGAGAACACTCATTGAAAGTCATTGATAAAAAAAAAAAATAAAAAAAAAAAAAAAATAAAAGCGTGGGGGTCCCCCAAATTCAATTACCAGGCCCTTCAGGTCTGGTATGGATATTAAGGAGAACCCTGCCTCAAATTTAAGAAAAAATTTGACGTGGGGTTCCCCCTAAATATCCATAACCAGACCCTTCAGGTCTGGTATGGATATTAAGGGGAACCCCGCGTCAAATTAAAAAAAAAATTGACGTGGGGTTCCCCCTAAAAATCCATACCAGACCCTTTATCCGAGCACGCAACCTGGCAGGCCGCAGGAAAAGAGGGGGGGACGAGAAAGCGGCCCCCCCTCCCTCCTGAACCGTACCAGGCCACATGCCCTCAACATTGGGAGGATGCTTTGGGGGTCCGTGACCCCTCAAAGCACCTTGTCCCCATGTTGATGAGGACAAGGGCCTCATCCCCACAACCCTGGCCGGTGGTTGTGGAGGTCTGCGGGCGGGGGGCTTATCAGAATCTGGAAGCCCCCTTTAACAAGGGGACCCCCAGATCCCGGCCCCCCCCTGTTTGAAATGGTAAGGGGGTACAAAAGTACCCCTACCATTTCACAAAGAAAGTGTAAAAAATGTTTAAATAAAACAAACACACTTTTTAAAAATTCCTTTATTAAAAATAAAAAAAGATTCCAGCGGCGGTAATCCACTCTTGCTATCCAGCGACGGACGGTCAGCTCTCCATCGATGTCTAATGTCATCCAGCGCAGCGCAGCATCCTTCTTCTGTCTCCTCCACGGAGACACTGGAGGCATTCCGGCGCTGACGTTTCTTATATACGGAGGGCGGGGCCACCCGTCACCTGACCCCGCCCCCCTCTGACGCAAGGGGAAACCCGGGGTTCCCCGTGACGTATGGGTGACCCCGCCCCCCTCTGATGTAACGGAAACCTGCCTGTGTTACATCAGAGGGGTGCGGGTCACCCCTACGTCACAGGGAACCCCGGGTTTCCCCTTGCGTCAGAGGGGGGCGGGGTCAGGTGACGGGTGGCCCCGCCCACCCTATATAAGAAACGTCAAGCCGCCGGAATGTCTGTAGTGTCTCCTCCACGGAGACAGAAGAAGGATGCTGCGCTGCGCTGGATGACATTAGACATCGATGGAGAGCTGACCGTCCGTCGCTGGATAGCAAGAGTGGATTACCGCCGCTGGAATCTTTTTTTTATTTTTAATAAAGGAATTTTTCAAAAGTGTGTTTGTTTTATTTAACCATTTTTTACACTTTCTTTGTGAAATGGTAGGGGTACTTTTGTACCCCCTTACCATTTCAAACGGGGGGGGGGCCGGGATCTGGGGGTCCCCTTGTTAAAGGGGGCTTCCAGATTCTGATAAGCCCCCCGCCCGCAGACCTCCACAACCACCGGCCAGGGTTGTGGGGATGAGGCCCTTGTCCTCATCAACATGGGGACAAGGTGCTTTGAGGGGTCACGGACCCCCAAAGCATCCTCCCAATGTTGAGGGCATGTGGCCTGGTACGGTTCAGGAGGGAGGGGGGGCCGCTCTCTCGTCCCCCCCTCTTTTCCTGCGGCCTGCCAGGTTGCGTGCTCGGATAAAGGGTCTGGTATGGATTTTTAGGGGGAACCCCATGTCAAATTTTTTTTAAATTTGATGCGGGGTTCCCCTTAATATCCATACCAGACCTGAAGGGTCTGGTTATGGATATTTAGGGGGAACCCCACGTCAAATTTTTTCTTAAATTTGAGGCAGGGTTCCCCTTAATATCCATACCAGACCTGAAGGGCCTGGAAATTGAATTTGGGGGACCCCCACGCTTTTTTATTTATTTATTTATTTATTTTTTTATCAATGACTTTCAATGAGTGTTCTCTGTATTACGGGAGCCGACAATTCATTATAGCTGCGAGTGATTTTAAAGGACTTTTTTTCCTGCATAAATGACACTTTGTGCAGGGACAATTCTAAGCACGGGAAACATGCGCCCCTTCACAGGCATACTATAGACAACCCCCCCCCTACGAAATTTAAAGGAATATTACACTTTTATTGTTTCACTTTAATCATTATTAAAATCACTGCTCCCGAAAAAACGGCCGTTTTTAAAACTTTTTTTTGCATTGATACATGTCCCCTGGGGCAGGACCCGGGTCCCCAAACACTTTTTAGGACAGTAACTTGCAGAATCTTTTCTCTCTGTCAAATCTTTTTTCTCTGTCGAATATTTTCTCTATATAATCTTGGACTAATAGAGGTAAGGTTAAGCACATTCGACCACAGGTTCTATAGACAGATTGTTATCGTCAGAGTCATGTCGAATCTCCTATTCTATATCGAACTGTTGTAACAATGAAAACGAAAATAAAGCATTTATTTATGTCGGATCTTTCGTTTTTCGGATTTTGTGCTTTCGTTATCGTTTGTCAAAACGAAAACGAAAATAGCTGAAATTCGGACGAAAATGCATTCGGACGAAAACGAATGCACATGTCTACTAGCCAGTGATCCATCCTCAAGACCCAGTAAGCCAGAGGATTTTCAGTGGGAAAGGTGTCCAAGTCTTACCTTGCCCCTAGGTATTCCTGCACCATGTAAATCAGACGCTGGCGATGGTTGCTGGAACCGATCATACCTTGGGGCTGCGGACTAAAAAATTGTCTGAAAGCATCGGTCAGATGGCCACCTTCTCCACCGCTCCTTCTGACCGATGCCTCAGCAACACGTTGTCCAGGACCAGGAGTTTGTAACCTCTCAGTCTATGGGAAAGCGTTGCACAGACCATTCCGCAAGGCCTCCCGGAGATGTCTCACCCTCTGCTCCCTCTGCGACGGCAAGATAAGGTCGGCAACCTTACCCTTGTACTGTGGATCAAGGAGAGTGGCCAGCCAGTAATGGTCCCTCTCCTTGATCCGAAGAATACGAGGATCCTTCCGCAGGCTTTGCAGGATCAGGGAGGCCATGCAGCGTAGGTTAGCTGACACATTCGGTCCGGAGTCCTCTGGGTCACTAAGGACAACATGATCCGCAGCTACCTCCTCCCAGCCACGTACAAGTCTACGGGTTTCTTGGGACTGTAAATCATCCCTACAAGACTGCTGCTGCTGCTGAGTGCCAGCCTCCACCTCCATGCTGACACAATCATCCTCCTCCTCGTCCTCCTCATCCTCTTTCTGTGTGATGGGTGGCACAGCAAGAACAGTGTCTGGATAAAGGGGGCCTTGAGAGGCAAGGAAATCCTCCTCTTCCTGCCTCTGTTCTGCCTCAAGTGCCCTGTCCATTATTCCATGCAGCGTATGCTCCAAGAGGTGGACAAGAGGTACAGTGTCACTGATGCATGCACTGTCACTGCTCACCATCCTTGTGGCCTCCTCAAACGGTGACAGGACAGTGCATGCATCCCTGATCATGCCCCACTGGCGTGGTGAGAAAAAACCGAGCTCCCCTGACCCTGTCCTGGTGCCGTAGTCACACAGGTACTCATTGATGGCCCTCTGCTGCGTGTGCAGCCGCTGCAGCATGGCCAACGTTGAGTTCCACCTGGTGGGCATGTCACATATAAGGAGGTTCTTGGGCAGGTTCATCTCCTTTTGGAGCTTAGCCAGCCGAGCACAGGCATTAAATGATCAGCGGAAATGCACACAGACTTTCCTGGCCTGCTTCAGGACATCCTGTAAGCCCGGATACCTGCCCAAGAACCGCTGCACCACCAGGTTAAGGACGTGAGCCCCACAGGGCACATGGGTCAGTTGTCCCTGTCGGAGGGCGGAGAGGAGGTTGGTGCCATTGTCGCGAACCACCATTCCTGGCTTAAGCTGGCATGGCGTCAACCACCTCTCGGCCTGCCCCTGCAGAGCTGACAAAACATCTGCCCCAGTGTGGCTTATGTCCCCCAAACAAACCAGCGTGGCATGGCATCGTTTTGCCTGCGTACTTGCGTAGCCCCTGGAACGCCTACGGAGCACCGCTAGTTCTGAGGACAGAGCACTGGAAGAGGCCATGGAGGAAGAAGAAGAGGAGGGGGTGGAGGAGAGAGGTGTGTCACAACCAATAGTAGCATTTTGGAGGTGTGGTGGCGGAACAACCTCCAACACTACTGCACCTTGTCCTGCATCATTCCCAGCTGCCAGAAGAGTGACCCAATGGGCCGTGAAAGATAGATAATGTCCCTGTCCATGCCTGCTGGACCATGAGTCAGCGGTAATATGCACCTTACCGCTGACCGCCCTGTCCAGCGAGGCAAGGACATTGCCTTCCACATGCCGGTAGAGACCCGGAATCGCCTTCCGTGAGAAAAAGTGGCATTTGGGGACCTGCCACTGAGGAACCGCACATTGTACAAACTCACGGAAGGGGGCCGAGTCTACCAACTGAAAAGGCAGCAGTTGAAGTGCTAGCAATTTAGCCAAGCTAGCATTCAACTGCTGGGCATGTGGATGGCTGGGAGTGAACTTCTTTTGCCGGTCCAGCAGCTGGGGCAGGGACATTTGCCTGCTATAATCGGACATGGGTGCACTGCTAGCAGAGTGCCCGAAAGCACTTGGCTGTGACACACCTAATTCTACACCTTCATTCCTCTCAGAGCAGGTTTCAGAGAGGACTGAAGGTCTAGTGGGGTTGGAGATCCCAGCTGATGAGGAGCAAGGAGAGGTCCGCTTTGTTCTTTGGTGTGGGTCTTTGAGGTACGCTTGCCAACGAGCTGCATGGCAGGTCAACATATGTCTGGTCAAGCATGTGGTGCCCAAGCGGCTGATGTTTTGGCTACGCGAGACACGCTTGAGACATATGTTGCAAATAGCAGCAGTGCGATTTGATGCACTCGTCTCAAAAAAAAGCCCACACCAAAGAACTTTTAGAATAACGCGCAGAGGCAGCGCCCTGCACAGGCGGAGCTCTGCGGTGTGATTCAGTCGGTGTGCTGCCCCTAAGCTGGCCACCGGAGGGCATCCTGCCTCATTGGACATGTGCCTCCTCCTCCTCCTCCTCCTCTCTCCTACCAGGCACCCACGTGGAGTCAGTGCCATCATCATCCCCTCCCTCTTCATCGCTGGAGCAAACCTGGCAGTATGCTGCAGCTTGTGGAACATGACTGCCAGATTGCTGTCCTTCTTGAGCATCCCCTCTCTCTGCATTCACACTACTGCCTTCCTCTAGCTGAGTATCATCATGAGAGCCTTCAAAACACTGGGCATCCTCCTGGAGCATGTACCCAACACTGTGCTCAAAGAGTTCAGGAGACTCCTCAGGAGGACGTGGTGGGTCTAGGGAAGGAGTCACTGATGATGACATTGAGAGGAAAGAAGACGATGCATTGGCAGCTGCTTTGCTAGTACCCTGAGCCTGGGTGAGAGAGGATGAGGAGGATGAAGAGGGCTTGGTCATTCACTCTACCAATCGTTGGCATGTTGCGGCTCAACATGTCCAGCTGCTGAAAAGAAGGACAAGCATGTCCCATGGCCACGTGCTGATGATGACGATGCACCGCGTCCACGACCAGCACTGTTGTCTCTAGACACAGAGCCTGCTTGCCCTCTTTTATCGGCTCGCGCCTGTCTGCCTATCCTTGCTGGCCTTCCAGACATGGTAATGGCCTGAAGGGAGATGGGAAAACCAGCAATTGGGTAGTGTATATTGTGCTGGAGGCACACACAACATCCACTAACTCCTGCAGATGGCAGATGGCTCAAATAGAGAAGAGCTATGTAGGTGGATATAACGGTGCACGCACAATCTCCTACAACTGACTGCAAGCTCTATTTAAAAAGAGCAAAATAGTTAGCTATATAGGTGGATATAGCGGTGTATACTGGGTTCAGGGCACGCAGACAGCACACAAAATCTCCTACAACTGACTGCAAGCTCTATTTAAAACGAGCAAGATAGCTAGCTATATAGGTGAATATAGTGGTGTATTCTGGGTTCAGAGCACGCAGACAGCACGCACAATCTCCTACAACTGACTGCAAGCTCTATTTAAAAAGAGCAAGATAGCTAGCTATATAGGTGGATATAGCAGTGTATACTGGGTTCAGAGCACGCAGACAGCAGGCACAATCTCCTACAACTGACAGCAAGCTCTATTTAAAACGAGCAAGATAGCTAGCTATATAGATGGATATAGCAGTGTATACTGGGTTCAGAGCATGCAGACAGCACGCACAATCTCCTACAACTGACAGCAAGCTCTATTTAAAACGAGAAAGATAGTTAGCTATATAGGTGGAGGTTTTTATTTGTACTCAGAGTCACTCTGTGGATAGTGAGGAAAGGAACAAAGAGCAACAAGGAAACAAAGACCTGAAGTGTGCCAGGGTCACGTGGTCAGTATGCCTAAAAGGGGGCATACCCAAGTATGAAATGTAAAGAATGAAATTAAAAGAAAAAGGGAATGGGTGGGTGGGACACGAGACCCGACGTCCACGAGGAGGAGGCAGAGGAGGGCAGGCTTTATGCAGCCTGACTCCTCCTACAAATACAGGCTTGACCTGCGGTCAGCCTTACACTAAAAAAAATTGCTGCCAGTTGTATTTACAAAACAAAGACATAAATACTCATTCTTGAGAAGAAGAAAGGAAAACAGACTTAATAAAATAGAAAAGAAAACATGCTTTATTCCCCAGCTTAAAAGAAAAGTCACTTGGATTAAAACAGTTTATCTACAATAACAACCTATCTATATACACTACACACCCTTTATAGACAGGAACGTAACGAAACCATCAGTGCCTACCATGCTTTTAAAATTAGATTGCCCAAAAAACTAAACGTGAGGGACAGGATAGACAGACCCACCACCTAGGGAAAAAGAAGGGGGAGGATCATCAAGGTGGCGGGAAAGAAAAGCCTCTCCACAATCTGGCACACCTTTCCCTGCCCGTTCTTTCTCCCTCAAGATACCTTACCTTCACCAATTCCCGAAAGATATCACCCGCCACCTCATGCACAGGCAGGAACTTGCCCCTAGTGGACACTAAGCACCGCGCGTGCCAGGTGTAATAAAGGCAAACTGTACTAACTAAAAACAGTGACGATAACTCATGACCCCTCCGGACCCTGAAGTCGCCGTACACCCTCTCAGAATAGGTAAGGGCCCGGAGACGGGGATAGCCAATGGCATCCCCAACCTCCCCCAGAACCTCCAAGTTGAAAGGGCACTCGACCAAAAAGTGGTCCATGGTCTCCAGTGCCCCTCCACACTCGGGACGAGGACAGCCCCTGTCCTCAAGACTCCGGTACTTTAAGTTCGACCTCACATAGAGCCGTCCATGGAACGCCCTCCATGCAAGATCCCAGAACTTGGTCGGAATTCTCTTAGAATTCAGAAGGGCTAATCCCTCCCTGAGAACCCTGTCCGGACAATCCCTTAAGGCTAGTGGTCTCAAAAAGTCCGAGGTCATGACCCGCTGGTACAGCTCGCGCCAACCCAACGAGCCCACCTCCAGGGCCATTATCCTCCACCGCCTCAGTACCCTTAGGGCAGTTGGAACATAGGTGGGGAGGTACCCATGGGATCTCCGTAGATCACCGGGGCGACTGCCCCCCTCCCACCCACTCAGGAAAACCAGAAACCAGTTCTTACATGAGCGTTCCCACAGGGAGGGTTCGTCCTGAAAAATGGATTGTAGGTTGAACTTAAGAAACACCACGGTAAAGAAAACCATGGGATTAATCATGTCCAACCCACCCTGCCTCCTCTGTTGGTACGTGACCTCCCTCTTTATCAGATTCAGCCTGTTTCCCCACAAAAGCAGAAAGAACAGACCGCAGATCCGTGCATAGAGCGATCTTGGCAGAAGACAAACGTAGCTGACAAAGAGGAATTCGGGAAGCAAATAGGTTTTGACCAGACCCTTTCCCTCAGTGACAGCTTCCAGCCTTTCCAGGCATTAACCTTTTGGGTGGCACTCACCAGCCTGAGCTCCCAATTTAGTTTGGGATAGTCACCCTGGCCAAAAAGGATGCCCAGAATTCTAATTTCTGTCCGGGGCGTGGGGAACACGTCCGGGAGGGCAAACTGCTCACCCTCCCTCCCCAACCAGAGAACTTCACTTTTAGTCCAGTTGACCAGCGAACCGGACGCCTCGGAATAATCTCCAATCTGTGTTTCCACAAACTGGGCCTCCTTTCGGCTAGCCACTACTACCGAGACGTCGTCCGCATAGGCCACCACCCTTACCGCCTTATCCGTGCCACTGCAGGGCTCCACCTGGACCCCCCTCAGGCGTCCGCAGTCTAGCCTCCTTACGAAGGGGTCAACCGCAAAGACTTAGAGCAGAGGACTCAGCGGGCAGCCCTGCCTAACACCAGAGTCCACCGGAAAGGTAGGACCCACCCAACCATTGACAAGAGGGAAGCTTTCAGCCCCCCTGTACAAAACTCTGAGCCAATCGATGAATTGATCAGGCAGACCGTATCTCCCCAAGAGAAGCCAGAGATACTCATGGTTCACCCGGTCAAAAGCTTTCGCCTGGTCTAATGCCAACAGATACCGCCCGTCACCCGTTGCCCTGCACCTTTCCACAGCCTCCTGGACGTTGAGGACAGCACTAAAGGTGCTGCGGCCAGGAACCGTGCAGTGCTGGGAAACAGACAGTAGCTTGCCCGCGACTGCAGACATACGCACAAACAGTATCTTCGCCAGGATCTTTCTATCCGTGGAGAGAAGGGCGATAGGGCACCAATTCTCCACCAGGGATGGATCTTTCCCCTTTGACAGAAGGATCAAGGCCGACCTTCTCATCGAGGGAGGAAGCAGGCCAGACGCCAAACACTCACTGAACACCTCCCTCAGACAAGGAGCCAAGAGGCCCTTAAAGGTCCTGTAGAACTCCGCCGTGAACCCATCGGGTCCCGGCGACTTCTTTAGAGACAAAGAGTCTATGGCCTGTTCAACTTCGGCCACAGAGATCTCCTCTGTCAAAGAGCCAAGGGGGTCAGACCCCACCTCAAGTGGAGTCTCATCAAGAAATTTCTTGGCTTTTCCCAGGTCTAAAGGCTTCTTCATCAGGAGGTCCGAAAAATGGGCTCTGACGATCCCCAGGATTCCCGGCCTGGACCTCGCCAAAGAACCCGAGGGATCCCTCAGTCCGTGTATGACCTTCCCACTCACCGCGTCACCACAGCTCTTGTAGGGGTCCGGGTTGGTGAACTTCCCGTAATCCCTCTCAAGAACCAGGGAGGCGAGACGGTCATACTGACACTCCTTCATCTGAAGCTTCAGACCTGAAATCTGGTCCTGAGGGCCACCATCAGAAACCAAGCGGTCAAGCCACCTGCGCAACTTCTGGTAGGCCTGGTACCGGGAAGCTGCCCGACGACCAGAGACTTCACGGAAGAAGCCTTCCGACCTCTTCTTCACTACTTCCCACCATTCCTGGCGAGAGCAGCCGCTCTCAAGGAGCGAAGCTTGTTCCATAAAGAAGTTTTCATAGGCCGACCTGACTTCAGGGTCCTCAAGTAGCGACCCATTTAGTCGCCACAGGCCCCTACCCTTCTGAGGGGTGTCCGCCACATTCAGAGTGACCGACACCATACAGTGATCGGAAAACTCGACCGCATGCAGCACAGGAGCCGCAAAGGACGAGTCCCCCTTCAAAAAAAAACTATCTAGTCTACTCTTACTACTACCTCTGGAGTATGTGAAACCAGTGAGGTTGGGGAAGTGGTGAACGTGCACATCCACCAACCTGGCCTCCCTCACTATGCGATTCAAAAAGATACTATCATATCCCAGAGGGCCTGAGGTGCTTGCCCGGTCCTTTGACCTGGTGACTAGGTTAAAGTCACCACCAAAGACCACCTGCTGGGATGTAAACAGGTAAGGTTTCAGCAGCACAAGAAGGTCCTTCCTCCCTCTCCTTGACTGGGGACCATAGAAATTTATGAGGCGGAGAAATTCCCCTCTCACGACTGCATCCACAATCAAACACCTACCGATTTCTAATTCAATCACTCGTTGACAAGCCACCGAACCGGTCTTAAAAAGGACCACAACACCACTGCAGGGCTCAGCCGCAAGAGACCAGAGGGAGGGCCCATGTCTCCACTCCCTCTTTGCTAGGTGCATCTCTGCCACAGATGCCAGCCAGGTCTCTTGCAAAAACAAAATGTCGGCTTCAACGCGGCCGAGAAAATCAAAGGCTGAAAACCTAGCCGCCACAGAACGCACACTTGCAACATTAATCGTTGCAAGGCATATTGGAGCGGGTACCGTCATCCTTAGTGATTAAAGTTTACGTTCCTCTCTATATTACAAACCTAAGTTAATCCTCCTCGGAATCGGAGGATAGGACCCCAAAACGGTTCCAGAGGGCGAGCGAGGGTCCCCCACCCGCCCCCAGACTGGTGCTGGGCTGAGGGTCCTCGCCACCCTCCTTCCCCAGGCCCTTCCTCTTCCGTTTTTTTGTTTTTTTCTTAACCCAGCCCGACTTGGGGGACTCTCTCCCACTCTCGCCGTCCGACCTCCCACTAGACACCTCCTTTGGGCGCTTATTCACCCCCTTACCCACCTCAGAGGTGTCCATTGGGATACCACCCTCCAGGTCAACCCGCCGACCACCCACCACCTCCGTGGAGGCGGGAGGAGGCATGAGAAGGGCCGCCGGATCCGGAGGCAGACATGGTACATCTGGGGGGGAGAGGCGGACGGGGAAGGAGAAGAAGGGGGGAAAGGGAAGGTGGCGGGGGACAGGAAGGGGAGGCAGGGAGAGGGGAAACAAGGGGGGGAGGGGCGGGAACTGGGGGAGGGGGGGAGGATGCTTCTTAACAGAGGGCTTTTTTGGTTTAGCCTGAACCTCTGCTGGATTTCCTACCATCGCTCCATCGGGCACAGAACCGGACGGGGCCGGGGAACCTGCTGACATACCCACCCCTGCAGTACCCACCCCCTGCTCATGCCTGGGGGGTCTGACCCTTTGAGGGAGGGGGGCGCCCTCATTCTGTGACACAGAAGGATTGGGGCCCCCACTTTGTCTAGGGACCCGCCCACCCTCCAGGCCTGGAGCACTCTCCTCAGCCTGGCACCCCCCAAAAGCTTTGGGGCAGCGGCTGAAGGGGTGCCCCATTTCCCCACAGAGGTTGCAGACTATGAGTCTGCAACCCTCAGGTGAATGGCCGAAACCATTACACCTCATGCAGCGAGGCATAGTGCAGTCCGCGCTAAGGTGCGTGGGACTGCCACATTTGAAACAGCGACGGGGCTGGCCAGGGTAGAAGACCAGGATCCAGTCTCTCCCTATAAACGCACTCCCGGGTACATGCGCCACAGTGTTGTTGTCGGATCCTGACCAACCAAGCACCTGTCCAGACCCCGCGCTCGTTCAAATTCTTCCTCAACCCTGTCTGGAGCTGCCCATACCGCGCCAGCCAGGTTGCGATGTCCTCAGGAGGAAGGGACTCGTTTCTAACCAAGACGGTCACGTTCTTTATCTCCTCCTGCCTTGAAAGAGGTACTACACAGAAACTTTTCCACGGATCTGACTTCCTGACGATCTCGTACAGGGTCAGGAAAAGTTCCATAGAGACCACGGAGACGAAGCTCACATCGAACTCCTTGCTGTTCGCAGGATGTATGACCGCGAACAAGTCAGAAACCTTGAAGCGCAATCCCAGCAGGTAGTCAATTACTTGACCCCTACTGGGACACGCGGCCGTCCCCTCCCACCTGAGCTGCACCACATTCCGCCTGCGCCTATCCGGAACCCCCCGTACCCCTTGACCAAACCTGTGCCCCCTGGAGCTGTTCCTCAGGGGGGGCCCTGAAGTTCTGGGCACCAAACTGGCCATACAGGGGGCCCAGAGGAACAGAGGAACCTGCCACCTGGGCAAATGAGCGCCCAGCTTTCAGGGCACCTAAGAGGTTTGCCTCTTCCTGCGTGCCCAAGATGGGATTCGGGACTGTGGGGGAAGGGTCAGACCCCCGCTGAGATGAGCCCATGGGCTCTGACGGAGCAGCACACATCCCCCCACTCCCACCCTCTATCCCTCCCCCAACAGGTGCCTTGCTCCCAACCACCTCCGCAGATGGAGACATAGCCACACCCCCCACAGCGGCGGGGGCCTGAGAGGAAGCCACTTCCATTCCCCATGCCATATCCTGCTCCTGCCGCTGGGACCCCTCCAGTTCCCTGATGAAGTCCAAGGCCGAGCATTCTCCCCTTAGTTCCCCCATAGGGGACTCCCCCCAACTTGTCTGTCCACCCGGTAAAGCTCCACTGGAGGATTCCGGGGTACCCAAGGCAGTAGCCACCAGAGGAGCCCCCGAGACCCCCAAAGCCCCTACCTGACCCAGAGGAGCAGGAGACTTGGTCACCGAGGCCCGGGGTGTCCCCACCTCCTCAGTACATTCTTTCACAACCTCCGGAGTCACCGCAAGTGGCACTTCCGGTTCACGGAGGTCACTTCCGGCCACACCTCCGGAAACAGGAAGTGACACATCCACCTCTCCGTCCCCACCCTCCCTGGTGTCTGCAGAGGATGTTTGTCCAAGGTGTTTTTTCTGAACACAGTCCGCACTTGCCGGCACCTCCCCCTCACTACATGCAGCTGCGGCGGGGGCCGCCATTACGGCCGGCACCCCACGCACTGTCTCAGATGCTGCGGGCTCGACCGGGGCCACTGGGGGGGCCCGCACAGCATGGCCCCTAGCAAGGACCACCACTAGCTTCCTTCCATGCTGTTCCATCCGACTTGCCTCTCCCCCGGAGCTTCCCTGTGCATCATGGGGTTCCCTACCCGGATCTATCAGCTTCACAGCCTCTGGCTGAACAGGTGAAACAACAGGGATCCGGGGACCCTCCGCACTTACGGCTCCGGGGGCCACGCTCACCCGGCTGGTCTCCACCTCGGGGCACTGGTCTTCTTCACCCATTGAGATTACTTCCTCCACCGGGGTTCGCAGCTTCTCCTCCGATTCCAGCAACACTCTCTGGTAAGAGCCTCTCCTCCTGGCTGCCTGGGATCCTTCCTGGCTCGCCCTCAGGAGTTCTTTTTTTATTTCAGAGAGGAAGCCCCTCTCACCAACACCGCGTTCGCAGAGACCGCCCAGCAGCTGCCATAGGTCTCTGCATTCATGTTTCAGGCCCTCAATGGCCTCCCCGTACTCCCCCCTTCTGCTACTGGCTGAGCGGTCTCTGCGATTCCGCAGGTCCGCTAGTCTCTCAGACTTTAGCACATAGGCCAACGTGGCCTTCTGCACAAGGGCTTTGATCCTTGACCGACGCTTCTGCATCCTTCCAGGGTCCTCTCCCGGCTGGTCCAATCCAGCAGCTCAAACTGTGTTTGCAGGAACAACCTCTCCTCCCTGGAGAGGTCTTTCACTCCAGGGGGATGAACCGTGGGCCCAGGCCGGGAAGAGGGCCCCGAACCTGGGCTGGCCGACGCCATCAGCTCCCTCTCCTCCTCCACCTCTCTGGAAGCTCTCACAGTCACAGGACAGGTCAGAGCACGCAGCCAGCACGCACAATCTCCTACCACTGACTGCAAGCTCTATTTAAAAAGAGCAAGATAGCTAGCTATATAGGTGGACATAGCGGTGTATACTGGGTTCAGAGCACGCAGACAGCACGCACAATCTCCTACAACTAACTGCAAGCTCTATTTAAAAAGTGCAAGATAGTTAGCTATATAGGTGGATATAGCGGTGTATACTGGGTTCAGAGCACGCAGACAGCACGCACAATCTCCTACAACTGACTGCAAGCTCTATTTAAAAAGAGCAAGATAGTTAGCTATATAGGTGGATATAGCAGTGTATACTGGGTTCAGAGCACGCAGACAGCACGCACAATCTCCTACAACTGACAGCAAGCTCTATTTAAAATGAGCAAGATAGCTAGCTATATAGGTGGATATTTTTTATTGATAATGACTGCTACCAATATAACATATTACAAACAAACTTTACAAATCACTTTACAAACAAACCAAACAATACTACAACTTAATTATTTAGCAACACTTTGCCTACACAGGGGGGACATAACCAAATCACGTACTTGGTCATCTGACATCCTGTCAAGAACCTTGTCCCACTCATAACGTTCTTTCTTTTTCTTTTTCTTCCTAACAAGAACTTTACCACCACTATTAGGATCAGGACCACCATCATCCCCCGGGACTTCTTGCGCCACTTCCCCTTGAGCCGTTTCAACAGACCTACTCACTACTTTACTGTACCCATGTTCGTCTCCAGACACCGAGGAGGCCGAAGACTCAACTCCCTTACCCGAAAGGCGACATGGAGAGGAAAGAACCGGACTGGGGGATCTGAGAGGACTCCTACTCCGCGAGGAGCTTACCCGTGCCGGTTTCCTCCTTGCTGACCTCCTCCTCACCACTCTCCCTCTTTTCTCCTCCGCCGGGCTTAGCCCACGACGAGACGCTCTGCTACATGGAACACCCCCAGCACGAGGAGAAGTAGCAGGAAGACTCTTCCCTAAGGGACCTTCATTAGTGGGACTGACTACACCTTCCATTGGGGCTTCGTTAACAGACGGGCCTTGACCCCTGGGTACTTTGCTAGCATCGGGGGTCACCTCAGCATCAGTTCCCCTAGGGGGTGCTTCCTTGGTTTTCCCCACCACATTTTGATTACCCTGAGCATTTCCCCCTGTGGGCCCAGGGGGAGGTCCCTCCCCCCTGGGTTGACCACCAGGTGGAACATCACCTCTGTAGGCCTTAGGGCACCTGCTAAATGGGTGACCCATTTGGCCACACAGATTACAACAGATAAGGCCACATGCATCGCTTGAGTGGCCAAATTTGTTGCACTTTATGCACCTAACAACTGTGCAATCTGCGCTTAGGTGGGTTGGACACCCACACTTAAAACATCTCCGGGGTTGTCCTGGATAGAACACCAGGATTCGGTCCCTCCCGATAAATGCACTACCGGGAACATGCGCCACCGTATTACCGGCTCTCCGTAACCGAATCCTGGTGTTCCAAGCCCCGGTCCAAACTCCCCGCTCATCCAGGCACTTATTTAGGGGACACTGCAATTGGCCGTGCCTACTCAGCCAAGACTACTGGACAATCGGGTTGCAGCAGTGGCAGCCGACAACTCAGCTGACGGCATGCCCTGCCCGCAAACACCGGCTGGGTTCACTGGGGATTTACAAGGTAAGTCCGTGGCTTTTTTAGTCTCCATCAGTCTTTCCAGCTGTACCACTAAACTCTGCTTTCCTCTTTGACCTTGGCTTGGCACTGCACCACTGGCGTCCACAGCTACCACCGGGTCTGCAGCCCTGGCAACAGGCTGAGAACCACTAGGCTTGCCGGGACCCACTGTAGCGCTACCTAAGCCCTTAGTCACTGGGATAGAGTCTCTCATGTCACCTTCTGTCTTTGCCTTGGTCCTTATCTTTTCCGGGGACACAACCTTCTGCTTTTCTCCTCCATCTGTCTGTGCACTCTCACTTGTGGGTTCCTCCGCCTCTCTCATGGGCTCCGCCGCCTGTGATAGACGCTGGTTGCGGCGTCTTACCGCTTGAGAGCCCTCATCGCACGCCACTCTCATAACTTTATCTATTCTCAACAGAAAGTCCTTTTCGCTTGAGGCACTGTCAATTAGATTTGATAAAAGCTCACCAAGCATGTTACACTGCTCTTTCAGTCCATCTATGACAGGCTTGAATTCTGTTCTCTTCTTGATACCTGATCTGTCGCGTCTATTCCTCAGCTCGGCCAAAACTTTCATTTTTTCGCAGTAACAGCGAGAAGCCTTTACCATTAAGCTCTGGGCTTTTCTTTTCCTCTCCGCAGATTTCTCCACGTCTTCTCCTGGCTGTCTCAGAGACCAGTCAACCAAGTCAAGCTGGTTTTCCAAGTACAGCCTCTCCTCCTCAACGAACTCCAGGAGCTTCAGGGCTCCACGCTTTTCCTCAGGCCGAGGAACAGGCTCCTGGCCTGGGCTGACCGACGCCATCAGCTCCCTGTCCTCCTCCACCACTCTGGAAGTCCTCAGAGCTCAGAGCACGCAGCCAGCACGCACAATCTCCTACAACTGACTGCAAGCTCTATTTAAAAAGAGCAAGATAGTTAGCTATATAGGTGGATATAGCGGTGTATACTGGGTTCAGAGCACGCACAATCTCCTACAACTGACTGCAAGCTCTATTTAAAAAGAGCAAGATAGTTAGCTATATAGGTGGATATAGCGGTGTATACTGGGTTCAGAGCATGCACAATCTCCTACAACTGACTGCAAGCTCTATTTAAAAAGAGCAAGATAGTAAGCTATATAGGTGGATATAGCGGTGTATACTGGGTTCAGGGCACGCAGACAGCACGCACAATCTCCTACAACTGACTGCAAGCTCTATTTAAAAAGAGCAAGATAGTTAGCTATATAGATGGATATAGCGGTGTATACTGGGTTCAGAGCACGCAGACAGCACGCACAATCTCCTACAACTGACAGCAAGCTCTATTTAAAATGAGCAAGATAGCTAGCTATATAGGTGGAGATTTTTTATTTTTAACTGCTGCCAAAATTACAAAAATTTACAACTCACAATAACATTTACAAAACTTAATTTCTAAACAAAACACAAACTATACTATTACCCATACTTGGTTTACTTAATTGCACCCTTTTTTGAGGGATGTAGCTAAGTCAAGGACCTGATCGTCAAGAAGTTTATCCCATTCATTACGATCCTTTTTCTTTTTCTTTTTCTTCCCAATAATTTTACCACCACACTTATGCACAACATTCTTTCCCCCACCAGAACCTTCAATTACTATTCCATCTGTTTGCGACACACCAGACTCAACCTCCCCTTTCTCTCTATTCTCTAACTCGCCCTCTGACATGGATGAGCAGGTGGACTCTACACCCCTATCAGGAAGGCTACGACACGGGGAGGGAGAGGCCGAAACGGAAGGCTTAAGAGGGCTTCTGCTCCGAGAGGAGCTCCCACGTTCCGGCCTCTGCCTAGCCGACCTCCTTAAAACTCTACTTTCCCTCCTTTCTTTAGGACAGGGTGTCACGCCCCCACCAGAAATATCTTTGCTTTTTCTTGGAAGGGGGGCCGGAGCTACCGGTAAACTTTCAGTAGTCCGACACACCTCACCAGCTACACCAGAAACACAAGGAGCTACTTTAGCCCCGACACCAGCCCCCACAGACTCAACCCCTGTATTAGTTTGTTCACCACCCCCGCTGTCCTGTCCAGTTCCAAAAGGGGCACCCGCATCCCCTGGCCGACCACCTGATGTGGCTGTATCCTTGGGTCGACCACCAGATGCAGCTTCACCCCGAAAAGCTTTGGGACATCTACTAAAAGGATGCCCCATCTGGCCACACAGGTTACAGCAAATCAATTCACACACTTCACTCGAATGTCCAAATTTATTGCACTTAATGCACTTCACCACTGTGCAATCAGCACTTAGGTGAGTCGGGCTACCACATTTAAAACACCTCCGGGGCTGCCCTGGATAAAACACCAGGATCCGGTCGCGACCTAAAAACGCACTACCGGGGACATGTGCCACTGTATTACCAACTCTACGCAACCGGATCCTGGTGTTCCATGCCCCAGTCCAGACTCCCCTTTCATCCAATTTCTTATTCAGAGGGCACTGTAATTGACCGTATCTACTCAGCCAAGTCACAATGTCCTCAGGTGGCAGGCTTTCGTTCCTTACGAGAATCGTAAGGTTCTTAACCTCTTCCTGTCGGCTCAGGGGGATAATCCGGAAGTTCTTCCACGGATCGGTCCCCCTAATCAGCCCAAAGGAGGTAACAAAGATTTCCATTATCACCACATTTGTAAAGCTCAGGTCAAAGTCAAGAGAATTCGACGGGTGAATGACCGCAAAAATCTCACTGACCTTGATACCTAAGCCCAAGACCATGTCTACCACTTGCCCTCTAGTAGGGGACTGACCCTCCCCCTCCCACCTTAACTGAACTACGTTACGCCTCTTACGCTCAGGACCACCTGTACCCCGAGAGCACGGGCTAGCACCAGAAAACTGGTCAGCCGGGGGAACCCTAAAGTTGCTGGCACCAAATTGGTCATACAAGTGACCCAGGGGCACAGATGATCCCGCCACACTGGCATAAGAGCGCCTTTCCCCCAAAGCATTTAGAAGATTTGCCTCCGGCGTACCCCTCAAGATTGGTTTAGGATGGGAAATCCCATCCCAGGAGTCCAACCGGGGGGCACGCTCCTCAGCAACCTGTCCTTCACCCCTTACCACCACATTACCTTGCCGGACCATCTGGGAGCCTTCCATCTGACCACTTAACTGTTGTTCTTGCAAGAGAGCCTCCAGACTGTCTGTTATTCCCACCTCCATGTGGGCCCCACAGGAGTCCACCATTATTTGCCCATGTGCCTGTTGGGAACCTTCTAAACATTTAATATAGCCCATCATAAGGTCACCTTCATCTAATTCTCCCATTGGGCAATCACCCCATGCTGGTGCCTGCCCAAGCTGTAAATTATCAGACATATCCATATTTACATTATTATTGGTATCACAGCTTCCATCTTGCTGGGTTGCTGCGCCGGAAATCCCGGAAGTCCGCGACCGGAAGTTCTCCTCGCGGCTAACCTCCGCTTCCGGCCGTGACGTCACTTCCGGCGCGACCATAGTTACACCCCTACCCTTCCCGCCCTCCGAAACCGCGCCAAAAACTCCCGCCAAACAAACACCAGCTTCCTGTTTGGTAGTCCCACCTCCAATCCCGCGGGAAGACGGCGTTCTACCATCTCCTGGCGCCATTACTTTCTCCCCACCTTTAGCCTTATTGCCAGCCGCCACTGTGTCACTGACAGCAGTAGCTACACCAGCTAGGCTATTACTACCACCCGCACCCACCCCCAGTTCCTTCCCCTTGTCCTGAGCCCGGCCTGCAGCAACGGCAGCCGACAGGACTACTGATGGCATGCCTTGCTTGCAAGCACCGGCCGGATTCATTGGGGGTTTCATAGGTAAGTCCACAAGTTCTTTTTCTGTCTTCTCTGTTAGTCTTTTCAGTTGAATCACAGGGACTTGTTTTGCCCTTTGACTTTGGTTCATTACCGCATCACCGGGACCCACTGTGGCCTGTGGGACAACAGCCCTGCTTGCAGGCTGTGTACCCTTTGGCTTACCGGGACCCTCCGTGGCTTTACTTGAACTGGTAGTCATAGGGCTAGAGTCCATACTTTCCATTACTGCCACCGTCACCGCTTTCTGATCACTCTTTCCCTCTGCTGACAGTCCTTCCTTCAGGGGTTCAGCCGCCTCCCTCTCAGGCTCCATTGTCTGGGATTGACGCAGCTCCCTGCGGCGTCCCACCGCTTGAGACCCTTCTTCACTTGCAGCCTTCATGACTATCTTAATTTTCTCCAAGAAGTCTCTCTCATAAGCTGCATCTTCAATCATTGCTGTCATTAGCTCACCTATTTGGTTGCATTGCTTTTTTAAACTGTCAATTGCGGTCTTGAACTCAGACCTCTTGCCACTTCCAACTTTATCTCTCCGGTTTCTCAGTTCAGATAAAACTCTTATCTTCTCACAAAACATTTTTGAAACTTTAGTCAATAAAGTCTTTACCATGCTTATCCTCTCCACGGCCTTCACCTTGTCCTCTCCTGGCTGAGCTGAGGACCAATCCGGAAAGTCCAACTGGTCCTCCAAAAACAGCCTCTCCTCCTGTGTCAGTTCCTGGAACCTAGGGGCTCCATGCTGTACCGCCGGCCGGGAAGAAGGCCCTGGCCCTGGGCTGGAAGAAGTCATCACGCTGCACTCCTCCTGGAAGTCTGGGAGCTCACACAGAGCACGCAGACAGCACGCACAATCTCCTAACACTGACTGCAAGCTCTATTTAAAAAGAGCAAGATAGTTAGCTATATAGGTGGATATAGCGGTGTATACTGGGTTCAGAGCACGCACAATCTCCTACAACTGACTGCAAGCTCTATTTAAAAAGAGCAAGATAGTTAGCTATATAGGTGGATATAGCGGTGTATACTGGGTTCAGAGCATGCACAATCTCCTACAACTGACTGCAAGCTCTATTTAAAAAGAGCAAGATAGTAAGCTATATAGGTGGATATAGCGGTGTATACTGGGTTCAGGGCACGCAGACAGCACGCACAATCTCCTACAACTGACTGCAAGCTCTATTTAAAAAGAGCAAGATAGTTAGCTATATAGATGGATATAGCGGTGTATACTGGGTTCAGAGCACGCAGACAGCACGCACAATCTCCTACAACTGACAGCAAGCTCTATTTAAAATGAGCAAGATAGCTAGCTATATAGGTGGAGGTTTTTATTTAAAAAAAAACTGCTGCCAGTTGTATTTACAAAACAAAGACATAAATACTCATTCTTGAAAAGAAGAAAGGAAAACCAACTTAAACAGACTTAATAAAATAGAAAAGAAAACATGCTTTCTTCACCAGCTTAAAAGAAAAGTCACTCGGATTAAAACAGTTTATCTACAATAATAACCTATCTATATACACTACACACCCTTTATAGACAGGAACGTAACGAAACCATCAGTGCCTACCATGCTTTTAAAATTAGATTGCCCAAAAAACTAAACGTGAGGAACAGGACAGACAGACCCACCACCTAGGGAAAAAGAAGGGGGAGGATCATCAAGGTGGCCGGAAAGAAAAACCTCTCCACAATCTGGCACACCTTTCCCTGCCCGTTCTTTCTCCCTCAAGAAACCTCACCTTCACCAATTCCCGAAAGATATCACCCGCCACCTCATGCACGGGCAGGAACTTGCCCCTAGTGGACACTAAGCACCGCGCGTGCCAGGTGTAATAAAGGCAAACTGTACTAACTAAAAACAGTGACGATAACTCATGACCCCTCCGGACCCTGAAGTCGCCGTACACCCTCTCAGAATAGGTAAGGGCCCGGAGACGGGGATAGCCAATGGCATCCCCAACCTCCCCCAGAACCTCCAAGTTGAAAGGGCACTCAACCAAAAAGTGGTCCATGGTCTCCAGCGCCCCTCCACACTCGGGACGAGGACAGCCCCTGTCCTCAAGACTCCGGTACTTTAAGTTCGACCTCACATAGAGCCGTCCATGGAACGCCCTCCATGTAAGATCCCAGAACTTGGCCGGAATTCTCTTAGAATTCAGAAGGGCTAATCCCTCCCTGAGAACCCTGTCCGGACAATCCCTTAAGGCTAGTGGTCTCAAAAAGTCCGAGGTCATGACCCGCTGGTACAGCTCGCGCCGACCCAACGAGCCCACCTCCAGGGCCGTTATCCTCCACCGCCTCAGTACCCTTAGAGCAGTTGGAACATAGGTGGGGAGGTACCCATGGGATCTCCGTAGATCACCGGGGCGACCGCCCCCCTCCCACCCACTCAGGAAAACCAGAAACCAGTTCTTACATGAGCGTTCCCACAGGGAGGGCTCGTCCTGAAAAATGGATTGTAGGTTGAACTTAAGAAACACCACGGTAAAGAAAACCGTGGGATTAATCATGTCCAACCCACCCTGCCTCCTCTGTCGGTACGTGACCTCCCTCTTTATCAGATTCAGCCTGTTTCCCCACAAAAGCAGAAAGAACAGACCGCAGATCCGCGCATAGAGCGATCTTGGCAGAAGACAAACGTAGCTGACAAAGAGGAATTCGGGAAGCAAATAGGTTTTGACCAGACTCACCCTTTCCCTCAATGACAGCTTCCAGCCTTTCCAGGCATTAACCTTTTGGGTGGCACTCACCAGCCTGCGCTCCCAATTTAGTTTGGGATAGTCACCCTGGCCAAAAAGGATGCCCAGAATTCTAATTTCTGGCCGGGGCGTGGGGAACACGTCCGGGAGGGCAAACTGCTCACCCTCCCTCCCCAACCAGAGAACTTCACTCTTAGTCCAGTTGACCAGCGAACCGGACGCCTCGGAGTAATCTCCAATCTGTGTTTCAACAAACTGGGCCTCCTTTCGGCTAGCCACTACTACCGAGACGTCGTCCGCATAGGCCACCACCCTTACCGCCTTATCCGTGCCACTGCAGGGCTCCGCCTGGACCCCCCTCAGGCATCCGCAGTCTAGCCTCCTTACGAAGGGGTCAACCGCAAAGACGTAGAGCAGGGGACTCAGCGGGCAGCCCTGCCTAACACCAGAGTCCACCGGAAAGGTAGGACCCACCCAACCATTGACAAGAGGGAAGCTTTCAGCCCCCCTGTACAAAACTCTGAGCCAATCGATGAATTGATCAGGCAGACCGTATCTCCCCAAGAGAAGCCAGAGATACTCATGGTTCACCCGGTCAAAAGCTTTCGCCTGGTCTAATGCCAACAGATACCGCCCGTCACCCGTTGCCCTGCACCTTTCCACAGCCTCCCGGACGTTGAGGACCGCACTAAAGGTGCTGCGGCCAGGAACCGTGCAGTGCTGGGAAACAGACAGTAGCTTGCCTGCGACTGCAGACATACGCACAAACAGTATCTTCGCCAGGATCTTTCTATCCGTGGAGAGAAGGGCGATAGGGCGCCAATTCTCCACCAGGGACGGATCTTTCCCCTTTGACAGAAGGATCAAGGCCGACCTTCTCATCGAGGGAGGAAGCAGGCCAGACGCCAAACACTCACTGAACACCTCCCTCAGACAAGGAGCCAAGAGGCCCTTAAAGGTCCTGTAGAACTCCGCCGTGAACCCATCGGGTCCCGGCGACTTCTTTAGAGACAAAGAGTCTATGGCCTGTTCAACTTCGGCCACAGAGATCTCCTCTGTCAAAGAGCCAAGGGGGTCAGACCCCACCTCAAGTGGAGTCTCATCAAGAAATTTCTTGGCTTTTCCCAGGTCCAAAGACTTCTTCTTCAGGAGGTCCAAAAAATGGGCTCTGATGATCCCCAGGATTCCCGGCCTGGACCTCGCCAAAGAACCCGAGGGATCCCTCAGTCCATGTATGACCTTCCCACTCACCGCGTCACCACAGCTCTTGTACGGGTCCGGGTTGGTGAACTTCCCGTAATCCCTCTCAAGAACCAGGGAGGCGAGACGGTCATACTGACACTCCTTCATCTGAAGCTTCAGACCTGAAATCTGGTCCTGAGGGCCACCATCAGAAACCAAGCGGTCAAGCCGCCTGCGCAACTTCTGGTAAGCCTGGTACCGGGAAGCTGCCCGACGACCAGAGACTTCACGGAAGAAGCCTTCCGACCTCTTCTTCACTACTTCCCACCATTCCTGGCGAGAGCAGCCGCTCTCAAGGAGCGAAGCTTGTTCCATAAAGAAGTCTTCATAGGCCGACCTGACTTCAGGGTCCTCAAGTAGCGACCCATTTAGTCGCCACAGGCCCCTACCCTTCTGAGGGGTGTCCGCCACATTCAGAGTGACCGACACCATACAGTGATCGGAAAACTCGACCGCATGCAGCACAGGAGCCGCAAAGGATGAGTCCCCCTTCAAAAAAAACCTATCTAGTCTACTCTTACTACTACCTCTGGAGTATGTGAAACCAGTGAGGTTGGGGAAGTGGTGAACGTGCACATCCACCAACCCGGCCTCCCTCACTATGCGATTCAAAAAGATACTATCATATCCCAGAGGGCCTGAGGTGCCTGCCCGGTCCTTTGACCTGGTGACTAGGTTAAAGTCACCACCAAAGACCACCTGCTGGGATGTAAACAGGTATGGTTTCAGCAGCGCAAGAAGGTCCTTCCTCCCCCTCTGGGACTGAGGTCCATAAAAATTGATGAGGCGGAGGGATTCCCCTCTCACGACTGCATCCACAATCAAACACCTACCGATTTCTAATTCAATCACTCGTCGACAAGCCACCGAACCGGTCTTAAAAAGGACCGCAACACCACTGCAGGGCTCAGCCGCAAGAGACCAGAGGGAGGGCCCATGTCTCCACTCCCTCTTTGCTAGGTGCATCTCTGCCACAGATGTCAGCCAGGTCTCTTGCAAAAACAAAATGTCGGCTTCAACGCGGCCGAGAAAATCAAAGGCTGAAAACCTAGCCGCCACAGAACGCACACTTGCAACATTAATCGTCGCAAGGCGTATTGGAGCGGGTACCGTCATCCTTAGTGATTAAAGTTTACGTTCCTCTCTATGTTACATACCTAGGTCAATCCTCCTCAGAGTCAGAGGACAAGACCCCGAAACGGTTCCAGAGGGCGAGCGAGGGACCCCCACCCACCCCCAGACTGGTGCTAGGCTGGGGGTCCTCGCCACCCTCCTTCCCCAGGCCCCTCCTCTTCCGCTTTTTAGTTTTTTTCTTCACCCAATCTGACTTGGGGGGCTCCCTCCCGCTCTCTCCGTCTGACCTCCCACTAGATACGTCTTTGGGGCGTTTATTCACCCCCTTACCCACCTCAGAGGTGTCCATTGGGACACCCCGCGCCGGGCCGACCCGCCGACCACCCACTATCTCCGTAGAGGCGGGAGGAGGCATAAGGAGGGCTGCCGGATCCGGAGGCAGATGCGGTACATCTGGGGGGGAAGAAACGGGTGGGGGAGGGGAAGAAGGGGGAGAAGGGGAAGGTGGTAGGGGATGGGAAGGGGAGGCAGGGAGGGGGGAAACAAGAGGGGGGGGAGGGGAAGGGGAGGAGGGGGGAACCGGGGGAGGGGGGGGAGGATGTTTTTTAACAGAGGGCTTTTTAGGTTTAGCCTGTTTCTCAGCTGGCTTTCCTACCGTCGCCCCGTCGGGCACAGGGCCGGACGGGGCCGGGGAACTTACTGACATACCTGCCGATGCAGTGCCCACTCCCTGCTCACGCCTGGGGGGTCTGACCCTTTGAGGGAAGGGGGCACCCTCATTCTGTGGCCCAGAAGGATTGGGATCCCCACTTTGTCTAGGGACCCGCCCACCCTCCGGGCCTGGAGCACTCCCCTCAGCCTGGCACCCCCTAAAAGCCTTGGGGCAGCGGCTGAAAGGGTGCCCCATTTCCCCACAGAGGTTGCAAACTATGAGTCTGCAACCCTCAGGTGAGTGGCCGAAGCCATTACACCTCACGCAGCGAGGCATAGTGCAGTCCGCGCTAAGGTGCGCGGGACTGCCACATTTGAAACACCGACGGGGCTGGCCAGGGTAGAAGACCAGGATCCGGTCTCTCCCTATGAATGCGCTCCCGGGTACATGTGCCACGGTATTGTTGTGGCGCTTGAGCCGGATCCTGACCAACCAAGCACCCGTCCAGACCCCGCGCTCGTCCAAATTCTTCCTCAACCCTGTCTGGAGCTGCCCATACCGCGCCAGCCAGGTTGCGATGTCCTCAGGAGGAAGGGACTCGTTTCTAACCAAGACGGTCACGTTTTTTATCTCCTCTTGCCTCGAAAGAGGTACTACACGGAAACCTTTCCACGGATCTGACTTCCTGACGATCTCGTACAGGGTCAGGAAAAGCTCCATAGAGACCACGGAGACGAAGCTCACATCGAACTCCTTGCTGTTTGCGGGATGTATGACCGCGAACAAGTCAGAAACTTTAAAGCGTAATCCCAGCAGGTAGTCAATTACTTGACCCCTACTGGGACATGCGGACGTCCCCTCCCACCTGAGCTGCACCACATTCCGCCTGCGCCTTTCCGGACCCCCTGTACCCCTTGACCAAGCCTGCGCCCCCTGGAGCTGCTCCTCAGGGGGGGCCCTGAAGTTCTGGGCACCAAACTGGCCATACAGGGGGCCCAGAGGGACAGAGGAACCTGCCACCTGGGCAAATGAGCGCCCAGCTTTCAGGGCACCTAAGAGGTTTGCCTCTTCCTGCGTGCCCAAGATGGGATTCGGGACTGTGGGGGAAGGTCCAGACCCCCGCTGAGATGAGCCCATGGGCTCTGACGGAGCAGCACACGCCCCCCCACTCCCAACCTCTACCCTCTTCCCAATAGCCATAGATGGAGACGTAGTCACACCACCCACAGCGGCGGAGGCTTGAGAGGAAGCCACCTCCATCTCCTGAGCCATATCCTGCTCCTGCCGCTGAGACCCCTCCAGCTCCCTGATAAAGCTTAGGGCCGGGCATTCTCCCCCTAGCTCCCCCATAGGGGACTCCCCCCAACTTGTTTGCTTACCGGGTAAAGCTTCACTGGAAGATTCTGAGGCACCCAAGGCAGCAGCCACCAGAGGAGTCCCCGAGACTCCCAGAGCTCTCACCTGGCCTAAGGGAGCAGGAGACTCGGCTGCCAAGGCCCGGGGTGTCCCCACCTCCTCAGCACACATTTCCGCGACCTCCGGGGCCACCATGAGCGGCACTTCCGGGTCACGGAGGTCACTTTCGGCCACACTCCCGGAAACAGGAAGTGACACATCCACCTCCCCGCCCCCACCTTCCCTAGTGTCTGCAATGGATGTCTGTCCACAATGTTCCTTCTGAACATAGTCCGAGCTTGCCTGCACCTCCCCCTCACTACATGCGGCTGTCTCGGATGCTGCAGGCTCGATCGGGGCCACTGGGGGGGGCCGCACAGCAACGTCGTCCACCAACCTCCGGCCACCGGTCTTCACAAGTCCCTCCGGGTGGCCTCTAGTGAGGACCACCACCAGCTTCCTCCCATGTAGTTCCGTCTGACTTGCCTCTCCCCCGGAGCTTCCCTGTGCATCATGGGGTGCCCTACCCGGATCTACCTGCTTCACAGCTTCTGGCAGAGCAGGTGATACAACAGGGATCCGGGGACCCTCCGCACCTACGGCTCCAGGGGCCACGCTCACCCGGCTGGTCTCCACCTCGGGGCGCTGATCTTCCTCACCCATCGAGACTACTTCCTCCACCGGGGTTCGCAGCTTCTCCTCCATTTCCAGCAATGCTTTCTGGTAAGAGCCTTTTCTCCTGGCTGCCTGGGATCCCTCCTGGCTTGCTCTCAGGAGCTCTTTTTTTACTTCGGAGAGGAAGCCTCTCTCACCAACTCCGCGTTCGCAGAGACCGCCCAGCAGCCGCCACAGGTCTCTGCACTCATGTTTCAGGCCTTCAATGGCCTCCCGGTACTCTCCCCTTCTGCTACTGGCTGAGCGGTCTCTGCGATTCCGCAGGTCCGCTAGCCTCTGCGACTTCAGTACATAGGCCACCGTGGCCTTCTGTACAAGGACTTTGATCCTTGTCCGGCGCTTCTGCATCCTCCCGGGGTCCTCTCCCGGCTGGGCCCGGGTCCAGTCCAGCAGCTCAAACTGCGTTTGCAGGAACAGTCTTTCCTCCCTGGAGAGGTCTTTCGCTCCAGGGGGATGAACCACGGTCCCAGGCCGGGAAGAGGGCCCCGGACCTGGGCTGGCTGACGCCATCAGCTCCCACTCCTCCTCCACCTCTCTGGAAGCTCTCACTCTCTCAGGACAGGTCAGAGCATGCAGCCAGCACGCACAAGCTCCTACCGCTGACTGCAAGCTCTATTTAAAATGAGCAAGATAGCTAGCTATATAGGTGGACATAGCGGTGTATACTGGGTTCAGAGCACGCAGACAGCACGCACAATCTCCTACAACTGACAGCAAGCTCTATTTAAAATGAGCAAGATAGCTAGCTATATAGGTGGACATAGCGGTGTATACTGGGTTCAGAGCACGCAGACAGCACGCACAATCTCCTACAACTAACTGCAAGCTCTATTTAAAAAGAGCAAGATAGCTAGCTATATAGGTGGACATAGCGGTGTATACTGGGTTCAGAGCACGCAGACAGCACGCACAATCTCCTACAACTAACTGCAAGCTCTATTTAAAAAGTGCAAGATAGTTAGCTATATAGGTGTATATAGTGGTGTATACTGGGTTCAGAGCACGCAGACAGCACGCACAATCTCCTACAACTGACTGCAAGCTCTATTTAAAATGAGCAAGATAGCTAGCTATATAGGTGGATATAGCGGTGTATACTGGGTTCAGAGCACGCACAATCTCCTACAACTGACTGCAAGCTCTATTTAAAAAGAGCAAGATAGTTAGCTATATAGGTGGATATAGCAGTGTATACTGGGTTCAGAGCACGCAGACAGCACACACAATCTCCTACAACTGACTGCAAGCTCTATTTAAAAAGAGCAAGATAGTTAGCTATATAGGTGGATATAGCGGTGTATACTGGGTTCAGAGCATGCACAATCTCCTACAACTGACTGCAAGCTCTATTTAAAAAGAGCAAGATAGTAAGCTATATAGGTGGATATAGCGGTGTATACTGGGTTCAGGGCACGCAGACAGCACGCACAATCTCCTACAACTGACTGCAAGCTCTATTTAAAAAGAGCAAGATAGTTAGCTATATAGATGGATATAGCGGTGTATACTGGGTTCAGAGCACGCAGACAGCACGTACAATCTCCTACAACTGACTGCAAGCTCTATTTAAAAAGAGCAAGATAGTTAGCTATATAGGTGGATATAGCGGTGTATACTGGGTTCAGAGCACACAGACAGCATGCACAATCTCCTACAACTGACTGCAAGCTCTATTAAAAAAGAGCAAGATAGCTAGCTATATAGATGGATATAGTGGTTTACACTGCGGTCAGGGCATGCAGACAACAACCACTACAGAAGAGCAAGAACGCAAAATCGGCCGATAACGATCGGTGTATACTGTGTTGAAGGTACACAGAACACCCACTAACTCCTACAGATGCCAACACACTACACAAGGCCGCCACGCTGGCAGCCTTATATAGTGTGGGGCGTGTACTACACAACCTGAGCTATGATTGGCCACAGGCATCCTGCCTGTGGCCAATCATGGCTCTCCTCGCTGCCAGCGCTGGGATTGCCCAAGCATGCGGGGTCACAGTGCATGCTTGGCCAATCATGAGACAGCAATGCACTGCGATGGAACAGTGTATTGTGGGCCATGAGCGCCACACGAATTTGGCGCGAACAGCCCATAACGTTCGGAATTCGCCGAACGGGCGAACAGCCGATGTTCGAGTCAAACGTATGTTCAACTCGAACACGAAGCTCATCCCTAGTCACAATACATGATGGCATTTATGGTTCCCTTAATGAACTGTAGCTCCCCAGTGCCAGCAGCACTCATGCAGCCCCAGACCATGACACTCCCACCACCATGCTTGACTGTAGGCAAGACACACTTGTCTTTGTACTCCTTACCTAGTTGCCGCCACACACGCTTAACACCATCTGAACCAAATAAGTTTATCTTGATCTCATCAAACCACAGGACATGGTCCCAGTAATCCATGTCCTTAGTCTGCTTCTCTTCAGCAAACTGTTTGTGGGCTTCAACCACCTCTTCAACCTCTGCAGCAATGCTGGCTGCACTCATATGTCTATTTCCCAAAGACAAATTCTGGATATGACGCTGAGCACGTGCACTCAACTTCTTTAGTCGACCATGCCAAGGCCTTTTCTGAGTCGAAAAACATAAAAATTAATCATATGTGATACTCGTAAATACGAAAGATTTGGCTGCAGCTTAACTGTGTCACATAAATACAGCAAAACAAAACGAAAAATAATAAGCCGTGCTAAATCACATAAACATCAAATTGTGCAAAAAATGGGTAATAAATCATGAACTATTAGTATCCTCTACACATAAATTGATATGCACTTATGTCATAGATAGTAAAATACATATATGAGTTATAAATTCAGGCCATGCAAATCACTCATCCCTTGCAGTATAAGATCACATAGCATATGCCTATAATAGTACAGACTCTAAAAAAACAGCTCTAAACAAAACACACACCCAGTGTATGAACAATAAGTCAGTGTATATAAATCACAGCAAACTACTTTCAAAAACTGTGAATAAAGTCCTCCACAGATAAACCGTAAAGGATCATAGAAAATCCACTGCTGGGTCCATTTAAATAGTGCTTGATCCACCACCAAAACACGATTACATTTGCCGCTTACCAGAAGGACATGACCCCCCACTACAGAGGGTCACAAAAAACCTTTGGATATAAACTCGTCTTCCAGCCAAGAGGGGTCCTCAGTGTTCTCCTTGCGTCACCACTCCAAATAAGGGTTGTGAACAAAACACTCCCAGAGGTCTTTCTTATAGATCCAGAGGGGCTCAGGGTAGGAGCATCAAAGCCATAGAAGAAAGATAGAACTCCAAATAGTGTAAAACCCTTTATTACTAGAGATAAAAAAGTAAAATTGCACTTACAGTGTATAAAAGATCAAAAGCCTTGAGTCCGTTGCGCCGGCCGGACGCATACAGACAGACCCTTTCTCCTGGAACCGTTACAAACACGAGGTGATGTTTAGCGTATCGCTCATCCCTACGCGTTTCGCAACAAAATTGCGTCATCCAGGGGCACAGTGGGCACAGACCATGGGTCTGTGTGTATGCGTCCGGCCGGCGCAACGGACTCAAGGCTTTTTGATCTAGTAATAAAGGGTTTTACACTATTTGGAGTTCTATCTTTCTTCTATGGCTTTGATGCTCCTACCCTGAGCCCCTCTGGATCTATAAGAAAGACCTCTGGGAGTGTTTTCTTCACAACCCTTATTTGGAGTGGTGACGCAAGGAGAACACTGAGGACCCCTCTTGGCTGGAGGACGAGTTTATATCCAAAGGTTTTTTGTGACCCTCTGTAGTGGGGGGTCATGTCCTTTTGGTAAGCGGCAAATTTTATCGTGTTTTGGTGGTGGATCAAGCACTATTTAAATGGACCCAGCAGTGGATTTTCTAGGATCCTTTTACGGTTTATCTGTGGAGGACTTTATTCACAGTTTTTGAAAGTAGTTTGCTGTGATTTATATACACAGACTTATTGTTCATACACTGGGTGTGTGTTTTGTTTAGAGCTGTTTTTTTAGAGTCTGTACTATTATAGGCATATGCTATGTGATCTTATACTGCAAGGAATGAGTGATTTGCATGGCCTAAATTTATAACTCATATATGTATTTTACTATCTATGACATAAGTGCATATCAATTTATGTGTAGCGGATACTAATAGTTCATGATTCATTTCCCATTTTTTGCACAATTTGATGTTTATGTGATTTTGCGCGGCTTATTATTTTTCCTTTTCTGAGTGGAACCTGTCCTGTTAAATCGCTGTATGATCTTGGCCACCATGCTGCAGCTCAGTTTCAGGGTCTTGACAATCTTCTTATAGCCTATGCCATCTTTATGTAGACCAACAATTCTTTTTTTCAGATCCTCAGAAAGTTCTTTGCAATGAGGAGCCATGTTGAACTTCCAGTGACCAGTATGAGAGAGAAAGAGCGATAACACCAAATTTAATACACCTGCTTCCCATTCACACCTGAGACCTTGTAAACACTAACAAGTCACATGAGACCGGGGAGGGAAAATGGCTAATTGGGCCATTTCACTTAGGGGTGAGATACTGTACATAAAATATTCCAGAAGCCCTTAAAACAATATGGCATGTGTTGGAATGTTTACATGTCATTGAAAGTAAGCACATTTGTATTTTTGTAAAAGAGTTATATTTTTATTATTTCTAATATTTTTTATATATATTTATTTATACTTCCTGTACTATAGATTCAACAGGGAGTGAGTGTATATCTTTCCATCTTTCCAAGTTGAGGGAAATCCCTTATTAAACATCTGTCAGTTTACACATATGGGAAATGTGACAGATGTACTTTAAGGATGTGTATCTATCTATCTACCTATCTATCTATAAAGATATATATTATCCACTTCCCACCCGGCCAATGCATATATACGGCCGGGTGGGAGCCGTCTACTCCTGATAGGACGTTCAGGAATGTCATTCAGGAGTAGCGGGATCGCGCGCGCCCGCGCAGCGGCGCGATCCCGATGTGCTCGTGTCACCCGGACACGGCACATCTCAGATCGGCAGGAGGGCTCTGTGATTGGCCCTCCTGATCACATGACGGCCGTGTCCAATCACGGCCGTCATGTGATGTAAACAAACAGCCGGTTGCTAGGCAATCGGCTCTCCTCTCCTCACACGGAAGTCACCGCTGAGGAGAGGAGAGCAGAACGCTGCAGCCGGCTGATGATCAGTGAGTATGGGCTGCTTTTTACAGCTTTTTACTCACTGATCATCAGTGTAGTGTAAACACACAACACACCACACAGTACAAACACAGTCCCCACATATGTCCCCAAAACACACATGCCCCCAAAACATACATGTCCCCAAATAATAAAAACACATGTCCCTAATAATAAAAACATGTCCCCCACATATGTCCCACTAAAATCACATGTCCCAATGATTATCTGCACACATATGTACGTGATCACCTGCACACATATGTACATGATCATTTGCGTACATATGTCCGTGATCACACAAACCAATTATTATACACTTAACGGAATTTTTTTTACCAAAAACATGTAGCAGAATACATTTTGGCTTAAATTTATGACAAAATTTGATTTTATTGGATTTCTTTTCAAATAGAAAAAAGAAAATATTGTTTTTTTTCCAAATTTCCGCTATTTTTGCGCTTATATCGCAAAAAAATAAAACGGAGTCGTGAATAAATAACACCAAAATAAAGCTCTATTTGTGCGAACAAAATGATAACAATTTCATTTGGGTACAGTGTAGCATGACCGCGCAATTGTCACTGAAAGCGCTAGAGCGCTGAAAGCTGAAAATTGGGCTGGGAAGGAAGGGGGCGAAAGTGCCCTGTATTGTAGTGGTTAATGTGCAAAAGTTTTTAGCATGTGTGATAAAAATACTGTAAATTAAGAATGCTTTCAAAAATAGAAGTCTTAATAGTTTATGTTCATCAAATTAACAATCTGGAGAGTAAATGAACAGAAAAACAATTCAAATCAGATCAATATTTGGTGTGATACCTTCAAAACAGCATCAATTCGTTTAGGTACACTTGCACACAGAAGGAACTCGGCAGGTAGGTTATTTCAAACATCCTGGAGAACTAACCTCAAATCTTTTGTGGATGTAGGCTGCCTCAGATCCTTCTGTCTCTTCATGTAAACCCAGACAGTCTTAATGATGTTGAGTTCAGGGCTCTGTGGGGGCCAAACCATCACTTCCTGGACTACTTATTCTTCTTTATATTGAAGATTGATCTTAATGACATTGGCTGTATGTTTGGGGTCATTGTCCTGCAGCAGAATACATCTGGGGCCAATCACACGCCTCCTTGATTGTATGGCATGATGGATAAGTATCTGCCTGCATTTCTCAGCATTGAGGATACTTATGATCCTGACCTAATCTCAAACTTCATTTGCAGAAGTGCCACCCCAAACTTGCAAGGAACTTCCACCATGCTTCACTGTTGCCTGCAGACACTCATTATTGTACTGCTTTCCATCCCTTTGGCAGACAAACTGGCATGCGATCTGGTTCTGTGAATGGAGCCTTGTTCTCTATGTTCTCCCACTCATGTTATACCAAAACTCAATTGCATAAGCCAATTATGGATTTGTTTAGCCCCTTTGGTTTCCTAAACAGCAGGAATTAGACTTGGATAGAGGAAAGAGCAGCCAATCAGGCTGAAGTTCCAAGCACAGTGTAGAAGGAGCTGGCTGATAGGTAAGGGGAGCCCTGTTTTGACCTCATCAGTGTGTTGCTGTTTACTACCCTTTCACAAGCTAGGGCCTCCAAGACAGGGCTGTATTGCTGTAACTGCAGCAGAGAAATGTAAGATCAGAACTTGACTGTGCTGTGTGGCATGGATGTCTGGATAAGAAAACTGTCTGAGCACAACTACCATTTTTGTCAGCCACGACATTTCACATTTAAGTATTTCAACTGTTAATTTTTGCTGTTTGTCTATACCACTTAAAGTACAAATTCCATTTATTTTGGGCTTACCGGTAGAGACAGCACAGTTTACATTGGCATGTTTGTTTATTTTTATTTATTTTGCGTTTCGTGGAAATTGATAAACTTTTAATATGCAAATAAAATTCAAAGGCAATGCCCCAAGTGTCTAGTGTCGTATCATCCCAGAATTGCACAGTGCAAACAGCATGGTACTGTGTACATTAAAAAAAAAATCATTAAAGAAAACTCATTTAGTTAATTTTTTTACCTCTAGTTTAAAAATAAGGATAGGTCAACCATACAAAATGTATGCATGCATCTTTCTAGACAGACGCAAGCCTGAATTGGAAATGTGGCATGGTTGACATTTGCTAATTGATGATTCCCTTGAGGGTTTAGGAGCAGTATGGAGGGTACCAGTCTGGAGGAGAACTGGGTTATACTAACAGCAAGAAAAAGAACAATAAACAATGGAAAAGAGGCCTTTAATATTTTTTTATGTAATCACTTCAAGACCTGACTGTTTCGCCCCCTTCCAGTCCAGGCCATTTTTCAGAAGACAAATATTCAATCATGCAACACTACCCAATTGAATTGTATACCATTTTGTATACAGATACAGCTTTCATTTGAAGGTATTTAGTAGTCACCACTGAGTTTTAAAAAAAATGTTTTACTATATAAAGCAAAAAAGACTGAAAATGTTTAAAAAAAAACTGTTTATCTTAGTTTCTGTTATAAAACTACAAATTAATCATCTTCCTTCATACATTAAGGCCTGGTTTATACTAGTGCAATTTTAAATACAACTTTAGTCATACAGAATCGCATGACACGGGAAATTACATGTTTTTAATGATGTCTGTTTTAATGATGTCCATTCATATCAATGCAACTCAGCATGGAGCAATTTCGGAAAAGGTTCCTGTACTATTTTGATGCAATTCCTGTGCAATTTTGGCCCATAGAATATACAAGCCCTATTAAAGTTGCATCTAAGTTTCCACGTAACACTACATAATCATGCTGAAAGTTGGATCAAACTCTCAGCAGTGTGAACCTAGCTTTAGGCCAAACTGTATTCTGCTACATTTCTTTGGTAAAAGAAAAACACATAGGTGTAGTCTGTGTGAAGTTATAGAGTCTAAAAAGTCTGGTACTGTATATATATTTGAAAATTGGTCAATCCCAACTTGATCTGACTGTCTAATCTTCTGAGGCCCTAACATAAAATCAGGTAACGGCAAGGTGTCCGTGCACGAACACTGGAAGCGAGGGGGTGGTGCCACCCCCATGAAGATGACCAAAAGTTTTCTGCTAGTAGCAAACACCACAATGCAAAGGAAGGTGGCGGAGGGTGGTCGTCTACTTCCAGCTTTAACCTAGTTGCCGAAACTTGTCAATGGGATGGAGTGGCTCTGCCTATTGTGTCCTGAGTGCCAGATGCCAACTGTGGAGGACATTGCATGGGTCCGGTGTGGCTATTGCCGTGAGCCTCTGCTACGGCTAGCATCTACCAAGCAGGAGCCACACTACTTTAATGTGGACCCGCTCTCAGGACTTTGCCATCTACACCCGCTGAAATCCTGGAAGGCTGGATTGGGTCTAGAATCATGCCCTAACGGCGGAGCAGAGTTGAGGCCTGGTGACCCCCTTAAAGACCGAGGACATTTGGAGAAAAAGGTGCGTAGGGGGACTGTTGGAGTACAGCCACTACTAAAGTGTCACATGAACTGCTGGGAGGTAGTAGAGTTTGCCTTTTTCCCTGACTTTGCAGGAATAGATCAGCCTGCTACCCTGAGTGCCCAACGGATGAGACGGATCCTGTTGTAAGGACACCGAGGGTAAGGTCTGTCCCTGGAACTAATTTCTTCTGGACACCTGTCTGTTTGGGTAGAGTCCCCTCCCATCATGAATTCCAGAAGAGGACCGTTCACACTTGTACAAATGTTTTCTTGTTCCCTATGGTTCTGTTAGCAGGTTATAACCCCCTTCTGACAGAACAAGACAAAGAAAAAAAAATGTGTGTGCTTTTGCTTCATATTTCTGTTGGCAGGAATATGTATATGAAATATTGTATAGTGTACAGTTAGGTCTGAGAGCAGGATGTACTATTTTTTTCTTCTCTTAGGGTCTTCTGGGATGGGATGGCTGTCCATCCCCATCCTCCATTGGAAGTCAAGAATTTCATTGCTGATGGAGGATCTTTTTTCGAGGGACAGATGCTCTGGTGCACATTATGAATGCTGTTAGCTGCAGGGACCTGTAGTTAGGAGTGTCTTATTCATACTGTATAGATGTAAACGCCTATCAGAGATTTATATTTATATTTTTGTACGTAATTTAGTTGTATAGTTTCCCATCCAAGTTGTTTTCCTTCGCCCCTCCGATTTATTTTTTGGGATGCCCTTGCTCCTGGGCCCAGGAGTCACTTTTTCTAATTTTTCCAGCTGAGGGACCAGCTGGTTACAGGTGAGAGGTGAGTGTAGCACCCTCTACTTTTGGTAGGTGCTCGAAGTAGGTTTTTGTAAGTGCAGGTAAGTTTAATCAGGCCTGGCTGTGAGCTAGACCTGTTTTGATCTGTTTTGGCTGAGAGTGGCTCAGAGTAGGCTGGTGACTCACAGATAGCATCATCTTTCGGTTAACTCCTCCTAGAGAATTCTAGAAGTAAGGAGGGGAAGAGAGGTGGAGCTGTTGGGGTGTCTCAGGGAGCCCTCACCAATCCCCAACTAGGATTGGCAGGGGATAGGTGAGGTGAGTGTAGCTCCCTTTACCTTTGGTAGGTGCTCGAAGTAGGTTTTTGTAAGTACAGGTAAATTTAATCAGGCCTAGCTGTGAGCTAGGCCTGTTTTGATCTGTTTGGACTGGGAGTGGCTCAGAGCAGGCTGGTGACTCACAGATAGCATTATCTTTCGGTTTCCTTCTCCTAAATGATTCTAGAAGGAAGGAGGGAAGAGAGGTGGAGCTGTTTGGGGTGTCTCAGGGAGCCCTGACCAATCCCCAACTAGGATTGGCAGGGGACAGGCCTCCTTAATATACACAGGGACAGCCCAGCTGGGGAGGAGTTGTTAGGTGGAAGAAGCTGGGAATGGAGCACTAGGTTGTCGGGGCCTTTGAGGCACTCCCCAGTCAGGTGGTGACCTTGGGCCTGAGGGGTTCGGGTGCAAGTCTGAGCCTTTCGAAGTAACAAAGAAGGATCTGCACAGAGGCACAGAGAGGGACCGAGAAAGACAATGAGAGCTGGGAAAGTCTCCAGGAAGGATCCACCACAGTGCAGCCAGGAGAACTGGTGAGTGACAGGCACAGTTGGGAAAAAGCTGGGAAGGCATGGGCATGCCGGAGCAGTATGGAAGTGTGCAGTCTGAGATGTATGTAGAGCCAGCAAGAGAGACTGGGATGTCATGGACAGTGGAGTCAGGCAGCTGCATCCAGGAGGGCTGGCAGGGCCTAGAGAGGAGTGACTGGGGCCAATAGTCCACCAAAGGTCCCCTAGCACAAAAATACTGTTCTTCCACTATTTGTTGCTACACTAAAGGGGCCCATGGCCCCTGCCTGAAAATGGCAGTTTCTAAGGCCTGACAGAGTCAGAGTTAGGTCTACCATGTGCTAGCTGTACCAGGAACCAAGTAGTGTACAGGAGAGAGGGGGACACTCTAATAAATAAGCATTATGCTGGAGGAGACTGGAACTCTAGAAGTGTAAATAGAGGTTCCAACTGATCATCTTATTGATTTACATGTTGCTTCTGGGCATCCCCTAATTTCCCTTACCCTATCCAAGCTCAATAAAATACAAAACAATCATGGACTATTCATTGTCTCAAGAGTGACTGGGACATGAATGCCGGGCCTGGGCAGGGTGACACATGGACCACAATATCCAGCAGCCCCTACAGGGGTACCGCTACATATATAACACAGTGCAGAGTATATAGTGCAGTCAGTGTAGTGTATATAAGGCAGTGCAGAGTATATAGTGCAGTCAGTGTAGTGTATAAAACGCAGTTCAGAGTATATAGTGCAGTGTAGTGCAGAGTATATAGTGTAGTGCAGAGTATAAATTGCAGTGTAGTGCAGAGTATATAACAGAGTGCAGTGCAGAGTATATAGTGCAGTGAAGAGTATATAATAATGTGTAGTGCAGATGATATACTACAGTGTAGTGCAGAGTATATAGTGCAGTGCAGGGGATATAATACAGTGAAGTGCAGAGTATATCATTCAGTGCAGAGTATATAGTGCAGTACAGAGTATATAATACAGTGCAGTGCAGAGTATATAATATAGTGCAATGCAGTATCCTGTTTTTTCCATATTTGATATGTGACTGCATTTGGATTTTATTTGTCAATAAAGATGCCAATTTTCTGATGTGCGGCCCTCCAGAAACTTCCTTTCGTCTAGTTCAATGAAGTAGTTAAGGGAAACCCTATGACAGAACTAAGAAAAAAAAAGTCAAGGTCCTCCCAAAATCCATACCAGGCTTTTTAGGTCTGCTATAGATTTTAAGGCGAATTCCATGCTAAAATGTAAAAAAAGAAAACGGCATGGGGCCCCCCCAAAATTCATATCAGACCCTCATTCGAGCATGCAGCCTGGCAGGCCAGGAAAGAGGGGAGGGATGAGCGAGCATCCCTCCTCCTGAACCATACCCGGCCGCTTGCCCCCCAAAGCACCTTGTCCCCATGTTGATGGGGAGAAGTGCCTTCTTCCTGACGACCCTGGACTGTGGTTGTTGGGGTCTGCGGGCGGGGTACTTATCGGAATCTGGAAGCTCCCTTTAACAAGGGGGCCCCCAGATCCCAGCCCCCCCCCCCCAGGTGAATGGGTATCAGGTACATCGTACCCTTACCAATTCACCAACAAAATGTAAAAACCACAAGAGACAGTTTTTTACAAATTCTTTATTAAAAAAGAAAATTTAAAAAAAAAGTGTTTGTGATGTAAATCCATCGTTAATCACCTCGCCCGATGGGCACAACAATTACAAAAAATGGAAAGCGCTCCGCTTCCATGGGAGGCCTCCCACCAACTGCTTTGCTTTGACAGCTCTTATATAGGCAAGGGCAGGGCCATCTGGTGACATAACCGGGTGACCCCACCCCCTTCTAACATCATGTGATAGGAACATCAGCCCTTGTAAATAAAGATTGAGAGAGATAAGGCTAACTTCAAAAATTAGCAAGCACATATTTGACATGAACTAAAATGATGCAGGCTCCCTATATTTTGTTTTTATTTACAGAAGGACCACAAAAAATGTGTCATGACTGGTTATATATGGATACAGTATTTTAACAGAATGTTCTAATAAATAATGAAGTATAGTTCTGTTATTTGGTATACGGCACCTGAAAAGTCCTTATATTTATTTTTTTATTTTATACTCTGTGTGCAGGTTGGGTACTACTGTGGAAGCTTTAAAGCAGAAGTATGAATAAAGCTTTTTTGGCTGCATTCCTGTGCCCAATTTTCCATCAACAGTGGGCTAAAGTCTGCTGTTGGCTGTTGTCAATCAGCTGATCCAGGCTGGGGAAAGATTCCGACTTTACAGTTGAGATCCACCTAGATGCCTGGACCGGCAGCTGGCTCAGTCTGTGAGTTGTGACACTGGGAGACTGAGCCAGCTGATCCCTGCCTTTCCCAGCCTGGTGCTCCAGTGAACACTGGAGGGGCACAGCAGTGAGCCAGCGACTGACAGTTCTCAGTGTAGAGGCATCAGGGGACCAATACATTGTCGATTCGATGCTGCATCCATCTAGATGAGTACACATTTTTTTTGTAAACCCTGAACTTCTCTTTTAATAATGAAGATTTTAATTAGCACATGTAGAGGTTCCTGCATGTTTCAACAGCCACACATTTCACCCTGCTGGTCAGATATCCATTTTGGCACACTTTCCCAGACAATGAACAGTCTCTTGCTTGTTTTTGTTGTTTTTACTTTCAAAATATTTTATTTTATATTAAAGGCACTTACATACGTATAACAGTACATAAACTAACTGCAGCAGGGAGGGCCTGCTGTCACAATGTAAGTAATGAAAACCGGAGACATTAGTGAAAGACAGACAATATCCAAAGGGTACAGTCGGCATGCCCTTCCTCATCGAGGGGCTACATGAAAAAGAGGTAAACGGAGGGTGACCCCCCCGGGAGAGCCCACCAAGTAGAACTATTAGGGGTAGCTCCCAGGAGCCCCCATCCCGACACCCCTAATAGGGTACTTGCTGTGCCAGGATGGGGGAGTATCCTCCCAGGCCCCTCCCTCTCAGAGGGATAAAACAGTTGGAGGACCGTCTGCAGTGGGTACCGCAACATTAAATTGGACTGTATGGTGAACCTGTCAATTACAGCTCTGTTGAGCAAACCAAAAACATAGAACGACTAGAAGGACAGAGAAAAGAAAAGAGGAGGAGAAGAGGAGAACAGAGGGGTAAGGGGAGGTAAGCTATGTCCTGAAAGGGTGGAAGGTTATAGCGGGGGAATGTTTCGCATTCAATGTAAGAGAGGGCGCTTTAGGAGTGAGGTCTGGTCACTAGGGGAGAGCCTGGGGGTACCCCAGGCAGCAGAGAGATTCCCATGTAACGGGCCCAAGGGTCCCACACCTTTCGGAATTTAGGTGTGGTGTCTGACAGAATACCTGACAGTTTTTCTTGGGACATTATCCACGATATCTTCCTCTTAACTGCGAGGAAGGAGGGCTTGGGTTGCTTCCATGCGGAGGCAATCGCAATTTTGGCTCCTAATAGGATAAAATAAGTTAGTTTCTGAATGTTACCAGACATCAAAGGAACCGGGGTATTGAGTAACGCAACCTCTGGGGTTCTCGGAACCCGGCAGCCTGTGACTAAGTAAATCAAGTTGAAGATTTTAGTCCAGAACGAACGAAGTCTAGGGCATTCCCACCAGATGTGGATCATGGAGCCACGAAGTTGGCACCCCCTGAAACATAAGGGGTTAGCCGTGGGATATATTTTGGCTAGCCTTACTGGAGTGAGGTACCACCTGGTTATCAATTTGATGCTAGCCTCCATTAGTGAGGTGTTCTGGATCCCACGAAAGGATCTGGCTAGGGCCAGCTGCCAGGTTTCGAGACTGCCAGAGGTCTGGAGATCAGATTCCCAAGCCGTCATATAGGGGGATTTGCCCGTTGGGGAAGTGAGAGCCGCGTAGATCACTGAAATACCACCCCTCTGCTCCCCGATCCTACCACAACAGGCTTCATATTCAGTAAAGGAAGGAGGAAGGGGTTTGTTTTTCCAAAGTGAGTTCAAGAAGTGAGATATTTGTTGGAAGCGGAACCTCTCTGTATCTGGTAGCTCTAAGTGTTCGATACAATAAGCTAGGGAAATCGGACCCCTGGAATTGAAAAAGTGACCTATCCGGTATAGTCCCTTGTCCAACCACCATCTGAAGGCCTCAATGTTCAGACCAGGGGGAAAGTCATGATTACGGAACATGTGAGCAAGGGGTCTTAAAGTGGAGACTAGGGAAGGCTCTTTGCGAAGACCGTCCCATAGGGCGCAGGAGTGAGATAGGGATGGGGACATGATGGGCGGCCTGGCTTTGGGCGGGCACCATAAAAGAAAATCTAGTGTAAAGGAGGGTACCGAACAGCGTTCTATGGACTGCCAATCCGGTTTCTCATATTTGGAGTAGATCGAGGAGAGTTGGGCTAGGCGAGCTGCAAGGTAGTATTTGTGGAGGTTAGGCAGACCCAACCCCCCCCTGCGTCTGTGCAGGAAGAGCGTGTTTTGCGGTAGACGGTAACCCTTATTACCCCAGATATATTTCAGTATTTTGCTTTGCAGAGAGCAAAGGTGGTCCTTCCGAACTGGTATTGGCAGGGCTCGAAAATAGTAGAGGATTTTGGGGAGAAGGGTCATTTTTATGGAATTAATCCGGCCAAGCCAGGATAGTTCGTGTTTAGACCATGAGGAGAGATCAGTTTCCAGCTGTCTGTATAATTTGGGGTAATTGTGGGCATACAACATCTCTATTTTAGGTGTAAGGGAGATACCCAAGTATTGGATGGCAGTGTCACTCCATTGGAACGGAAAGGATTGTTTGAGTGAGAGGACTTGGTGGGTGGGGAGAGAGATATTCAACGCCACAGACTTGGAGTAATTAACCCTCAAGCCTGAGACCTTGGCAAAGTCGTCCAATACCCGGGATAAGTTGGGCAGGGTTGTGAGGGGGGAAGTGAGGAACAACAGTATGTCGTCCGCGAAGAGTCCACATTTGTGCATTTGACTACCGCATTGGACACCTCCAATGTCTATATTGTGGCGGACTGCGATCGCCAGTGATTCAATGGCTATTGCAAATATGAGGGGGGACAGGGGGCACCCCTGTCTGGTCCCCCTGGTGATGGGTATTGGCTCAGAGAGGTATCCCTGCATTCGAATTTGGGCCCTCGGCTGGGAGTATAAGGCCCGTAATAAGCCCAGGAAGCGAGCCCCAAATCCCCACCTGTCAAAGAGCTGGAAGATGTACTGCCATGAGACCGAGTCGAAAGCCTTCTGAATATCTAAGGAAAGGAGGAAGCCAGATTGTCCGGGTCCCCCTTCCCAATTAGACTGCAAAATGGAGATAATATCAATCGCCCTCCGAATTTGATCAGGTCCCTGTCTGCCGGGGATAAAACCAACTTGGTCCTTGTGGACGTAGCGTCCGATAAAGGAGGCTAACCTATTGGCCATAACTTTCGTGAGAATTTTGAGATCATTATTAATAAGGGAAATCGGTCTGTAGTTGCTGACATCTTCCAAGTTCTTGCCAGGTTTGGGGATGACCGTGATATACGCCGTGTTAAGGTGGGGATCCAGGGGGTCTCCATTAGCTTTATGATTACCGAGATTGGCCAGGTGAGGGGCTAGCGTGTTGGCAAAGGCTTTATAGTAAGGGATCGAAAGACCGTCGGGTCCAGGGGCGGAGCTTTTTTTAAGAGCCTTTATGACTTCCAGAATCTCCTCTGCCTGGAAGGGGGCTTCCATAACTTGTTTGTGAACGTCCGATAAGGCCGGGATGGGAAGTCCCTCCAAAAACTTTGGAAGGAGGTTATCTTTGGGAGGTGGGGAGCTACTGTAGAGAGAGGTGTAAAAGTTCTGAAAGGCATTCAGAACTGTGACCGGATTAGACGTGGGCGGGAGTCCTGCGCTTCTGATCCGAGGGAGGGTGCTCAGCTTGGTTCTAGGGGAGAGTCTATTAGCCAGGAGTGTGCCTATTTTGTCCGCCTGTGAGTAAAATTTGTGGCCAGACCACCTAACCGATTTTTCAGCTTTCGTGGTGAGGGCGAGATTGAGTTCTAAGCGAGTCTTGTCTAGTATGGAGGTGGGGGTGCGGAGGGGGTCCTTTTTGTGAAGAGCTCTGAGTTTAGAGTATTCCTCTTCTAGCTTCAGGATGGTTGATTGTCTTTCCCGTTTTATTTGAGAACCTAATTGCATGAATTTTCCCCTAATATATGCTTTGTGCGCCGCCCACAGGGTTTCGGGGGAGACATCAGGAGTCGCATTAATAGAGAAATATTCCTGCAATGCTTTGTCGAGATCCATAACTCGTGCTGGCTCCGAAAGGAGGGATTCATTTAACCTCCAATGCCTAGGGTGTCTCCCACTCGAACCCCCCAGGGCCGTCACAATTACCAGTGAGTGATCCGAGATCACTGTGTCAGTGATGGAGGCTTTGAGCATCCTGGGAAGGAGCGAGGAGGGGACAAGTATGTGGTCTATGCGTGCATATGATTGGTGAGGCGCTGAGAAGTGAGTGTAGTCTCTCTTTGTGGGGTTTAATTCCCGCCAGACATCGGATAACCCATGAGCGTGCAGCAATTTGGCGATCCGTAAGCTTGCCTTCGTGGGCCTGGTTAAGCGGGAACGTGAGGGGGAGGATTTATCAAGTCCTTGATCAAAGGCGACGTTAGAGTCCCCTCCGACAATAACCGTTCCCTCTAAAAGAGGTGCTAAGGTGCGCAGCAGGGATTCGAAGAATTTGGCCTGACCCGTGTTCGGGGCGTAGTAGGAGACCAAGGAGTAAAGTTGGTCCCCCACAGTGCCCTTTACAAGTAAATACCTGCCCTCCGGATCCGCTTTTTCAAAACTTTTATTGAATTTGCATGTTTTGGCAATCAAAATGGCTACCCCCCTGGTCTTGGATTCCGCGTTGGCTAAGAAGAACTGAGGGAAGTGGGCATGTAGGAACTTGGGACTATACCGGATAGGAAGGTGGGTTTCCTGAAGTAGAATTATATCTAGTTTCAGGGATTTGTAGTAATCAAGGGCTTTTCTCCGTTTGATGGGGGAATTAAGACCCTGAATGTTATGGGAGGCTATCTTAAGCCTAGCAGCCTGTGGATCAGCCATGGAGCAGAGGGGGAGCCCAGCATCTGAAAGCGACCTCACTTACCCAATCCATAGCGGGGTTCTTGGTCAGGGCATTGGGATCGGTGGCCCGAGGCTGTCTCCCAGGATACCATGTCGACTGGGTTGGCTCAGCCCAACCTGAGGAGAAAAAAAATAGTGTCATGTAAACATTCAACGGGGGTAGCTTACCATCAAGGGGGGAGAGAGGGGGAGAAAGGGCAAGGAAAGAAAGGGTTCCTGAGAAGAGAAAGAGGAGATCAGGGCAGGAGACACCCCCCGAAATCCCAAGAACAAACAATGAAGACAACCGACCCATAAGGTCAGAAGTCCCGACCCTCAGACGCCTGGGATAGGCCGAGGGAGGGAGAGTTACACATGTGGTCCCTCGCGGAACTGGGGACCCCTAGTCGGGTAACTACCCGAGCTGTGAAATCAACTTTAAATAGCAATAACATATAAGCAGCAATATACAAAAAAAGGAATTTTTCTTGAGGCACGGCTAAACATAATGTCTAGAAGACACTGGGACTAAACAATGAATGCTGTTCTTTAGGCAGAAGGTAGGATGGTGTATCCAGGGGGGGTGCTGTGGAATGCAGCCCCCTGGGAAATCCTCAAAGCAACCTTAGGGCCCATTTCGAGGGGATGTAAAAAAATATGAGGGGTTACGGGCAGTCCAGTAGATGGACGAAGTACTGCATAGCGTCCCGGAATATTGGAGGCAATGGGGAGAAGGGTAGCACAAGGGTAGCACAAGTCCTAGGCAAGGGGAGGGCAAAAAGGGTTGGAGGGCCAAACTTTCAATGTTTGGGGAGCAGTCCTCCGGCCCTCTCCAGGTCCTCGGACGGTCAGTCACAGAATGGAGAGTCTGAAAATGGGACTGGAAGTTGCTCAGGTGGGTGCATTATCCTTGACCTTCTTGGCTCTTCCGGAGGTCCACAACGGGGATTGTGGGCTGTTAGGAGTGGGTCGTTTGTTGGATCCTTGGCTAGGGTTAGAAGTGTCCATGTCAGCTTCTTGAGAAATGATTTTCAGCCTGGTGAGGAGCTTTTCCCCCTCGGGGAAAGTGGAGAAGGCAAAAGACTTCCCTTTGTCCGTGAACCTGACCGCAAATGGGAATGCCCATTTGTATTTTATGTCTTTTTGTGACATTGCAAGCAAGAGGGGTTTTAGAGCTCTCCGTCTCTGTATAGTGGAGGGGGAGAGGTCCGCAAAGATCTGAACCTGGTGGCCCTGGTAATTGACGTGTTGCAGGGATCTGGCTCTCTTCATAACTTCTTCTTTCACCGAGAAGTGATGTGGCTTGGCCAGAACATCTCGCGGGGTGCCATCCTTCCTAGGGGGGCCGAGGGTTCTATGGACCCGGTCAAGTTCAAGCTTAGTAGCTGGGATATCAGGGATTAGCTGTTGAATGAGGTCTTGCACCGCCCTGGACACATCAGTTATTGATTCTGGAAGCCCGCGAATTCTGACGTTATATCTGCGGGACCTATTTTCGAGGTCATCTATACGGGCCATGGCTAAGTCCAATTGCTCCTGTACTGAGTAAATGTGCCTGGAGTTTTGGATGGATCTGGCTATGGTATCCTCCATTTTGTGTTCGATCGTTTCGATCCGGGAGCCTAGGTTAATAAAATCAGCTTTCAATTCCCCCGTGATTTGCAAGGCAGTTTGGGAGAGGCCCCTCTCTAATAGTTCAGAGAATTTGCCAAATAGGGCATCCATGTGGGAGACTGGGTCTGCATGAGCAGCCTCGTGGGGGGCCATGGCGGCCTGGGTAACCCTGTAGGTCCCCGCTGGGGAGGGGGAGAACTCCTGGATGGTGCGTTCCAGCAGAGAGACCGTGGAGGCCGGGGACGGTGTGGCTTCCTTGGGGAGACCCCTGGGATTGCCTGGGGTGGCGTGGAGAGGAGGAAAGTCTGTATCTGACCTGAAATCCACTGTGCCTGCGGATCTGTGATCCTGAGACAGGAGCTGTGCTGCGGTGGCCATCTTGGATTTCTCCCTCACGTCCAATGAAGCGAACAGCGGGCCCAGATTGCGTTTAGCCAGTCCACCGGTCATTCAGAAATGTGCCCCAACACTTCGGGAGTCCGCCCCTATAGCTCGGGGAGCGGAAGGGTAGCCGTGTCGTGCGGTAGGGGTTCCGTCGTTCCGCGAGGCAGCGGAGCTTTAGATGATCGCGGCCATCTTGGAAGCCTCGCGCATGCGCCTCCGTTTTTGTTGTTTTTATTAGGGGATTAAACTTGGATGGGGAAAGTGACATGGGATGCCCAAATGATGAATACTTCTCAATGAATAAATCTTGGTTGAGTCTAAATTTGACAGTCTCTTTCTCTGCACATCTCCTCCAGCACACTACTTGAGATGACTTGCTTGTCCAAATCTGGTTCCTGTCACCGTTAACACATGGCTAGCCCTCACTCTAAATAAGTCCTTTGTGGTAGCAACCATTTTAGTTGAGAAGAAAAGATGTGCTGACACTTGGTGATCTACTGATCCCAGCATGTTCAATGCAAATCCTGCCAGCCCTCGTGGCTGCAACGACACAGTCTCTCCCTCTGGCTCCACATCCAAATCCTGGCATGTTTCTCCCAGAGCTTCACACTGTGCTTTTCACTCACCGACCCCGGCATGGATCTCGTATGAATGACTTTCCTGGCAGTGCTCCCAATTGTCCTCTTCCTGCTCCTGTTCCAGGACACCTCTAAATGACCATGTAGAGAGAGGCTCCCTCCAGGTCTGAGTTCACCCCCCCAGAAAGGGGACTCCCTCAGACCACGACAGTCTAACACTCCATCGTTCAGTTCTTCCATCCGACAACTCCTCCCACAACAGGCTGACCATGGTTATATATAGGAAGCCAGCCCCCTCTCAATCCTAGTTGGGGTTGGTCAGGGCTCTCACATATACCCCATGTCACTGCAGATCTCTGCCCTACCTCTTTTCCAGAACCTTCTGAAAACCAGAGGAGGTGCCCAAGAGCTGAAGCACATGTCAGTCACCTGCTGCTACACTAAACCACTCCCCTGCCCCCAGATCAAAAATAAGCAGGCCTAGCTCACAGCATAGACCTGCCTAAATTTACCTGTGCTGACAGTAGAAAACAAACCCACTACTCTAGCACCTACCTACCTAAGGTAGAGGGTGCTACACACGTATAAGGTGATGTCGATCTATTTGTTTGGAATATTTCTGTGACAGTTGTTGGCTGCAGATCTGGCACTTGTTTGCTTCAGCATGTTACATGGGAGTTTGAAGGGTTGTAGCATCACATTGCTTCATAGTTTATTTTAGAAACAATATAATACCAGTGGAAATGTGAATTTAAGAGTTTGCTACTTATACGGTTTCGCAGAGAAAACTATGTTGAACTGTTTTTGGATGATGATTCTAAACCCATTTATTTAACAGAATCAAAACAGAGGTGATGTATTTGGAGAGTGGTGCAACTAACTACATGTATTCTACTAGAACAACCAAACTAAATCTGGGCTTGAGTCCTGATCTCATTACATTATACAGTGTCTTGTCCAATGCATTTGTTCCCAGGCTGCCTTTTTTGGAGAGCTATATAGTCAATAACGGTGATAATGAAAATTCAGAAGCATTGAGGGGAAGCCAGTTTTTAATACAGTACAGCCAGAGAAAGTATTTGTGTTGGACATAGGTTGACTTTCACATGAACAACCATTATATGGAGTGAAAGGGAATTTAAGGGTTATTCGAGATTTCAAAGACACAGATTCTTCGCAAAGCTGTTCACATGATGCCATGTAACTTCATTTTACATATCCAATGACTCCTTTTTAAAAGAAGGAAAAGCCATGAAATGTCAAGCATGAATTGAAAGGACACCTAATCCTTCATAGCGGCAGGAACGATGAATGCAAACACTACCAATGTATTCTTCTTTTTGTTCTCATTCCAGTTTGTGTCCTCGAACATTGTATAGTTCCTCTGTATTTTATTATTGAGACAGCTTGTGCTAATAACCATAATAAATTACACCTCTTAAACCAGGACTCCTGAAAATATAAGGTATTTAAAGACAACGGGGGAGCTATACAGAATTCATTACTGAGTCACCAGTGTATAAGAGAATCCCTCTTCAGTTTTCTTTCTCATTTCCGCAAGCTTCTACAAAGGACATGCCAATGGCCACTGCCACTTTAGTGCACAATGATTTCCCCATTATAAATAATTTTGTTATATATTTTTTTTCAAAAAAGTAATGGCTTTTCATAATCCTTTTCTTTCGTTTTGTTAACAAGAGATATGATTAATATGTTATTTTGTCTTTTCAGTCAGAGCAGATTCTATAACCCAGTGGAAGTCTGGCCAGTGGGTGTTTAAACTCTTTTTTAATGACTTAAAACCCTTAAAAAGTATTCATATTAGCATTGAGGTACTCACTTATTAGTGCATTATTGGGAGGATTTTGCCCAAACTCTGTTTTAGCCCTTGTACACACGGTCGGACATTCCGATGGACAATGTCCGATAGGACCGTGTTGTCGGATAATCCGACTGTGTGTGGGCTCCATCGGACTGTTTCCGTCGGAGTATCCGACGGACCAAGTTTTCCAACTTGGCTATAAAATTTTCCGACAACATGCTCCGATCGGACATAGTCTGATCATGTGTAGCCTAGTCCGACGGACAAGGTGCCACGCATGCTCACAATCAAATTCGATCAATAATTGATATAGCACATTCGTCACGCTGCAATGTTAAAAATTCTTTCATGCAGTACATTCTATTTTTCTTTACAATGCTGCAAGAATGAACTTGTTTTAATGCTCATATTCCCACACACTTCTCCCGAACGTATTTCTTTATTCTTTTTACTCATTTCAGCAATACAATATTTTAAATCGTCACATCTACCCAATTTATTTTTTTATTTTTTTATTTTGTGGTTGTTTTTTTTAATCAACATCTCCTTTTTTGACATTTTGCTCATCTTTGCATTTTTTTTTTTTTCTCAATCAAAGATTTTATGGAAAATAAGATCAGGTTTACAGTCAAAGTCTGAATACAAATAGCAATGCAATCAATCTGTAAACAATATAACATATAAGTACATCTCCACTGTGTTCAGATTCGGTTAGTGGCAAGGTTGGAGTAAGAACACAATTGAAGACGCAAAGTGGCGCATGATGTTTGGGGACAAGTGAGAACGGTGTGGAGGGTGTGGGGGGGGGGGGGGAGGTGGGGGCAAGGAGGGGGGGTGTGGGGTGTGATCAGCCCATTGCTATCATTCATAACTCCGTTAATTCGAAAGGTTCTATGTCGGCTTAAGCTTTGCTCCCACCGTGATGAGTGTCAAAAGCTGCTGAGGAGTTTAATCCCTAAGGGTGCGGAATTCAGGGGAGAGCGTGAAGATCAGCCATGGTTGCCATGTTTTGGTTGTTTTCCAATGGATTGGTATCAGTGTTTTAGCGGCCGTGAGTAAGTGTCTGGACAATGATTTTTTGTAGCGGTTTAAATTGGTGGGGACTAGATTGATCAAGCACATGGCCGCGTTCAATTCTAGGCGAGTTTCTGTTATGTGTTTTATCCAGGATTTGATTGCATCCCAATAGGCTTGTATTAGCGGGCACTCCCACCATATGTGCAGGAAGGTACCTTTGTGAGTTTTACATCTCCAGCACATGTCTGAGGTGGAGGGAGACCATCTCCTGGTTTGCTGTGGCATAATATACCATTGAGCTAAAATTTTGTAGGATATTTCCTGGTATTTGGAGCTTAAGGAACACTTGTGTGCCAGCACGCATGCCTTATTCCATTGCTCCTCAGATATGCTTGTATGGAGATCACGTTCCTACTTTGTTTTGAATTTGTTTTTGTCAGCTTGCGACGCTTGATTAAGCAATGAGTATGCAAGAGACGTGGTGTTCGTGATTGGTGATCTCTGTAGGCATATATTCTCGATCTGAGTCAATGGGAGGCAAAATTGATTTTTGTATTTGTTATTTACCAGGAAATCCTTTAATTGGATGTAGAACCAACTTCCAGGAAACAGCTCCCCCACCTCCTCGTTCAAAGTTTCAAATGACTTAACTTGTGTACCTGATATACAAGTGTGCACTAGAAAGTCTTGTGGTAAGTTGTGGTGCAGGCCAGGGATGAAGTCGGGGTTATTCGCGATTGGCGTCAGGGGACCTGGGTTTGTTGCGATCTTGTGTGACTTTACCAGTGTTTGCCAGATCTTTATTGTAGTTTCAATTAGTGGGTGATCTATAAGTTTGGGCTGTCTGGAATGAAGCGACCATGGGAGGTAGAGGGTGCCGCGTTTTGCCAAATTGTTTTCTATTTGAACCCAATCCTTATTCGGGCCGTGGCAGTGCCAGTCTATTACTCTTGTGACATGGGTGGCCTGGTGGTATTTTTTGAAGTCGGGCAATCCTATACCCCCATCTCCTTTAGCCAGTGTTAAACGTCGGAATTGGATTCTAGGTTTCTTGTCAGCCCACAAAAATCGCCTCTGAATTTGGTTTAATGTTTTAAAGAAGAGTTCTGGGATTTTAATTGGTAGGGCGTTGAATACATACAGAAGTTTAGGGAGTACCGTCATCTTTAATATGGCGGCCCTCCCAAACCAGGAAAACATTTTTGCATTCCACTTAAGGAGGTCTCTTTTAATCGTGGCAAGTAGGGGTTTATAGTTTGCATCATATAAATTTTCAATGTCGCTGGATAACTTTATACCCAAATACTTAAGGGCGCCCCGTTCCCATTTATAGGGGTGATTGGTTTGTAGATTTTCGAGGAGGTTCTGTGGCAGGGTGAGATTTAGGGCTTCCGATTTAGACTGGTTTATTTTAAAGTTGGAAATGTACCCAAAGGTTTGAAAAACTTTGTGTAGGTTGGGTATCGAGATGTGGGGGTTGGTGAGAAAGAATAGGAGGTCATCAGCATAAGCAGCAATTTTATATTCTCTATCCTTTAATGTAAATCCCTGTATGTCCGTGTTTAGGTTAATAGTTCTAATTAAAGGCTCCAGGGTCAGAATAAAGAGAAGGGGTGACAGGGGGCAGCCTTGTCGTGTACCGTTATGGATGGATATAGGTTCTGAGAAAATATTGTTAATTTTGATTTTGGCTTGGGGGTTCCGATAGAGAGCAGAGATCCATGACAACATGTTTCCTCCAAGGCCAATGTGCGAGCATGTAGCCATCATGTACTCCCATGAGACCCTATCAAAGGCCTTCTCGGCATCGGTAGAGAGCAGCATGCCCTTAGTGCCGGATTTGCGCGCAAAATGTATCAAGTTCAAGGCCTTAATGATGTTGTCACGGGCCTCCCTCCCCGGCATGAACCCCACTTGTTCAGGGCCGATTATGTTCGCTAAGAGGGGTTTTAGTCTATTGGCTAGGATTTTGGCCAGGAGTTTTAGGTCTATGTTAAGGAGTGAGATGGGTCGAAAGTTTGCGCAGTCAGTGTGTTCTCTGTTGGGCTTGGGAATCACAGCTATATGCGCCATGAGAAAGGATTGGGAGTCGTGTTGGTTTTTTGCCAAGAAATTAAAGGCTGAACGGAGGGGCTTTATTAGGGCAGTGGTGTAAGTTTTATAATATTGTGATGTGAAGCCGTCGGGTCCGGGGCTCTTCCCTGCTTTTAAGTCTGCAATCACGTTTGAGATTTCAGTGGCAGTTATGGGGTCCTCAAGTGTGTTTGTATCCTCTACTGTCAGTGATGGGAGTCCGCTATTCCGTAGAAAATCATGTATGTTATCCCGTTTCGTGCGTGTAAGATGAGGTGGTTTGTGTTGGGCTGGGAGTTTATACAGTTCAGAATAATAGGTATGGAATATACGTGCTATTTCCTCCGGGTTGTGTTTCAAAGTGCCTTTCCTATCTTTCAGCGCGTGGATATGGTTCGCCAGCGTGGCGTCTTTTAGAGCTTTGGCCAATTGTTTACCACTCTTGTCACCGTGTTCGTAAAAAATGCTTTTCTTAAAAAACAGGGAGCGTTTAAGTTTCATGTCTAACAGGAGTCTTAGGGCGGTCCTGTGTTGAGTTAATTGGTTTTCTACTTTGAGTGAATGGGACTGTTTGTGTTGTAATTCAAGGTTTGCTATTTGCTGGGAGAGATTATTAATTTCATTTTCCCTTTCCCTCTTTTTCCTGGCACCCCATTTAATAAGTTCGCCTCTAATCACAGATTTGTGTGCCTCCCAATTATTCAGAGGGGTTGTGTCAGAGGCAATGTTGTGATCGAAATAGGTGTTGATGGCGTGTAGGATGTCCTCTTTTATAATTGGGTCAGTGAGAAGGTTGGAGTTCAGTCTCCAGTTAAATACAGACTTGCGTGGCGCTTTTAGCTGCAGTGTAACCGCCGTAGGTGCATGGTCGGAGAGGGCTATAATGCCTATTTCCGCTGAGAGCAGATTACCGAGGTCCCTTTGCGAAATGAATATCATATCTATTCTCGAGTATTTTTTGTGTGGTGCGGAGAAAAAGGAATAGTCCCTGCCTGTGGGGTGCATGGATCTCCATGTATCCACTAGTGTTAGTGATTGCAGGAGGGCTTTTATTCTTTTGAGTGTTCTGTACGGCACTTGCGTGTGTCCCGTGGAAGTATCTTGTAGGGGTGCTAGGGGGACATTAAAATCTCCTCCAAGAAGGATACATCCTTCTGCAAACCATTTGAGCTCTTCTACGATTTTGTTGCAGAAAGATATATGGGAGGTATTTGGGAAGTAAACATTCGCAAAGGTTATAGGGGACCCTTCCCATGAGCCTTTGAGGAATAGGAATCGCCCCTCGGGGTCTGCCAATTGTTGCTGCAGCACAAAGGGAGCGTCTTTGTGGAAGAGGGTGGATACTCCTTTAGTTTTGGCCAGGGAGTTGGTGGCGTGATATACTGTGGTAAAGGCGTTGTCAGTAAGCCTAGGAATATTACTGCTTTTAAAATGAGTTTCTTGTAGGAATACAACTGAAGGTCGGGCTTTTTTAAGTTCCCTCAATAGTTTAGACCTCTTTTCGGGCACGTTTAGACCGTTCACATTATGGGAGAGAATGGTAGGAGCTTTCCCCAGAAAAGCGTATGCCATGTTGAAGGCGTGACTTCTAGAGTGATATGTTGTAAGGGGACAAAGTAGTCAGTCAATATGATCCGGACCCACTGTTATCGTGAGGTGTAAACGGGTAGGGGTAGTGTAGGCGCGAGGGGGTGACTATGTAAATAGGGAGTACGGGTAAGTGGGGGGGGGGATGGAACAAGTAGGGGGGTTTGGTGGGGCAGATCGATCTGCCCACCCTGTGAAACGGGTCAGATCGGTGTCTGGCCTGTTCCAAAGAACGGTGGTACTTCCCCTGCTGGGGGTAGTGGGAGGTGCGATAGCAGGTAGTGGTATGAGTTGCGCTGTGTAGCAGCGCAGTGTGGTACCAGAAGTGGTTAACCCTACGAGAAAGGTCCAATGGGACCTGAGGACCTAAGAATTCAGGCTGGGGGGGGGGGGTTCCCCCCTTGAGATTAGGGTGTCTGGGATCAGATGGAAGGCTAAGTTGGTGAGAAGTATTAGCCGCAGGTGGCATCGCTTGGGGTAATGACACTGCATATGGACATTGCCCAATTTAACAGATAATGTTAAGAAAAAACCTTTATCAACAGTGCATAACCATGAAGAACGTACAAAATCGTCTAAGGTATTGGACCTTGGTATCATAACATTCTGCAACCCGGTATGTAACAACAAACAGTAAATAGTTTAACTCTTTAACAAACCAATAGACCCATCGAACCTATGGACAAGGAGCGTAGGCCCGAGATATATACTTAATACGATTCAGCTACAGTCCTGCGCATGCATCTTAAGTCTCCGCTATGGCGGGGTCAGGGTGACCTGCACAAAATTCGGGAAGCTGTAAGAGGGACCCGGTTGACCGGGTCAAGTGCGTACCTTACCATACTGCACCGGAGAGGCATAAGCGGGTGTGGCGTGTAGTACTTACAGTTCAGTTGGAATCAGAAGACCAGGTGCAGTCGTAAGTCACCCTGCCCAGTGGCATACTGAGTGCAAATTACACATGAGTGTAGCGTTCACGTTATTCTTGTGCACGTCGTCTGTAGGCAATCGGGGGGCAATCGTGTTCAATGGGTGACAGCAGAACACAGGTTGTGGGTACAGAACTTATGAGCAGCCCCATCAGGTCAGTAGTCCCTTGCGTCTCTCCCTCTTGGGCTTCTGGCATTTCTGGAGGGGTACGGAGGTTCGAAACTGTTCCTATCCGGGTTCCTGCGGTGTCTACCAGGTTGGTAGGGCGACTGCGTATGTGACGGTCCCGGCGAGAATTGCGGATTGTTCACTTCTGGGGGTGGGTGGAATTCGGCATACCACTCCGGGAGCTCTACGGTGTCAATCTGAAGCTCATCACAAAATTTGTTGAGATCCCCTGGTACTTTGAGTAAGTGTTGTTTCCCCAGGAAGTTTGCTTGAAGCGCGAACGGGAACTTCCATCTATAACTAATTCCTTTGTGCCGTAGTACTTCCAGGAGTGGCTTCAGGGCTCTCCTGTTTTTGAGCGTAATTGGCGACAGATCCTGGAAGAGTTGGATCACAGCGTCTTCATGTACAATCCGATCTCTGGCCCTGGCCTTTTGAAGAATGTCCTCCTTCAGGCAGTAGTTGGGTAAACAGCAGATGATGTCCCTCGGGGGGTTTCCATCTTGTGCCCTAGGCCTGAGGGCCCTATGCGCCCTGTCAAAATCAATAGGGGATTGTTCCGGCCTTTCCATGAGGGTATTGAATATGGCTGTGAGAGTCGGCTTAATTTGCTCTTGGGGGACAGTCTCAGGCACTCCTCTAATTCTGATGTTGTTTCTGCGTCCTCGATTATCTAAATCTTCAATTTGTCGATTCATGTCAATCAGGTGTTGGGAATGTGTGGCTGCGATGTCATCCAGTCTTATAAGGGCTCTGTCTCTTCTCTTCCCTGCCCGATCGGTTATTGCCAGATGTTCTGTTAGGCGCAGAATTTCGGTTTTAATGTCCGTTATTGCAGCTGTGAAGGAGCTTTTAATGTCGGCCGCAATGTCAGTCATGGCCGCATAGGTGAGCAGGTGGTCAGCCTTATTGGCACCAGCAATAGAGTCTTCAGAAGCAGGTAGAGAGACCTCGTCGTCTTCCATGTCTTCTATGATACCGTTGTCCTGTGGGGGCGCCTTTTTGGTATGTTTACTGCTGCCCGAGTATTTAAATTTGCTTAGGTTTGCGGATGATGAATTGCTCTGCGGGGTCCCCAGAGAGCGTAGGGTATGGGTATGTGTACTTCTCCGTGAGTGCGTTGACATAGTCAAGATGATCCGTTTTCACTTCTCAGGTCCCCAGGGTTGTTTTACATCAATAGCATATAGGCTATACACCAGGCCGCTACCCCTATTGCTAGCTCTGAAAATATGTGGCAGATTAGCGATTGAAGGGGGTGTATCCTATGTACAATCCTTACAGGTGTACTTTTGTGTCCCGGACAGCCGGGTCAGTCTATTGCAGGTAGGTTTAGAAGTGAGTGCAGCAATCAGGGTGTAGCAATATGGCCGCTGGTACTCTGTCAATAAGCCTGCTGGCTCTTGTTGTCCCACTGGCAGCTCCTGTTCCCCAAGTGACCTAGGGCTTGCAGGGAGGGATGACAGGTGGAACCGGGTGCTGGGCAAAGGTGGCTGTGGGGGTGGGGGGAGGTGAGATGGGCTCTGTGTTACTCACTGCGTGCCTAGGGTGAAGGCCCAAGTCGTGGCTGGCGTTTCCGCGGGTCCTGGCTGCATCCTGGGACTCCTCAACAGCGGTCGTCGGGTGCTTCGGCTCTGCTGGTGTGAGGAGATGCCTGTAGATCTGGTGCCCGGCGGTGGAGGGTAGCACGGAACGGCCGGTACATAGGCCCCAAGATGGCGCCCGTGGGAGTCAACTGCCGCGCTGTGGCCTACTGCATCCACGCCGCCCCGGGTGGAAAGAGGGGCCCGCCGGCGACGATCCACGGCCGTTCTGTGACCCCCTGTAGCTGGCGGATGGATGAATGGCCATTTTTTTATGTGTTTTGTGTGTCAACGTACCACAACACCATTATTATCTTTTTCATTCTGTTTTTCTTTTTTAATCTACAGGAGGTTGTTTGGTGTTGGTGCCCCTTGTTATTCATTTCACTTTGTATTTTTGAAATGTACCTGCCTGCTCACAAATAAACTGTCCTTTTTGAAGTAAAACACATACGCAAGTATTTCTTCAACCAAAAAAAAACCTTTATTTAGGTGTCAAACAAATAAACAGGAAGGCAACGCTGGAGAAACTGGTCAATTTGGCAAAGCCTTTGGCCCCCAGGGCAGACATGAACTAATTTGAAAATTCTAAATTGGTGGCCCGAGGAGTACATATCTCAGGGAGAGCAGTCTGGTCCAGAAGTCCTAGAGATCAGGAAGAGCAGATGACATCTATGTCCCCAGGCTGTGGTTCTACAAGAGGCTGCATCTACTGTCAGACCAGACTGAACCCAGGCCATCACTCTCTGGTCTTCCTTGGGCACTTCCCTCCAGGCTTCCTTCCAGGCTGTGGCTCGGCTCCTGTAGTTGTGGCAGGAGGAGGAGAAGGAGGGCGATGGTCGACCTCCCGGCTGCCACTTACCACAGCCTCCCCCCGGCTGAGGTCTTCCTGTGTATGAAAATGGGACATAGTTTTATTTTTTTACTCTTCAATCACACAATTTTGTGCTCATGACTGTTGCAAATTGAATGTTACCAAATAGAACAGACTATCATTCTGAGCCCAGCATTTTTCATTCTTGTCCCAATCATTTTTGGTCACTACTGTCTATGTATGAGATGTAAACCACTTTGTTAAATCACAACTTACTGATCAATAATAACATCTAGTTAACATCATTAAATGCACGACAAGAAATATGTTCAACAATGCTATACCTGTCTCAAGCAGGGCCCCTCCACATGTTAGGGATAGGGGAAAACACTGCGCTAAAATCAAATATACATAAAAAGCACAGCAGCCAACTGCGCTAAGATCAAATATACGTGAAAAAGTACAGCAGCCAACACTCAAACAAACAAAGTTCAACAAACAGAAATAAAAAATAGTGTAGCGCTTCTAAGGTGAAGAATATGTTGAAGGAATGCTCCTATAACAAAGAACATATAGATGTGTAAATAAACAAAATAAAGTCCAAAGAAATGGATGTAGGCTTCCGTGGAAGGACCGGCACAATGGTAGTCAGACCGTATCACAATACGAGGCAAATCTCATTAAACGGACATGTCCATGTACGACAGCTTGTCTGGAAACATTGGGAAAAAATAGATGGGTACTTCTTACCAGATCTGTTGGACTCACACAGTCATATGACGGTTGAGTCAATAAGGCTTGGGGTCACAATCTGGGACCGAGGAGTGGATCAAAGTGGGTTCATCAGCCTGGTGGAGAGACTTCAAAAGACCGTATATCCAAATGATGAATCTCACCGATGGAACTTCGGAATGGTTAAGAAATCCAACTCAGGTATAGCTCACTGCACTCCGATACTCCAAATACCCCAAATGGAGGGGAAGATATTTAAAGGGTTTAGACCAAAAAAGAAAAAAGAAAGAAAAAGCTCCACATGGTGCGGGTCAGGCGATAAAAAATAGTAATTTATTAAAAGTCAAAAGAGTAACAAATGACTTAGTGATCACAAAGCAATAAGGTAAAATTTAAAGTAAAAGCAATGTGGGGTGCCAACAGCTAGCCCGACGCGTTTCGACACATATGTCTTCGACAGGGGCATGACAGGTTGCCCCTGTCGAAGACATATGTGTCGAAACGCGTCGGGCTAGCTGTTGGCACCCCACATTGCTTTTACTTTAAATTTTACCTTATTGCTTTGTGATCACTAAGTCATTTGTTACTCTTTTGACTTTTAATAAATTACTATTTTTTATCGCCTGACCCGCACCATGTGGAGCTTTTTCTTTCTTTTTTCTTTTTTGGTCTAAACCCTTTAAATATCTTCCCCTCCATTTGGGGTATTTGGAGTATCGGAGTGCAGTGAGCTATACCTGAGTTGGATTTCTTAACCATTCCGAAGTTCCATCGGTGAGATTCATCATTTGGATATACGGTCTTTTGAAGTCTCTCCACCAGGCTGATGAACCCACTTTGATCCACTCCTCGGTCCCAGATTGTGACCCCAAGCCTTATTGACTCAACCGTCATATGACTGTGTGAGTCCAACAGATCTGGTAAGAAGTACCCATCTATTTTTTCCCAATGTTTCCAGACAAGCTGTCGTACATGGACATGTCCGTTTAATGAGATTTGCCTCGTATTGTGATACGGTCTGACTACCATTGTGCCGGTCCTTCCACGGAAGCCTACATCCATTTCTTTGGACTTTATTTTGTTTATTTACACATCTATATGTTCTTTGTTATAGGAGCATTCCTTCAACATATTCTTCACCTTAGAAGCGCTACACTATTTTTTATTCCCCTCCACATGTTGTTGCCTGGAAGGCCAAGGTTGGACGTTGGAAGCCTCAGCTGGGGGTGAAGGAAGCCTTGAAGGAAGACGGTCGAGTGGTGGCCTGGGTTCCCTCTGGTCTACCAGAAAATGCAGCCTCTCGTAGTACACCATCCTGGGGACATAAATGGCATCTGGATCTCCTGATCTCAGGGAATCCTGGTGCTTCTTTCGCTCCCTGAGATATGTACTCTTCAGGGCACCAATTTTGGCCATCACATAGGTCATGTCTACCGTGGGGACCATGATCTTCACCAAAGCAAGACGTTTCTCCAGTGCTGCCTTCCTCTTTCTTCGGTCATTATAAAAGGGGTTGTTCCTCTGCCACAGGCAGGGTAGCTCCCTGAGCAGTTCAATGAATAGCCCCATAAAATTGGAGTTCTTGAAGGGATCCATCTTGTCTGCAAGACACAACACAAGACAAACCCTAATAATAATAATGCCATGCTAAAACCTCCTAATCTTGTCCCAACATAAGCCTATATAGAAGCAGTATAGGCTAGTGATGTACCAAGTTCAAAATTGTACCTTCGTTTGCACGATCGGCGTTTCAGCTCCTCACTTTGTTCACAGATTGTACGTAAGACACACGCGTGTTGCGTTTTATATACAGTGCGCATGCGTGAAACCCTGCCCTTGACGTTCTTTCTAGACTATTCCCCGCCCCTTCTCTTTCGGCGCAGTGGGGAGAGCACATGGCGGAGAGAACGCAGGTGCACAATCACAGTTCCACTAACGAGGAGGAGGGCGAGGAAAGCCCAGAGCCGGAAACGTCCCGATCCTGGAGAAGAAGATTTGAGGCCTCAAATATGTATTTTGGAAAGATGTTGGAGATGGTGGACATATTGAAGAGGACCGACTGTGATGGGAAGTATGGACCTTACCCAAACCCAAATATCAGAAAGGCCAAGATCATGACTAAAGTTGTGAAGAGTCTTCAGAAGAATTTTGGGGTACGACGATCCAAGGATCAACTGAGAAAACGCTGGTCAGACCTGAAACTGAGGGAGCACGATCAATACAGAAGGATCAAGCGTGTTCTTCAAAAAAGTAAGTAGTTGTCGTGTGTTCATATTATTATTATTGCTTGCATACTGCTCCATGTGCTTTGATTTAATGTTGTACAGTTTAAAATGGCCACTTTCATGGTCATGGGTTCAATCATTCGTACTAAACATTAGACATGTGCAAAAGGAAAAAATTCGTTTAGTTTCGTTTAGTTTTAATTCGTTAATTCATTAATTTCGTTTAGTTATACTCGTTAACTTCCTTAAATTCGTTTTCGGATTTCGTTTAGTTTTCTACCGAATTCGAAAAATCGGCCACATTCGAAAATATTTCAACCAAATTCGAAAATATTTCTACCGGATTCGAAATTATTTCAACATGATTCGACATTATTTCAACCACATTTGAAAATATTTTGTGACCCGACTTTAGGGCCATGTATCTCGGGGTCACTTGGTGCTAGACACTCCAAATTTGGGGTTTCTAGCTATAAGTGACCCCGAGATATGTGGCCCCAAAATCGGGTCGCAAAATGTTATTAGTTATTAGAGCAGAGAATGACATTTTGCGACCCGATTTTGGGGCCACATATCTCGGGGTCACTTATAGCTAGAAACCCCAAATAGTATGCAAACACAATAGTACTAGCACTACAACATATCCAAATTTGGAGTGTCTAGCATCAAGTGACCCCAAGATACATGGCCCTAAAGTCGGGTCACAAAATATTTTCGAATGCGGTTGAAATAATGTCGAATCATGTTGAAATAATTTCGAATGAGGTTGAAATAATTTTGAATCATGTCGAATTCATTCGAATTCATTCGTTATATTTGTTTCGTATTCGTTGTAATTTGTTATTTTTTTATTCGGACATTCGGATGCATCCGAATGTCCGAAAGATGCAAAATTCGGCCGAATTTCGATTAGTTACGAAACGAATTGCACAAGCCTACTAAACATCGTTCGTTAGCCCACTCCCAAAACAAAGTTTTCCCAACTTACACTTCACTACATTTGTTCACACTGCAGGTAAGTATTCCAGCTTTAGAAAGTGTCCAAAATAATGTTCTCACCTTTGAACTCGGCCAAAAAATTGGACGACGCTTCCAAGCAATGTTTCATATTCCTAGTTCTGCCCTCTGTGTGCTAAATATTCCTTTTTTACATTCTCACAGGGGAGAGAAGATTCGGTAAGTCTGAGGACACCAGGGACCCCACACCTCCAAAAGAAGGCGAACTTCCAACACCAGAAGCAGAGGAGCAGGAGGAGGAAGGAGAGATTGTTGAAGTTGGACAAATTGTCACCACAACAGCTTACGGTAAGCTAATCAATGTTTGTCATCATATTTATAATACATGGTGTGTTTATTTTTGTTTTTTTAGGTGATGTGGAAGAAGAATCACATTTTACCAGTGAAAGTGCCCAGATCCTGATTGGGGAGATAATGGGGTGCAATCGTGATTTAGAAATTATACAGAAAAACATAAATGATGTTCAACATAAAATGAACAACATCATTGATGTTTTGGGGAGAGTTTGAAACACCCCAAACTAGCTCAGGTTTTTTTTTTTTTCAAACAAACAACTTTTGTATTTTACTAAAAGCCAAATTTGGAAGATGCACACAATGTGTCAACATGTCCTATCTCCTATCATGGGGGATCAATGTACGTATTTTGTGGAAAGTGGCTCAGATGAAGGGGTTGCACCCCCAAAACATGTACATTGATCCCCCATGATGGGAGATAGCACATGTTGATACACTGTGTGTATCTTCCAAATTTGGCTTTTCCAGGGGTGACACCCCATGTGATGAAGGCAATATCAGCCGTTGACCTTTGTACAGTAGGTGCCACCGATATTGTGTTTCCAGTGCGACAGTATCGCGCTGGTTCCCGGTGACAGGCTCCTCTAACCAGCGCGGTACAGTTGCGCTGGCTGCAATAGGAAAATGGCTACTTATATAGGGACAAGGGGCATCCTTCGGGACTGTGACATCGTAAGGGGGCGGGGTCATCATGTGACATCAACCGGTGACCCCGCCCCTTGTCCCTATATAAGTCGCCGCGCACCACGCCCCTGGCATTGCGGCCGGAGAGAGCATCAAGTCAACATCTCCAGAAGAAGAAGAACGGAAGGCGGCGGTGGCGGAGACGGCGACAGAAGACCGGGCCACCGCTAGTAAAAGAGCTGAAAGAAGGCGCGGTGGCCCGGCAAGAAGAAACGAAGGGGGGGACAAGACCCCCGAAGTCGGAAGAAGAGGGCGGCGACGAAGAAGAAAGCCAGGCTCCTCCGCTAGCAAAAGAGCTAGCAGAAGATAGCGGAGGAGTCCGGCGAGAAGACCCCCGAAGACGGAAGACCACCGGAGCTGTGCAATAAACCCTTGTGTGTTGTGTTTTTTTGTATATTTTTTTCACAGGTGAATGGGTAGGGGTACATTGTACCCCATACTCATTCACATAGGGTGGGGGGCCCTGATTCCGATAAGCCCCCCGCCCGCAGACCCCGACAACCAACGGCCAGGGTTATCGGGAAGAGGCCCTAGTCCTCATCAACATGGGGACAAGGTGCTTTGGGGTGGGGGAGCCGCCCCCTTCCCCAAGGCACCCCCACATTGAGGGCACGCGACCTGGTATGGCTCAGGAGGGGGGGGGGGCGCTCGCTCGTCCTCACCCCCTTTCCTGACCGGCCAGGCTGCATGCTCGGATAGGGGTCTGGTATGGATTTTGGGGGGACCCCACGCCGTTTTTTTCGGCGAAGGGGATTCCCCTTAAAATCCCTACCGGACCTAAGGGCCTGGTATGCCTCCCAAGGAGGAACCCACAACGTTTTTTTTTTACATTTGGTGTGGAGTTCTCCCTTAGGATTCATACCAAACACAGTGCCTGGTATTGGCGGGAATCCAATTCGGATCCCCGCACCAGTGTCAACCCGGCCAGCGATGCCTGTCACTTATCTGGAAATGAAAAGAAACATTTTTCCTTTCCCGATGCGAGCCAGCTCAGCGCTGGCTCCCACGACGGGGCTCGTAGAGTGTCAATCTCGCCGCTAGAAGCGGCGAGATTGACACAATATCGAGGTCATCTACTGTAAGTTCCTGTGTTCTGTATGTTATGCTTTGATACATGCCTGTTTACACAAAACCATTACCGAAAATAATGTTTTTGATACACCCAATATGTTGGTTTGTTGTAAAATCCTTTTCTAAATGCACATGTGAATGTGCTTTGATTAAAAAGTGAAATTATCAACAATGTGTGGCTTCCTTTTTCAATGCGCAAAAGCAGTATTTGGAGTAAAGTTGTTGTTTTCTGTGACAATGGGTGTTATTTACTAAAGGCAAATCCACTTTGCACTCCAAGTACAGTTTCAGGTGCACTTTTGAAGTGCACTTGTAGTGCATAGTGAATGTGCCTTTAGTAAATAACACCCACAGAGATGCGTAAATTTGCCCAATCACGCCATTTTCCTGACCCCACATATTTCTGCCATGGTGCTGAAAATTAGCAATATTTTGTCAGTAATGCACTACATACATTAGCAACAAAAAGAAGGTGTGTGTGTAGCAGACCCACAACATAATAAGATTATCTGAAGAAGAAACTGTCCCCTCATCTCGCTCTGAACTTGGGTTTGCACTGTTGTAGAAAAAGGCCCAACAAAAAAAAGCAAAAAGACCTAGGAGACACCTAAAAGCAAGCCAAGCAGTAAATGAAAACAAAGATTATTGTAGTTTCAAAGAAAAATTTATTTAAAAAATGCCTCTCAGACATTGTCTGGCATATCAATGGCCCCCCCACCCACAAAGTACTCCATGTATTAGGTTCTGACCTTGTGGGCGCTTTGGGGGGGCAAGCCAAGACGAGCAGCTTCAAGGGCCATGAGATTGTCATTTTCAGGCAAGTCTGCATCAGGGCCAACTGAGACCACATAGTTAGCTGAATGTCTTTTCAAGAAATTGTGCAGAATGCAGCAGTTAAGCACTATATGATTGAGTTTATATTCCGCCATGTGGATTGGCGTCAAAAATAGGCGGAACCAGCTGGCCAGTATTCCAAAAGTGTTCTCCACGACTCTTCTGGCTCTGGCCAGCCAGAAATTAAAAATCCTCTGAACGGGGTGTGAGTCCTCATTGGGAAAGGCCGCATCATGTCCACATAAAGGAAGTCATAGGTCGCTGACACCGCCGCCAACATCACGATACTATTAAACCCCTTGTAATTATAATAGTACGACCCCGAGTTGGGGGGTGGGACGATGCGGACGTGTTTCCCATCAATTGCACCTCCACAATTGGGAAAGTCACAACGGCTGGCAAAGTGGGAGGCCACAGTCTGCCATTCCTGTGGCGTTGAAAGAAACTGTGGAGTGAAACAAGACAAAAAATTAGTAATTTGGCACATCAACATTGCAAGCAGATTAGACACAAACATTTTTGGCCAAGATCAGTATAACATTTTGGGAAATTAGTATTTAAAGCCTAAAGTATAAGGTCCCCCTATCAAAGTCTTCCAGCATGCATGAGGACAAAGGGGCAGAGCATATCAATTAGAGCATATTGCAATCATGGTAATTAGGGAAGGAGGAAAGAAATCCAAGACATTAGCAATCATTAAATACATAGAATGTGATGTTAAAGGAGAAAACTTACCTTCATATAGTCCTTCTGCAGGACTTGAATGATGGCTGAACAGATCTCTGGAATAATGATCCCCAGAGCCTGGGGGGAGATGCCTGTGGAGAACTTCAGGTCCTGAAGACTTCTCCCTATCACCAAGTACCGCAACGTGGCAATGAGCCTCTGCTCCAGAGTGATGACTTGCGGCATGCAGGTATCCTGCCTGCTGATATAAGGGGACAGCAAAGCCAGCAGACGGTGAAAAACGGGGTCCGTCATCCGGAGATAATTCTTGAAATCATCAGGATTATTCTCCCGGATCTCACGGAGCAAAGGCATGTGCGAGAACTGATCACGCTGGCGCAACCAATTCTTGGTCCACAAACGCCTCCTCACCCTGTTCATGGACCGGGCTTATGTGAAAGCTAAAACCCCAACACCAAGCCCCTGCACAGCACAAACTCTACGATGAGTACGTACACGAAACATGGCTTGAAAACGGTCGGCTGGTCAGAACGGACAACAGAAAGCACCGATAAACAGCAATGCCTGAAAGAACGACCTGAAAAGCAGAAACAAGCAGACAATAAGCAATGCAAATCAAAGCGTACTATACCAAGATATAGTCCACAATGAGAAACAAATGCTTACTGACTACACGCACTGATAATCAGATACGCACCGACAAGCACAAACTGAAGAGCAGTAACGAACTGAAGCACAAATCTGAAAAGCGCGAATCATCTCTCACCAAACTTCTACTAACACGCAATAAACACGAGATCAGCAGAAGGAGCCCAAAGAGTGCCGGACGTGGTGCTGAACTTCCCTTTTCTAGGCCTGTCATACGCGGCTTACGTCACCGCGTTCATGGCAACCGGAACGTCCAACAACTTAGTCCGACCGTGTGCATGCAACACCACTTCCGGACCTCTTCCGGACTAAATCCGTCGGAATTTATCCAACGGATTTAGTTGCCGGAATGTCCGACTGTGTGTACAAGGGCTTAGATTGGAGTGGGATGTGTTGTTGTGCTGCAAAGTCTAAATCGATTAAACAACTACAAGCCCCCAAATCGATTATCGCAGTCACTGGTATTGTCCTTCCTGGCAACTGGAACGAGATAGATAGGGCCAGGTGAGAGGTTCTGGTAGAGGAAGGTGAATGGTTGGGAGAAGAGGTAGCCAGGACCTTGCGTAATTTAGCAGGACAAGAAGAGACATAATGGCCAGCTTCCCCACAATACAGGCACAAGTAATTCTGTTGCCGACGAAGTCGTTCTTAGGCGGAGCTTAATTAGTCCAAGTTGCTTGGGTGTAGCAGAAACAAAACTCAGGAGCTGGCTTCCAGGGTAGCATCCAAGCTGGGTGGAGCTGCTGAGTAGATGTTTCTGTCTTGCGCTCCCGGAACCGTCGGTCGATCTGGATAGATACTGTAATTAAAGTCTCTAGGGTATCGGGGACCCCAATCTGGGCTAACTCATCCTTCAAATCCTCAGAAAGACCGAGGTGGAACTGACTTCGGAGGGCTGCCTCGTTCCACTTGGTATCTGCGCTCCAGTGTCTGAAATCGGTCACATAGTCCTCGACCACTCGGTTGCCTTGCCGGAGCGTGTGGAGAACAGCCTCAGTGGTAGAAGTCCATAGTTAACTATGTAAAGCAAAATGTGTTTTATACTGAAAATTAATAAAAATGAGATTTGAAACAGTTTCTTAGAGGGACAGGCCATCTTCAAGTTAGCTGTGGATAACCACACGTGTTTACCGGGTTCAAGGATTCTTGAATTCGGGTTCAAGAGTTCTCCACGCATTTTCTTGTAATACTCCTGAGTCTTGGTCATGGTTTCTTGTAAAAGTTTATTATTAGTGGAGAAGAAATCCATAGTAAAGAGACCCAGTCATCCTGAGAGAAGTCAGAGAAGCAGTGGAGGTATTGCTCCAAAGTCTGATTGGTTCTCTCAGTTTGCCTGTTTGTTTGGGGGTTGTAAGCTAAAGAGAACACCAACTCTATTTCAAGGGAGCCACAGAGAGCCTTCCAGACCCTAGAGCAGTGATGGCGAACCTTGGCACCCCAGATGTTTTGGAACTACATTTCCCATGATGCTTCACTACACTGAAGAGTGTGTGAGCATCATGGGAAATGTAGTTCCAAAACATCTGGGGTGCCAAGGTTCGCCATCACTGCCCTAGAGGTAAACTGGACACCTCGATTGGACACAATATTTGCTGGGACCCCATGCAACCTTACTATTTCTTTGACAAATATCTTCACCGTCTCTATGGCTGAGGGTGTGCCCTTCATAGGGAGGAAATGTGCCATTTTGGACAATCTGTCTCCTACAACAAAGATGGTGAAAAAGCCTTCTGACAGGGGGAGCTCCAGGATGAAGTCCCTCAAGATCATTCTCCACTGTCTTTCTGGGATGGGTAAGGGTTTTAATAGGCCCCAAGCTTTTGTCCGGCTATTCTTACTTTAGGCACAAATGTTACACAAATCTACATAATTTTTACAGTCGTTGAACAGTTGTGGCCACCAGAAAGTATGCTGTACCAGCTCAGCCGTCTTAGGGGTAGAAAAATGCTAATGGTCATGGCAAAGCTCCAGTATGGGTACCCTTAAGCCCTCAGGGACCACAATCTTGCTCTTGTGACAAAATAAGCCGTCTTTTACACTGGTTTTTAGCAGACGGGGACATTCCCATAGAGGCCTGTCTTATCCAGGAAATGAGATCCCCTTGGAGCAGCAAGAAGTTCCCAGAAGGGAGGCTAGTGTCCGGAGGTAAGGTCTTCTCAGAATCATGAAACATGCGTGAGAGTGCATCTGGCTTGACGTTTTTAGAACCGGGTCTGTAAGTAATATGGAATTTAAATCTGGAGAAAAAAAGTGCCCATCTAGCCTGTTGTGATCTTAGTCTTTTGGCTGTTCTCAAATACTTCAAATTCTTGTGGTCGGTGTAGACCAAAATGGGATGTGCAGCATCCTCCAGTAGATAACGCCACTCCTCCAGAGCCGCCTTGATGGCCAGAAGTTCCCGAACCCCCCCATCATAGTTCCTTTCTGACATTGAAAGTTTGCGTGAGAAGAAAGCTACTGGGTAGAGAATAGCTTTGGTGCTTTGCCGCTGGGAGAGCACCACTCCTACTGCAATTTCCAAGGCATCAACCTCCAAAACGAATGGCCGAGCAGGGTTAGGGTGTTTCAAAATGGTAGCTGAGGTTAACAGTTCTTTAAGTTTTTCAAAGGCCGACTTGTGCCTTAGGAGTCCAGCAGAATCGGGTTCCTTGGTTCCTTGCCTGGTCAGCTCTTTGCCTGGTCAGCTCAGTGATAGGAGCAATTATCGCAGAAAAGCCTTTGATGAACTTCCGGTAGAAGTTGGAGAAGCCAATAAAGCACTATACCCCTTTCTTATCTGCTGGCGCAGGCCAGTCCAAGATGGCAGATACCTTTTGAGGGTCCATTTTGATGCCCTCGACCAAAATGACTAAGCCCAAAAATTGAATGCACTGGAGTTCAAACTCGCATTTTTCGGATTTAGCATAAAGCCCATGCTGCCTGAGTCAAGTTAGGACATTCCAAACGTGCCTGCGGTGGTCGGCCAGTGAAAAAGAGAAGATTAAGATGTCGTCAAGGTAAATTATAAACTATAGGACTGGTGATTTGCTGTTAGCCAGCCGGCTCCTTTCTTCCATGCAAGTTTTTATTCACCTGTTGTAAGTGCAACATTTTTATATATTAATACACATTTAAGTAAGATTTACACTATAGTGAACTTCTTTTCCTGGGCTCCCTGAAGATCGAAACGGTATTTGACTTCACGTGGTTGCGAGGTGTATGAGGTCCTGCTGCAGCGATTCATCCCGTGATCAGTCCCACCTGGAAGCATACGTCTAAGCTCACAAGGCGTTGGCTGGGCTTTAGCCACATGCCTGTTTAGCTTGCCTTCTGGTAAGCAAGTTTTCCTTAAGGTGGCGGTTCACTTTTGTGTGACGTGAATCACTGTGGTGTTTACGAGTAGAGGGACCTTTACTTAATCATCATCAAACAAATTCATGTTATTTATGCTTACTCCTCAAGGACTTTGCATTTATAAATTTTGGACAATTTTATCACGGCTCCTTTTTTTGTAATCATTTTTGTTTGTGTTATGTATCTCACTTTGAGCTGCAGCTTTCATTCCTTTGTTAGAAAATTATATCTGGTATAGCTGATCCGATCAGCCCCTAACCTGTCCACCTTTAGGAGAAACCTGAAAACTCATTTATTCAGGGAAGCCTATCGCACACCCACCTAACAACTGTCCCCGGGCCACCCCCATCAAATCATTCCCCGCATCTATTACCTTTTGTACCACCACCCCCTCCATTTAGAATGTAAGCTCTAGAACTGTACTGTAATTGTGCTGTCCTCCCTCTACATTGTAAAGCAATGCGTAAACTGTTGGGGCTATACAAATCGTGTATAATAATATTAAATAATATTAATAGATTTTTCTGTTAACAAATATTAACTGCATGCCCAATAATACTGAGTACATAAAGAGAGGACAATTTGAATCGTTGTTAAAAACTGCTATTATGATTCCAGCTGTTATTAGTCTGAAAAGAAAGGGCAAATACAGGCTTTTGCTTTGGATATCACCCCGTGTTCCATATTGACATATTAGCCTAGTAAAAAAAACTCCCCACTATGAGCAAGTAAGAAAGATTGATATAGTTCTAGAGGACTCTAAGGAGCAATATTCAAACAGGTGCAGCTGATGGTATTACTACAATATTAGCGTAGTGGTTGTAAAATAATGCTGTGTAGCAGGATTAAATACATTCTTTGACATATTCAAATGAGCCATGAACATATTTGGCTATGTTTGCCGTTATTCACAGAACATATAGATTAGGTCAGCATAGTATGCTAGCTTCCAGTAAGCTTACTCCTCAGCTTACAACAAGGTGGTCTGAGGGCTCAGCAGCTTCAGAACATCCAGTTCTAGCTTTGTTCATAAAAAAAAAAAAGTATGCCCCTGATAGTTGTTAGAAAGAAGAAGCAAAGACCACAATTCAGTGTGAACCTGGCACCCAAATAAAGGACACAAAGGAAAGCTATTAGCAGTAATGAAGAGATACATAATATGATTTGGATTCAAATCCAGAATGGCTGCTGTTCTAGTTCCCTGAAGCCATCCGGATAAAATTATGTCATGCATGCCACACTTGCAACTTTTTGAGAAGAAAAAATGTTCAGCTTTTGATAAATTAAAACAACAGGTGAAAATGAGCCAATATGGTACTGCATGAATCACAACTATTAAAAATGATGTGTTTTTTTTAACTTCTCAATTTAAAGAACTCCGAAGGTTCATTTTTGCAAAAAAAACAAAACCCTCTTAGAAGTACTGAATAAAACCTACAGGGTCATTTAAGGTGAATTTAGGATGTGTGATGCTACACACAATTGTTCTGTAATATATAAGCATGTTTAATGACTTTAATGTTGCATGTGTGTTACTTAGATACCAGGATTTTTAACATATTGCCAAAACTAAATGTTACAGAGCCAAAAATGTATTTCCTAAACTATCATGACAATTTCTTACTAGGAGTAATTGCAGGAAAATGTTCATGACAAAAAAAGTCTTGAACTTGTACTGAGGAAAGTTGAAGTACTGTAAATGTATTCCCAGATGGTGACTTATGCCGCGTACACAATCCCGCCAGCAAACGTCCGATGTGACGTTTTGGTCGGAAAATGCGACCCTGTGTATGCTCCATCTGACTTTTGCTGGCAGAATTCCCACCAGCAAAAGATTGAGCGGGTTCTCTATTTTTAGGTCGGAAAAAGTTCAGATCAGAAATTCCGATTGTCTGTAGAAATTCCGACGTACAAAATTCCTACGCATGCTTAGAAACAATTTGACGCATGCTTGGAAGCATTGAACTTAATTTTGTCAGCTCGTCGTAGTTTTGTACGTCACCGCATTCTTGACAGACGAAAGTTCAGAGAACTTTTGTGTGACCGTGTGTATGCAAGCCAAGCTTGAGCGGAATTCCGTCGGAAAAATCATCCAAGATTTTTTCGACGGAAATTCCGCTCGTGTGTATGGGGCATTAAAGTGTATTTCCACTTCTACAGCCAATAGAGATAACATCTACTTTATATTATATTTGTTACATGTTCCCATTCATATAGAATAACTTATCGTATTTCAAATATTTAAAAATTGCTGAGAAATCTTACTTAACTTTCCCCTTTTATGTAATGTTAAAGTGGATATAAGTCAAACTGTGAAAAAAAGAACCGCGCTGACCTTAAAATATATCAAATCTAAAGAGTGGCCTCACTAATTAAGGCCCCACTCCCCTCCCCCTACTCAAAATTGTTCTAGAAGAGCAACAGTGAAAAATCACATCTATAATGCAAAGTGAAATATTGGACATTAACCACTTGCTTACTGGGCACTTAAACACCCTTCCTGCCCAGACCAATTTTCAGCTTTCGGTGCTCTCACAATTTGAATGACAATTACTCAGTCATGCAACACTGTACCCAAATGAATTTTTTGTCCTTTTTTTCCCACAAATAGAGCTTTCTTTTGGTGGTATTTGATCACCTCTGGGGTTTTTATTTTTTGCGCTATAAATGAAAAAAGACCGAAAATTTTGAAAAAAAAACGCATATTTCTTTGTTTCTGTGACAGAATTATGAAAATTATTAATTTTTCTTCATAAATTTCGGCCACAATTTATACTGCTACATATCTTTGGTAAAAATAACCCAAATTAGTGGATATTATTTGGTCTTTGTGAAAGTTAGAGAGTCTACAAGCTGTGGTGCGAATCGCACAAAATTGATCACATCTGATGTACTGGTGGCCTATCTCGCTTCTTGTGACCCGAACAAGCCAGGAAAGTACAAATACCCCCCAAATGACCCCTTTTTGGAAAGTAGACATTCCAAGGTATTTAGTAAGAGGCATAGTGAGCTTTTTGATGTTGTAATTTTTTTCCCACAATTCTTTGCAAAATTAAGATTTTTCATTTTTTTTTTCTCCACAAAATTGTCATTGTAATAGGTTATTTCTCTCACGTGGCATGTGTATACCACAAATGACACCCCCCAAAAAATTCTGCTACTCCTCCTGAGTATTACAATACCACATGTGTGTGACTTTTTCACAGCCTGGCCACATAGAGAGGCCCAACATGCAGATAGCGCCATCATGTGTTCTAGGAACATAAATTACACATCTAACTTGTTGACTATTTATTACACTTTTGAAGCACCAGGACAATGACACATGACACTGATGACAGATGGCACTGATACGTGGCAATGATGACACTTATACGTGGCACTGATGACAGGTGGCACTGATGACAGATGGCACTAATATGTGGCACTGATGACAGATGGCACTAATATGTGGCACTGATGACACGTGGCACTTATACGTGGCACTGATGACACGTGGCACTAATACGTGGCACTGAAGACACGTGGCACTGAAACGTGGCACTGAGGACAGATGGCACTAATACGTGACACTAATACGTGCCACCGATGACAGATGGCACTAATACATGGCACCGATGACGCATGACACTGATGACAGATGGCACTGATAAGTGGCATTGATGACACGTGACACTGACAACAGATGGCACGTGACACTGACAGGTGGCACTGATGACAAATGGCACTGATACGTGGCACTGATGACAGATGGCACTATGTGGCACTGATGACACGTGGCACTGATGACACGTGGCACTGACGACAGGTGGCACTGACGACAGGTGGCACTGACAACAGGTGGCACTGGGGGCAGGTAGCACTGGGGTGGATGGCACTGGGGGCAGGTAGCACTGGGGTGGATGGCACTGGGGGCAGGTAGCACTGGGGTGGATGGCACTGGGGCGGATGGCACTGGGGCAGATGGCACTGCTGGGGGTGGATGGCACTGCTGGGGGCGGATGGCACTGCTGGGGGCGGATGGCACTGCTGGGGGAGGATGGCACTTTTTATTTTATTTTTTTACTTTTTTTTTTTTTTTACTACAGGCAGAACGGCTGCCGCTGCAGCCGTTCATCTCTCCCCTCTCACACTGTCTGTGCGAGGAGGGAGAGCGCCGCTGAGAGATGATCTCATATGTTTACATATGAGATCATCTCCCATTGGACACACCGATCACACTGTAAACGGCCGCTGTGATTGGCCGTTTACAGTGATCTGTGTTTGCTTGTCCCCGGGGGACACGGCGAACACAGAACTTCCGCGATGCGCGCCCGCGGTGGCGCGCATTGCAGAAGTAAACATCAGGACGTCCAGGGACGACCGCCCGGACGAACACCCCGGCTCTACGGCCGTCATTCGGCCATAGGGCGGGCGCAAGGAGGTTAATCAAAACATCTCAAAAGTAATACATAACGACCATAAAAGTGATAATGAGCATACAAAATTAATCCAAACCTGTGAATAGAAAATTAAGACTATCACCATATATTAAACGTCCTGTGATATAAAGTCCAAATAGCAATATGTACACCACTTGTGACAAAAAACGTGACCCATAAATTAATAAATAAATGAAAATAAAAACACAAATAAAAGTTCATCCAAAAAATCTTCTATTGCTGTGAGCCGTGTAGGATCTACCACCACATATGTAAGAACTGGCTCCTTAGCAGAAGGTTCAGGCCCCAAGGGGTCACAAATGGCTTATAGGGATTATGGTAGCTACTCCAACCACCACATTCCTCCACCATTACAGATGACCTCCTATATATGCATCCACTGCATCAGGCTTCCGAAGAGCTCTCCCATTAACAGTGTCTCAAAGGTGGGCATCCAAACATAAAAGACAGAATGGCTCCAGATAGTGTAAAATCCCAATTTAATGAAGGTTAAAAGGAAAATAAAATGCACACTTACAAACATGAAGAAACATTAGGCCTTAAGTGGGTTGCACCGGCCGGACGCATACCATCACAAACCCGTCCTCCCCAGATCGTATTCACAAACCACGAGGTGACATCAGTGCGATGCTCCGCCCTACGCATTTTGTAATAACTTACGTCTTCCCGGGGCATGAGGCGACGTAAGTTATTACGAAACGTGTAATAACAAATTGCGGCTCGTGTGATGATGTGACATCAAAAACACTCTAAATCTGCATAAAGCGATGTTCCACTGTTAACAGAATGATGGTCACCAAGGACCAGTTAAATTAAATATATTTCTTTCTTCAGGGGTGTAAAAATATGTAGAACAGCACCATTCTAAGGTAGGTACAGTATATGATAAATCAGTATAACTGATATTACATATCATATGATATCATAGCATATAAAACATTTTGATAAAAGCTTAAAATGAGTTTAACGCATACCACGTTTGTGAATAAGCACAGATACAACAGCCGACCATTTAAACACAGAAAGTAGCATTCATGATAGTACCCAGGGGCAACTCGACAAGCATTGCCCATATAGGGCAAGGATACCGGAAGCGACGTCCGGGGTACGAACGAGGAGTCCGTTCGTTTTTTAGCTGTAACTTTTTGCTCTTAATTGTGCTACTAAATGTGAGTACCCAGGACTATGTCCTTTTTACAATAAAACCTGTTTGACATTACTTCACTATTGGAGCCCCTCTTCTTTTTTCCGGGTTTGATCTGTGGTCCATGGCTGAGTACCTGGAGGGAATTGCCTGGGGTGCCTATATCAGCTGAGGACATACACCTTAACCATTGGAGCATATTGCTGTCTAACTGACAGCAGTGAGGTAAGGTACCCACTGCACTCAGTGTGCGAGCACCTGCTTTGAGAGGTTGTAAGATCACCGGTGGAACTATCCCCTGTTTGTTCACAGAATTAGCCTATTACACAGCACAGTGTGGACTCACTTATTTGCATGACCTGATACGGATTGCTATTTTTTTCGAGAAATAGAGACACTTTAAGGATTTTTTTTGGACTGTGTTTTATATCTAGTTTTATATATATTTTTTTGTTTATTTATTTGTTGGATTTTACTTTTATATAATTTTTTAACGCATATATATTGTTTTCACTTGGATGCACTTTTATGGATTGAGACACATTTTGGATTGCACACTCTTTTGGATTATTATTATTATTACCTGCGATTCCGCTATTTATTGTTTCACTTGCACTTTATTAGGAATACGTAGACTATTTGAATTTCTATACTGATCACTTTATGAATGATACTAGGAATATGTGTATTACCTGAATATCTTATTAGTCACTTTATAATGATTTTATGCATATAGGGTATAGATACAGTTTAAATGAATTGTTTGTTATAATCGCATAGGTGTGCTTTTTAGACTTTGTATGCGATTATTTATTCACTATTATTGGATTCAATTTAGTTTTGTGTGGAGCGCAACACCATTCTTTATCATTATTTTTAAATGTAATGTGGTTAAGCTGATCACAAGGTTTTTTTGGATTTATACACAGGTTGAATTAGCACACCATTCTCTGAATATTTACAATTTATATTGGTGTGAGATCACTATCCAATGGTGTAGCTGTTCTAGTTTTACATTCATTTAGGAACCCATTTTAATTAGTTCTTGCATAGCGGTGCTCAAGTATCTCATACTTTTATCAGCATGGGGAGCTTAGTACACATTAATAAAATATAAGTGTATTTTTAAAAATATGCCCCTTTACTATCCTTTGGCTGAAGCCTATCCCCCAGGCAGCATTTACAAATTTTGCTGGAGTAGTGGTGTATTCTACTGCACATGTATGAAAGCTACAAAAGGAAACAGTAGATTTCCCATCTCTTGTAGGAAGACTATCTTAATTTTTTTGTGTTTGGAGAGGCCAGGGTGTCCCCTTGTGGTGCATGCTGAGTGACATTAACCTTTAATGCTCACTGAGCATTCCTTACGGTTTTGTAAGGCAACAAGTTTGTATCGGGCTTCATACCTCAAAATATATGAGTGGTATGTGAAGAACTTGCCTTACTGGCCTATCATAAAATTGCTACTTACCAGGCAGTAATAAAAAACGCTTGAGTTCATTGATTCACAAGCACTCAGATTAGGTGCTCTGATTGTGTCAAGTAGTGACCATCAGGTATCAAGGTAATGACACCCAGTCAATTAACATCTTCAGAAGGAAGTCAGCAATTTGTCCGGGCCTGCGATGTGTGTTGTGTATTTGTGTATGTGTGTCATGTATGTCCTGTGAGTCTTTTGTCTGTGCCAAATTTGGATTTATTTATGTGGGTAACTTTCATAAACTGTACCTAGCTTTAATTGATTGTTTATATTATAATTAATTCATTTTCAAATTAATAAAATACATAGTTTTTTTCTATTATTAAAAAGATTTTGAACTATTTATTGTTGTCAGTGGTAACCTCTCTACATGCCGGGCCTGCCGGCATGTACACCCCCTTTTTTTTTCCTATATGCTAATTGGTTATGGCAAAAACGCCCTAAGGGGTGAATGATTCAATTATGGGTCACTATTGCTGACCTCCTATTAGTGGTTAATCTTGCGTTCCCATTCCCTTTTTCCTTAATTTTTGAGATAGTCAGCAAAAGTAGCCCACATTTTCCTGTCTTGACATTTATCGTTTAACCCTACTTTCTGAGAAAAAAATTGCAATAGTCATAATCTCAATCCTACTTTTACTTTTGCATGAACATTTTTCATGTCATAATGTATCAACAAATATAAAACATACAATACACCTATAAATTAGTAAAAAAAAAAAGAAAAAAAAAAAAGAAAGAGAGCTTAAAATCCATAGAATATCTCCCTGATGGATTTGTTCTCAATATGCAAAAGTACATGATACTGATATCTCCCTCAGAATTTCAGAATGGATGTAACCACAACAGTTGAGCTGGAAACTGAACTTTACAAACTGTTCCCCGTAGAATCAAAATCAAAAGGACAATGTACAGGTTATCTAGATAACACGAAATGTCAAGAACAGAAAATAACAGAAAAATGCTTTAAAGACTTGCAATGATATCAGTAGAGAATTATTTAAAAAAAATCACGAATGAAAAACCTAAATTAATGAATATTCCATGTTTTTCTTTGAGGTAACCCAACCACTGTATAGTCTGTGAAAAATTATGAACTCACACAAGAAATGTCATGGTAATATTTTTAAAAGTCAAAATGTTCTTACATCACATAGAATATTAGCTTTTCAGCTAAATTTCAGTACTTCTTCATAAATCTCTATGAAATTCTGCATTAACATTTCTATGTCTTACACTCTCTTGTGGATACTTCATGGGAATATAAAGTAAACTCAGCTCAGTTGGTAATTCCAAAAACGTGGCTGAACATTCAAACTCAGCAAATAACAGATTTTGGAAATTGGGAAATGTCCCATTCTTCAAAATTAAAATCTATTCTTATTTTTCCACGTCCGCTCCAGAAGGTTTCACCGCCTTCATGACCAGGCCATTTTGTTTGCTATTTAGCATTGCACTACTTTAACTGGTAATTGAGAGGTCATGTAACGCTGTACCCAAACTAAATTTATATATTTTTTTTCAAATAGAGCTTTCTTTTTGTTGGTATTTGATCACCATTAGCATTTTTATTTTTTATTATATAAACAAAAAAAGGAAAGAAAATTTTGAAAAAACGAAACAAACATTTATTTTACGTTCTGCTATAAAACATATCTAATAAAATCTTTAGCCTAAAATCAAAAGGGGCAAAAATGTATTCTGCTACATTTCTTTGGTAATAAAATCTCCAATAAGTGTATATTGATAGGTCTGCGTGAAAGTTATAGTGTTTACAAACTATGGTATATACAGTGCCTTGAAAAAGAATTCATAGCCCTTGAAATTTTCCACAATTTGTCATGTTACAACCAAATTTTCATTGTATTTTATTGGGATTTTATGTGATAGACCAACACAAAGTGGCACATAATTGTGAAGTCACCTAATTAGTAAATAGAGTCCGCCTGTGTGTAATTTCATCTCAGTATAAATACAGCTGTTCTGCGAAATCCTCAGAGGTTTGTTAGAGAACCTTAGTGAACAAACAGCATCATGAAGGCCAAGAAACACCAGACAGGTTAGGGCAGGGCCGGACTGAGAATAAAATCCAGCCCTGGAAATAATTTCATACCAGGCCCATAGCATTATTATACCAACCCAACAGCATAACATCATTATTTTCTTGTTCATAAAAGGGAAAACTATGCATTTCAAAGCACATTTGAAGAGTGTATTATATATAAATAGACAGACATGAAAGCACATAGGGCTAGGGATATATATATATATATATATATATATATATATATATATATATATATATATAACAGCAAATTCCAGTTAAAAGTGGAGCAATCATCAAGGGGAACACCTGGGACTCTGGGAATGTAGGGGTGACCAGAGACCACCTTCCGCAGAAAGAATACACTAAGGTAAGAGGGGGGAGTCACTGACATGAGGGGGAAACCTTATTGTATTCTTGTTTTATTGTATTCACTCCCCCCTTACATCAGTGACCGCCCCTCAGACTGGCCTGGTGGTGCTGTCACTGACCTCCTCTCAGGTGCACCGTGCAGGGATTAATCAGTCGGCTCCAGCTTGGTGGCTCTGGTTTTATCCTATAGTCTCCTCTCCACAGTCCACACAAATCTGACTTCTCCCATGACCCCAATCCTCACGGCGCTCCTACTCTTGACTCCTCTCCAGACTCCCCCTCAGAGACTGCAGACATGATATAAGACAAGAGATGGCCAGAGGTTTCAGACATAATGCAAGAGATAGTTAGAGATGGAGGGCATAGTACAGGAGATAGTCAGAGAATGTGGGCATGGTACAGGAGATGTCAGAGAATGCAGGCATGGTGCAGTAGATATCAGAGGACGTGGGCATTGTACAGGAGATGGCAAAAGGTCAGAGGTTGCGGGCATGGTACAGGAGATGGTTAGAGACTGAGGACATGATACTAAAGATGGTAAGAGAATGTAGACATGATACAAGAGATCAATGCAGCCTCACCAGTGCCAATCAAATGCAGCCTCACTGTGCTTATCAAAGCAGTCTCACTGTGCCCATTAATGCAGCCTCACTGTGCCCATCATTGTAGCATCTATGCCAGCTCATGCAGCCTCACTGTGTACGTCCATGCTGCCTCACTATACCCATCAATGCAGCCTCACTGTGCCCATCATTGCACCCTCACTATGCCCATCAATGTAGGTAGCCTCACTGTGCTCATCAATGCAGCCTCACTGTACCCATCAATGTAGCCTCACTGTACCCATCAAAGCAGCCTCACTGTGCCCATCATTGCAGCCTCACTGTGCCCATCATTGCAGCCTCACTGTGCCCATCATTGCAGTCTCACTGTGCCCATCTTTGCAGCCTCATTGTGCCCATCAATGCAGCCTCACTGTGCCAATCAATTTAGCCCCACTGTACCCATCAATGAAGCCTCACTGTATCCATCATTGCAGCCTCACTGTGACCATTATTGCAGCCATTCTGTGCCCGTCATTGCAGCCTCAAGGTGCAGCCTCAAGGTGCCCATCATTGAAGCCTCAAGGTGCTCATCATTGCAGCCTCAATGTACCCACCATTGCAGCCTCAATGTACCCGCCATTGCAGCCTCAATGTGGCTGTCATTGCAGCCTCAATGTGACAGTCATTTCTGCCTCAATGTGCCCATCATTGCAGCCTCAATGTATCCATCATTCCAGCCTCAATGTGCCCATTATTTCAGCCTCAATGTGCCCATCATTGCAGCCTCATTGTGCCCATCATTGCATCCTCACCATGCCCATCATTTCAGCCTTACCATGCCCATCATTGCCACCTCATTGTGCCCATCATTGCAGCCTCAATGTGCCCGTCACAGCCTCAATGTACCCGCCATTGAAGCCTCAATGTGCCCATCATTGTAGCCTCAATGTGCCCGTCACAGCCTCAACGTGCACATCATTGTAGCCTCAATGTGCCTGTCACAGCCTCAATGTGCCCATCATTGCAGCTTCAATGTGCCCATCATTGCAGCCTCAATGTGCCTGTCACAGCCTCAATGTTCCTGTCATTATGCAGCCTCAATGTACCTGTCATTATGCAGCCCCAAGGTGCCTGTCACAGCCTCAATGTGCCCCATTGCGCTGCCATTGCAACCTCAGTGTGCATCTCCTGCTGTATTGCGGAGCTGACTCTGATGTTCGGCCAAGCTGTGACAAAAGTCCCGCCCTCCTGCTAGACCAGCTCGTATGATAGACGCAGTGTTCTGTCTATCACACAAGCTGGTCTAGGAGGAGGGCGGGACTTTTGTCACAGTCAGCGCCCCCCACACAGAGGTCCCCCCCACACAGAGGTCCCTCGCTGTGTGAGGGAATGAGAGAGGGGGAGCGCTGCCTGCAGCCACGGCTCAAATTGTCAGCAGCTCCAGGGCAAGGGGCCTACCAGGAAATATCTCGGTATCCCGGTAGGCCAGTCCGGGTCAGGGATAAAGTTGTAGAGAAGTTTAAAGCAGGGTTAGGCTATATAAAGACATCCCAAGCTTTGAAAAACTCACAGAACCCTGTTCAATCCATCATCCAAAAATGGAACAACTGCAATCCTACCAAGACATGGCCGTCCACCTAAACTTACAGTTTGGGCAAGGAGAGCATTATTCAAAGAAGCAGCTAAGAGGCCCATGGTAACTTTGGAGGAGATCCACAGCTCAGATGGGAGAATCTGTCGGCAGGACAGCTATTATTTGTGCACTCCACAAATTTGGGCTTTATGGAAGAGTGGAAAGAAGAAAGCCATTGATGAAAGAAAGCTATAAGAAGTCTTGTTTGCAGTTTGCGAGAAGCCATGTGGGGGACTCAGCAAACATGTGGAAGAAAGTGCTCTGGTCAGATTAAACTTTTTGGCCTACAAGCGCTATGTGTGGCGGAAAACTAACACTGCACATCAGCCTGAATATACCATACCCACTGTGAAACATGGTGGTGGCAGCATCATGTTGTGGGGATGCTTTTATTCAGCAGGGACAGGGAAGCTGGTCAGAGTTGATGGGAAGATGAATGGAGCTAAATACAGGGCAATCTTAGAAGAAAATCTGTAAAAGACTTGAAACTGGGATGGAGGTTAACCTTCCAGCAGGACAACGACCCTAAACATACAGTCAGAGCTACAATGGAATGGTTTAGATCAGGGGTCTCCAAACTAAGGCCCTGCAGTTGTTCAAGAACTACAATTCCCATCATGCCTAGTCATGTCTGTGAATGCCAGAGTTTTACAATGCCTCATGGGAAATGTAGTTCCGCAACAGCAGGAGGGCCGTAGTTTGGACATCCCTGGTTTAGATCAAAGCACATTTATGTGCTAGAATGGCCCAGTCAAAGTCCAGACTTAAATCCAATTGTGAATCTGTGGCAAGACTTGAAACTTGCCGTTCACAGATGCTCTCCATCCAATCTGACAGAGCTTGAGCTATTTTTAATGAGGAATTGTCAAAAATTTTACTCTACAGATGTGCAAAGCTGGTAGAGACATATCCAAAAAGACTTGCAGCTGTAATTGCAGTGAAAGGTGGTTCTACAAAGTATTGACTCAAGGGGACTGAATGCAAACACACGCCACACTTTTCAAATGTTTATTTGTAAAAAAATTTGAAAACCATTTATAATTTTCCTCCCACTTTATAATTATGTGCCACTTTGTGTTGGTCTATCATGTAAAATCCTAATAAAATACATTTACATTTTTTTATGTAACATGACAAAATGTAGAAAATGTTAAGGGGCTTGAATACTTTTTCAAGGCAGTGTGATCAGCGACTTATAGTAGGACTGCAATAGTGCGGCTGGCAATCTTACACTAACTGATGCTGGGAAGGAAATTACCAACTGCCACTGACATCACTAGATGCAGCGATCAGTGAAAATACTATACACCGTCACTGTTCTAATGACACTGGCTGAGAAGGGGTTAACATCTAGGGCAATCAAAAGGGTTAACTGTGTGTTTAACAAGTGTTAATGTGTGTAATGTTTGTTGATTTTTTACAAATGTCTCTTTATTTCTTATCCCTGCTTAGCAGAGATGAGAAACATAGAGATTGTTCCCTCTGTACAGAGCCCTGTGTTGATTGCCAATACAGGGTTTTGGGCTGTGATTGGACACAGCCAATCAGCAGGTCCCAGCCATGAGTCATTGGCCAGGATCTGCTGACAGACTTCCACTTTGTACAATGACAGTGGGTATCACCTAAGAGAGCTTATGTGCTCACCCTAAATCCAGAATTAGGCAGTGACATACCAGTAATTTGCTTTGCCTGGACGGGCCATCTGTCCGCAGTACATTGCAGGCAGGTGGTCTGCAAATGGTTAAGGGAGATCTATGGTCACAGAATACACCTTCATTTTATAACCTCAGCATTGCAATGGAAATACAAACAATAGTTATTTTTGACAATCAATATAAGATTGCTTGAAAATTGTCTTTTGTGCTGTGAGCTCTGTCTGTCTGCTGGCTGTCTCTTCCCAGACCTTCCTTGATTCCTTGTACACTTTGCAGCTTCTCCTTTGCTGTTTATTTAAAATTTCTAAACACTACATGGTAGTGGTACCTGTAAGCAGTGATTCCTGCACTGACTCTGCCTCCTGAAACACCTTCTCTCAGTCTGTCTAGAGTTTAGAAGGCAGGCTCTGTGCATTCTGTGACACAGCAATGCCTACTCACAGCAGGGATGTGCAGTCAGTGGAGGCAGTTGAGGCAGAGCCATGAACATAACAAAAAAAAATTGAGCTTTGAGGGTCGTAGCTCGACAATCTGCAGTCACATAGACCCCAAATTTGGGGGGTAGGTACCACTGGTAAAATTTGGAGCTCCTACAATCTATGGTTCCAGAGATATGGGGCTCCTTTCACAGCATGTCAGAAGCTGCATACAGGGCGGCTAGTTTAAGTACAGGCTGGCACACTCTGTTTGCAGCAGACTGAGAGGCTCAGCTTGCAGTGCCTCTCCTCACTTCTTGTCAGAGATACTGAACTCAATGGACAGCTTGGAGTCTTGGACCAATGGTAAAGTACAATTAGCCCCAGCTGTCTAATAAATATTCTGCAGTGGAGGCACGCCTCTCACTGCAGTGTCATAGAAGGAGGCATGTGCCTAAAAGACAAATGCTCCCTTCCAGCCCAGCCCTATTAACTACAAGGAAAAAACATGGGTTTATGGGTATAAGATTTACCCACAATCCCATGTTTTTCTCACGCAGTTAGGAGGGAGAATGAGAATCTTCTGCTGTTGAAACGATACTGTTATACCGCATACACATGCTTGGACATTC